>NC_091435.1:156954898-157607603 GCF_964237555.1 Oryctolagus cuniculus | reverse complement strand
TCATATATTCATAGTTTAGCTTTACTTTCTCTTTTATAATTGCTGATTCTCTATTTTGAAAGTTGTATTTTGAGAAGGTCAAATAAAGTTTATTATTTCAGTCATGTCTGAATCACAACAAATTCCTTAGGTAAGATAAAACACTAAATATCAATAAAAATGAGCAATAGGAAGAGAAAGAAACATGCACACAATTGCTTCTGTAAAACATTAACTTAGCTTAATAAAAGAAACATAAATGCAAATAACAGAGGATGACATCTGATGGACTGAACACACATATTTCTTTTTTGAAAAATTATATTCAAGGATTGTGATAGTAAAGAGGAAGTAGACACTCCAGCACTGTGCTGATGTAATTGTAAATTGGCACAATCTTTTGGGAGAACAGTTCAACATAATGTACCAAAATTCTTGACAGCTATTTTATTCTTTAACTCACTAATTATATTTCTAGGGCTTTTCCAAGGAAGCAATGAGTAATAAGTGCAAAATAATGGAAGAGGATGTCCATTACCATTCTATTCATAATGATAAAAACTTGGAAGCCATCTAAGAGTCCAAATATAAGAAGATATTGTTCAACAATAAAGATTGTATTTCATAGAATTTTAAGACAGGGAAGATTTTCATAGCATAGTGTTAAATAAAATTTTAAAATACAAAGAAATACTATAAAATACTTAGTAGTAAAGTAATAGATCATAATGTATACATATCACACAGTTAAACAAATGAAAGCAAATACTGATATTTATGTATGTAACTGTTGGTACTTATTTTCTTCTTTACATTTTCAAAATTATCCAATTTTTTAAAAACAAGATTATGACTTAATTTTATAATTAAGAGAAAATTCTGTTTTTAAAAATGATCTCTAGGAAGAATTATATACTTTATACTTTATATAGCCTGGATAAACTGAAGGTATAATCTAGAAGCGTATACTTAAATTGATAAGGCAATTATTCCATAAGTATTAAGGAATTCCCTGTCATTAAATATGTCATATAACTCAATATAAAAATTTTAGTTTGAGGGATAGAAAAGCAGCAATAAATTATGGTAGAGGAAATAATTCACAAATAACCAAAACATTGTGATAAAGTAATAGAAGACTTAAATTTGGAAATCAGACACAAAATCTGAAAGATACAGCCAGAGGGAGTTTAACTTCCGATAGATGCACACAGGTTCATTGAGGGCTCAGATTACTTTTTGGATAATAAAGCCATGAAAGTAATGTTTTCTACCTGCTTTGTTCTCCTTTCACCCTTTTGTAAAGTTGGCAGAAGCTATTCTTCACTTACCCCGACATCAGATGACATTTGGAAGTGGCAGGTGACACTGATACCAAAAATAAAAGCTTTAGGCTGATTTAGGTAAGTTGCCAATTCCTTCTAAAAATACTATGCAACCCTGCAGTAAAGAATTAATAATAATAGTAAACACAACTGATACAGAAGCAAAAGACATTCAAAAGCCATGCTTCTTCCAGAGACATTCACTGGGATTTCTATGAATATTTTCTACTTTTTGACTATTTCCTGCTTCTTGAATCACCCCTTAAGTGATGGAGCCAGCTGGCACTCCCTTGCAAGAGACAGTTAAACTCATTTGTCCTGAAGCAATGTTGGTATATTGTTGGGAGTATTTAAACCATGGAGACTGACAAATGCTGGAAGTCAGGATTGTGTTTCGTGGAAAGGCTGTTGTTAAAAATTTACAGGTATACTACTACACAGTCATCTCCATTGCAGACCCTTCATTCAACTGCCTAATGTCATCCCTCTCCCCATTTCAAAAGTATTACAAGCATCTTATCCAAGTTAACTTTTTCCCTAAACTGGACATCTTTAAAATTCTTCACATACCCTTATCAGTGACAGGCACTAAACTGGGAAAGCCAAAACCCTTTTATTCTTAATTAGATCTACTTCATAAACTGCATGACTACCCATCCTCATCTATTGCATTAGTCAACAAAGTCTATTAAATGTTTTTCAGATCAATCCATTCTTCTATATCTCTTTACCTAACAAAATATCCTTCCACAGATTTTCATTCCTTTCACAACCTTTTTCTTATCTTTCTTTTTTTCTTTTTGTTTGTTTGCTTGTTTGCTGCCTCTATGATTGCCTGGCATAGAGACTCTACTCCCATTTCCCCTTTCCTAACCCCATTGGTTTCTTTCATTAGAGGTGTTGCTTCAACTCGGCTCCTATTTCTAGCCAAGAAACCCCTTCTAGAGAGAAGATTAGAGAAGCCTGAAGTCATCAGGAATAGAAGCACAAGATTGCAGATTTCTTTTGGATCTTTTCCACCTTTTTATTGTATTGAAATACATTAAAGATAAAATTTACCATCTTAACCAGTTTATAGATTCAGAGGCATTAGTAAATGTTGTATAAACATAAACCACCTTAAATCTCATCCTGCATTCATTAAATAGTGCACCATTTCTCAGCCCTTAACAAACACAACTCTACTTTCTATCTCTGTGATGTTCAGTACACTAAATATCTCATATTAATGGAATCACATAGTATTTACCATTTTACATTTTGTACATCCAGTCATCTGTCCTAGAATATAGGGTTGCTTCCCTGTTTTAGTATCTTGAACAACACTGCTGTGAATGTGAATGCAACTGTCTATTCCAGATCCTATCATCTGGGACCGGCACCATGGCACACTAGGTTAATCCTCTGCCTGTGGCACCGGCATCTCATATAGGCACCAGGTTCCAGTCCCAGTTGCTCCTCTTCCAGTCCAGCTCTCTGCTGTGGCCCGGGAAGGCAGTGGAGGATGTCCTAAGTGCTTGGGCCCCTGCACCTACATGGGAGACCAGGAAGAGGCACCTGGCTCCTGGCTTTGGATTGGCATAGCTCCAGCAGTTGCGGCCATTTCCGGGGTGAACCATCAGATGGAAGACCTTTCTCTCTGTTTCTCTCTCTCTCTCACCGTCTGTAACTCCACCTGTCAAATGAAAAAAAAAAAAGAAAAAAAAAGAAAAGATCCTATCAATCCTATCATCAGTGGCCCAAATACTTGGACCCCTGCTACCACTGCGGCAGATCTGGATGGAATTTTGGGCTCTTTACTTTGGCCTAGCCCAACTCTGGCCATTGCATACATTTGGGAAGTGAAATGGCAGCTGGGCAATCTCTCTGTCTCTCTCTCCCCTTGTCTCTGCCTCTTTCTTAGTCAGTATGCCTTTCAAATAAAGTTTATTTTTTATAATATCTTCAGTTCTTTTGTGTCAAAAGCCCTAGATATGCGGTAATTCTAATTTTTTGAGGTACCACCTCCTTGTTTTTCACAACGACTATATCAAGATTTACAGTTTTTCCCCATTTCACCAGTTGTTTTAAATTATCCCCAAAGCTACTATTTGTACTCCCCTAATGAGTGGTGTTGAGTATATTTTCATCAATGTTTGACATTTATTTATCTTCTTTGGAGAAATGTTTCTCTAAATCTTTTGCTCATTTGTAAATCAGGTTGTTTGTTTTTTTCATGAGTTTTATGTGTTCTCTGTATATTCTAGATATTACTTGATTATCACATATATAATTTACAAACATCTTACTTCATTTCCATATTGTCTTTTTGCTCTGTGGGTAATATGTTTTGATGTAAAATTTTTAAATTTTCATGAAGTCCAGTTTGTCTAGTTTTGTTTTTGTTGCCTGTGCCTTTAGTGTCACACTCAATAAATTATTGTCAGACCCCATGTTGTGAAATTTTCCCAGTGTTTTCTTCTGGAAAGTTTATGGTGTTAGGTTTTATATTTGGGCCTTTGATTCATTATAAGTTAATCTTTATATATGGTATTTGATAAGTTTCCACTGGTTAAAATATGCCTCTGTGTAGGTCACTTTATCTTATTTTGTGTTCACTAAGTTTGTTGGATACTTTATTCATGTCTTTCCTCCTTTTTTTTTTTTTTCAAATATTTTCTCATTTTGGAACTCCTACAATGGGGATGTTGGTCTTCCTGATGGTGTCCTACACATTCCTTAGGCTCTGTTCACTTTATTATAGTCATTTTCCCTCTGTTCATCAAACTCAAAAATTTCAATTGTTTGTCTTCAAGTTAACTGACTCTTTTTTCTGCTACTGAATCCCTTTACAGAATTTTTAATTTCATTTATTGTACTTTGAAGATCTAGACTTTTGTTTTATTTTAGAATTTCTTTTTCCTTCATTTTTATTGTTTATTTTCTTTTCATCTACCTCAAAGACAGATAGACAGACAGAAAAACAGAGACAGAGAGAGAAGAGGAAGAAGAGAAAGAGGAGGAGGAGGAAGAGGAAGAGTAAAGAGGGAGGGGAGGGATGGGAAGGGACAGGAGGGAAGGAGAGAGGTGGAGAGAGGAAGGGGAAGGAGTGGAAGGGAGGAGAGAGATGGTGGGAGGAAGGGAGGGGTAGGGAAGGGAAAGGAGAGGGGAAGGGGGATGGAAATAGGGGGGAAGGAAGGGAAGGAAGGGAGAGGAACACAGGAAAGGAGAGGAGAGATGTTCTATCTATGCATCTACTGGTTTACTCTCCAAATAACCATAATAGCCAGGACTGGACCAGGCAGGAGCATGGAACTCCATCTGAATCTTCCACATTGGTGGCAAGAACCCAATCAATTGAGTCATCAGCTGATGCCCTCCCCCCATCCACCAAGATACATTGGCATGAGTCTGGATCAGAAATAGAGCATCCAAGACTTGAAAGAGCACTCTGATCTGGGTTGAGGGTATCACACATGCAACTTAACCTGCTACACTATAGCACCCACCCTTCTTTTTAGGATTTCTCTTTATTGGTGTTTTTATATTGTTTATTCATTATTTCCTTAGCTTTTTCCATATTTCTTTTAAATTATTTTAATATAATTAAGACAGTTGTTTTAAAGTCTTTGTCCAGTAGAATTGCCATCATATCTTTTTCCAGGATGATTTCTGTTGTTTTATTTATTCTTTTAAATGTGCCATACTTTGCTTTACTTTGTATGCCTCAGGATTTATTTGCTGAGAACTGGACATTTAAATATACTAATATTTAAACTCTGGAAATTGGACACTCCTCTAGAATTAGTGCTTTGATTTTTATTCTATTTTATGTTATTTTAAAAGTGTTACAGTCTGTATCTGTGGTCTGTGCCAATGATAAACCTGAGATGTCAGTTTGTACAGAGCTTCTGAACTTATGCCTTTCCCCGAGCATGCACAATCACTTTCTAATTTTCCCATATATTCAGTTTCTTTGACTATCCTAATTTTTAATGTCTGATCCCAAAAGGGAAAAAATATAAAATTCAGGAGAGGAAACAGAAGAGTGCTGGCCTTTCAGTCTCCTGGATCTCTCTTCAGTGGAGAGAGGGAGACTTGTGACAATAGCAGGAGGTGCAACAATGGCTGCCCACTTTTTGTCTGCACCACTCCATCAGAAGAAGCTATCAGAGATTAAAGCACAGATTGCTAATATTTTCCAAAAAATTTTTTTATCCATTCTAGTTCCTAAAGCTGTATGCAAGCTATATAGGAGCAGGTGCACAACTGCCAGCCATAGAGATAGGGGTATGAATATCTGCTAAAAGCTGAAATTCATCAAAATTAACTTCACTTTGCTGCTCAAACCTTCCTGTGGTGGCAAGCTAAAGATTTCAGATTCTGAAGAGTTACACCAGGCAGATGCTTGTAGTGCAATTGTTGTCTAGATGAGGAGATAGTTTCTGGTGCTTCTTTTGTCATCTTTCCAAGATATTCAGTAGCAATTTGTATATTATTATATAGTATATAGTATTTTTAAAAGATTTATTTATTTATTTGAAAGTCAGAGTTACACAGAGAGAGAAGAAGCAGAGAGAGAGAGAGAGGTCCTCCATCCGCTCGTTCACTCCCCAATTGGCCGTATTGGCCGGAGCTGCACTGATCCGAAGCCAGGTGCCAGGAGCTTCCTCTGGGTCTCCCACGTGGCTGCAGAGGCTCAAGGACTTGGACCATTTTCTACTGCTTTCCCAGGCCATACCTAACTCCAACCCTCATTTCTTGCATATACCTCATCCCAATCAGTTTTACCATTAAACAGTAAAACCAAGTCTGGGAAATAGTTTCATACGATTCTGCAGTTAAATCGCAGTACATATGACTCAGACTTGGCAATGTCTGTCCAACAATGTCCATATGAGTGCAGTGTTGAAGTTTAATGACACAGACATTAAGAAAATAAAACAAGTCTATTTTTTAGAACTTCCCTATGGCATGTACTTTAAACTTATACTTCTAAAAACTTTTCCATTGTTCTCATGCTATGTGTCCCAAGAATAAGTAATCATCTGATGTATGTTTTCATTCTTTACATTAAATGATGTTACAAAAGAGATTTAGGGAACAACCACATGCCAGTCATTGGAAAAAGAGCTTCCTATATAAGATATTGAAGTTTAAGTATACTACTATAGACAAAACAAAATACCAGTAAAACAAATTTATATGGCAAAATTCCATCCTAAAATATTTATCTACCAGGTTTTCCAGAAATTCATCAGAGAAGGTATACACGTATTCAGTCAAATTGTCAGTGGTAACTTCCTTTGTGTTGAGTCATTCGTTTATTCATTCACTTATTCACACACATACATACATACATACATACAAACACAACGTTCATTTATTCGTAAAAAGACCATCTATTGAGAATTCGTTAAGTTCCAGATTCTATTGAAGATGCCAGGTTATAGATATGAGTAAGATAAGCATAGAGGCAAATATTCATGTCTTTAGGGAATACAAAGACCAAGGAAGGAAAAAGAACATAGAAGTAAAGATGTATCACACTGTGAGATGAATGCTTTACAAGAATAATGTTTGGGCTTGAATTCATAGAGAAAGATATAACCTGTTACCTCTTCCTTGGGCGGAAAGAAAGGTTAAGGATGTATCACTTCGGATTTAGATTTTCATTCTTTATTGTAAAATGCCTGGCATAGGCAGACTTGTGAATTGCACCTTCATTCTGGTTCTTAAAATAAAGAGGAAATAGAAGCTAGTGAGAAAAAAATGCAGTATTTCAGTTTAAAAATATGTTGTTGCTGTCAACTTCCTGTTTTGTATATTTAATCTTGGTATATTTCCTTTTAAAACCTTTTATTCTGTTTATGAAATGGGCCATGACTGTATCTTCAAGAAGGTCCTTTGCCCATAATCACAGTGCAAGTGTCTCATGCCATGAAGGATCTTGGGAATTCTCTCATTCACTACATTCATCTGTCTCCATATCCTACTAAGGTATCTCCTTCTGATATCTCCTGGTACACACAGAAAGGTCAGATATGAGCGACAAGTATATGTTTTTACAGTTCCATCATGCTTAGACTGTACTTACGTGGAAAATTGCAGCAGATTGTAGGAATGTAAAAATTAAGTGTTCTTTTAATTTTTGGCTAGAATTTATGCTCAGGGGCTGTTCCATTTGGGCATGGTGGATGTCTATGGTAACACAAAAATATCACACATGTTCTTGTGCCTTAATATAATGTTACAAATGAAGTTCATTTAATTAATTATTGAAATGTTCCAAATAAAGTCATATTTGTCTATTATTCAAATATATTCAACTAACACTTCATATATACACATCATGGTGTCTGATCCCCTCTCTTCCTCCTCTTTCAATGACTCTTTCTCTCTTCCTCCCAGATGCCCCACTGTCACTTTCCCTCCGTTCACCATCCACCCATCCTTCCATCCACTCACACATTTTTGCACCAGGTATGTATTTGTTACCTTCTGTGAATCACAACACTACATCTTATAAATACACTGGTGAATTCACCTTGATCTCAGCCTTCAAGGATCTTATAGTCTACTGAATGAACTTGTAAGTGTGGAAGCAATTATAACAAAAGGTATTATCAGAAGAGTGTGCTGGTAGGAGAAAGGTTATGAAGAAAGTCATGAAATACTCTAGAAGGAATGGTGTCAAAGCTTGGGAGTAATGAATGAGGATAATTGTTCAGAAAAAGAAGTGATGCTAAAATGATATATGTATTTTGTAGAAATGTGTAGCTTCAGTCTTGTTTAAAGATGGCTATCTAACACCATCCTCATTTTCTTCTAAAAACTGTGATTTCTATGAGGTTCTCAACTGATCATATTTGCTACCAACTCTGTTTCTGTTTAGGCTTAGAAATAGCTATAAGTTCGTGGGGGGGGGGATAGTGTTTGTATATGTATCTACTTAACCACTTTTCATGAGTGAAAAGAACAGATTGTATTTGTATTTGAAAAGATCTTCTATTTGATTGCTACATTAAATGTGGTCATTGATCCTACAACTTGATTCAAGTATTGGATTAGTTAAGATTTATATTAATAGAACTTCATCTGGCTGCCCTCTTTACCCATAGCCACCGATCCTTGCTCAAGTACATTGGTTCAACTACAAATTATTTTTCCAGTAAATACAGTTTGAACTGTGTGTCCTTGACTTCAAGGATATTCACTACTTTATCCTTCCTCCTAACTCATTTTCTTCTCATTCTACTTTTATTCCATTTGAAATATATTTTTAAGTCTCATCTATTATACCTTTCTCTTCTTTACTACTTACTACTCTGCATTCCTCTATGCCACAGTTGGTTTCCAAAGTGGACTACCCACGGTAATTTAATAACATTTTCTCTCTTCCTGAAAAATAACCCTCAAGATTTGTGTCATACAGCAGACTTAGAATGAGCAATTAGAAATTGAGATATAGGACAGAATTAATGAATCCCTATTACTTGTGGCAGATAATACTCCACAGTCTTACTTTTCCCTAAAGCACAATCCTACCTGCAAAAAGATGTGTTTACCATATCACAAAACATGGCCCAAAGCCATGGTTTGGGATTCTGTAGTATCAGTAAGCATCCTCCCATTCATAAAAGACAGAAATCATCTTGTGAGTAAATGTCAATACTCTTCCTCATTCTAATAACAAAAAGTTTGATTATCAGAAAAAATGCATTATAAACACAAGGAATACCCACTGTATATCAATACAAGAGTGAAGAAACACTCCTTTCATAACTTTCATATGAATTTTCACCAAATATTAGTGGAGAATAGAGATTATAATAGAACAAATCTTTCATTTGGAGAGCTAGAAGCCGTTATTATTTTTCTCACAGAAAGCATTATTAATTCTATAATGACTGTTGGTTAACTTCCTGTTTCCCCTGGATTCTTCCAATATGACCGATTTTCTCTTTTCCATAGGCTACCATCTTTTCTTTCTTTGCAATGCTGATATCTTGCTTTCTCTTATTTAGGACAAATAGTCCCAAGGCTAGAGTTCAGTATTTGACCACAACTTTTCCTTGTGTCAGTCTATTGAATCTCTTCCAGTTAGTTAAGAATGAAGTAAAAGATATTACTGTTGGAGGAACAAAGTTATGTTAATGTTGCCTAGGGGAAAATAAGAGATTATTGACAAAGTGTACCTGTGAAAAGAAACCATTGAATAACCAAGTTTACTTATAAAAATGTGCCTCCTTATCTCTCTATTCAGTGTGCTTTCTCCCTCTCTGTTTCTCTCTCTCTCTCTCACTCTCTCTCCCTGTGTATGTGTGTGTGTGTCTCTCTCTGTCCCTGTGTGTGTGTATGTCTCTCACTCTCCCTATCTCTGTCTCTGTCTCTCTCTCTTTTACTCCTTCTCTGTTTCTAGCTCTAGCTGTGCATTTTCTCCTTTTTGTATAATCTTAATCTTAAATGTCATGTACATGAACTTACCTGAACTGAGTGCATATGACCTACTACCATGAGGGCCCATCACCAATTGACAGGTTTCTTCTCTGTTGTTTAGTTTATATTTTTGAGAACAAACAGTATTGTCTCAGTTCATTGCAAGCAAGAACACACAAGTCAAAGGTTTCAGAAAACCCTATCCAATTCAAGTAAGTTATGTCCTGGGGTGAGTAATTTCTGAATATTTCATATGGAAAAGAAATTTCTACCTAAAGGAGGATGATTGCAGCTGCTCTTAAATATGTCAAAGTTACCTTCAGTCTGCATAAGCATTGATGCTTTACTTATGTGTCTGGGAAAGAAAGACATTGGAATCTATAACACAAAGGCACTCACACACTGAATGTTCACACATACTTATATGCGTATTGTTCTTAAGAGTTATATGTGCATAATCTTTTGGAGACTGCTGTTTTTATATTCTTCAAAAAACATAAAATAAGCTTATTTTTGGAAAGGATTACTGTGATTAGAGAGACCCTTATCAATGAAACTTCAGAAAAGAAATAAGACATTACTGACCACTGCAGATAAGACTTTATTTACTTGAGGCAGCTGTAGGTAATTGCAGTCTAAGTATGCTTTCCAGTGTTTGAAGATCTTCAAAACAAGACCATCTGTAATGTGACAGAAGTTATTCAAGAGAGTTTTAGATGGGGGGGAGGGGTAGACAATTGAAAATATTGAGCTTGAGAGCCAGAAATATGAACTTACACCACACTGCAATTTGAATATCAACATTACAAGTATAGTGTTTTTAAAAAGTTTTTTTTTATTTAAAGGACAGAGCTACAGAGAGAGAGAAAGAGACAGGTCTTCCCACTGCTGGCTCACTCCTCAAGTGACTGCAACAGTTGAGCTGGCCCAGATTGAGGCCTGTAGCTTGTAACTCCATCCATGTCTCCCACATAGGTGGCTGGGGCCCAAGTACTTGTATCATCTTCCACTGCTTTCCCAGGTGCATTTGCAGGGAGCTGTATCAGAAGCAGAGCCACCAGGACTCAATCCAGCACTCATACAGGATTCCACATTACAGGGGGTGGTTTAAGCTGCTGAGCCATAACACCAAACCCAAAATTACAACGTTTGTTTCACAGTGTCTTTCCTCCCATTTTCCTCCATGAATATTACACACACACAGTCACACAAGGACTTCAGAAGTTTCATGAAAAATGTAAATAAAAGCAATTTTCCATGAACTTTTTGAAATCCCCTTTTGTGGGGGGTGTGTATGTGTATCATATACTTAAATGTATATGTAGGTGTTTTTTTTTTATAGTATTCATTTCCATGAACTTTTGCACACAGAATTGAGTCCACATAGAACACTGCTCCATTATTTGAAGGTTAAATTAGAAGATTATCAAACAATGAACTGTTCAATTATCATTCTTATATTTAATGTTCAGTTCCCATGACAACTAAGAAAGCTTATTTATTCTAAAACTGGTTGAATTGGTGATTCCCAACCAGACAAGTCAGGCATTCAAAATATCTTTGTTCTTCTTGTTTTTGTATTTTACTGGATATGTAGGCATAAAGTATATGCAAAGAAAACTGTTAACTGGTACCAGGGGTAACATCATTATTGCATATGCTTATCTTATGTCATGCAGTTGTGTAAGAGCAGTTTCTCCACAGGAAATTTAGCAGTTAACTAACTATTGTATATTTTTAATCTATTACCATGAAGTTGATTACTTTCCTGAAAACCCTTTGGGTTTTTCCAAATCTTTGCTGTAAGTTCATGATCGACTCCAAGCTACCTGTCCCACCTAAGTCTGTACCACTACCTGCTGCTTCTCTTTTTTGAACACCTTTTAGCTCTTGTATATTCTGTTTCTTAGGTATCCTTGCATATGCTGATAACTGTGCATGGGATACTCTTCCTTATTCTTTGCTTGACTAATCCCAAATTGCCCTCACTCTTCAGTTTAAATGTTAAATTCCCCCCAATCTTCCCTGGCTCCACACCTTTTCCTCTAGTTTCTGCCCATCTCACCAGACTATTGGAGCTTATGATCCAACCTTCATTGCAGGACTACATTCTCTGGAAAACTGTAGGCTCCAGCACACCAAGGACCTGTTTTTATCACTCCTGTGTCTCTGACCACCAGCACTGTGCTTATAAATAGGGGTTTAACGGCTATTTGGTAAAACAGTGAACAAATGGAGTAGTTTAAATGTCTCTAAGTTAAGTACTGGGCTTGAAAATAGATAATGAACCACTTATTTTGAGTTCATGCCTTGTTAGTGATATATAGCAGAGGCCAAGAAGCATTGTTATTGATAACTTTATAGTAGAATCTTAACACATTTCCCAGGGTTTCTTTTTCTCCTCTAGAAAAGATGTTTTTTGGGGCTGGTGCTGTGTCATAGTGGGTAAAGCTACCACCTGCAATGCCAGCATCCCATGTAGATGCCAATTGGAGTCCTGGCTGCTCCACTTTTGGTCCAACTAATATGTCTGGGAAAGCAGTGGAAAATGGCACACAGGATTGGGTTCCTGCACCCATGTGGGAGACTCAGATAAAGCTCCGGACTCCTGGCTTCGGCCTGGCACAGCCCCAGCCTAGCCCCAGCCGTTGTGGCCTTTTGGGGAGTGAACCCGCAAATGGAAGATCTCTCTCTCTCTCTCTCTCTCTCTCTCTCTCCCTCTCCCTGAAACACTACCTTTCAAAGGAATAAAATAAATCTTAAAAGGAAAAAGAAAAGATAGTCTTGTTACTTAACCAAATAAATGTGATTTTTTTTTACAGACACACACACATACACACACACACACATTACTGGCACTAAAGAACAAGATTTGAAAGAGTTTCTCAAGAAATTACATTTCAAAACTATGGAAGTTTCTTGAAGCTAATGTATTTTTTTCATACACAAAGTAATTACGGTGTCTTTTTCTCCTTTAATTGTTTTTTCCCTCCAAGGTGAAGAGAAAATGTTCTCCTACAAAGAAACTCTCGTGAGATTTTCATTGTCTTTCCAAAGGAATGACACCTTTAGAAAAGATAAAATGATGAGTGATTAGCTTTGTTGAGAGAAGGAGTAGAGCGTCATGATGGACTGTCTCCTGGCAGACCTGACAGCTCTGCGCCATCACTGTTGCACAGACAGAGCACTCAGACTAGGATAGCCATTTAAAGTCTTGGTTTTCCTTTTCTCACATTAATTCTAAAATCAACAGGTCTCTGCAGAAAAAATGAGCTTTCTTCCTAAATGATACAGCAATTTCAGGGCTTTGTGGGGAATAACAATCCCACTGTCTTCAGGAAAAATAGTTTCAATTGTCTATAGGCACATAGGACTTAAATTTATACCTCCAAGTGACAAGGTCGCAGATTCAGGTAGAGTTTAACATGCAGGATGTCTATGGGGCAGTGCTTGGGGTCAACAGTGTGGAAGGAAGAAGAATGGAGTGGGGAGGGGCTGAAGTTGAGCTTTGATGCAAAACCAGCAACTTTGAATGCCCAAGAGCTTAGATAATCCAGTTTGTCCACATTGCCCCAAGTTGGTCCATGAAGGCCAAGCCTTTTCATTCCCATGTTGATTATAAAGTATGATCTGCTAACAACTGGTGAGACCCTGACAAGGAAGCTCTTTGCAACTGAATCAATATCTAAGGATTGGCACTCTTCATAGCTGAGCAACAAGTTTGTCATTTAGGGATCTGAGTGATATATTACCGACAAATCTTGTGAAAATGCCAAGTGACAGTAAAATAAATGAGACTTTATTTTTTCCAAATGAGATTTCACATTAAACAGAGAAACAGACCTACTTTCACATTAGAAATAGACAAACAGACCTAATAGGAATCAAGGATGAAGAGCTTTAGTCTAGAGGCAGAAAAAAAGTAGTTACTAGTTATAGTTGTAGCAATCAGGAAAGCCTCCTAGAAGAGGTGACCTTTCAACAGATTGAGAAAACGTGGAAGGCTTATAGGATGAGGGAATAACATGATACCAGGCACAGAGGAATAGTGCTAGTAGTTAAATGGTACAAATTTGATTGTGAGATAAAGAGAGAAGGGTAGAGAGGTAGTAGTGGGTGGGGAGGGGGGTGAAGAATTGAGGAAAACATTGAATCTATAACCTAGATCTTTGAAGATAATCTCAGAGATATTGGAAAATGAAAAAAGAAAGCTGTTTCAGTCATAATTTTAAACCATCATATTAGTTACATAATGTTTTTTTCATAGAAGAAAAAAGCTGAGAAAACAAATAATCCGTCAACATTAAGTCCACATTCCTTCATGACAGCGATGTACCAGGCACCACTTTGAAAGCTGACACACACTCTTCAATCCTCTGAAGACTCTGATACTCCACATGCACATATATTGAGCCCACTCTATATAGCTGTGTTACTTTCCTCACCCTCACCTCTCTCTTCATGCTACTTCGTTGATCAATGACCCTCACTCATTCCCATATTATCATTTCATAGGTTAGGAAACCAAGACCCAGAGGGGATACTTGATCTCTCGAAGACCACACATCTGTCTCACCCAAGCTCTGATCACGTCATCGTACACTGAAGCAGCCACATACAGGAATCTCAGTGTCACAAATAGACTGAAGATCTGTGATGTATTCATTATTTGTTGATGTGAAAAAACTACCCTGAATTTAAAGACTTGCATTGATAATGAATGTTTAACATCTCATACCATTGCACTCAGAGTTGCTCTTCTGGGTGGTTCTGACTTGTTGGTCTTTCTAAAGTTGCGTGTACGATGTTGGTCAAGGCTTGACACAGGTTGAAGAGTTCACATACAAGGTGAATCATTCACATACACAGCAAATTGACACTGTCTGTTTTAGAGAATCTTCAGTCCCCTGCTACATGTACCTATTCATATGGCTTTTGAGTGTCCTCATAGCATGGCAGCTGGTTTCCCTAAGAGTATGTGATCCAGGAGAGAGAAGCAGAAGCCATTTTGTCTTTTATGACCTAATTATGAAAACCATTTTCAGTCATTTCACAATATCCTGTTGGTTAGCCAGGTCAGCTGCAGTCAATATCAAAAGGGACTATACCATGTATGAATATAGAGAAATAAGAATCACTGGAGACTTTTGTAGTCTAGCTTCCACACATAAAGAATGGGGCCATACTACTTATGTCTTCATCTTGAATTATCAATGAGTTTATTTATTGGTTCTCCCTGTCTATCCAATAAATATAAATTGACTTTAATATAATTAAAATGTGATAACATTTTATAAGCTCAGTGCCAGATTTTTTTAGTAAATTATAGTCAACATTAAAAACAGTGCAAAAGAAATGAATATAAATAAAATTTGTTTAAAATATAAACTTACTAAAGCAGTCCTTTGAAAATATTCAGAAAGTGTCAATACTACCATTAAATTGTCACTTATTATTTTTTTAAAGATTTATTTATTTGAAAGTCAGAGTTGGACAGAGAAGGAGGGAGGGGGAGAGAGAGAGAGAGAAAGGTGTTCCATCTGCTGCACTCCCCAGTTGGCCGCAACAGCCAGACCTGCACTGATCCAAAGCCAGGAGCCAGGAGCCAGGAGCTTCTTCCAGGTCTCCCATGGGGGTGCAAGGGCCCAAGGACTTGGGCCATCCTCCACTGCTTTCCCAGGCCATAGCAGAGAGCTGTATTGGAAATGGAGCAGCTGGGTCTTGAACCGGTGCCTATATGGGATGCCAGCACTGCAGGTGGTGGCTTAACCTGCTATGCCACAGCGCCGGCCCCAGTCACTTATTTCTTTAAAAATAAAAGATTTATTTATTTATTTGAAGGTATAATGACAGAGAGAAAGAGACAGAACAGAGAGAGAGAGAGACTATATATCTACTGGTTCACTCCCCAAATGGCTACAAAACCCAGAGCTGAACCAGGCTAAAGCCAGGAGCTAGGCACTCTATCTGGGTCTCCCAGATGGATGGCATGGACTCATACCTGAGCCATTATCTGCTGCTTCTCAGGCACTTTGTTAGAAGCTGGGATGGAAGCAGAGTAGCTGGAACTGAATCAGGCACTTTGATGTGGTGTGTGCTCATCCCAGGTGGCAGCTTAACCTGCTTTACCACAATACCCACCTGTTTTACTTTATTTGTTCTATCAGTTAAAACTTTCTACTCTGCTTCCCAGTGGTCAGAGAACAAGTTCAGGTTTCTTAAGAATTACATACTATTCCTGATAGTGCATTAAGCATCCATATTTATAAAAAGAATATAAAGTAAAGCATCACCTTTTATTTCAAGTAGACAGTCTGTATAGAGTCAGGCTAGATATTTATGTTTTCTTTCTTTCTTTCTTTCTTTCTTTTTTTTTTTTTTTTTTTTTGACAGGCAGAGTTAGACAGTGAGAAAGAGAGACAGAGAGAAAGGTCTTCCTTCCGTTGATTCACCCCCCAAATGGCCTCTATGGTCGGTGCGCTGTGCCAGTCCAAAGCCAGGAGCCAGGTGCTTCCTTCTGGTCTCCCATGCGGGTGCAGGGCCCAAGCACCTGGGCCACAGCAGAGAGCTAGACTGGAAGAGGAACAGCCGGGACAGAATCTGGCGCCCCAACCGGGACTAGGACCCGGGGAGCCGGCGCCGCAGGCGGAGGATTAGCCAAGTGAGCTGTGGCGCCGGCCTTATGTTTTCTTTGACTTTATAACCTTCATATGAAATGTGAGAGTTACCTCCATATAAGTGAAGCAGTAATAATGTCCGTCTGCATAACGGCTCCCTACCACCAAGGTGAATCTTTGTTTACCTTTTGAAAATACTTTTGCAAGATGCTGTGGGCAGCCATTTCCAATACGGAGAAGGCTGGTTGATCAGATAGCAGCAAAACTAATGAAAAGCATCATGGAAGTGACAGCAAGATTAATTAAGTTCCTCCAGTTGTATTCACGTGTGGCTGTGCAGAGTTCCTTTGGGTATGGCCGCAGTTAAATGGTATTCACGGTGACAAATACTATAGATTTCTAGAACTGACACTTTTGAGTCAAGGGTAAAATTCACATCCGGTCATTTTAGCCACCAAAAGGATCAAAGATGCACCTTTAGGGTTATTAGTTTGCTTGAGCAAAGCCAAAATGAGCTTGAGAAGTAATTAACAGAATGTTGAAACTATAATATTTTGTGATTATACATTTCCTTTATATATTTTAGACATTTTGGCAGAGGAAGCCAAACAAATTTCCTCTTACTGTATTTGACTGGAGGCACAGAATTATGCACACTTGGAAACACTTTCAATTACTTTGTGAATTCTTCCCACACTGGGGCACGGTTATACCATCTCTCTACTCACTCTATATAGTTATTATCACAGTATATATAAAAATGGAATGTCTGTGACCTAGAGCATCCAAATTTACTAGAGCTGTACTCAATTTATCTTGAAGGATCCTTTTTTTTTCTTCTTAAAGCAAAAGGAGAAATTCAGTGTAATGCTGGAAATTCAATATAATGCTGTTTATTTCTTCCATTTTGTTTGCAGGCACATTTCTTGTGGTTCTGGGGTAGGGAAGGCTGATTCTCAAATAGCTGCCTAGGAACTATAAATGAATTTTATTTTAAGAAAAATTGGAAACCTCTGGAGTGTGTAAGATCTTTCAACTTGCTACACAAGATGTATTAACTCATGTTATTGTGTCACCAAATGTCTTCGGAGGCATATTAGTACATTTCAGTTCTTGGAAACATTTTGAAATTCATTCATGTATGCATTCAGCAAACACTTCCTACAGTCTTCAAACCCTTTAACTTGAATGTGAGATCACATCCAATGTGGCCTCTGTGTTTTTCTATCCAATCTTACTCTGCTTGAGAGTCTTTTAAGAAACTTATTCATTCTAAGTTCTTGGTCTCCCAGATACATCATTCACAATGCCACCCTTGTTTTATGTCAATGTCATTTTTTCAGCTTTTTCTGCATTTTATCAATCTGGGTTGATATTAATGATAGAGCTTAACTAGCTGAAGCTTTCCAGGATTACTTATTCCCTATACTATTTCATCTTTTATCAAGCCTTGTATCCGATAGTATTCATTTCTCACTTTATATTACCTTAGCTTTTACTTATATTTCTGAGGATATTTTTTTCTTGTTAGGAACATGGAGGTAGCTTAAACATTTAAGTTCAGAGGTTTGTTAAAAGAGGACCCACAATTAATTTCTTTCTTTCTTTCTTTCTTTCTTTCTTTCTCTCTCTCTCTCTCTCTCTCTCTCTCTTTCTTTCTTTTTGCCAGTGATGATGGTGATGGTTATAATGATTTACCATCTTTTGAGTGAGGAACTAAGCTCAGTAAGTTGGGTCTACCAATCTTCAGGACATAGAGTCCATCTATTTTTTGAGACAATACCCAAATGGGTAGAAAGAAGTCTACCTTGGAGCCAGCGCCATGGCTCACTTGGTTAATCTCTGCCTGCGGCACCGGCATCCCATATGGGCGCTTGGTTCTAGTCCAGGTTGCTCCTCTTCCAGTCCAGCTCTGTGCTGTGGCCCGGGAGGGCAGTGGAGGATGGCCCAAGTGCTTCGGCCCTGCACTCGCATGGGAGATGAGGAGGAGGCACCTGGCTCCTGGCTTTGGATTGGCGCAGTGCTGGCTGTAGCGGCCATTATGGGGTGAACCAACGGAAAAGGAAGACCTTTCTCTCTGTCTCTCTCTCTCACTGTCTAACTCTGCCTGTCAAATAAAAAAGAAAGAAAGAAAGAAAGAAAGAAAGAAAGAAAGAAAGAAAGAAAGAGAAATAAAAGAAGTCTACCTCACAAAAATGTGACAAAATACTTAGAACTTCCTGAATGACTTTAAGTAGCAAAAATGGAGAAAAGAAAAATATAGAGAGGTGTGAGAGAGAAATAATCTGGAGGGTAATTGTAAGAAAATCAAGACCATGAAACAATCAGGGAAAATGCACAAATAAAAGCCACCTTTGAGAGCATCCAGGGATACGGTTAGCTTCCCCTCAATCACTCTCTTCCTAAACTCTCTGTTCTTGACTACAGGCTGGGACCTCGTTTTAGCCTCCTGGTCTACTCCACCCACAGAATGTCTGATCTGTCTCTTGCCTGATGGCCGACCAGCCCAGTCCTCTGGTTTCTGCCAACCTTTGCTTAGAGTTTGGGGATTTATCTCGCTACTGTAAAATTACTCTTGTTTTCTTTTCCTTCTGATCATCATTTCCATGCACAGCAAATGTTGCAGAGTCTTAAATGATAGACAATGTCTGATGTTACAGGTGTGCTTCAGTCCCCATCCCAATGATCCGTGCCCTTAGAACACAGTCCTGCTATGTTCTGGGATATGATAAAACAGTCAAGAAGTTAACATTTTTCTGTGACTCCAAAGAGCCTCCATTTTACGGGGGGGGCAGGGGAGGTACACAAAGCTGAGCAGTTCTTTGAAACAAAAGATTAATTGCTGCAATAGGATTATGCAAAATTGTTTATGAGTTCACTAAGGGAATACATGAGTCAAATATAAGCCCAAGGAACACATCATAGAAAACAAAATATCTGAGCAGTTTGGGGCTGTGAATAAAAATAGCCAGACAAATACAGAGGAATAGAAAAGGACATCGCCAGTAGAATACCTGGGATTTCCCTCCTAATCTACAGATTTGATTTCTGCAGAGTCAGCCATCTGTAGTTATCTGTAGTTTTAAAATATTAAAAAATATGGGCCGGCGCCGCGGCTCACTAGGCTAATCCTCCGCCTAGCGGCGCCGGCACACCAGGTTCTAGTCCCGGTTGGGGCGCCGGATTCTATCCCGGTTGCCCCTCTTCCAGGCCAGCTCTCTGCTGTGGCCAGGGAGTGCAGTGGAGGATGGCCCAGGTGCTTGGGCCCTGCACCCCATGGGAGACCAGGAGAAGTACCTGGCTCCTGGCTCCTGGCTCCTGCCATCGGATCAGCGCGGTGTGCCGGCCGCAGCGCGCCAACCGTGGCGGCCATTGGAGGGTAAACCAACGGCAAAAGAAGACCTTTCTCTCCGTTTCTCTCTCTCACTGTCCACTCTGCCTGTCAAAAAAATAAAAAAAAATTAAAAAAAAATTTAAAAAAAATTAAAATATTAAAAAATATGAAAAAATTCCAGAAATAAAAATTCATAAATTTATAATGGGTGCCATTATGAGTGGGATGATGAAACCCAGCACCATCCCACTCTATGGAACTCAAGACATGAATCAGTTCCCATGGTGTAAATGCTACCTGTTCATTAGTCACTTAAACCAACTTTTGTGGCTATGTTCAAGTAATTCTAATTTTAACTTAGTAATGACCTCAAAATACTTCCTTTTATCACAGTACCTTTTTATAATTGTTCTAGTCTTATTAGTTGTTAATGTCTTACTGTGACTAATTTATAAATTAAACTTTATTATATGTATGTATGTATAGAACAAAACATACATAGATTTTATTATTATCCATGGTTTCTGGTGTACACTGAGGTCTTGAAATGTGTTCTCCATAGAAAAGGATGAACTACTGTAACTTTATATCCACAGTTGGATCAGGAAGGAACATCATCATCTAGAGGAAGAAGAGATTTATTCACTTAGTGTACATCGAATCCATGCCTCCTATATTTTCAACACTGTTGGAGGCACTGGATATAGCAAGAATGTAGCAGAATGTTTCTGTCCTCATGGTTATCCTACTGGGAGATAGAAGCAATAAACTATAACCAATGAATGAATGAGACAAAGAATGTGTTAGGTCCTTTCCTAAAGGATCAAAGAAAGGTGAAAGATATTCTAGATCCTCCTGAATAAGTGGAAATATAGAGTGTAAGTTTCATGTACACAAGAGATTTCTATAATTTCATTGATGTACTTTTAGGGCATATAACAACTCTTGTCACATGAGCACCCAATAATTATTTAACATTTTTAGGCCACAGCAAGTTCCAAGGTAGGAATTCTTAGAAAGCTCTCAATGCTAGTTACTGAATGTTATAGAAGAGCTCCTGTTAACTGGCCATAAATATAGATGGAGCTGCATATATAAGGGATTTACTGTATGTCTCCAAAGTCATGAAAATATAAATAAGAAAAAGTTTGAAATATTATAATATTTATTGGATTTTTATTCTTATCACACTATTGGAACATTTTTTCTTACAAGACATGTTTAGGACCAGAGGATTAGGCATTTAATTTTCACAAGAACATCAAATGAGAATCTGAGAATAAAATGATTTATGAGTTTGTTGCAGTGTCTACACAATCTAAAAATTCTGATTAGAACACTACACAGTTAAATTGAACTAGGTTTCTGTCCTCATATACACAAATTATTTCTCCACTTTTCAACCTCTTTTGACTTTGGGTGGTGATATATTAGAGTCAAACTCCCCTTCCAATAAACAGACTTCCATCACATGTCATTCTTGTCACCAAACTTTTATTCAACAATTATTATGCTTTCAGCAAATACAAAATCACCAAAAACCAACATACTTGCCCTTTTGCTCTTACAATGTCCCAGGGCAAAATGTTAACCCTTTCCCTTTTCTGTATATACTCCCTTGAAGAAGATTTTATGTAGCCTTATGGATTCAATTGTAATTTTTAATTTCTTTGTATAAACTGATGACTTCCAAATTTAAATCTGAGGACCAAATAGTTCTTCTGAACTCCACACACATTTATCCAAATTGCTATGGAATATTTCCACTTACATGTGTATGATAGGTTTCAAACTCAGCATGCCCTACATTAACAATCTCCTACAATCCACAGAGGCCAATTCTTCCACAGACTGCTTCATATCTCTTATTAGTCATATTTTCACTGCTACATTGAAATACCTATGGCAACTAACTTTATACAGAGTAATGGATTCTTTAAGTCACAGCTTTTGGAGATTTAAGTTTAAGATTGGGTAGCTTCTTGGCTGGGCATCTGATGAGGTTGGAGATGGCAGAGGGGGATCCTATGAGCAGAATGGATTACTTGGTGAGCCGGCAAACAGAGGGAGTAACTGGGTCAAAGCTCAGGTTTTTACAGCAGCTCTGTCATGAGAATTACCTTGGGAGGACTTATCGCTAGTGATTTAAAGACTTCCCACAAGGTCTCACTTGATGAAGACCGTAATTGGATTAAGTTTACACCTACTTAGTACCGTTAACTTAAGACTTCAGAGTTTAAATGTCATGGGTTAAGAGGCCAAATCATTTCAAATGACAGCAATATCAGTTAAGTAAAAATTCCTCCTTTCAATTGCTCAGTCCTTATCTCCTGAATAACACATTACTCTTTATTTTCTCTTCCATAACCTATCCAACACCTTCTTAGGAAACCCTACTGATCTGTTTTTACATTCATACAGAATGGGATGACTTTTTATGACTTCCACCTGCTCTTACCTGGTCCAAGCCACACTCTCTGTTATGGTTATGACCTAGGATTCCTAATCAGTCACCCTACTTCTGCCCTTGCTCCTTTCAGACCATTATCTGTACATCAGCCATAGTGAACTTGTTAAAACATGTCAAACCTTTCTATTCCAAATGCATACCATAGAAATCATAATAAAAGTCAAAGTCTTTAGAATGCACTACAAAGTCCTACTGACTTTGGCTTCATGTGACCTGTTTGACTTCACCTCTTAGTTCCCTCTTCAGTACCTACTCTGCTATAGTAAAGTGGCCTTTTTGCTCTTCCTGGCTCCAGAATGTACAAGCTTCCTGCAGTGGTCTTTGTTCACCACCTTGAACAGGGCCTGGAACATAGCAGGCATTCAAAAGGTATTGCATTTATTCAAAAAATAGTGAATGAATGATTAGATAAGTAATAAATTTCTTAATTGAATAACTGATTTGCATTAGATCATGGAGATAAATAAGAACATACCCTTTCATTTTGGTGACAGACAAATAAAGGCAATTCCTATCTCATGTTAAAGTTCTTACGTATTAATTAGTGCAGTGCATTATATGGAAAAATATATATAAGCAACACTTCATTTAGTTTCCTGATTAGGAAAATGACCTGAAGAGTTATAGTACTTAAACAGAAACCTGAAGATTTAATAGAAATAATACTAGTAATGAGAACAGGTAAGAGGGAATATAGTCTTCAATTTACTACAAAATTCTGGGGAATTGTAGTCATACGTTAGCATTAGAGTGAAAAGTATAAAGGATAAACCATTCACAAATCGAGGAGTATACAGTGACCTAGTTACGAAAGGCCTTGTAGGTCCTGAAAGGGAAGATACAAGATAGTGAAAAGTTAAAGTATTGAACAAGGGAGGGACATAATCCTATCTTTTTAAAAAGATAATAATGAATCTGTTGTGTAGAACAGATTGGACATGGGAAAGTCTGGAGTTGTAAACCTTGGAGAAAATTTTATAATTGTTGCAATATAGACAAGAGATAAAAGCAAAATAAACTAACTTCAGAAGAAGGCAGTGGAAGATACAGTTGGGCTATGCGAACTCAGCGCTAAATCACTGCTGCATACAGCTACAAGAATTTGAAAGGACAAACAAGCTCACAAACTGTGGCCTGCAGTACCACCTGGCATCTGTATGGCATGGAATTTAAGAACAGCTGCTGCTAAGCATGGACAAATTCAATTTGTGTAAACGGTTTGCACCAAACACCATCAACCTCAAAGAATTGACTGCAGGCACCTAGCAAAGTACAATGTTTTACAGACAGTGCAGTTGTACTTAGTATGCTTATTCATTCATTCACTCATGTATATTTATTAAGTAGCAACAAGTGTAAGGGACCCCTCTAAGGACTGTGGATGCAGCACGCCAAAGGCAAAAGCCCTTGTCCTTGTGGAGATTATAATCCATTGAGGAGAAATAAAAAATTAAATAGGTGTCTATAATAGAGTATCAGATGGCGATAACTGCTATGGAGAAAATAAGGGAGGGAAGGAGGTTGGGAAGGCCAGAGGAGGGACAAGGGCAGTTTAAAGCTGTGAAGAGGGACAGTAAAGGACTGCACTGATAACCTGGAGCAGGACTTGAGAGAGATAAAGGATGAAAGCAGGCAGCTCCCTGGATCTGAGAGCAGAGAGAAAAGTCTCTCTTATTCATGATGTTCAAACACAAAAAAATGTAACTAATCAGAGAACAGAACACTTTATTTTCATAGCGAGAGGTCAATGCCATGGCAGACCCCAGATGAACAGACCTGTTTCCATTGTAGAAGCTCAGATTCTTAGAGACAACTGGTGGTCAAGGGTGAATGAGTCCTGTCCTTCCCTGGAAACTGCTGTGTAATCCCCTTGAGGCATGGCTGGTCAGTCCACATGCAGCAAACATCAGCTGTGGTTTCCTTTGGATATTGCTATGCTTGAAAATTATATGTGTGTGTGTGTGTGTGTATGTGTATGCAAAGAGTTTTGAAAGGATATATGCACTAATTTTCAATGTGGCTTTATTCATGTACAGAATCAACTTAAGTGTCAACAGATGAATATTAAATAAAATGTGGTGTTCATGTATAATGGAATACTATTCAGCCCTAAAAATAAGAGAATCCTGTAATTCGCAACAACTTGGAAGAACTTGGAGGGCATTATATTAAGTGAAATAAGCCAGGCACAGAAGGACAAACACCACATGGATCCACTTACATGTGGACTGTAAACAAGTTGAAATAGAAACAGAGTAAAGTGGTAGTAACCAGGGACTGAGTATGAGGAAGGTGGTGGTGGTGAGGGGATTAGGGAGATGTTGGTCAAAGGAGAAAATAATGGTTGCATTTTTTCTGTTACGAATATGCTGTGTGCAAATAGATTAAGTTTTAATGAAACAAATAGTTTAAACACAAAGAAAAGACTTACAAAACTGCACCCAGGAGAATGCTGCCTGACATCTCGGAGCTTCAGGGTCTTCATTTGTGACAATGATAACATCCTGCTTACTACACCTCAACACGTTAGTGAAAAAGATGACCTGTGAAAGTGTTGGAGAACTGTCGAGTTTCATGCAGATGAAAGCTGTTATTAACGAGTAAGAAAGTCTGTTAGGGTTTCAAGTATTGTATTTTAAACTCAACTCTTCAGGCTTGCATCTTCCAACTACAGGATCTCAAATGGACCAAAAAAATGCTAACATTAACCTACAGTGCCCCCTAGCCCATGTAGGCGGTCAAGGCAGCCGATGGGCTTTGTGAATTTGCTGGAGCACAGATGGCTCTTTTGCCTGAGGGAAGGGCATTGATTGTGCTTTTGGAAGATTTCCATCTGTCCAAGAGGAAAAACACTTATGTATTTTCTTCTGTGTTTGCCTATCATTGTTTTAATTATTTTATTTTTAAAAAAGAGATAAGGAAATAAATATCCTTTACTATTTAAATCGTCTGCCTTCAAATGGCTTTCAGTGAAGAATATTTTTGTTGCTATTAAGAAGTTCATCTCCCTCATTCCAATACACATGAAACCCACCAACAGGTACAGAACTGTGTCAGGAAATACCATTGAATATTTTAATGCTCAAACAGGTAGAAACGTTTGTTCACCCAGTTTATAAAAGCCCAAATTAAAAATATATGAGTTACTTCCTTCTGCACGCTACTGTCTTAAGTTTATCTTTGATGATTAATTTCACAATTTTTTTTTATAGAAAAAAATGAATTTGAACAGCCAGGAGTACGGGAGTAATTTGGGACACAGAGTGATGAGTCTTTAGGAAACTGAACTTGCTGTATGGAATTATCTTCCATGCTGAGTATTTAAGTATTAATCAGCATAGCTTTGAGGGATTTCTTTATAACATCCTTTTTCTGTGTAAGAAAAGGACTGCAATTCATTACACCATTGGAGGAGCCAGAGGCTTTGCTAAGATTTGCCTTTCTTGACTGTTCATCTCAGATTTAAAGGGTTTGTGTGTGTCTGCTTGTGCTTGCACACACGTGCATGTGGCTATACCATATTGGTGACCAGATTTGAATGGTGACACCATCTGGGTTACCGTTCAGGCTAAACATCTCTGGCCTTCAGGGGGGTCAAGTATCACTGTAGCCACAGTGTGCTTTCCATGAAAGGATGCAGCAAATGTAAAGTGGACGTCTCCGAGGTGACTTTTACCACCAGTCATTTTTCTTTACATCTCTCCAGCAACCCAGCTCAGGAAATACTCAAGTAATAAGAAATTGCCCTTCGCCCACTGCTGGCTTCCAAGAGAAAACCTCTGTTACCCCATCAGTGGTGCCCTGCGTTCCTCTAATTCCTCCTGCGTATAACATCACACACAACAGCAAACCCTAAAGCCCAGAGAAAGGAGAACGCAGGCACAAGGCATCAATCCTGTTCGCAGCGCCTTTTTGACTTGGAAGGGGAGACTACATTTTCGCGAGGATGATGGTATTCATAGGAGGGGCGGGTTAAAAGTGTGTTCAATTCCACCTTAATGGCAGAACTCGCCTTCACCGTGTTCCCCCTACACACACACACCCGCCTCCATACACACTGGTTAATCTCTCCCCTGTGCTCCCGCGTGGATTCGGGGACCCTTCTCTCTTTAAGACGGCCTCCGGCGCCCCTCACTCCGCCCCCTCCCAGGTCTCTGGGCTTGTCAGAGCTTCCCGAGAGCCATGGTTGGTCCAGGCAGGCAGTCGGAGCACCTCGTGGAGCGGCTGCTCGCCGGGGGTGGGGAGCGTTGGGGTGGGTTGGGGGGGTCTGTTTGTAGTACTCTCGGTCCTGATGTCACAGGCGCGGCAAGGACATCGCAAGGAGGAGTCGGATTACAGTAAGGATGGGCAGTGCAGCAGGCAGCCCGAGCGCACGCTCCGGCCGCCTGCGATCCTAGCGCTGGAGAGAGGCAGCCTGCGAGCGCCCATCCCGCGGAGGAGGCTCGATCGCAGGGCGCTCGCTGCGCTCCGCCGGGGACCTTGCCGCCGAGCGTAGCATGAAAGGGCTCTGCCCTGCGCGCCTGCCTGGAGTGCGAGCCGATGCTGAAGACGCCGTGGTGGGGTTCCAGCTGTCTGGTTAATGAGAAACATAATGTATTTTGGTGAGTGTTCACTCTGGTGATGTCATTCTGGGGGTGCCAGGCTCTGGATCATTGCAGACAAGCCCTTAAAATAATCTTTAAGACGCGAGAATATATTACGTGAAGCCTCTCTCCAGTTGGCAACTGGAAGACCAAGCTGGTGCAGCCTTCGAAGCTTCCTTTGTGCTGCCATTGGGGCTGATAATGAACGTGCATGAGTTTAAGTTGGGAAAGAACAGAGACGGGGTGAGGGTAGATAAACTTTGGCTTGATGTGTCGGCTTGAAGTTGGCTTCTAAACTAGGTGAAGAAGGAGAAATGGTGCAGCGTGGGAAGTCGGGGGCTAACTTAATGGGATGTGAAACAAAGTTCCTGTGCTATTGATGCTGTGCAGGCGTTGTCAATACGGGCGTTTCTTCAGGCGTTTGGTTTTCCATAATTCCCAGGCAGAGAAGGAAAACATTCTCTGGCGAGCAGCGGTGAGCAGTGAGAACCCTCCTCCCCACGTCTCAGGGCTCCCTCTGGCTAGGAGCCGCCTTGCACAAAATGCAGATTATTTTAAGCCTTTAGAGGTCTCGGAGCTTTTAAGCATTTGTGCAGTTCAGTTTTGTGCCATGGTGGAAACCTCCCCTGGGTTTTCAGCCCTGCCGCCTGCGTTTCCAGAAAGCATGCTAAAGCTCAGCTGTGCGCTATCCGTGGAGCAGTGGAAGAAGTGGGCTTGGAGCTGTACAGTTGCACTGTGAGGCTGCAACTTATTGATAGGAGAGAAGACAAAGCCCCTTCACTAACTGAGAAGAAGCCAAGGATTAGGACGGACTGTTCTTTCCTCCTCCCCGAAGTTGAAGTTATGCTTTCCTTCTGTAAGTCCCATGCGGCGGCATCATTTAAGGGCATCTCTCTGATATTAACAGGTCTGTGAGAACACCTGGAGAGGGCGTAGAGAATGCAAATATTCTGGGTGATTTCCTGATGGGCTTTGCGTTTTAAATCTAGAGTCTTCCTTCAAATGAAAATAGGTATTTAGGTGAATTTGGTTGAAGCATTATTAGTTTGTGAGGCATTATTTCTGTGAGTACTCTTTGTTTTGCCTTTTCTTCCCCAGAGCCTCTGAAATGTTTGAAAAAGTATGGAATGAACCCAAGTTGTAAAAGCTAAATGCCTTCAGTTGTCTTGACAGCATTTTGATTTCCCTACAATTTGCGTCACATTAGAAATGAAGTCTTAATATAACCAAAATTGATTTGAAAGAAGCAATCCTCATTTCATGCATGAATTTAAGCAGAATCCAGAGTTAAACAGCCCTTCCTTCCAGAGGATAATGATGGACGGAGTCAGCCTGTTTGTTAGTAATTAATGAAACAACATTTGTCATGCATATATTTTTGATAAATGGAAAAGCTTGTAAAGGTATTATGTTTTTCAGACAAAATAACATTTCAGCATCAGTAATGATATAGACGGATGGTGAAGTAGATTATAATTTTAGTTTAAGTTTTCAACCTCTTACAATTGCTGATGTGGTTGTGGTGAAGCCGTAAAGCTAACCAGAGTAGCAGTGAAGTCTCAAAGTGTTGGTCAGAGGCCACCCATGATGTACTGGCCATCCTGTGGCTATTGGGGAGATGTCCACTAGGCTAGCCCAGGTTACTCACTAGGCTAGCCCAGGTTACTCACTAGGCTAGCCCTGGTTCAGCTCTCTTATAAAGCAGGATGAGTCACAGGATAATTAGTGTCACTGTATAATGCAAGTTTTTAATAGTACAAATTGAAAGGTGGTGCTCTGCCTACTTGGATGACACTGTATTCTTTGCAAGGCAAGGCTAAAGTTGTCTCCTGTGTCCTGAACGTGGTCCAGTCCCACTGTAATTCCGACATGAGCAATGTTTTTCTATTCCCGGAGGAAATCATGTGGATTCAGGATTGGCAGTCCTTTCAGGATGTGCTGTGCAGCCCCTTACTCAAGCTGTTAGACATCCAGAACTCTGGGAGCCCACCTGTCTTTAATAAAATGTGTGATACAGGAGCTAGGGCAAAGAGAATTGAGGGAAATACCCCAAGCATGTTAAAATTCAATAACATTCTAACATTTGGAAGGCATTGTATATATAGACTCGTGTCTGCATTTTTGTATGTGTTTCCCTATTTGTGAATGTGTATATTGTGTGTGCATTTTTGTATGAGTGTATGTATCTGAAATATCAGATGTTTCAGGTAATTTTTCAAAACAGTGCTCGCACTTTGAGAATTGGTTGAACATGACTTTCTTCTCCATTTTTCCACTGCAAAAGGTTTCTCTAGTCAGAGAGAACAGGGACAAAGGGACAGAAGTGCTGCGTTCTTGGCTTTTCTGGTGCTTTGTGGGAATGGGGTAGAGGTGTCAGAAATCTTTTATGGGTGTCTCCAGCAGGGAGCAGTAAAGAGCATGGTGATGCTCTGGCCTGGGGTCAGTTGGTAGGAAAGCAGGACATTTGCTCCCCTTGTACATATCTGATTTGTCAGTGTTGCCTCCTTTCGAATACGAATGAATAAGCATTGCCTGAATAGGCTGGCTCAGCCTATCTGCTTCTCTTTAAGCTTTCTTCTCCTGAGGACTGGACCGTTGGACCTTGCCCTAGTTTGATTGGAGTTAGTTGCCTGTGTGCAAGTTGATGCAATAGATAATACTTCCAGTTCTTAAGAACAATTCATGCTTTGAGTGTGCCGTCTCAGACTTAAAGACCACTGGCCTCTCTTAATGACTTAAGCCTCATGCTTATCTCCTATTGAGATTTTAGTGCAGTGTATTCAATAATTGTTCATCTGCACTTACTGCACAGTGATTTAAGAGTTCGCTGTTCAGTCACCGTGGATACTTTTGTTACTTATTCTATCGATCTTGCATTCATTAGTTGGAGTTAAATATAAGGTTCACACGGGAGAAAGGAGTGGGGGAAAATCCTAGTCAGCAAATTGAATGGGATTTACTGTAAAAAGCAAAGGAAAATAATAAACACTTAGGAAGTTACCCTTCCTACCCCCATAAATATTTTACATAGTTAAAATTTACACGTGCCAAGGATAAGCAGCCATTAATAATTTATCCAGAAATAAAAGCAAGGCAGCTGGGAGGCTGATCCTCAGAATAAGGAAGAAAGGCTGTGGGTGGTTGTCAGTACAAGAGACTGAGCTGCCGGGCTGCTCTTGGATTGAGAAGCATGTGCTGGTATGAAGGGCATGTTCTCTACCTGAGTGTATCCAGGCAGTCACGCAGTGCTTGGAAGAATGCTGGAACTATGCACCTTCTCCAGTTCTGAGTGCTGTTGTCCCCCACCCCCCCCCATACACACACACCTGTCTCTTCCCATCTGGCCTCATACCTTTCTCCTCTGTTGGGGTGTTTTTTTTTTCAAGGGTCACATCATGTAACCACATAAACTGCTATGGTTGACCCAAGAGGTGCCACGCCTCACCCTTGGCCATCAAGAGAGAAAAATAGGAGGCTGCTGGTGTTGAGGAAACTGTGGCTGATAATCAGTGCGTTATCAGGCCCAAGTCAAGCGATAGACATGAGGGTGCCCTCGCAGCCCAGAAGTGACAGGGGCTTGCTCCTTGAGAATAGTCTGGAGAAATGAAATTCTGTGGCTTAAACAAACGAGAACAACTGAGAAACAAATATTAGCACTCACTGTCAATGTTACTATTAATGGTGTATTAATCAAACCCAGAGAAAAGGGCAAGCAAAATTTAGAAAGTGTGAATGAGGCACTGAAGTTCAGCTTGGTGTTAATTGTGGATTAGCTGTCTTCTTTAAAATGCCTGAGAAAAATCAGAAAAATACTTAGTGCTGTGCCTGCCATAATAAAAAATATTTCCTTGAGGAAGCTTTCAATGGAATAGCTAAAAAAAAAAAAAATCAGGAGAATTGTAGATCAGAATCCTGTTTCCCTATCTAGAATAGACATGTTTGTCTATTGTTTTAAAACCAACTTTTGTCTTCCTTTAGGGATGTTTAGAGCATTCTCAAGTCAGCATTTACACTTCTGGTTGTGGCTAGACCATCAAGGTTCATCTCCAAAGCTATATGTTAGCAAAACAGTCAAGCGGCAAGGTTATGAGGAAGGAAATGATCAGAAAACAGCAGGCAGCAGAGAAGAATATTCCTCTGTTTTAGTGATTTTGTAGGAAACGTTTAACTCCATCTAATTAGTTTGTAGTGAGTAATCTGTTATGGGGAATTAGGTCCATCCAGTCTTTCTAAATACTCTGTCTTCCTGAGGCAGACAAGGAGAGAGAATAATTCAGTTCTGAACTTGAACATCCAGATTCTCTCTTTTAAAGTTTGGAGTTGTTACCATCACATTTGATTACAAATGAATCCAAATAACATTCAGTAATAACATAAGATGGTGAATGTGACAGGTGGATCGTGCATAGGAATGGGAAATAGGAGTTCTAAACCTGTAAAGATTTCTCCCTCAGGACAGTTCTCTTTTAAATTCTTATGAAGTTCCTGTTTTAAGAAGTCAGCCACATTTGATCAATAAGCTAGCACCTCAAATACCTCATTACAGCCTTAAATTTAGAGCTAATTTTTTAAAGGACTTCCTTAGTTGTTGTAATTATATGGAAATGAGATGGTGTATTTAAAGGATAAGTTCCAAAATTCATGAGATAATGACGACTTGCAAAGTTACCCTTTTGTGGGTGGCATAATTGTTCTAGAAAACAAATGAAAAATTTAAATTAATGGTTTCCGACTTTGATTCCAGAAGACTTGGCCACAGCTGCTTTAGACTGAAACCTCTCTTGATGAGACAAGATGTGTTGGTTAATGTGTGTGTGTTTAACACTGGAACACCACACAGCGCCTTGCTAGATAGATGCCTGAAATCATAGCTCATTGTCAGCTTATTTGTATTCCTAAATCTTTTCACATCACTTGAAATGTAACACATTAGCTATTGATTTAGTAAAATGGATATTAAGAAATTATTTTTGTACAGCTGGCTTTCAGGTTTTACAACCATTTGTACATTAGGAATTAAAAAAAAACAAATCAGAGGGATAATTTTCAAGGCTTTTTCTGCAAAAACAAAAGAGAGATGCTTGTATAATCAGGAACCTACTTCTACTTTGACCTTGAGAAAGGAATGCTTACATTTGTGTTACACTAGGAAAAACATGTCAAAAAAACAACAAAGGTCATGGTGGCTGCCCTGTCTCTTTCTGTCTCTCTCTTTAAAGAAGCCATTACATATCATTTCCCACAAAGATTAGTTTTACAACAGAATTTCACACATGATTGGTGGCATTAAGGGAAAATACAGCATAAGAAGTGGCTAGAAATATCAAAGCTTAAAGTGGTTGAGATCATGCTTGAACCAAATTGCTAGGGTTGAAAATAGGAAGACGTTTTGCTCTGTCGCAGCGTTAAAATCGTTATGAAGCAGCTGGAAGTCAGCCCTCATTGAATGTGCACTCTGCTTTTGCACAGCCTTTAAAATGGAAGGTGTTTCCACCAAACATTCTCCATTCCAAAACCTCAGTGCATACGAATCTCTAGTACAGCGTTGGAGGGGATGCAATGAACCCCTCTCATCCTTATCAATCTTTCAGTTTTCTCTCTCTCTCTCCTTTTTTTTTTTTTTTCTCACTTGTAGTATCACATTTCTGTAAGTAGAGAGGGAAAAGAAAAGTAACCTGGCCAAGGTCAGAAAGGAAATCAGCAGCAGTCTTAGTATCAACGTTCAGAGTTAATTCTCTCTGCCCAGAAAGCAGTGGACGATGGGGGCTGTAGGGGCAGGGATGGGATTGTTGAGTTGAGTTCTAATGGATGAATGTTGTTGAATCTGTGTGCTCAATGCCAGGCACTTAGAAATATGTGTTAGATATGCAAGGCTGAGTGGGTCGTTGGAGATCAGAGAGAAAGGAAACCTGCTTCCTCGACACATCCGTTAAGACTGATGCTTCCTGTGAAAGCTCAGAGAAAGAATATTTTTTGATCCTGAAACATTAGCTACTTTAAATATATTTCTGTGTAAATAAATATAGTGTATTTATTATACATAATATATTTGAAAGATACAGAAAAAATGAGGGAAAGAGAGGGAGAGAGAGAAAGAGGGAGAGGGAGAGGGAGAGAGAGAGAGAGAAACCTCCCATTCTCTAGTTCACTCCCCAAAGGCCCACAACAGTTGAAGCTGGGCAAGGCCAAATCCAGGAGCCAGGAACTCAATCTGGGAATCCCATGTGTAGGGACTGAACTACTTGAGTCATCACCTGTTGCTTTCCAATTGTGCATTAACAGGAAGCCAGAATTGGAAGCAGAGCTGGAGCTGGAATCCAGGCACTTTGATGTAGGGTAAGGCATGCCAAGTGTTATCTTACTTGCTGAGCCAAACGCCTGCATCTGATTTTTTTTTTTTTTTTTTTTTACTCCATAGAAGTGAGGACCATTTCTTAGAAATTAGGTTTTAAATAAGATGTAATGACTCCTAACTTTTTTTTTTCTGTTTCCGTTTACTTTTTTCACCACAGACTCTTCAGTGAGAGGACCAGTAACACAGAATATTAGGACCAATGTACAAAAATGTTAGAATACCTAAAATCATCATACATTACGGGAAAACTAGACTCTGTAATAACTCAGGTGATCACAATTTCAGTTATCAGCTTTGTTTAGCTGCAGTGAATTCACCCCAGATGTTGGCATTTTCGTGCCAGGAGGCTGGGAGAGGCAGGTAAAGTCCCTAGGTACATATGAGAGCTGAAAGAGGGTTATCATTTGTGATGGCAGGAGAAAATGGAGATAATTTTCTCTACTATTTGCAAGGCTTTTGTAAAATTGTTCTTCACACTTACCTTTTTCATACTCATGCATTTTACTGATGAAAGAAAGTACCTGTGGAAGACTAGTTAGAGGATAAAAATACAATAATGATCGCAAACATATTTTAATAAACATAATCCCTTATACTTGCATAGCAGTTTGTATTTTTCAAAATGTATCAACATTGTGCCTTTGCTAATCTTGAAAGTGACCGAATACAAGAGAGGTGCAAAATATAATTATTCCTATTTGTAGATTAGGAATTTGACCCTCAGATGACTGAAACAATTTCTCAAAGTCACAAAGCTAGCAAATTTTAAGGCCTAGTCCCTTGTACACAGCATAGATGGAGGGAAGATTACATGTAATGCTAAAGAAAATATTCCCTCTGATAGCTAAAGAAATGAATACTAATAATTGGATCTAACATATGTTTGTGTTTTGACTGTGGAATCACAATGACATAATTTGTAATTTTATTTATTTTTCTTTTTTTTACAAAAAAGATTATTAATATTCAGAATAAAACAAAAGTACTGCTTAGAAGGCATGAGTCTGGCTGGCGCTGTGGCTCAATAGGCTAATCCTCTGCCTGCGGCGCCAGCACATCAGGTTCTAGTCCTGGTTGGGGCACCGGATTCTGTCCCGGTTGCCCCTCTTCCAGGCCAGCTCTCTGCTGTGGCCCAGGAGTGCAGTGGAGGATGGCCCAAGTGCTTGGGCCCTGCGCCCGCATGGGAGACCAGGAAGAAGCACCAGGGTCCCGGCTTCGGATCAGTGCAGCGCGCTGGCCACAGTGGCCAGTGGGGGGTGAACCAATGGAAAAGGAAAACCTTTCTCTCTGTCTCTCTCTCTCACTGTCCACTCTACCTGTCAAAAAAATAAATAAAAAAATTTAAAAAAAAGAAGGCATGAGTCAGTGTTATGGACTGGCTGTGCCCTCCCCACCAAATGCCTATGTTGAAGTCTTAGTCCCTAATAGGATGTGGAGCCTTTTGGAGGTAATTAGGTTTGGATGAGAGCATGAGGGTCGAGTTCATGGAATGGGATCAATGCCTTACAGGAAGAGAAAGACAGCCAGTGTTTCCTATGTCATAAGGCAGCCATCTGCAAGCCAGAGAGCTCTCTCCCAAACCAAACCTTGAACTTGAACTCCCGAGCCTCAAGAAGCATGGAAAATAAACTACTGCTGTTTAGGCAATACAGTCAGTGATGTTTCTCCATCACAGTCAGGGCTCACTCATGTAGTTGACTTTAGATCAGATCCAGGCTTTCTCTACTGCCTCAGCTTTTCCAATTTGGCATTATAGCTTATGTTAATTTTATGACATATATTTCTGCTGTCTCACTATTTAACTCAGTGCTCCCTCCAAAAATTACAAGCCATCTATGTTATGTGCTTTTTGAGGTTTACAAGGACCTGAACTGTGTCATTGCTTGAGATGGAAATGCAGCCTGATCTTTATTCCATAACTGATAAAGAAGAATAAAATGGCTATTTACAGTTAGGCCTGTCCCACTCATTGGCTCCAAGTCCTGGTGGAAGTCACCACACAATTTTGATATTGTGTTTCTTTGTAAAAGGAGAATAATGGTTGGAGTAATGTTTTTCACAGTTCTACTTGAGGACTAAGCTATACAAGGTACATAAACATGCCTATCACTAGGAAATCCATGGTAAGTAGTCCCTTAAGTTTAATTCTTTCTTAAGCACATTTAAGCACATTTATTTGAAAGAATGGAAGAGAGAGAGGGAGAGCCAGAGACCTTCCAACCACTCCAACCCATTTCTAACCACAGGGTCTGGGCCAGGCCAAAGTCAAAAGCCTGGAACCCCATCCAGTTTCCCACAAGGGTGGCAGGGGCCCAAGCACTTAGACCATCTTCCATTACTTCTCCAGGTGCATTGACAGGGATTTGGATTGGAAGTGGAGCTGGGACTCCAACTGGCACTCCTATATGATGCTGGTGTTGCAGGCAGTGGCTTAGCCCACGGTGCCCCAACACGGGCCCCAGTGCTTTCTTATATTTGTCAACCCATGTTGATATACAACAAGTGTATAAAAATGAGCAATGTGTTAGGGTTTACTGAGGAAATTGGAATCATGCTAAGTGATTCACACAGAAGGACTTTAAGGCGCATAATTTGTTACATAGGTGAGGGAAGAGCTGAGATACCACATGGAGGATGGTAAGGCAGTGTGGGGAGTAACAGTTACAAGAGAGTGCAAGTTATAGATGGAGAGAAAAAAATACGAGGATCTAAGGCTTCTAGGTAGGAGCTGCATGACATGCCTAAGACATTGAAATATGGAGAAGAGGGAGATACCCTGGCTTCTCGCTTTCTCCCACCATCCCCTTTGTCTTTCATTGGAGGAGCAAAACCAGAGACCAACTGACAAGGCAGCCTGGGATTGCATCTCACAGGTGTTGGTCCCCCAGGGCAAGAACAGATCTCAGAATAAACCAGCCGAAGACCTGCAGGGTGCTCTTATAGCACCAATACCAGTGGCACTTTCAGTGTTTCTGCAGAGGTATCTCAAGGATCAGTGGGCGTTTGGTTGGGGAAGGCACAAGGAAGATGGGAAGAGTATGGTCGAAGAGCATTCGGCACCTCCTTCCAGTTCAAGTACCATCTCCTTTGCCATCCTCTGGCACTGTGGCTTTGGATACATGAATGAATCCCTGCACCATATTTTTCTCTATAGATTGGGCTTTAAAAAAAGTCTGCCTGAAAGTAAAATTCAATAAGATTTGAACACAACTTTGTCATCTGCAAACACCATATAAATGGGCTTTGTTATGAGGCTGTGAAAAAACAAGTGGATTAGAAAGAGAACAGAGGAGTTTGAAAAAGTACAACTTGGAAATAAATGTTTAGCTCTGCAATTTAGCATTCCAGCAGAGATTTCCAAGTACACTAAGGAATGGAGCTATGACTTCCTCAAAAAAACCACATGTATTATGAGTTTCAATGTACTTAAGAGCCATATCTAATCTGTTCTTTGTTAATATTCTATAACAAAGCGTAATTGCAGAAGGAGGGGCAGAGGGAAGAAAATGAACCAGGTGTGAACTCTGAGATTCCATGCCCCATATCCCTTTCCTCTCCAAAACCATAATGCCAAAAGACACATTGAAAGCTGGAGCAGTTTATTAATAGTTGCTTGAGAGGGGAAGAGGGATTTAGTATTGATTTTTATCTATCCCTCCTTGTGTTGTTGGACTTTTAAGAACAGATTTCCTTGACTGACTGTCTACTATCTAGGGGGGAAAAACCACAATATTCTGCCCTTCCTGTTTGGAATTATTAGCATCTCTTTCAGAGCCTGCTTGTAAGTGCAGCCGCAGTTCATAACTTTCAGTGCCCTTGTTTGGAGGCTAAGCCGTGTTAACAGCTGGGAATTGTTTCCATGTGGTGTGCAATAAGGAAGGAGCTTATTACCACGAGGTGTGTTCATTTGCAGTCCTGGGGAACGGTGGGCCATAACTTACAGATCTGTGCAGATTCTTGGAATTCCTATCTAAGGAAGTTTTTATAAGTTGAAAGAATACATTAGAAGGCAGATTACTTAATCTTATTTTATCTTACAGAAAATCTTATGATCCTGAATACTAGCATTTTAGTGAATTAGTTCTCTTTTGATTCTGTCATTTGGGTTTTCCTTACTTTTAAATTGGTTGATAAATAAGAATGTTTTAATGAGAAGCCCATGGCATGGGCTCTCTGAACTTCTTTATTTCCATGGAGGAGTCTCAGGTTCCTTTATGAACAGCCCTGGTACAAGAGGTGATGTGGCCCCTGCTAACAGGGAAGAGGAGTTTAACGTAGGCCAGGCCAAGTGCCTGCTTTGTGCCAGGGGCTGCCATGAGTTATCTCATTGGCACCACACCCTCAGACTTAGGAGCTCGAACATGAATCCTGGTTGTACAAAATAATCACTTGAGGAACTCTGAAATGATCCTAAGGTCAAAGGCCCTCCATGCCCCCATGTAAGCTGATTGGCTGGCTGGAGCCAGGTATTTGCATTTTGTTTTGAAGCTCTCAGTTGATTCTGAAGGACATCTGAAGGAGAGCCAGAAGTAGGAAGCACTGCGATGGGTGGATTTACCGCTTTGCAGGGAGCATCCTGAGGCCCTACAAGTTTTCAGCTCACCCCCAGGTCGCTAGAGCAGCAGTTGGCGTGGCCAGGTTTCCACCCCAGGTTGGCTGGAATCCAAAGCCTGCATTCTTTCCCCTACAACACAGAAGTCCATTTATGATGTGAGGTTTGGGCCTCGCTACAAAATGCCTGGTGCTGTCTACGCCTGACTTCCAGAGAGGAAGTCCCTAAAGGATGAGAACCCTTTCTTTCTACCTGGGAACATTGATAGAACTGGTATCCAGAAGAAGTTTGTTTATACTAGGTGATTCAGGATCAAAATGCTATGGTTCTGGAAAGGATTTTAGAAACCTGTTTCTGAAAGGTTAGTGCGCACACAAATCCTCTGGGGACCTATTGACATGCAAGTCCTGAGTTGCTGGTTCTGAGGTGCAGCCCGGGATTCTGCCTTTCTAATGAACTCCCAGGTGCCACAGATGCCACTGTGCTTTGATTAGTCAGGCTCTAGACGTTGTTTCACTGAGCTGCCACTTGCTACAGATGTGAGGAATCAAGGTCAACTCTCCAGCCTAGGTCTCCTTAGTTTGATTCTAGAAGATACTCAGTGGTCCATGGTTGAGTTCCCAACAATCCTATTTTGCCCGAGACGAAGGGCAATCCCAGGATGTATGTACTTTCAGTGCTAAAAGTGGTAGATTTGCAGGCAGGCTTGGATGGATCAGTCACCATGGTTCTGATAGACTGAGTTTGAATTCTAGTTTCAACACGCAAGAATGAAGAGAAGCTGGGCTAATAACTTCTGATCTCTTGAGCCTCAGTTTCCCTATCTGCTAAGTGGAAATAATAAACAATAATTTGTAGAGTAAATGTAAGGGTCACATTGGGAGCAAATTATATGGTCTGTGTAAAACACTGGTCCTGCTTTCACAGTGTTTAATCTCACAAATGTTGGCAATGTTGTTGCCGCTCGTTCATGAACCTGACTCAGCATTCCTTTACAGAGAAGGAGTATTCCAAAGATCAAGTGCAGGTGGCCATATTTATATTGTCATCTCTGAACAGGGCTGCCTGTAAATCACCTGGCCACGATGGGCAAGCTGGGGTGAAGTCATTCTCTGTGCAGTGTATGGTTTGGCACCTCTGAACACCAACAGGAATGATTTTTGCTTGTGTTTAGGGAAAGAAGAGCTTAGCTAGTAAAAGCTCTGCCACCTTGGGACATCCTGAACTGCCCCTCATGTCCCAGCTGACTTTGTTTATCCATTAGTGTTTCCTTGAACTCTGGAACCACATAGGAGGGCAGCTGCAGCTAATGACCGCTCCTTCCATCTGCTGACCCATCGTGTTAACAATCGATATCCTTAAAACAGCAGTGCACAGACAGGCAGCAGCTCCACCGCAGCTGCAACTTAAAATGTCCATGGAGAGGAGAAGGAGACTTTTAACCTGTGTACTTCTTAGCGCAGAACCGTCACAAGGACATGGATTCATAGATGGTGATTGAGTGTGATGCCAAGCTTTGGAGATCTTCTCTGATGCAAGTGACTTCTCAATAGAGACCTAAGGCTCTGTTTTCTTTTCCTCAAGTGGCTGATGTTGAGTGAATGAGGCTGGTGTGGCCAGCTCTTCCCTGAAAAAGCCAATTCACTCACCTCCTGTCAAATACCATCCGCTTATCAAAGCATTTAGCCTGCCGGATGTGTGACTACTACGTGGGAAGCAAAGTGCAGTTTTGTTTTTCTATTCTGACTAGTAAGTGGGGCAGCTGCAAGCAACAAATTACCCTGCAGCAGGGGTTACCATGACTGAACTCCGCTGCCTAGTATTTTAGACAAGAAAACAAATGAACAACAAAGCAGAAACCACTCTTGCTTTCTTCCAGCATAAAATGCCATTGCAGAAAGGGCCCAGTATAAGCACACTTTTGCTTGTGTCCGTTTTGGAGATACAACTGGGAGATTTATTTCCCTGTCCCTATCTCTGGCTGCTGGAGTAATGAACTTTACTGTTCTGAAAGAGCGCTCAACACCAGGACTCAACATCTCCATTCAATAGACAGGAAGACAGGGATCAAGGGATGTGTAAATTCATATATATGGATTAACCAAATACTCAAACTAAAAATCAAAACCCAAGACTTGGTCTTCCAGTGTGAATTTAGATGCTTGTGCTGAGTTTTAGCTTCCATATCTTTACATGGAGACTCTGAAAACCCTGTGACAGGAGCACAGTCTCTATTCAAATAGAGCAGTGGGTTTTGAAGGCAACAAAGTAAAGAGCAAACCAATGCACAAACAAAACCCCTCTGTTTGCAAGCCACATGGTCACCCGATGTTGGTGGTCCCTGAGGCTGAGATCACCTTTTGGAAGTCAGCCTAAGGGTAGAAATTATTAGATTTTTCTCTTGAAACATGCAGCACCAACCCTCCTACTATAAATATCAAAAATTGTGACTTATAGCTAATGCTCATCACAATGATAGTCGGCTTCCTTCACGTACTTGCCATGTGCCGGGATGTGCTTTGGCCTCTACCTGTGTGTTTGTGCCTGATATAGGGAACACACATATCTAAATAGGATAACAGACTTCTCACTATATTCCTCCTGGGCTTACCAGGCCATGCGCCACAGATGGAATGATCTCTTAACAGATAATAATCCAAACTTCTTTTAAATCCTTGGAGCACTCTTCTATCTATAAGGTAAATTTTTAGAAGTAGAAATACTGGAGCAGGGATATGTAGTTCTCACAGGTATTCAGGTATTGCTGACATGCCCAATGAACATTTTTACTATTTATATATTTCTATCAGTGAACAGTACAATAACTAATAAACTGCCAAGTTGTTTATGTGAAAACTGTCTTCCAGACTTCTTGGAGTATGAGTTTTCATGGTAGAACAACACGAGGTGGTTTCTTGCCTTTTTTTTTTTTTTTTTATTTCACTTCCTTTCCAATCTACTTTTCAGTTTCACCTCTATTATTCTAACTCCACATGGATATCTGTTTTGATATGTGAAAATGCAATGGTGCCATAAAATTGATGCCCTGTTGTTCAAGAAAGAATGAAGAATGAACCTTATAAGTGAAATTTTAGCCTCAAAATTGGAGTGACCCTTGAAAGATTTCTTAAATTGTTTAAATCTAAAGCTAAACATGGCCCCAAATATGGTTGGAAATCTGCTTGTTTTTTGGAGCCAGTAGACATGAAAAGGCACAGGCAGTTATATCATTCAATATTTTCATGGTTATTTCTTCTGTTCCTAATTCCATATACTTCCTTTGTGGTTTTTTTTTTTTTTTTTTTTGGTGTTTTTACTTAGCACACATTAAGCCCAGAAATAATCTAGAATGTTGGTACCATGTTTCTATAGTGAAAAGAAAAGTGCTGCATTTATGAAAGAAGCAAAGTATCCAACTATTGATTATGGTCACCATCTACTGAGCTCTTATCTTAAGGTGTTCATGAACATAAACTCATTTATTCTTTAAATAAATGCTGTTGTTTTAATGAGCTGGATGTCATCATCTCTACTTTACAAAAGAGGAGAGAAAGTTAAGAGGGGTCAGTTTCCTGCCCTAGGTCCAATAGATTGAGAGTGAAGGGCACAACATTCAAACTAGGACTTTGTGAGTGCCAAAAGGTAGACAGTACCATGCAGTGATTTTCTGTTCAGCACACTATTCTTGGGCCACTTCTTTGGAACTGCAGTAGTAGGAACATTTTTACAGAGTGGAGGTGTTTACTTTCCTGGCCTTGTTATCAAAGAGGCTTGATGTCAGTCATAGCAGTCCCTGCTAAGTTATGTACAGTATTGAAAGTGATATCCTAAAGTACACACGATGAGGAGGAAGGGGGAGACCAATCAGCTTTTCTCCTCTGTTGGAAAGAGAACCACCAGTGTTACCTACTGTCTCTTTGAACCCAGTGATGTCAAAGTAAAGAAAATTAAATGAAGGAAATCAGTAATCATTGCACTTAATGATATGTAAATTAGGAATACTATCTACAAATCATAGTCTAGTGTCCTAATTTACATATTATCTGTTCATTAAGCCCTTTAAAATCTCCACCTTCCCATCCCAGGACCATGCAAGCCTTTTGTAATCTACACTAGAAGAATCTCAAATATACAAGGCAGCTTGGAATGTTCACCTGACGTCTAATATCTTCAGATTCCTCACTTTATATTTAAGGTGAGAAAAATAAAAGCTAATAGATTTAATATCTAAACCAAATAAACAGTCAGTGAGTAGCACTGGAACTGCCTAGAATTCAGTTCTGTTGACTCCTTAGTACCATGATCTTTTGTAGGGATATAAAGGGTGGCCCTTGGGTCAGTGTTCTTCTAGAGAATTGTAGGAAATGAGTAGTGTGCATCTCATTGTGTAGATGAGAAGATAGATGTCACACAGAAAATGGAGGAGCAAGCTGTGGAATCTCTGTCTCCTGGATTCAGAGCTTCTCCATTTGCAGTAAGTTTGAATGTGGGTAGATCCCAGCAATTCACAGGGTCTAAATGAATACACAGATCTCTCCCATCCCTAGAAGTCCCTGATCTTACAATAGCTGTGGGGATAAAGGGTGGAACTTGTTTGAGTAATAAATCATTGCAACCCACATGAGTCCCAAAGGCACAATCAAGTCTCCCTCATTCCATTCCTCACTGTCAGCGGTGCACATAATTTATCTCCAGTTTGAACTGCTGTAACCGTCCTTAATGAGTATGCTGACTTGACTCTTGTGTGCTTCCAGCTCAGCCAGTACTTTGCTATCTCAAGATAAAACTACAGACATGATACCTGTGCAGCACAGACACACACAGACACACACACACGCACACATGTACACATACACTCACACTCACACACATGTATACAGATGCATCCAATGACTCTCATTTCCTGATGTGTGAGGTTCAAACTTCTGACCCAGGATATCAGTAGAGTCCAGATTCTGGCCCCTGTTAGGTAACCTTGCAAATTTATCTAATAAAACTTACCTTATCATATCCTAAAATCCAACCCTACAGACTACTTGCTGTTTCTTTATGTGACTTAAGTTTTGATTTATTCATTTGAAAGGCAGAGTGACACAGAGAGAGGGAGAAACAGAGAGACAAGGATATTTTCCATCTGCCGGCTCACTCCCCAAATGCCCTCAGTGGCCTCATTGGCTAGGGCTGGGCAAGGCTGAAGGTAGGAACATGGAATACTGTCCTGCTTTCCCAAGTGGGTAGCAGGGGCCAAAGAACTTGGACTATCTTCTACTGCTTTCCCAGGCTTATTAACAGGGAGCTCGACTGGACATGCGGCAGCTGTGACTTGTGTGGGGAGCAACTCGGACTAGACTAAGTTACTGAAATTAAGACTTATTCTATGCATCTGCTTTCCCACAATATGGCGCTGAGAAGGGAAACAGCTTCTACACAGCTGCCTCCAGTTCAACCAATAAACTGTAGGACTTGCTCCTGATTGGAGGAGAGCAGCGTACTCAGCTTGTGGGTAGCAGAGTTGGGATTGGTGGAAGAGGACTATAAAGGAGGAGAGAGACAACATGCACCAGGAACATCTAAGGGGAACACCTGAGGAGCACCTGTGCAGCCCCTGAGAGAGCCGGCCGGCGGTGTGCCGCTCCCCCGCGGAAGTGGGGAATGTGGCAGGGGGAACCGCCCTTCCACGGAGGTGGAAGGGACGTAGCCAACCCGGGAAGAACCAGCAGCAAACCCGGGGAGGGCCGAGCAGACGAAAGAACAGCGCAGGGTCCTGTGTCGTTCCTCCGCGAAGAGGGGGAGCGACAACTTGAACTGACGTTCATATGGGGCAGCTTGATACGCTGTGCCACCCCAGCCCAGCTCTCCTGTTGCTTAACTCTCTGAGACTTGGTCTCGTCTTCTCTTTACATGATTCATAGTTTGTTTTTATCGTTGTGTCCCCGCAAATCTAAGCACTCATTTTTTTCTCTCTTACTCTTCCACCTTTTATATTTTTTATATAAGAGTATATTAAGCTCATAAATTTTTCAAGATCTGCTGCAAGGCACCTCCTTTGGGAAGATCATCTAATTCTTTATAAATGGAGCAAGGAATCTTTTCTCTATTTCTATAAAAAGTATTTCCCAACCCTATCAGTGCAAAAACCTGGGATGTTTTAAAATTTCTAGATTTCCTGTTCCCTAGTCTCAATCTACTAAATCAAAAACTGTAAATGAATATTTTAGCCCAATCCCTTCCCATTTAATATCACAGGATTCTCAGTTGTTAATAAACTAGCCTATAAATGTGATGCAATTGCATTGGAAATACCAATAAGGTTTAATTTTGAATTAGAGAAAATGTTTCTATGATTTAACTAAAAGAAAAATCATAGTGAACACACCAGGGCATTATGATGAAGGAGTGTTCTGATGGAAAACATAAAACATATCACCCAACTACAATAATTAAATAATTCATTCTGGGGGCCTGTGTTGTGGCAAAGCAGGTGGAGGCACCGCCTGTGACACTGGCATCACATTTGGGCCTGTTCATGTCCCAGATGCCCTGCTTCCAATCAAGCTCCTTGCTTACAGCCTGGGAAAAGCAGAAAAGGGAAACCCAAGTGCCTGGCCCCCTGCCACCAGTGTGGGAGACCCAGAAGGAACTCCTGTTCCCGGCTTTAGCCTGGCCCAGCACTGGCCATTGCAGGCAGCTGGGGAGTAAAGCAGTGGATGGAAGATTTCTGGCTCTGTCTTTCCCACTCTTTGTGACTTTCAAAATAAATAAATAAATCTTACAAAAATAATTCAGTATGAAAAACTGATAATAAAAACAGATCAGAATATCATGAAGTAAATCTCAATACTTTTGTGAATGGGGATTTAGGCTATAGCAAATATGACATGTCAGTTCATCTCTGAGAAGAGAAACAAATGGTTTGGAGATAACTGGATAAACATTTAGAGAAATAAATAAAGTAGACTCCTGTTCTACTTCTTACACCAAAATAAATTGTAGCTTGAGCAAAGATTCAAACATGAAATTGAAACTATAAATATATAGGGGAAAGGATGAAAAATATTTATATACGTGTAGTGGAAAAGGTTTTTGTAATCAGGACACAAACCCAGAGCTCTATAAGAAAAAAATTATAAATATAACCACATAAAATTAATAACTTGTTCTTGGGAAAATTAACCAAGAAACTAAGCAGAAAACAAGTGACAAAACTGGAAAATATTTATAACACCAATGTCAGATAAATGGCTAATTTCTTATTTATTTACAAGCAACAAGCTTGTAAAGCATCGATAAGGTAAGACAAACAACTTAGAAAAAAAGGATGAAAAATAACAAACATTGACAAATTTATTCTAAAATTTCTAAGGGGAGGCAAAAGACCCAGAATAGTGAACACTATGTTGAAAGAACAATAAATTTGGAGCACTACTATTTCATAACTGAATCTAAACACGCAGTAATCAAGACACTGTGGTATTGATGAAATGAGAGACAATAGATGAATGTAACAGAGATCCTAGAAATAGACACACATAAATATTATAGTCAAGTGATCTTTGATAAGGAACCATAGATAATACAATGGATAAAAGATAGTCTTTTAAAAGAACTGTATGGAATTACTGTACACCCATATACCAAAAAAAAAATCTAAATTCAGGTCTTCAACTCTTCACAAAAACAATTCAAAATGGATGATGGAACTAAATGTAAAATGTAAAACTGTAAATCCTGTGGACAATGACATAGGGGAAAAACATTTAGGACCTTAGATATGAAAATTGATTTTCTAAAGATTTATTAATTTATTTGAAAGGCAAGGTTACAGAGAGGCAGAGACAGAGACAGAGAGAGAGAGGTCTTCCATCCCCTGGTTCACTTCCCAAATGGCCACAACTGCCAGAGCTGGGCTGATCCTAACCCAGGAGCCTTGAGCTACTTCCAGGCCTCCCATGTGGGTACAGGGGCCCAAACACCTGGGCCATCCTCTCTTGCTTTCCCAGGTGCGTTAGCAGGGAGCTGGATGGGAAGTTGAGCAGCTGGGACTAGAACTGATTCCAATATGACACTGCAGATGGCAGCTTTACCCGCTACACTACAGAGCCAGCCCCATGAAAATTCATTTTTAAGATATAATACCAATGTCACTATATATGAAAAAAAAGAGAATTGATTGAATTTATTAAAATTAAGAATTTTGGGGCTGGTGCTGTGGCATAGCAGGTAAGGCCACTGCCTGCAGCACCGGCATCCCATATGGGTGCCAGTTCGAGTCCTGGTTGCTCCACTTATAATCCAGCTGTTTGCTATGGCCTGGGAAAGCAGTAGAACATGGCCTAAGTGCTTGGGTTCCTGCACCTGCGTGGGAGACCAGAAGAAGCTCCTGGCTCCTGATTGGCGCAGCTCTGGCCATTATGGCCAATTAGGGAGTGAACCAGCGGATGGAAGACCTCTCTCCCTCTCTCTCTCTCATCTCTCTCTCTCTCTCTCTCTCTGCCTCTGCTGCTCTCTCTGTGTAACTCTGACTTTCAAATAAATAAATAAATCATTAAAAAACAAGAATTTCTTCTCAGTAAAAGATAACAACAAGAAAGTAAAACATTATCACAACTGGGAGAACATGTTTGAAAAATCATATCTGGTTAATGACTCTTCTCCAAAAGAACCCTCCACAAGAATAAGAAAACTAAGAGCTTGATTAAAGGGGTGGGGTGGGGGGGGAAGAGGCCAAGCCCTTAACAGATGCTTGACTACAGAAGATATACAAATGGGTAATAAGCATATGAAAAATGTCCCACATCATGTGACTTCAGAGAAGTACAAATTAAAACAGCAATGAGATACCACCACACACCTTTCCAGGTGGTCAAAAGTCAGAACACGGAGGACAGCAAATGCTGGAAAGGATGTGTCAACAGGAACTCCCTTTCATTGCCTTTGGAAATAAGAAATGGTGTAGGCACTTTAAAGGTAGTTGGGCAGTTTCTTACATATTACATGGATATATCAGTCAGTCTTTTTAGTATCTACCCAAAGGAGTTAAGGCTTATGGCCACACAAAAACTTGCTCCTGGATGTTTATAGGAGCATTCTTCATAACTGCTCAAACTTGCATCCAGCCACACTGACCTTCAGTGGGTGAATGGACAAAGGTGGTAAACTGAGGCAGTGTAGTGGTAGCACTAAAAGGAAATGAGCTGTCAAGTCATGGAAGACAAGGAAGTACCTTAAATATATGTTACAAAGTGGAAGAAGCCAGTCTGAAAAGACTACGTACTGTAGGATTCCAACTAAATGACATTCTGGGAAAGGGAAATGGCTGTGTACTTTCCTGTTTAATATTGCTGTGAACCTAAAACTGCTGCACAAAATAATGTCTATTTAAAGAGGAAAATTAATGAGCACATTGCACATAAAGAGATGTATCACCAATAAAAATATACCCAACTTCACACACACACACACATATATATATTCCTTCACTTAACAGATTGATAAATTTTAAAATTCGAAGAAATCATTTAAAAGTTTGGAGTGGGAATTAGCTCTTCTTCATATTTTGTGTAAATGAAATTCACTTTTGCAAATTCTGCAGAAAGTGATTTGTTTATATATCTACCATCTATTTATCTATCAACTATCTATCACTCTATATCAAAATCTATAATATATATCTAATCTATATCTGTATCTATCTATAGATATATGGTGGTGATACTCTTTGCCCTAACAAATTTTTTGCTAAGAATATATGTATGTCTGTAAGGCCACCAGAAATACACCAGACACCAGAGTTAGAGGAAAGGTTTACTGTCGGCGGGGGGAAGCCTGATGGGCCGGTGGCGAGAGGGTGGGAGGGTGAGAGGGCGAGAGAGAGGAGAAGAGCTTATGAGAGAAAGATCAAGAGAGAGCCACGTGTTCAGGAACAGGTCCTATTAAACTTTTGCCGGCAGGCAGTCAGGGAAGTAGGAGCAGCAAATCCCATAAGGGTGGGGGTGGAGCTGACAGCTGTGGCTGGGGCGTGGGGCCACCAGGCTTCCAGTGATGGCCTGCAGGGGCTAGAGCCTAGGATGGCATATGGGGCATAGATCACACCACAGTTAAGACTGCACCATTTTACTAATAACACTGTTTACTCGCCAAAGGCTACTCAGACATGTCATTAAGGACATCAAATGCTTTGTTGGTTCTTAAAACAAACTACAAACAACAAAAGAGAACATCAGTAGGAAAGGCATTAAGTAAAATTAGGGCACATCCAAAATGCTGGAGTAGTGCTTAGCCTTGAAAAAAAACAAGTACATCTGGATATCGAGACAAGGAAACAAAATCTAGGGTGTAACATCAGCTACAGTGAGGCCCAGAAGTGTAAAAATCATTTAGAGAATAAAGCTTCATGATGATCTCTAATAGCTGTAGTAGCTTGACTGTGTACACTTCAGAAATGAAAGGGAAGAACTCCTGACATTTATCAGATTTGGGAGCAGGACTTTTAATCTCATTCTATGTGGATAGAAGCTCCTTGAGGCCCTTTGTTACCTGTTGCGTCCTCAGCATGAGAGTAGTGGATGCCTGGCACATAGTATGTCTCAGAACAGTGGAATGACTGTTCTGCTGTTTTTGTCTCAGGGGTTATATGGCGTTAAGTTAATGAGCTACTCTTTTTCTTTCATTTATATGTCTCTACATGAACAAGGTTAATAAGCATATTAGCTGAAAATGACTGTGAAACACAAGTAAACGCTTCCCAGGTGTTCTTTCGCATGGCCAGCTTTGGAGAGCATGGCTGGGCATCGTCTTTTCGCCTTTTGGAACTGTCTCTGTCAGATTTCAGGGCAGATAGTTATGATCAGGAACCATCTCTATTTTTAGGTTGCAGGACTTTGCAGGGAGGGCCATTTCTGAACCAGTGCTGAACAGCAGTGTAGAACCTGTGTTCTGCAGTCGGGTGACCCAGTGTCCGTACCAACGATTGTGCCTATTGGCAGAGTGACCCTGGCCAAATCCCGTGACATTTGCATGCTTGTTTCTTCAAAGGTTTGCTCTTGAATCAGAGGATGCTTGCAGCATACATGATTGTGTGTTCTTAGAGTTAGATAGCAGCATTTTGTTATCTAGCAGGAAGTGATGTAGTCAGTGAAAATTTAGTCAATGGAGGAAAACTGAATAAATGAAGGAATGAAGTCCATGCCTGTGATGGAGGCCTGAGGCAGGCTCCTCCTGCATCTTAGTAGCTGTGTGGAGGGATTTTAATGAAAACCCAGCTGATGGGTTCCTCCGAACGGGATATACCATTAATCCTCTTCTAGCTACAGGGAGATACCTTATTATCCCTTTCTTCTTCCCCAGCCAACTCAGTATTATAGGTTCTGGTGTCTGGCAGGTATCATGCGTGGTATCCTGTCCTGGGCTTACTCGGGTTTTTCCTCTTTGTTGCCCCGGATTTCTGAGCTGTGGCTATCCTTCCAAACCTGCCTTGTTTTCTTTTCCCTCTCTGACGACCCTCTCTCCCACAGTGTATTTACAACCCATTTCGGGACTGATTCCGGGAGATTACAGAAAGCCAGCCGGCCTGGCAGAGCACTAGTTGAGTCCAAGACCTTGTATTTAAAGTACCTTGGGGGGTGAGGGGGCTGAGAGATTTCTATCCCACTGGAGTTCCTTGGAATTGACAAGAAAGATTGCCAAAGTCCTTGAGACACACTCCCTTCCACGCTTTTGGAAATGATGATTTTCTCTTCAAAGACAGCGGTGGGAAGACAATCCATTTTCACTGTGGGTTACAAAGTAAATAGTGCTTCTTAGTCTTAAAATAGCTTGAATGAGGGCCTTTCAGCCAATGGCTAGCAAATAAATATTTAAAGAAATATGTCATAATGAGCAATGGGTTTTTAGGGTTCTGTTGTTTTTGAAATTTTCACTAATTACAAACCTTTATACTTCAAGGTGCAGCGGTAGATTTGAGTACTTGGATTTTACCGCCTGTGAGACTACAATGATGGCGAGATGCTTCCTGCTCACCCTGCCTTAATCTTTGCCAGAGTGAGTGGCTCAGCATGGAATGAAATAGGATTTCTAGTTCTGTACTCAGATGGAGCATCCTAGTGCAGTGCAGTGCAGTGCAGTGCAGTGCAGATATTCAGGTGTTGTTTCAGTGGGTCTCCTGCCCCAGATGTTGAGCTCTGCCGTATTCTAGGCACTGTTCTAGATGCTGGAGGGAAATCAGTGGACAAAAGGATAGGTCCCTCCTTGCAAAAGATTTATATTTTCTTGGGAAAAGACGGACATTAAACAACAAACAGAATTAATTTTAAAGCGTGTTCTATAGAGGCCGGCGCTGTGGCATGGCAGGTGAAGCCCATGTGGGTGCCAGTAGCCCATATAGGCGCTGGTTAGAGGCCTGGCTGCTCCTCTTCTGATCCAGCTCTCTGCTATGGCCAGGGAAAGCAGTGGAAGATGGCCCAGGTGCTTGGGCTCCTGAGTGGGAGTGGTAGGACTGGAGAAAGCTTCTGGCTCCTGGCTTCAGATCAGCCCAGTTCCTGCTGTTGTGGTCCTTTGGGGAATGAGCCAGTGAATGGAAGCCCTCTCTCTCTGTCTCTCCCTCTCTGTAACTCTGCCTTTCAAGTAAAGAAATAAATCTTAAAAAAAAAAAAGAAAAGAAAAAAGCATATACTATGTTAGAATATAGTACGTGCTGTGAGTGTAAAATGCTGTGCCAGGGAGAAGGGGCAGAACTCCAGAGAGTGAGCTCACTTGCTGGACGGGATATCCTGAGAAAAGTCACATTTGTGCTAAGGTGGACGTGCTCCTGTCTGTAGTGAGGCTGAACTTCTTCCCCTGTGAAATGCCAAAAAGATGTAGCTCATTGTATTACAGTGGGGACCCACTGGATTAACCTTGGTAAAGCACCCACTCTGTAGTAGATCTCTAGAACTTTGTAGGGTTTTCATTGCTTGTCTAAACTTTTGCTTAAAAAGGTAAGTGAGGTAACTTTTTAACTGCATGTTTCTATTTCTTGTAGAGTGGGTATGCTAGGATGGTGTCACAGGACTTGAGTCTCTGTGTTCTGGTAAAGCATCGATTTTTCTTTTGTAACCTGAATCCGGGAAAGAAAATCCTACATTATTAGCTGGGTGAGCACCTGGTCTTTTCACATTATCTAATACTGGGGAAACCATCTGGGTTCTAATCTGAACCGGCTTAACTATGGGGCATTGGAACCAGAAGGCAGCACATAGCTGGGTGGAAAAAAGCATGAGTCAGGACTCAAAGGGGTGAGTTGAGCACAGAAAGTAATCCAGGACAACCAGGTTATAGAGCCAGCATCTAAAAGGTGGAGCAAGTTCACACAAGTGTGTGGAATGATGGAGAGGCAGGGGGAGAGGAAAATCTGTTGAAGGTGGCCCAAAAACACTGATTTGGAGGCGGTTAGGCTCACTTGCAGGACCTTTGTTCAATGCCAGCAGGGTTCTAGATTGAAGAAATGCTCTGATCTCCTTTGTGTGGGGTTGCCAAGAGACTCTAGGTCACCTGGGGGCAGAAGACAGAGTTTCAGGTGTGAGGCATAGACTTAATGGGTCCCAGGAGGCAGTGGAATAAAGAAAAGCAACACCACCTTTCAGAGCCCATAACAGTCCCCTGGCCTCACGCATGGCCCACCAGGAAGCAAAGCAGCATTCTGTGTGTTGTGTGCCTCCAGCAGGACCCTTGAGAAGCAGGCCTGGGACTGCTTTGTGAAAGCCATTGCATTTCTTGCTGCAGAGAAGAGGAGGCAAGGCAAACAGGTAGGGCCCAAGCACCAGATTTTTGGAAGCACTGGTTTTCAAGGGCAAAGGGGAGAGAAGGGGAAGGGAGTATGCTGGATACACATACACAACCTACAGAATACCTAGTGTTCACACTCTACGGCATTACAGAAAACGTTTCTGTCAAGAGCCATTTGTGTTTGCTCAACCATGGGGAGAAAAACGCTGTCATACAGCAGATGTATTAGCAACAGCTACTCTGCTGGAGTGGCCATTGACTTGACTTTATCTGTCTCCTTGTGAGACTGGGTGCCACTTCTGCAGCCCAACTATTTATTTGCAAATATCTCGGGAAATAGGATAGCAGTGCAACTTAGATGTGAAATGCCAGGCGTGGCTCCAGATTTCATGCTGATCTTTATGAAAATAGTTGTGAGGCTTTGTGTGTTTGCAAAAGCATCTTTTCCAAAAATGTAATATTTTATTTGCATAACTTAAAATAGTCTGGATTCTTATTACTGTCATTGTTAAGAGATCTAAGGATCAAAATATTTTTTAAAAAATAGCTACCCTCCCCAATAGGATTTTCTTGCCTTCATCCTAATTATGAAACCTCAAAGAAAGTCAATGCACAAGATAATTATCTTTTAATATTTAAGGATGGGGAGATTTGTGGAGTCTTTTTTAGGATCTGCCAAACGTTGGTGCCCTCTTCTCTGGATTATATCTTTTTATAACCATGGGGAGGATATTTTAGGCCATTGAGAGGCAGAGCCTGTCCAAAGGATTTCAGTTACCCTTTCTTCCTAGCAGATGAAATGCCCAACAGTATTTATATCTCACCTGAAATCAGAATTAACTCTCTGCCTAAAAGTGAGAATCTTAAGATGGGTGTCTGCTCCTAGATTTGGGAGCTGGCAAAGTGAGTGCCAATGCCAGCTGAGACTCTGGAACTTATAGGTGGCTGTTCTAGCAAGGGAAGGGGGAAGGTGTTTATGCCCCTCTTCAGGAATATTAACCACAGGGTATGTTTCCATATAAATTCTACTCCTTGGAAAATGTCTATTAACACTTTCTTTATGATAATCAGGGATATGTTAAAACAATAAAAAAAGGAATTATATGCAAAGTGTGTTGTGTAGCACATGGGTGCTGACCATACTCCTCATTTCTCTCAGTTATCAAGTTCATCTTTCTGGAAAGTTACAAATAACTGAGAGGTTGCTGTCAGGGAATTGTGTCACTCATGGACCTTGTTCTGAGGCTCTCCTTTTCCTTCACAAACCTCGCTGGGACTCTCACATGTAAAGCATGGGACCGTCTATGGAGCAAAGACTTCATTAACATATTCCATCAGAAATATGTGTGAAAATTAGAGCTACAAAGAAAGAAATAGATGTTGATGGTTCCGTTCTTTTCAGAATCTCCAGAGATTCTGAATGCATATTCCCAGGCCACACCCCACAGTCTCTATTGAGGACTTCTGAGGTAGGGCCCTGGTAGTTGCATTTCTGCCAAGTTCCCTTGTGAGGCTGGTGCTGCTGGTCACTTTAAAGGTCACTTCAAGAACAACTGCTCTAGGCCCCTGCTTCTTCACCTAGGTTGCACTGCTCAGGCCACACCCTCAATTGATTTAAATGACATTCTCTAGAGGGGAGAACTGGGCATCAGTATTTCTTACAAGATTTTCAGATGATTCCAATGTGCAGGTAGGTGTCAAAGTCAAGCTTGTAGGTGTATGATTCTTTCTCATTATTTTTCAAGTGCAGAAATGCAGACTATAAGAAGTGCAGTCATCCAAGGTCATACAGCAATATCAGAGGAAGAATTCTGATGTGTGGACCTGGTTGCTTTTACTACATCGTACTTTTTACCAGTACGCAGGTTTTAAAATGCCACAACAAGTGCATCAGTGATTCCTAGGTTCTAGAGTTCAGATCCTGACACCACTGTTCTGAGGGGAGACTGATATTTCATTTCTATTTTTGTCCACAAAGTTGGTTTGCAGACCTCACCTTGAGTAAAGATGTTGAAATGTGCATTTGCCTGGGCTGGATCAATATTTTAAATGCCGAGTTTAAGGAAATGATGTATTTTATTTGAAAAGCAACCCTCCCCCTAACATACACACAGAGAAACAGAGACATGGAGAGATCTCCTGCCCACTGGTCATGCCACAAATACCCAGGCAGGGCTGAGCCAGGCTGAAGTCAGGAGCCTAGAACTGAATCCAGATATCCCACATGGGTGGCAGGTACTTAACCCATCACTGGCTACCTCCCAGTGTTCACATTAGCAGGAAGCTGGAATGGAAAGGGAGTGAACTAGGACTAGAATCCAAGTACTCTGAAATGGGATGCAGGCGTCTCAAGGGAGGCTTAACCCACTAACGACAGACAATTGCCCCTACAGGTAAACCTAATGGCCCCAAAAGTAAGACCACAGGGACTTCAAGGAAAATTAGCATAGTTTGGGCAACTGTATTGAACCAATTTGTAGTCATTTAACATTTTAGAAATTGTTGATTACTTTTTCTTCCTTCAATTTTTGGGTAAGAATTTTAGCAATGTTAACATTATTAACCGCTGAAAATATAGTTTAAAGTGAAGAAGAAAGTACAAACTGATTTGGAGATAATCAAACCCATAATGCTAATTGTTATTGAAATTGATACAGTTGTGTCTCTTTTCAGTAAATGCTTTGTTTTAGTTCTTCTTTTTCCTGATTTCATATTTAGGAGAAAGTAGTTCAGCAGCATGGCAATAATTTTGGCCTCTGGAATTAGGCTGTCTGGGCTCAAGTCCAGGCTTTGCCACTAACAAGCTATTTAATTATGAGCTCAATACTTAATTTTGATGAGGTTCAGTTTTCTCGTCTATAAAAGAGATAATAATAGCACCCACTTTATTAGGTTTTTGAGAAAAAATGAGAAAAAAATAGACAAGATTAAATAAGGTAATACATGTAAAATTCTTAGCAAATACTCAGGCACTTAGTAAGCACTTAGATAAATATTGGCTTTCATTGTTATTTTACCTCCTTGAATGTTGGCTGTAGCAGGCTGACTGAGGTAGACACCCATAGTTCCCAAGATTCAGTCCTCTGACTTGGCTTTCAGGAATGTCCCCAGGAGGGATTTTCAGGAGACCAAATAAGAACCATTCTTCATATCAACCCTAGAGGTCCAATTGCAGAGTGCAATTATCTGAGTAGAAACTCTGAAAAGATTGCATAGAGGCTAACTTGGAAGCAAAATTCTCAGTGGACTTGACTGTAGGACCCCAGGGTGCTGATTTCTGAAATAGATTTGTGTAGGTTCATTGATGGGAAGCTCACATAGCAAGCAAACATGGACTTTTTAGTCCAGTGGAATGAAAAGTGCTGTGAACTTGGGAGAAATGCTAATTCTGTGGTTCTGCCTTTGGACCGACCAACTAAATTTCAAACTTTGGGATTGATCCCAGGAGTCTAGTTTAAGCAGCTCACCAGGTGAATCTGATGTACGTGGAAATTTTAGACCTAACACTACAGATCTAAGCAGTCTTAAAGCGTTTTAGCCAGTGGGCAAATTGAATGGAATTTTATATTCTGAGAAGATTACCTTGGCAGAACAATTGAGCATTGATCGAAATCTCTGGATCAAAGACCACAGAGAAAACCAAGACGTCATCATAAGGGATTTAAAAATCCCATATTGGCTCAAAATGCCGTCTGCAAGTTTGAAAATTCCAGAGGGAATCACAAGTTCCTCTTGTATGTGTGTCTATTCTACTGTTCTATGAATGTATTAAATTATTTTATGATTTTTTTCAAAAACTTAATTTAAAGGCAAAATTGTATTTATGAAAATGTTGGCTTGTATTTTCTCAGTCAATTGTTAACCTGAGAAAAAACCATGTATTTATTTATTCACTCAATATTTAGTTAGGATTTGCTATGTGCCAGAAACTTTTGTAGGCACCAAATGCAGAATAATGAACAAAAAGAAATACATTTTTTACCCTAATGGACATGACATTTTTTTTTTGACAGGCAGAGTTAGACAGAGAGGGAGAGACAGAGAGAAAAGTCTTCCTTTTCTGTTGGTTCATCCCCCAAATGGACGCTACGGCCGGCGCATTGCGGTCGGCATATTGAGCCAATCCGAAGCCAGGAGCCAGGTGCTTCCTCCTGTGGACCTGACATTCTAGATCTCCATTAGAGATTTAACAAGATAAATAAGTAAAATGTGTTCAATGCTATATCAGAATAATTCTTGTAGGTAGAAAAATAAAGGTGTAAGGAAAAATGATCAGGAAAGATGTTAATGGAAAGGTGGACATTGGGTAACATGCTTAAGAGGCTGGGAAATCAATCTCAGAAAAACATCCCAGGCACAATGGAAGAACAAATGTAAAAAGCTGGAGGGAGAACTGTCCTGGTACCTCAAAGGAATAACATGGTAGCCACTATGGCTGGAGCGGTGTGAGATGGGTATAGAGTTGCAGGAGATGAACTTCTAGTGGTGAGAGAGGTAGTGGTAAGTATTAAGCAGGAAGACAACAGAGTCATCCTAGAGTATTTGAGAATATCCTAGCATCTTTGTTTTTACTCTGAGATGAGAAGGTATTGGCAGTTTCTGGGTAGTGGACAAAAATGATTGGATATATGTTTTAATAGTTTCCCTTGGCTACCGTGTTGGGACAAGCTGAATATAGACAAGAGTCAAGGGAATCAGTTATCAAGCTATCAAAATATTTCAGACTGGGCATGGGGTACGGTGGACAAGGAGAGTAAAACAGAGAAGGTAGGAAGAATGTACTTTGAAGGTGGAACTGACAGGATTTGCTGAGGGTTGGGTTCAGGATATTAATGATGATAGAGTCTGGGGACCTGAATACCTGGAAGGATGGAGTTTCCACTTCCTGGATGGAATGATATTGAAGGGAGCATATGGGGTGGCTGAGTAGGCAGAGTTTGTCTTGGACGTGTATAATGACTTAAATATTCAAGTGGAAACACTGTGTAGGCAGTGGGTTACAAATCTGAATTCCATGGAAAGTTCTTTGGTAGAAATGTAAAAGTGGGAGTTATCAGCAAATGGATGACATTTGAAACATGATATTGGAAGAAATTGTCAAAGAAATTAGTATAGATAATAAAAGTCTGATGTTTTACAAGGACTGACCTCTGCGGTGTTCCAACATTTAAGAGGCTATGAAGATGAGAAAGGAGTAATCAGAATGGTAGGGGAAAATCAATAGAGGAATGTCAAAACCCTAAAATTCAAAAAGGAAGGTTCAATAGGTTAGGTAGTGTGAGGACTGGGAACTGAATATTTGTTTTTACATTGTCTGGTGGTTTTGGTAAGAGAAGTTTCAATGGAGTGGTGTGATTAAAGGCTTGACTAGAGTGGGATTAAGAGAAAATAGAAACAAATTCTTCAGACAGTTGTTATAGACAACCCACTCAAGGAGCTCTGCTCTAAAGGGAAAGAGAGAATAAAGTGTGTTAGCTGTGGAAGGATGAGAGGTCAGGAAATGTTTTTGTTTGGTTTTTGCTTTGTTTTGTTTTTGAAGATGGGAAAAATTACAACATTTGAAAATTAACAGGAATGATATAGTAGGAAGGAAGATTTGGTGCAGCGGGGAGAGGAGAGTGATGTCAATGTGCTGGCTTCAGGGCAAGATCAAGGGGACACATTAGCCTTAACTTGGAATATAAACAGTTTATCCTTTGAAAGCAGGAGTGACAGAGTGCACAGTCACAGATGAGGTTATGGGAAGCTGCCATATTTATCCTCTGTAGCTTCTGTTTTTTCAGGGACATGTGAAGCAAGCCATTGGCTCCGGGGTGGATGAGGGAAGGGCTGTTGTATATTCCAGGAGAAAGGAGGAAAAATAATTGTTGAGGATAACAGGAAAGTATCAGAGAAGGTTAGGAAAGTTCATTTGTTCATTGGACAACAGGAATGCCCACTTGATGTGAGCCATCGTGGGTTCAAATTGAAAGCAGGCATCATGGGCACAATTTCTTTTCCCTTTAAGTCCAGCTGCATGGATACAGGCTCAGGTAGGCTATGATTCGAATATAAACAGGGCTTCATTTAGCCAAGGGAACAAAGAAGCAATAAGGATGTGCGTGGGTATTACAGTAATGGCTAAACAAAGATTTAAGCAGAATAAAGAAAGATCATTAACAGGGTGAAGGCACTGAAGGATCAGCAGATTATGGTTTCTAGGCCCTGAAGGACTAAGTTGTTATAATTTGTTACCTGTAAATAAAACAGGTGTTTGGAGAATGTTTGAAAGTGAGGTTGTCCTGGCCGGTGCCACGGCTCACTAGGCTAATCCTCCACCTGCAGTGCCGGCACACCGGGTTCTAGTCCTGGTCGGGGCGCCGGATTCTGTCCCGGTTGCCCCTCTTCCAGGCCAGCTCTCTGCTGTGGCCCGGGAGTGCAATGGAGGATGGCCCAGGTGCTTGGGCCCTGCACCCCACGGGAGACCAGTAGAGGCACCTGGCTCCTGGCTTCAGATCAGCGCAGCGCGCTTGCCGCGGCGGCCATTGGAAGGTGAACCAACGGCAAAGGAAGACCTTTCTCTCTGTCTCTCTCTCTCACTGTCCACTCTGCCTGTAAAAAAAAAAAAAAAAGAAAAGAAAAAGGTTGTTGTAAAACCACACTTATTGGTAATGACAAGATATAGGCTATGACTGTGGGACAGTGGTACATATGTGTAGGTTAGATTACAAGATTATTAGACAAGAAAATTTGAAGGATCAGGCATTCCAATGAACTGGAAGTGCCATGGGTATATTGGAGTCACAAAAAAAGAGAACAATTATGTTTAAAGTGGTATAGGAGATAGTGATAGAGAATCAGGTGGTCACACGATGAATCAAAGAGGAGGAGTAACCTGGGGTCAGAGCAGATGACAAGTAGGGGTTGCTCTGGAGATACAAAATTTGTAATCAAGGGGTTGGGGGAAAGCAACTGGCTTGGAGATGGTGATGAGGAGCACTGAGATGGGGCTGGTGCTGTGGTGTAGTGAGTACGGCCACTGCCTGCAGTGCCGGCATCCCATATGGGCTCCGGTAAAGTTATTTACTTGAAAGTCATAGTTACACAGAGAGAAGGAGAGGCAGAGAGAGAAAGAGAGAGAGAGAGAGGTCTTCCATCCACTGGTTCACTCCCCAATTGGTTGCAACAGCCAGAGCTGCACCAATCTGAAGCCGGGAGCTTCCTCCTGGTCTCCCATGCAGGTGCAGGGGCCCAAGGACTTGAGTCATTTTCTACCGATTTCCCAAGCCATAGCAGAGCTGGACCGGAAGTGGAGCAGCTGGCACTCGAACCAGAGCCCATATAGAATGCTGGCACTGCAGGCAGTGGCTTTACCTGCTATGCCATAGAGCTTGCCCCAATAAACAAATTAAAAAAAAAAAAAAAAAAAAGGAACACTGAGAATGTGTACCCTCACTCCAGGCTCCCACATGACAGGGTTTCAGGAGAGCAAGCCCTCAGTGTGAGACAGTGAGAGGAGGCAACACAACAGAGGTTTGCAAGTGCATTCAAGTTTGGGGGCCTCTGCTTAACCATTTGCAGCTCTGCCAAAGGGAGCCCTTCCCTTGTACTCTATAATTCTTCCTTTGAGAAAATGGGAAGGAAATGTTACTCCAGAAATGTGGGTTTGCCTTTGACTTATGACAGTGAGAATTTGAGGAGCTATGCTCAGTGTCAGTGAGGGCCTGGTTCTAGCAGCCCCTTGCCAAATTCACAAATGCCTAAGTTTCCGTATATAAAATGCTACAGTATTTGTGTATAACCTATGCACTTTCTCCCTTATACTTTAAATCATCCCTAGATAACTTATGATTCTTACTATATAAATGCTATGCAAATAGTTGTTATACTATGTTGTTTAGGGAATAATGACAAGTAAAAAGTCTGGATATGTTCAGCACAGATGCAGCTTTCCATTTTGATTTATTTTTGATCCATGGTTGGTTAAACCCATGGATGTAGAACTTGCAGCTCTAAAAGTCATGAATATGGAGGAGTTCCAGCTCTACATGGATACTCTCTTGGCTTGCTACATAGGAGGCCTGAAGGATGGCCAAGTTGGCATAGGAGGAAAGTGAAAAAGAATTATTTTTACATTGAAAAGTGATTTTAACATAAAAAAAAAAACCTGGCACTAGTGGCATGTTAGAAATACAGAGTATTTGTGTATAAGTATTTGTGTGTGTTTGTGTGTGTGGTGGTTTCAGTGTGAGAGTATCAAAGCCAGCTAGTAGTCCTTTGCAGTATTTCAAGAGATAAATGGAAAATCAATTAATTAACTGCCAGTAAATACTGAAAGGATATGATGGATTCAAGAAATAAGTTACTCTTGATTGAATAGAGAAAACCATATTTGCTTAGAGTAGATAAAGGCAACCAACAAGTTTTATGTATTCAAATAAGAGTAATACCCATGTTTTCAAGTGCTTATACATTTGCAAGCTAGAATAATCTCTGTATGAGTTGTTATCATTTATTTCTGTACAAGATTTTCACAGTAGATGCCAGTGTGGACAGTGAAATTCTTCAAGCTTAAAGTTAAATTTAGTAGAATTTTGCAACAGTGTACAAATGAATGAGGCAATTTTTTTAAGATGGTACTTTTCTATTATTTAAAATAACATTATTTCAGGATGGCTTAAAGGAAGAAAAACTTGAAGATGTTATAGGCTATAGAAACACTGTATGTCAAAATATGGGGATGGAGTGACATCCTATGCTAGGAAGTAAGAAAAGAACAAACATGAGCTTCAGTGGTCAGTGGGCTATGCTACAGCAGGGGTGTTCATTGGAGAATGAGGAATGAAAGCCACTTTAATGAGCAAAGATCCTGTTCCCAGCTATGGGTGTCATGTTTTTCTGGTGATGCCTGGGAAGCAGAAGTATCCAAGGGAAGAAGAGGAGGATTCCAGTGATCCAGTGATTTCAAATGACGTGGATATTTTAGGGTAGAGTCCAGAGTGAACAGAGGTACAAAGATGTCTCACAAAGGTGTAAAAGAACATGGTGAGTCTGGAGAGTTGGTTCTTATCCATTACCCTAGAGGAAGGGGGTCATGGTAGTAGGTAGTGGCAGAGAAATTGGAAATGGTGAAGTGTACCTTTTCAGATGTCCTCAAATGCTCCATCAAGTACAGATTTAGAGTTTTTTTTTTTTTTATCATCTACAGGGAATCCTGGAATATTTTCATTAGCAAAATAACCTTCATAGTATTGTAGATTAAATTAGATAGTATTTTTATAATCAACCATAGGGAATCCTGGAAGATTTTTATTAGAAAAATGACTTCCGAAGCATTCTACTTTTTATTTTAAGATTTTATTTATTTATTTGAGACACAGAGTTACAGAGAGGGAGAGACAGAAAGAGAGGTCTTCCATCTTCTGGTTCACTCCCAAAATGGCTGCAATGGCTGCAAATGGGCTGATCTGAAGCCAGGAGCCAGAAGTTTCTTCCAGGTCTCCCACGTGGGTGGACTATTTAAGTTGACTATTTGTCCTGTAGTTCTATAGTTTCATTCTGTAGGATTGCCATGATATGGAAATTCCCAATGATGTGGGAAACATAGAAAACTTGATTGCCAAGGAGTTCCAGCCCCAATGCTGTTGTCTATCTCCTTGGATTTAAAATTCTCTCTTACAGCTCTTGGGAGATTTGGAGTTTGGATTGGATGTTGTGGTTTTTTTTTTTTTAAATTTTAATATCCTTGGGAATACGTATCTCAGAAGAGCTACATAAATACTCAGATTACTTGGGTGCATTTTAAAATTTGACAAGGCGGAACAGATGTGTGTTTTTTAAGAAAAACAATTATTTCTTTTTCTCTAGTAGTGACAGACTACCTGTCAGGGATATATGGGCTTAGGAGCTGTCAGAATGGTGTGCCTCATAACAAAACCATCCTAGAATATTTAAATGAGAGGTGGATCCGTTCCAAATATCCTAATCATTTTTCTAATCTTTCAAAACTTTTTAATAGAATATAAGAAAATTTGAAACCATTTTAGCAGGAGAGGGATATATTTTATTTATATAAAACATTTAGGGAGTTGAACAAAATGAAACTCAGAGAAGTTTATGTTGCTAAAGACAATTTCTGTGGCTGTAGTAGAGGAAGGAATAAGGGACAATCAGAGAAGTTTTAAATAAGCAAAATGATTCACTTATTCTGGATTATGGGGAATGGTGGATTTTAGGAAGAACTTCTCAACATTAGACTGTGGAAAAATTAATCAGCTTAGCCCATGTAATGATGCATTCCCGAACCCTAGATGTGTTTCATGAGAGGGTAAAATCCTTGTTGGAGGGAATATTGTAGTGGGGATATTACAGCACTCATGGCTCAGAGACTTTAAATGTCTGTAGTTAGTGCACATCCTTTCTGATTGCTTTATGAGGACACAGAAAAAAATCATACAGCTGGACCTTGTGAAGGACACAGTAGGTCTCAGGAATTAGATGAGTGATCTTTTTTTTTTTTTTTTTAAAGATTCATTTATTTGTGTGAAAGAGTTACACAGAGAGAGGAGAGGCAGAGAGAGAGAGAGAGAGAGAGAGAGGTCTTCCTTCTGTTGGTTCACTCCCCAGTTGGCTGCAATGTCCGGAGCTGCGCCAATCCAAAGCCAGGAGCCAGGAGCTTCTTCTGGGTCTCCCACATGGGTGAAGGGACCCAAGCACTTGGACCATCTTCTACTGCTTTCCCAGGCCACAGCAGAGAGCTGGATTGGAAGTGGAGCAGCCGGGTCACAAACCAGCGCCCAAATGGGATGCTGGTGCTTAAGGCCAGGGCGTTAACCTGCTGTGTCACAGTCCCTGCCCCTAGATGAGTAATCTCTTATTTATTTATTTATTTATTTATTTTTGACAGGCAAAGTTAGACAGTGTGAGAGAGAGAGAGAGACAGAGAGAAAGGTCTTCCTTTTCCGTTGGTTCACTCCCTAAAGGCCGTTGTAGCGGGCACACTGCGCTGATCCGAAGCTAGGAGCCAGGTGCTTCCCCTGGTCTCCCATGTGGGTGCAGGGCCATCCTCCACTGCCCTCCTGGGCCACAGCAGAGAGCTGGACTGGAAGAGGATCAACCGGGACAGAATCTGGTGCCTCGACCGGGACTAGAACCCGGGTGCCAGCGCCACAGGTGGAGGATTAGCCTATTGAGCCGCAGTGCCGGCCAATGAGTAATCTTAACCACATCACCCTACCCCAGTCTTACCAATTCACTGGGTCTGGCTGACCCAATTAATTTAAAAATAAGTTAACTATTTATGTATTTATTTCCTGTTTTAGTCTTTAGTTCTGAAAATTTTTAAGATTGATTTATTTGTATATTTATTTAAAAGAGTAGCAGAGAGAGAGAGAGAGGGAGAGAAGTGAGAGGGGAGACAGAGAGAGAGAAAGAGAAATCTTCCATCCTCTGCTTCAGTCCAGAAATGCTAGCTGGTTCTGGGTCAGGCTGAAGCCTGGAACCAGGAAATCCATCCAGGTGTCCAACTTGGGTGGCAGATACTCAAGTACTCAAGTAATTGAGCCATCACTTGCTGTTTTACTGGCACATCAACAGGGAGCTGGATCAGAAGCAGAGTAACTATGACTGGAACCAGTACTCTATATAGGATGTGGGCATTCCAAATAGTGACTTAAAAGAATGTGCCACAATACCTGCCCCAGTTCTGTGAATATTGACAAATGCATTGAACCACCACCACAATGAACCACCACCATGCCTCTTTTTAGTAAAACTGTACCTACATCCTGGAATCAGTTATCTAATATTTTTCCATGTAGTTTTATCTTTTCAAGAATGTCATATAAGTGAAATCATAGAGTCTGTAATTCTTTGAGACTGACTCCCTGGCCAGCATTTATTGTTTTGTGATTTTTAGATGATAACTAACTGGGTTGAGGTTAAAGCTTCATTGAGATTTTTATGTGCATTTCTCTGATGTTTGGTGAACCTGAACATTTTCTCACATGTCTGTTGACCATTTGTATTTCAGCTGACTCCATCCTTCCCTTGCCTTAGTTTAAAATCTTTAAGTTTCATCAGCATTTTATTTGTCAATAATATGTTCCTTTTATTGCTGAATAGTATTGCACATGTCGGTGTGTCACAGTTTGTCAATCTATCACCTAGTAAATGATAGTTTAATTGTTTTCAGTTTGAAAATAGATTAACAGTGTATGTTTATTAACAGATTTTGTGTTAAATTTTTACTTTTTTGGAAAAATATCAAGGTTTGGGAGAGATGGCTCAAGTAGTAAGGGTATATTTAACTTCATACAAAACTGGAAAACTATCTAATTTACTTTCCAAATAAACATTGAAAAATATTGCAATAGTCTTTCCCATCTCTGAGTTTCCTTTAGTTAAATCTAGTATATGAAGGTTTTCTCTTACATTCTATGCAGCCTTGAAGTTTTGGTTCCAATATCATGCAAGCGTTATTTGTATTGAAAAGAGCTAGGATATGAAGAAATGGATGGTTTGGGAATAGAAAAAGAGGTTAAAGAACGATCAGGGTGTTTCCAGGGGAGCCTAGAAGGATAAAATCATCTGAGAGAATGTCTGATTCTGTTAAGAGGACGATAAGCTCCTTAAATGTTCTGGATCTTAATCCCTTGCCAGACTAAAGGTTTGTGAATGTGTTTCCCTTCTGCTGTTTGTCTCTCACTCTGTTGCTTCCTTAGCTGTTCAGAAGCTTCTTAGTTGATATATCCCCTTTTGTCCCTTATTTCTTTTGTTGGCCATGCTAATGGGGTCTTTCCCCAAAATTCTTTGTCCATATTAATGTCTTAAAGTGTTTCTCCTGCTATGTTTTCTTTGTAGTTTCAGGTCTTACCTTTAGGTCATTGATCCCTTTTGAGTTGATTTTCTTATATAGATATAGGTTCTAGTTTCGTTATAATACCTGTGGATATCCACAAATGCCATTTATTGATGATACTGTCATTTCTCTAGTGAATATTATTGTACCTTTCTTGAAAATCAGCTGATCATAAGTACATGAATTTATTTCTAGTTTCTTTATTCTGTTCCATTGGCCTTGTGTTCGATAGCATGGTAGAGTCACTATAGTTTGTAGCCATTTATTATACAACTCAAATAGCTAGATGAGAGGAATTTGAAGGTCGTCAACACAAAAAAATGATAATTACCTTAACTTAATCATTGCACATTTTATTCATACATCTAATTAACACACTGTGCCCCATAAATATATACAATTATTTTTTGTTAATTTAAATTTAAAAAATTTTAAGAGTATCATAAGTGAGCCAAGGATTAGCAAGGCTTTTTGGAGACTCATGGGAACCAACTTATTAGTGAGAATCAGATACATACAATTCTGGGTCATAAAGTCAGAAAGACATTAAATATTTGGAAGAAGGATATGACACAGAAAGCAAACAATGTACCTGACTTTTATTGCATTCCCTTGCTTCATCAAAGCAAAATGGATTCATATGCTTCATTATTTCTAAATGTAGGTGATATCCTGAAGGAGACAGAAAATAGAAATAGCTTGGTTTGTATTACTGATAACATCAGATGTATAATGTGTTACTGACATGCATTATATTTGTAGTCTGCATGAATTTTATTTTAAGAAATATGAAAGGAAGTATTGAGCCTTCAAGAGTTGTAATCACACTATCAGTTTTGGTCTGTCCATGTGGGTTTAAATTTCCCAGTGTGGATTCTCCTGCTTTGGAGGTTTTGGAAATAAGTCTTTGTCCTCAAGGAGAAAACTGCTTTATGAAATTTAGGTCCTTGAAAGGGTATTAGGATCATGCATTGCTCTGTGTATGTATTCAGGATGTTTTAATTATTGACTCAGTTAAACCGGTTAGTTATGAAAGAAAAATGCCAACAAAAACTGTTGACACAAATCAGTTGAAATTTACATAAAATTAAATGTATTGCTTTTGAAAATTGGTGATGAAATGTAAATATTATAATTGGGAGGACTCAACCCAAATGCTAATAAAGTAATTTTTAATATATATTGAAAAAAATTTATGAAAACACATACAAATGAAATAAGGAAGGAGTAAAAGCATCTTTTAAATGCTAGGCAATGTAATAGGACAACAGAAAATTTATTTCCACTCTGGGGCTTGGAATGAACAGTTCTTATAGCAAGTGTTATACTACAATGGTAGGTATGTATCCTTGGATACCAGAAGCTATAAAATGGCTAGAATATCCAGGAATCACAGAATACATTAGGAAGTGAGAGAGGTTATGAGCAATCATATCAGGCAAGAGTAACCTGAGTTTTTCTGAATTTAAATCCTGTTTCTTCCACTTAATGAGCTACATCATCTTGAGTATCTTTGCCCTACCAGAGAAGAGAAGTAATACGTCTCACAAGGTTGTTGTAAGGGCATTACCTGAGATGCTGCTTGCCAAATTTTTAGCTCAGTGCTTAGAACAGAATAAGTAATCAGTAGTTACCGCTGTTGCCTATTTGAGTAATAGTAACCAAAATTAAACCAAAGGAATTTTGTTTTTCTCCTTTCTTTTTTCCTTACAAGCACCAAAATTTTAAACTGAGACTTAGGATCTTTGGCCTAATATTAGAACTCACTTTGTCATGGAATTTTGGAGCTAAAAGCAAGTCCAGATGTGAATTCCAGCTGTTCCTTTGATGAGGAAACTGAGTCATGTAAGGGCTTTACTTTCTGAGGTCCCATCTACCTGAAGGACCTGACCCAGTGTTGAAATACAGCTCTGTCCCCAACTCAGAGCCCCTTTCATAGCGCAGTGAAATGATTTCAGATCACTAAGCACAAACACACATATACAAGGGTACTTCAAAAAGTTTCTCTGAGGGGAGCAGCATTGTGGGTCCGTGGGTTAAGCTATTGCTTAGAATGCTGGCGTGCCATACTGGGGTCCTTGTTCAAGCTCCAGTAACTGGGCTTCTGATCTGGCTTCTTGCTAATGGGCCTGGGAAGGAAATATAAAATGGCCAAAGTGCTTGGGCCTCTGCAATCCATTTGGGAGACTGAAATGGATTTTGTGGCTTCTGTCTTCGACTTGGTCCAGCTCTGGCTGTTGAGGCCATTTAGGGAGTGAACTGGCAGATGGAAGATCCCTTCTCTTTGTCTCTCTCCCTCTCCAATGCTCTCTGCCTTTCAATGTAATTGATTAATCATTTGAAAGCTTTTTATGAGAAAATTGAATAAAAAGTAAGTTCATTTTGGTCAAAATTTTGTTTTTGAAAGCCATGCATTTTTTTAAAATAATGCACATTTATCATAAACTTTTGAGAGACTCCTGATAAAATCCTGCTCACTCACTTCTCTTAAAATTTTTTTAAATAGCTGATCTTTTTCTACAGCTTACATTTTTCCAGTTTCTGAGAGTTCATTCAGAGACTAGATATTACTAATTGAAAACATTAACCAAGACACATTTAAAGAGACCAGTACATTCTCAAATGATTTTACCTTCAAAAGAAATTTATTGCTGTGTTCAAGGGGGCCTTGCCCTTTCCAAATGCTGCCATCCCAAGAGAGCCTATTTCAGGTTTTACCCATATTAGCATGCATTCCTCTAATCTGTAATCTTTTTTCTCCCTAGAGCATCTAGGGATTTAAATATTTTCTATACGTAGAGATGTCTTTGCCTTTCATGTTTCTAACAAAGGAGAACTTGCAGTGTTGTTAAAGGAGATAGCGTGATGTTGGAGGAGTCTAAAATTTGATCTGCATTGACAATTCTTCCATATTTTAAGCTTCCTTATGATCCTAACATTTCAGAGTTAAATGGTACTTGCTGCTCCATGAAATATAAATGAATGCTTGAATTCCTACTGTACCAAAGGACTGTAAATAATCCCACACCTGTGCACAATTTATAGTAAATCAAGCATTTGGAATTTCACTTCATGTTGCATATTTTAAGTGCCTTTAATAAAGATGATGTGATTTGTAAGTCACATAATGAAGCCAATATAAATAGCAGTTATTAAAGAAGAATAATAACTATTTAACTAAGCATCCCTTTCCCCAGGCAGTGTGATTCAGACTATTGGCTCACTCAATTTTTCTTCAAATAATAACAAATACTCTCTGCAAATAAGGCCCAATTAAGTTTGACTCATGTGTGTGTTTTATTAAAGGTAAGCTACTGAAAGCCTTTTAACTTGAACTTCATCAAGCTTTTTAAAATTATCTCTGTGGATATGTCTCCATATACAGGGGTATGCAGGCTGAGTCAGGCACTTGAAGGAAAAGAAAAAATAAATAATATCCTAAATAGATTTCTGCTCTGGTTAGAATCTATCTATCTATCCGGATGATCCTCTTTTAGAAGGAAGATGTGATACTCCATTAAAAGATGACTTGATGGTGCGTGATGCACGCAGTGTGATAGATTTCTAGGTGTTGATCTTCATTTTAATTGACTCTTTGACTTATAAAAAGATTAGAAACTGTAATAAGTCCTTCTGGATCATGATCACTGCCTTTGATAGGATTATAATGTGGGCGTTCATTTGAGGATATGCCTGTAGTAAAGGGGCCAGCTGTAGCTTAGAAAAAAGTGGCAACATTTCCCCTTTTGTCTCCCCAAGTCATAAATATGCTATGAGTTGTACAAAATTAGTTCCTTACTTTCCTCTATTTTCTATCATCAAATGTATCTTCTTGTAGAAATACGTTTTTCACTGACCCACATGTAAGAAATGACAGGTGAGTTCTCAAAAGTTGCTTGTCTTTAGAAGAATAAATTGTATGATTCGTGAACTGCATCTCCATCAAACTGAGGAAAAAGGAGCTAAGAAGGACACAGTTTTAACAACAGCTTTATGATAAGTCCATGTGTAAGGTTGTGTGGCCTTGTTGAAGTCTGCTCTGTTTTTCTTCTTCAGGAAAGGAAGGCACTGTGTTAGTCATTATTAGTTCGGTAATAGTGAGTAATTATTGTAAGGACAAGTCATCATGAGGCAGTGAGTTAGACCCTAAGAGGAGGAGGCAGAGCAGTGCATCAGATGTTCCAGTGACAGGGATGGTAAATTTCCACTGACCACCCCCACCTCTACCATCATTGATCGAGTCATGCTTTCTCCCTGGGGACTGAGCTCATCCGGGCACATGTCCCAGGCTGAGGCTTTGGCAAACAAGGCTCGATGTGGGAGTGGCAGGAATTGAGCCCTGGGTACTGCAGGGTCATGAAGAAAGGGATAGTCCAGAGAGTCAAATTCAAGTATCTCAGTGAAACAGTGAGATTTACATTAGATGCAAAGGTTCTGAGTAACACCACCAACAAAAAAGTCCTTAGAAAGAAGTTCTACAATGTTCTTTGTTTCCTTAAGTCAGATATGTTATGACACCTTGCATCACTCTATTTTTTTTTTTTTTGCTGTAAGATATGCTTTCTTAAAGACGTATGTTTTGCCACTGACCCAAATTATAAGACAGGTGACCTGTCAAAAGTTGCTTGTCTTTAAAAGGATGAATAGTATGGTGTGTCGACTGTATCTTAGCCAAACTATTAGAAAAAAAAAAAAACCTGGTTGCACAAAAAGAACACATTCCTCAATATAAGAGGCACAATGGAGCAAAATGGTTCAAAGAGCCAAGGAAGCACAGAGAGGTTCTGCTTCCAACTCCACTGTCAGATGACCTCAGCAAATCTTTTACTCTCTCAGCTGTAAAATTCAGAGCTAGGCAAAATGGCATCTGAGGAAGAGATCTCATCTGCTGGTTAATTCTCAAATAGCCACAAAAGCCAGGTCTGGGCCAGGCTTAGGCAGTGGGCCAGGAACTCTGTCTGAATCTCCCAAGTGGGTGGCTGGGGCCCAAGTACTTGAGCCATTCTCCACTACCCTCCCAGGCACATTAGCAGGGAGCTGGATCAAAAGCAGAGCAGCCAGGACTCAAACATACACTCCAATACAAGATGCAAGCATCACAGGTGGTAGCTTGACCTGTTGTGCCACAACGCTGGCCCCTGCTTTTCTTTAGAGACTATGAGACACACCTAAATCCAGATGGCTTATTCAAAGCAAATCACCAAATCTATTACTTTCGGAGCTAAAGATGGAGTTCAACTTATCACATTTGACATAACAGTATTACATATTGATCTATTGTCTTTCTTCATGTGATTATGAACTTTTTAGACAGGGCAATTAGTCTGTGTAATTCACTGTTGTATATACATTTTGTGGAATAGCATCTCACCCAAAGTGAACTTCCCAATCTTTATAGGATTAAGAGCAATCTTATGGCATCCACTCAGCTCTTGCCAGCTCCATTTTAAGAATGAAGCAGCATAGATGCAAGAGGGTGACCCCTTTCCTATGCCACGCAGCCAGGCAGTGGGTTTTCTCTTGAACAGGCACACAATTTGCCCAAGCTGTTCTGCTGACCCCCAAAATACCCAAACACACTGATGAGACTGAAGAATATACTGTCACTTTTTAATACTTTTCTTATTTTTTCCTTTATTCCAAATAATATTACACAAACTAGTAAATAAATACTAACTTTGGGGCTGGCATTGTGGTACAGCCTGTCAAGCTGCCCCCTGCAACATTGGCATTCCATGTGAGTGCTGGTTGGAGTTCCAGCTGCTCTGCCTCTGCTCAAGCTCTACTAATGCAGTTGGAAAGCAGTGCAAGAAGGCCTATGTTCTTGGACCCCTGGACCCACCTGGCAGACCCTGATGGATTTCTGAGCTACTGGCATTGACTTGGCCCAGCCCTGGCCATTGTAGCCATTTGGAGAGTGAACCAGCAGATAGAAGATCTCTGTCTCTCTCTCTCTGTCTCTCTGTCTCTCTCTCTCTCTCTCTCTCTCTCTCTGTGTGTGTGTGTGTGTGTTTGTGTGAGAGAGAGAGAGAGAGAGACTCTGCCTTTCAAACAAAATACATCTTTTTAAAAAATTAACTTCAGGCTCCTTTTAGCCTTCTAAAAGGACTGGTTCAGTGGTAATGTGCTTGTTTCTTTCCGGTCCCAGTACATTCATGCTCTTCTGGTTTGAGGGGAGGTTGGCTCTCAGGTAGATTTCTCCCCAGAATACAGCATTGTTTTAAAGAAGCCAAGTCTTCTTTATTTTGGCAGATGATTTGTTCTAAATGCACTGTGTGGGCTTGATGGACATTGATCAGTTTTTTAAAGTGCTGCCGTTTGATGGATGTATGTTACGTGGACCCAACAATCATGCTGATTAGATCAGAAAGCCTATTATTTATTAAATAGTGTAAAAGAGAAGTGTTTAAATGCTCTGAATGGTGGTTGAATTTATTGTCTGGTTTCACTCATATGGGCAGCTTCTTTGTACATAAAAATTATGTACTGTCAAAATACAGTGAGTATCCTAGTAATGGACAGTATTTGTTGTATGATCTCTTTGGGCAAGGTATGGAAGGGACTGGAGATTATTTCAAGGATGCTTAAGTGGGAGAGTTTCCTGTCTGTTTCATAGATGAAGTAACTGAGGCATGGAGAGATTCAGTAGTTTCCTCAAGGTCCTGCTAAGTGTCGGTGCTCTGCTTTGAATACTGAATCTAAACTTCATAGTTCATGTTCAAACCGCCCCCACTACCCTACTGCACTAAAACAGCAGGATTTATTTCAGCAGCAGAGAGACAGAGACTGAGAGAGATCTTCCATCTGCTGGTTGGTTCCCCAAGTCCAGGAGGCAGGAACCCCATGCGGGTCTGCTACACAGGTGGCAGGAACCCTGTCATTTGTGCTGTTTCCCAGGGTGTATAACAATCGGAAGCTGGAGTTGGAAGCACAGCTGGGACCTGAACCCAGGCCCACTCGTGTGGTAGGTGGTTGTCTTTACCTCTGTGTTAGATGCCCACCTCTCACTTGCATTTTAAGCATCTTGACTCACTAGTCCTCAATCTTCTCTTCACTCTGAAGAAACTTCAAAGGGAGTACTCTCTAGTGGCCTTGGACCAAACAGAACTGGGTCCCTATCTGACTCTGATACTTAATAGCTGTAGGGAATTATACAAAATGATTTACCCACTATGGGCCTCACTTGTTTGTAAAGCAGGGCTGTAGTAACACCGACACTGTTGTAGTAAGAAGTCACATATGATAAGTTGCTTAGCACAGGGTCTGACATGTGATAATGCCAAAAATCATGACAATAGAGTAGAAAAATGTTAATATTTAGACTAAACTTTTTTCATTCTACCAAGAGGTAACGCCAACTAGAATAAAAAGGTGGCCTTTTAGAGGAATAAAGTGAAATATTTCCATGGACTCTGTGGGTGTATAATGTATATTTAATAGCACCTGCAGTTTGACTAGCAAGAATAAAATTATTATGAGGGTTATAAGATCTCTTGCTCTGGGCATAGCTAGAAGTCTGGCTGAGGTCAAGAATAAATTCTCTCTATGGTATTGTAGGGCATGGTGGGGGAATATCTGATGCGTTTTGTACTATGCAGTGAAACAGCTGGCATTATTTGAAGTAGAGGCTGGGCATTAACTAGATGGGCTGTTGGTCAGTTCCACTTAGTTTATAACACATGCAGTGCCCTGTGGTGATGCTTGCTTAAAATCCCACATGTCTGCAACCTTTGAACTAAAAAGTGCTGCACTGGGGAACATCTTCTGGCTGACACACATTTTTCAAACCAGGCTGTATCCCTTGAGTATTATCATCCACCATGCTTCGTTTTCACCTTCACTCCTCTCTTGAAAATCACCCGTCTCTAGTGGCCTTCAGAAATTAATTTAAAAGGGAAAAGAAAATAATTTCTGAAAGCTACTTTAAAAGAGAAAAATAACTCCATTACCCTGCTCTTCTTTTGATGTCCTTTTCCATGCCTGACTTTCTGCTTTTCACATTGTACTTTTGCACTCCAGGAGGTTATGTGATGCTAACACTTCTAAAGATGATGATGGCAAATATGACATTCACTTATGCACAACTGCTATGTTTCAGTCACTTCACATACCCTAGAATATGTTTAATATTTAATATGATGCTCCCATTTCACAGAGGAGTTAAATGGCTTACTAAATCTCGAGGCAAGTCTGTGATAGAGCTAGGATCTAAGCCAGATCTCCTCACTTCCAAGTCCAGAGTGCTAATCATTACATTGTGGAACCTCTCCTTCATTTCAGTAGCCAAACTTCTGTCTCTCCCCTTCTTGCTTTCCGCTCTACTTTCATTTTATTACTTCTCCTTTACTTTCCTTTTAAAACATTTCTGTCCTTGCTTGGTTGCTTTCATTAGGCTCAATGAAGTTAAGTAGTGGGTCAGATCACGCCCAGTTAGTAAGAGGCACAACTCAACTGGAATCCAAGGTGGCTTAATTAAGATCCGTCATGAGAAGCTTCTAAGTTATCCTCTCTCATGGTCATCTGTCCAAACACTCAAGATTCCATCTTTTGTCTGGAGCCACACCAAAGAGTACTCAAGTCACCAGCCAGAGAATTAGTTTACCAAATCTCAGATTTCTCTCTTCCCCCTGCACTTTTTTTTTTTTCCTTTTCCCAAATTGTCATCTTCTGTCAAGTGCAACATGTCCCAGTACCCAAGAATCCTCTCCTAGGACCCAGGTCTGTCTGAAAGCCAGGAAGGTTTTCACGAGGGCTGAGGAAAAGGCACATTGAGAAGGAGCAACCCCTAATCTGGGCTCTTTCCACTTTGTTCTGATGCTTGCGAGCGTGAATCACAACTGCTGAATGTGTCCTATGAGCCCTTTTTGTGTCTGAAAGTACTCCCTAAAAAAGTCTACTCAAAGATTTCCTTAGGTTTTACAATATTAATCATTTTGACTAGCATTCCTGCTCTTCTATGGATACAAGGTACCTCACTTTCTCATAATTTGCAATTCTCTAAGCTGTCTGTCAGATTGTGTTGATTAGAGTATCTGGGTGACATGTTAAAAAAACTTCTAGGAATATTAAAATTGTTATTTTATTTTAAATTGTTGTATTTTATTTTAAAATTGTTATTGGTTATTTTAAACCTGTTGCAAGGAACAATAACTTCTTTAGTGTATGAGTTTTAGCAGTGTTGCTCTTGGTATCCCCCCTTTATGTGTGAGAAAACTGAAACCCAAGGAGGTCAGGTGGCTTTCCCATGATTATACAACTTAAAAGCCCTGTAGTTTGGCCCGCTCAAATTTTAGTATTCTGAATGAAAGTGTTTTTTGCTTGAGTTTCCCAAAAGGCAGAATCCAAGATAAGGGTCTGTACTGCAAGGAGTTTATTCTGAGATGGGATCAGAATGAAAGAGTTGCGTACTGAGAGATGAATGAAATGGTATTGAGTTGACTTGCTATAAGCAGCTAAACTCAATTATGCCTGGGTATTCTGGGCTGCTGTGCACAGCAGCCTTAGAAGTTTCCACTCAGAGCCAGAAGGAAGAGGCACCTGTTTACCAGCCCCATTTCTCTTTGGGTATGTGCAGCACCAGAGGCTGGTAATAAGTCCAGATTTGCACATGTGTACAAACAGCTTCCCACAGATAATCTCATTGAAGTCTCAGAAAAGCTCCAGGGAACAAAGCAAGAGACTCTTGTAGCCAAGCAAGAAGCTGTATGGCTATAGCTATGTGATCCTAGTTGCCACAAGTACGAATGTACTTAAAAAGTTTGTGGACCAGTGTTGTAACCCAGTGGGTTAAGCCACTAACTGCAGCCAGCTTATTCAAGTCCCAGCTGCTCCGCTTCCAATCCAGCTCCCTGATAATGTTCCTGAGAAAGCAGCCAATTTTGGCCCAAGTGCTTGAGTCCCTGCCACCCATATGGGAGACCCAGATGGAGTTCCTGGCTCCTGGCTTTGGCCTGGCCTAGCCCTGGCTGTTGCAGCCATTTGGGAGTGAACCCATGGATGGAAATCTCTCTTTCTCACTGTCTCTGTCTGTCTCTCCCTCTCTCTGTTATTCTGCCTTTCAAATAAATAAATAAATCTTTTTTTTAAAAATGCTGTAGGAAAAATGGAAGTGAAAGATAATAATACACATTTTCCAGGAACTTCTTGAGGATTCCTGTTATAGCTGGAAAAAAACTAATTAAAACTAAGAGGTTATGAGGAAGTCACAAGAAATGATTACTATATAGCTTTTATACTCCATTTAAAAACAGCTATGGGTTGGGCATTGTGGCACAGTGAATTAAGACATTTGGGATGCCTACATCCTATCTCAGTACCTGGTTCAAGTCCTGGCTACTCAGCACTTTGGATCCAGTTTCCTACAAATATGCCTGGGAGGCAGTGGATGATAGCAAAGTACTGGGCCCCTTCTGGCTAGGTGCAAGACCCAGTTAGAGTTGCTGGCACCAGCCTCACTCAGTCTTGGCTGTTGAGGGCATTTAGACAGTGAACCCGTAAATTCTCTCTCTCTCTCTCTCTCTCTCTCTCTCTTTCTCTCTCTCTCTCTTTCTCTCTTTCTCTCTTTCTCTCTCCCTCCATCTCACTATCACTCTGCCTTTAAAACTTCCAAGTAAAAATATAAGCCTTTTTTAAAAATAATGATTCCTGGATCCAGCACTGTGGTGTAGTGGGTAAAGCTGCCGTCTGCAGTGTCAGCATCATATATGGACCTGGTTCTAGTCCCAGCTGTTCCACTTCTGATCTAGCTCTCTGCTATGGCCTAGGAAGGCAGTGAAGGATGGCCCAGGTGCTTGGGCCCCTGCACCCACATGGGAAGAAGCCTGGAAGAAGCTCCTGGCTTCGGATCAGCACAGCTCCAGCCATTGCGGCTATTTGGGGAGTGAGCCAGTAGACGGAAGACCTCGCTCTCACTCTGCCTCTCTGCAACTCTGCCTATCAAATAAATCAATAAATATTTTTTAAAAAAAATGATTACCTTCACAGAGTTAACAGTGTATTTTCAGGAGGCTCACAGATGCTCAAATAATGATAATAAGATATTAATCAGTAGCATCATTAACCATAGCTCAGAGAAAGACGTGGTTACTCTGTTGGGAACATGTGGGAATTGATTGAGAAGGCCTGACAGATTCCACAAAAGGAACTTTTGACTTAAGCCTGAACAAGAGGAGTGGCAAAAAAAGGACATTCTAAGGAGAATGTTGGGGTGGGGGGGAATGAAACAGACACTCTCTGGGAATGTCTGTCCTGTACTTGTGGTATCCTCAGTAATATATATATATATATGTTGTATATTTATATATTTCTATTTATATAACATATATTTTACCACATATATAATATTGTATATATACAATATATGTATATATGGTGAAAGAGAGAGAGAATCATTATCAGATGAGGCTGGTGATGGATTGTAGTGGGGCAAAATGACAACCATACAGTAGAAAGAGGAGGGAGGAGAATTTAGAACATCATTGGTAACCTTTTGGTCAAATGTGGGAAAGTTTGGGAAGCAAACCAACATTGAAAAAAGCTATTATTTATAAGTGTGGAGATAATCGAGCATGACTTTAAAAAGGCATGATTAGTGAGAAAGTCTGCTCAACTTAAGCTAGAAAGCTGATATAGTACAACTGGGAGTGCAAAGGATAGGGTAAGGGGGCCACAGAAGGAAAGCCAGAGATACAAATTTAGAAGATATTATATAGGGCTTTTTTTACCTGCTTGACATCTTGTTACATATAAACAGCTTTCTTAACCTCTTAAAACCACAGGATCTTTACCTGAGAAGCTGGTTCAAAAGAAGTACCATGCAAATGCATTGAGAAAGGAAACAACTTAAATATCCATTGACGATTGATGAATGGATAAGCAAATTGTAGTACATACCCACAAAGGAATGTTACTCACCTTAAAAATTAATGAAGTTCTGATACATGCCACAACATGGCTGGACATTGAAAATATTATGCTAACTAGTATAAGTTGGGTACAAAAGTACCAACACTATATGATTCCAGTTATGTGAGAACCCAGAATAGTCAAACTCAGAGAGACATAAAGTAGAATAGTGGTTGCTGGTTAGAAGAGGGGAGGATGAAGAGATACTGTTTAGTGGGTATGGAGTTTCAGTTATGAATGATGAAGTTCTTGATATGTATAGTGATAATGGTTTACACAATGTGAATGCACTTAGTATTCCTAAATTGAGTTCATAAAAATGGTCAAAATGATAAGCTTTATGTTATATGTATTTTACCACATTAAAAATAGAGAGTTATAAGACTTAAAGCAGGCTATGACCATAAATAATACAGGTGTATAACAATGCTGACCAGAATTATCAATGGCTGGCCCTCAAGATCTTGGTAGATGTGGGATCAAGGAAAAGGGAGATGGGTGGGTTTGCCTAGCAAATGAGGTTAAGATACCTCCTCATAGAAGAAAGAAAGAAGAGAATTTGGGTCCATTTTGAGGTTGAGGAGAAGGAGTTTTAAGGAACTATAGCCTGGTGACTCTCTTGTTGGTAACAGAATGTAAAGGTTGAAGTTGAGGTTGGGGACATGTGGAAAATTACAAAGCTGAGTAACAGCTGCTGTGGGTGGGAAAGGAAGTTGACTAGGGAAGAATAAAAGAATTTCCAAGTAGCAGAGAGGAGCTAACTGAAGTGGATATAATAAATTTGTAATGGAGCCAGAGAGCATGGCTATGCCATTTTCACTAGCAATACTTGGCAACAGAGAAGCAACCTAGAGAAATAGGCAGTTGGATTGATTTACAGTATACCATTGTAGAGACAGCTGTGGCCAGAAGTTAAAGAGTTGAGGAATTAAGGGTACTCATGAGAATGCAACTTAATTGGTTCAGCATATGGACTAGGTTAGAGAGGAAAGTAAGGAGAGAAGGAGTTTAGAGACGGAGAAAAGATAGTAGCATTAAGGTTTCATAGACCTTAATGGAGAGAAATGACAATGGACATGGATTGCAAACAAGAGGGTAGAATGCCAGAGTGTCAAATTTTGGAGGAGGAGCAGTTCCAGATATCAATCCAGTAAGTGTGCAGGCTGACAGCAAATAGGATGCGAATGCTAAGTACAGCAGTGATTTTCAGACTTTAACAGACTTCAGAGTCACCTAAGACTCTTTAAAACACATACGGTTTTGGATTCCACAGGTCTGAGGTGAGGCCAGATGATTTGAATGTTTAACCCATTCCCATTGAGTGCTGATGGTGCTGGCCTGGGGACCATGCTTTGAGAACCACTGGAGTAGAACTTAAAGGAAAGCCTTTAGAGGGAAGAGTGGGTCTTGAAGGTGAATACTGCACAAAGGAGCAGATAAGAGAAGACTCTGCTCCAGGTTCCAGTGTTTTCAAAGGGCATTATGAAATGACTGGGGGTCTGAAGATGATGACCAAGAAAATTCAAAATTATAAAGTTAAGCCAGGTAGTGCATAGGCAAGGGGTGTCTGCCGGGTTGGTCAGTTAATCATTCAATTAGGACTTTACACAGTTTTCAAATGTTGGTGTTGCACTGCTTTTGCTGAGTCAGATCCCCTAAAAACCCATCAGAAAGACTGGATTGAGATTTATAATTATATTATATATTATATAATTATATTATGTAATATAATTATATACAATATATTAATATTATAATATAATATTATAAATATTATAATATATTTTATATTATATTATATTATATAATTTAGATAGTTTATGATTTAGTTTCCCTTAAGCCAATATTTGGATTTTTGATATATGGAAGTATATGTGTCTATGTGAGTATATATTGAAGTGTGTGTGTGTGTGTGTGTGTGTGTATTCCTATCCATTAGAAATAAGTTGGTGAAAATAAGATAGTGCTGGCTGGCACCGTGGCTCACTAGGCTAATTCTCTGCCTGTGGCGCCGGTACCCCGGGTTCTAGTTCCGGTCGGGGCGCCGGTTCTGTCCCGATTGCTCCTCTTCTAGTCCAGCTTTCTGCTGTGGCCCGGGAAGGCAATGGAGGATGGCCCAAATGCTTGGGCCCTGCACCCGCATGGGAGACCAGGAGGAAGCACCTGGCTCCTGGCTTCGGATCGGCACAGCGCACTGGCCGTAGAAGCCATCTGGGGGGTGAACCAATGAAAGGAAGACCTTTATCTCTGTCTCTCTCACTCTCTCTCACTGTCCAAAAAAAAGAAAAAAAGAAGAAAAGAAATAAAGTAGTGTTTTTAACTTGTAATGGCATCAGGAATTCTCAATACCTCCATTTTCCAGATGCCCTGCTTGTTTCTCTGCCTCAACTATTACCACAGTCAAGGAATTAACTCTTCCCAGGCCCTCAGCGTTCTGCCACCTGTTGCAATCTGGTTGTCGTCTGAGAAGGTCAAAGCCTTTTTCTAGGCTGCTGCTAAACAACCAGTTTAGCCAGCATTAATCCCTGTGCTTCTGGCTTCCCCTGACACCTTCAGACTTGGATGAAGGACCATGCTGCTTGAAAAGTTGAGCTGGTGTCCCTGGTGTCCCCTAATGGGATCAGATGATCAAAACCTGGAAAAACAGGGAAATTGAGGAAAAGGACAAGGAAGACAGTGTCATCATCTCCTCCTCCTCTTCTTCCTCCCCTTTCTTCTTCCTCCTCTCTCCTCTCACCCCTCTCCCCTCCCTCCCTCCCTCCCTCCCTCAATGTACAGTTTCTCTGAGAAGCTTCTCTGGTGATGTCACATCTGGCCCAGCGGAGTGGCTGGTGTCTCTTCCCAACATCTGGAAGCTGGGGCCCGCTTGGCCATGCATCACCTTGCATCATTTACCATCCTTTCCTGTCTCATCTCCCTTCTCTTCACTCTCATTGTTCTGGGATTGCACCTGCCCAGTAAAGCATTAACATTTAATTCTTGTCTCTGTTTCTGTGTCCTAGGGAACCAGGTCTGAAACATCACTCAAGAGTTGGATGGCACTGTCTACTTTGGCAGGAGCGGAGGCACTTCCATTTCACTGGTTCTGTCAGGAGTCATATTTAGAAGCAGTATAAATTGCCATAACATTTCTAGTTTAATCCAAGGATATTTTAAGGCAGTGATCCTCTAAGTGAGGGCCTCATAGCTCAGTGTAGCTCGGTGTTAGCTGGTAATTTCTAAGAATTGAAATTCTCAGGGGGTGAGACCCAGAAAAGTGTGATTTTTTTAAGCCTTCCAGGTGGTCCTGATAGTGTTTGAGAGTCACTGGTGTCACAGGCAGCTACCTAAGTGGCTTCCTCCATAACCTAGTGCTAATATAGTAAGAAGCAAGCAGGAATTTCAGAGGTGGATACCTAGGAACTGATGCACATGCCACCTAAACCTGTGTCCAATTACTGATGTACTGTTGAGACTACATGGAGTTTCCGCTGATTATTATATTTGTAGCTGTTCCTCTAGGGTGCTCTTTCCAGGCTACTGGAGAGGCCAAATCAATCTGCATGTTGGTGAATGAGGGAGAGCAGAGTGGCTCGGTTTGAGTGATGGCTCATCTCGATACTGTAGGTTGCACTGGGCATATGCTCCCTTGTAACAAAACACAGACCTCCAGTGACTGAATATCGGTGGTTCCTGAAATGTTGTGATGGCCTCCTCTGGACAGCTTTAAGTAGCAATATTCTCTTTCTCTGACCTCTCCTTTTATACTGTTATACTTTTATACTGTCGTATTAACTGCTCTGAGATTCAGCTCCATCTTTCGATGGTATCATATCTTTTTGTGCTGCAAGAAAGTAGGACAGACCAGATGATTATAAATATTTGGACATCAAAAAATCTTCAGTGGCTTGGAAGGCACAGTTTCAGCCATGAGAATTACATAAGACTTTTACATGCAAGTTCCCATTCTTTGCCACAGAGAATGCTGTTTCTTGGCTTATTTGTTTAAATATTAGAGGACAGTCTTCCTGGCTGAGGACTCTCTATAAGATTGAAGTGCAATAGCCGGCGCCGTGGCTCAATAGGCTAATCCTCCACCTTGCGGCGCCGGCACACCGGGTTCTAGTCCCGGTTGGGGCGCCGGATTCTGTCCCGGTTGCCCCTCTTCCAGGCCAGCTCTCTGCTATGGCCAGGGAGTGCAGTGGAGGATGGCCCAGGTGCTTGGGCCCTGCACCCCATGGGAGACCAGGAAAAGCACCTGGCTCCTGGCTCCTGCCAGGATCAGCGCGGTGCGCCGGCTGCAGCGGCGGCCATTGGAGGGTGAACCAACGGCAAAGGAAGACCTTTCTCTCTCTGTCTCTCTCTCTCACTGTCCACTCTGCCTGTCAAAAAAAAAAAAAAAAAAAAAAAAAAAAAAAAAAAAAGAAGATTGAAGTGCATTGTTGGGAACACAAGCACGTTATGATAATTGCATACCACACACATCCTGTCTTCAGATACCCTGGTGTGCTCTTAATTGATTTTCTAAACATATGGTATATACAAAGCTGTTGAGCGGGAACTGAGAAATTTCTCTTTGTGTCATTTTAAGATGATACAGCTTGGTATTTAGTTTTCATGTTGCATCCCTGGAGTTATTAATTAAATGCATATTAGAATTTCATCAGATGATGATAGCTTTGGCAGAACCCATGAATTTAGAAAACAGGTCATTGAATATCCTTGCACTATGGGAGCAGAGACATTGATAAAGGCTTAGAGAAGCTGAGTCTTGGAAGGAATGTTGTTAATGTCTAGCTGTGATCAAGACTTGTTTTGTAAAATTTGTTATGAAGATAATTAAAGATGTCCTTATGTGTTTCTTGGTATGTGCTGTCTTTTCCTTCCCCATGTATTGTTTTCTTTTATATTTCCTCTCACTTGAAATAACTTACTTATGGTTATAAATTATGTTATGTCACCTTTGCTTGTAATGGCAAAAATAGAACATATTAATAATAACTATTGATAAGAATTGTTTAAATCAGTTATGGTATATCCTAAAGTAAGATTTTTGTCAGATGTTAAATTACGTTTAAAAAAATTTTTTAATATCTATTTATTTATTTGAAAGGCATAGTTACAGAGAGAGAGAGAGGGAGAGAGAGAGATATTTCTTCTGTCTGCTGGTTCACTCTCCAAATGACTTCAACATACAGAGCTTCACCAGGCTGAAACCAGAAGCCAGGAGCTTCTTCCAGGTCTCTCACTTGTTGGCAGAGGCCCAAGTCCTTGAAATCTTTAGTTGAATTCCTAGGACATTAGCAGGGAGCTGGATCAAAAGTGGAACAGCCAAGACACAAACCTGGACCCAAATGGGATGCCAGCGTTCTAGGTATTGGCTTAACCCACTGGACCACAATGCTAGCCCCTAAAACTATGTTTTAGAACATTGCTTTTACTGAGATCATATTTACTAAAGAGGTAAAATTACTTTCAGTAGAACAAAGGGAGTTGCAATAAACTAATAATAAAAACTGAACAAAGAAATACAGACACCCACCCCCTCAATGCAACAATAGCAACAACAAAGCCAGGGGGTGACTTCTGGTACTGAGATTTAAAAGAATTAAATCATTTGTTTATATTGTGTGACTTTCCTACAATCAATATACAGTTCCATTAAGCCATTTGACTGTTTTTCAAATAGGATAAATGAAAATTGCACATGATCATTATTTGTGAGTGTTCCTTTTATCCTTTTGGTTGTTTATTCCCTATGAAATGAGAAGCACCTTTTACTTCGGCCAAAAAAAAATTATAAAGATTTTTAGGGCAATGAGACTACTTCAAATGGTACTATAATAAATCAGATATAGTAACATACATTTATCCAGACTCATAGAACGGACAACTCCAACAGTAAACGTTAATGTAAACTATGAACTGTGGGTTATAATGATGTGTCAGCATAAGTTCTTCTACTGTAATGAATGTACCACTCTGGTGGGTGATCTAGATAGTGTAATGGGCTATGTATGCATAGGGGCAAAGGGTCTATAAGTGATGTCTGTACATTCTGATTCAGTATTGCTTGTGAGGCTAAAACAACTCCAAAAAATAGTGAGTTATTGAAAAGAATCTAAGATGAGTTACACATAGTAGTTTCATTATCTGTTGCTGCATAACAAATCAACTCAAAAACTGTCTTAGAAAATAAACATTATATAATTTTGCATGTTATTTTGGATTTGAGAACGTCTTCTATTTGTTTTGCCTGACTCACTCATATAGCAGAATTCATCTTGAGGGTCAGCCAGATTGTGGAGTCCAAAATGATCTTACTCAAGTTTCTGGAGGTTGATACTGGCTGTTGACTGTAGACTGTTGTTCTTATTTTCATGGCTTCTCATCATGCTGAATGCAAGATGGCTTCTTTTCCTAATGGTCTCCAGAAAGTGTTACCAGAGAGCAAGGGCAGGGGCTTCAAGGCCTCTTGAATGATATGGAATGTATATGGAGTCTCTTATACCATATTTTATTGATCATAGCAAGTCATGAGGCCAATGCTAACTCACAGGAATGGGATATAGGCTTTTCTTCATTATGAGAGAAACAGTAATATTAGTGCCCATCCAGAGTTGCCACAGGGGGTGGCCAAACATTTAAAGCAAGTTCCCAAGTTATTTGATGAAAAGTGTTTTGTGACTCCCAAGTCTTGAGACTGTAAGTAATTTAAATGTTATATTAAAATAATATTACTAAAATAAAAATAATTTTATAATTATTAAGTGTCAAGTCAGTTAACATAAGTTATAGATGAATTATATCATTAAATCCAGAGTAATTTTAGGAATAGATTCTAGGGGTAGGAGAGAACAGTATAATTTTTCTCATTTTACAGATAAGAAAAATTAGGGTTATAAATATTAACTAGGTTGCCTAGGACATTGCTAGTTAATCGTGCAGATAGGATTTTAATTAAGACTCTTGACTTCAGAGCCTGGTTTCTTAATTTCTATGCCTTTACTGACAAATACAATAGCCACTAACCACATATGGCTTTGCACACTTAAAAATCACGGATTGAGATGTGCTGTCAGTATAAAACATACGCTCACTTTAAAAGATGTTGTACACCAAAAGGAGTATAAAATAGCTCATTATTATTTTTATTCCTACAATTTATTTTATGTATATTGAGTGGAATACAGTATATTCTTAAATTAATTTTACATGTCTCTTTCTTTTAATATGGCTACTAGAAAATTTAAAATTACATATGTAACTCACATCTGTGGCTCACATTATATTGTACTTGGCCAATGTTACAACTAGCAAATCATCTGACATTAAAATTTCAAAGTAACTTTGTTAATTTTCATTGTATTACTATTTCACTGTTTTGTTTTACTTATCTGTAATCATTTTTATGTAGGTCACAAGAAAGGCTGGAATGTTTCAATTTGCCTTTGTCTCCTCTCTTCTGGGAAAGCCATCCTGGACATCTGTGACTGCCCAAGCTGTCTGCCCGTCAGTTTTCACTTTGTTCTCTGTCTCCTTTCTTAGTTGACCCATTCTCCCTGCTCTGATTGTCTCTGTTGAGGAAGTACTTGCTTTTCACGCTTGGCTTATTGCTTTATTGTATTTCCTGGCCAGAATCTCGGGGTGACTGATCATTTGTACCTTCGGCTCTTCATTTTCTAAATCAAGAGAGGCAGATGCATTGCTTTGTACAGGAAAGTTTTCCAGAATTCTCGAATCATCAGTAATTAGGCAAAGCCAATTACTAATTTTGTCATCTTCTAATGGGTCAGTATTTTGTCTTTGGAGAGCCATGCTATTTATAGCCCTTCAGATGTGGCTGGAGGTTCAGTTTAAACACCACCAGGTGAAACAGCTCTGTGGAGCTGACACTTCCTCTTGCTGGAGCAAGACTGCACATGCCAGCTTGTCTGTTTCATTTGTAAAGTTCATCACAGACAAGGTTAGACCAGTTCATGTGGAAAAACTGAAGACAGACTTAACAGAAATTTGAAAATCAAATGTTTAAAAGTCTTTCACTTCTGCTGTCTTTGAAGAACTGTTAGGCGGAGCCATATTGGGTATTTGTTTTTTGCTAAGCTTAAATATTTTGAAAGTGTGCTTACATTTAAAGGGTAGGTTACATTCTTGTCACCAGGCAAATACGGTTTCCAAATAGCCATCACTTTACAATCTTCAGGGATATTCCTCTTCTTGGTATTTCTTGAATATTATAATAAGTATGTTTTTAAATATTTTATTTATTTATTTGGGAAGTAAAGTTACAGACAGAGAGAGGCAAAGGCAGAGAGGTATTTCATCTTCTGGTTCACTCCCCAAATGGCTGCAATGCCCGGAGTTGGGCCAATTTGAAGCCAGGAGCCAGGAGCTTCTTCAGGGTCTTCCATGTGGGTGAGGGGACCCAAGCACTTGGGCCATCTTCTACTGCTTTCCCAGGCCATAGCAGAGAGCTGGATCAGAAGTGGAACAGCAGGGGCTCGATCTGGTACCCATTTGGTATGTCAGCACTGCAGGCGGCAGCTTGACCCGCTATGCCACAACACAGGGACCGAACGAGTCTATTTTTCTGCATCCAACTAGAAGGAACCTATCTAATATTATCTCTCTTGTTGAAAAAAATGGTAAAGTAGTTGCAGTAATAAAGTTTAATAACTGTATGGACAAGAATTTTGCAGAATTTCTTAGTTTTACACTTGATCTTAGCCAAAAGGCCAAGAAGCAATAGGATTTCTTCGTTTTAAAAAGATTATGTTCTTTCAGTTGTATTACTGCCTATACCCACTGGATACTTACTAAAACTTATCAACTTTAATGTTTTTCTTGCTAACTGGAAACATACCTGCTCTAAAGCATTAACTTAAAAACTAGAATTTTCCAAATTGCTATGCATGTGTGCAGGATACAGCCCTGTCATTTATTTTCCTAAGCTTCACTTCAGCTTCATTTAAAATGAAGACATCTCTTTGAACAAAATTAATTGTCGTGTTTTTTTTTTTTTCAAGTAGGCTCTTAAAAATGTGACATTCTTAAGTAGCTAATATGTTCAGAATAAAAATGGAAAATTCTTTGGGAATCTGTTTGCAACCTAGCTTTGCTCTGATTAATAACCCTTGCAAATGTGTGCTTATTATACCATAAACATGACCTTTACAAGAACATTAGAAAAATCAAACTATGGATATGCCATGTCAGAGACTTTTTAAATGTCAAAAAATGTAATGCTTTTAAATTAATGTGATTTTATAATACTTAACTGTTGAAGGTATTTCTTGAACTTTTCATGAATTGGGGCTTGTTGGAGATTCTTGGAGGGATGCTGTCATTTAAATGATCTGGATAGGTTCCATTTGATGCTAAAGGATTTAAAACTACTTGGAAAGAAAGGAGAATAGTTAACTATTTATTAGCTTCATGTCGTTAAACTTGCCAGACAGTTTAGCTATTTATTACAGCAGTTTCTCTGAGCCACTGTCCAGAAGAAGAGAGTGAGCAGTTGGAGACTATTTTAATTCAAAGAGAGGCAATTCCTAAATCTTGTGCTTTGGAGAGTAAGAGAAGCCAGTGAAGAGCCTAGTGTGCCTGGTAGTTGATAGAGTTGATAGAGTTGGCAGTGGATATGTAATTGGTCCAGCTGAGGAGTATTAGATCCAAGGTGGGACACATTCCATACCCACAGTGTTAGATTTCTACTGCTGTGAAATTAGCCAGAAACTTGGTGGCTTAAAACATCACTCATTTACTGGCCAAGAATTCTGTAGATCAGAAGCCCAGGACTGATGTGACTGTGTTCTCTGCTCAGTGCATTTAAGTCTGACATCAAGATGATGGCTGGACTGAGCCATCATTTGGAGACTGGGGAATATCTGTTTCTCAAGCTCATTTCTGTTAGTAGAATTTGGTTCCTGTGGTGTAGGACTGAAGTCTGTATTTCCTTGATGACTGCCTGGGGCTGCCCTTTGTCCCTTGAGGACAGCTGCATTCCACCATAAAAGTGGCTCCATCTTTATGGGCACACTTAATCCCTCTACTTCTGCCGCCAGTTGGAGAATATTCTTTCTGGGGCCAACATTGCTGTGCAGTGGGCTAAGCTTCTGCCTGCAACACTAGCAACCCATATCGGTATGATGGTTCGAGGCTCAGCTCCTCCCCTTCTCATACAGCTCCCTGCTAATGTGCCTACAAAGGGCTGTGGAACCTGCCACCCACGTTGGAGGTTCAGGTAGAGTTCCAGGTTCCTGGCTTCAGTCTGGCCCAGCCCCAGCTGTTAAAGCCATCTGGGGAGATGGAAGATCTCTTTATGTTTCTCCTTCTGTAACCCTGCCTTCCAAAAGGCAACATTTTTTTAAGGGAATATTCTTTGTCTTTGTCATGTGCTTAGTTCAGACTCACCCAGATAATCTTTCTTTTTTTCAAATCAACTGTGATGTGTAGGAATCAGAAAACCTTGGGGACTGTTTTAGAATTTTGTTGAACACACAGATGTTCACTGTCGCTCCCCCTCTTCGTGGAGGAACGACACAGGACCCTGCGCTGTTCTTTCGTCTGCTCGGCCCTCCCCGGGTTTGCTGCTGGTTCTTCCCGGGTTGGCTACTATCCCTTCCACCTCCGTGGAAGGGCAGTTCCCCCTGGCCGCTTTCCCCACTTCCGCAGGGGAGCGGCACACCGCCGGCCGGCTCTCTTCGGGGGCTGCACAGGTGTTCCTTCAGCTAGATGTTCCCCATAGATGTTCCCGGTGCATGCCGTCTCTCTCCTCCTTTATAGTCCTCCTCCGCCAATCCCAACTCGGCTGAGTACGCTGCTCTCCAATCAGGAGCAAGTCCTACAGTTAATTGGTTGAACTGGAGGCAGCTGTGCGGAAGCTGTTTACCTCTCTCCCAGCGCCATATTGTGGGAGAGCAGATGCATAGAATAAGTCCTAATTCGAGCAACTTAGTCTAGTCCGGATTGCTCCCCACAGATCCCCCTTTCTTTTTATTTTTTGGCGTTGATACGCGCCTGTCTTCGGTGTCCCGCAGCACACACTCTGCTGTACTTGCTAGAGTTGCCACAGGCTCTTACAAGTCCTATCAATCAGGAAAACCGAATCCGGGTCCTCTCTTCGCCATGTTGTGAGGAGGTTTTTAGGCGCTGATGCGTGCCTGTGTTCGGTGCCCTGCAGCGCATGCTCTGCTCTGCTAGAACTGCCTGCAGGTGTTTACAAAACCTATCAGGCAAACCGAATCCAAGCCTTCTCATTGCCTTATTGTGGGGGAGACTTATTAGTGTTGGTTCATGCCTATCTTCGGTGACCTGCAGCTCATACTCTGGTCGAGCTTTGCTGGCGCTTACCGCCTTAAATCAGGCAGACCGAATCCAAGCCTCCTAATTGTTGCATTGTGGGGAAGCTTTACTGATGTTAATTCGTGCCTGTCTTCGGTGACCTGCGGCTAGCCGCCCAGGTACTCATCGCCTCACTAATCGGGCAGACCGAATCCAAGCCTTCTAATTGGCATGTTGAGGGGAGGCCTTATTTCTCTCTATTTCTCTATCTCCGGGCATTCCTACCTCTCCCATTTCACTTCTATCTTCCAACATTCCTATTTCTCTTTTACTTCACTTCCAAACTTCTGTTTCTCTTATCCCTGCGGCTTTCCGGCACCTCGCCCCGCCGGCGGGTTCCCGGCTCTGCGCCGCTTCAGCCCGCGCGCCTCTCTGCGCGGCTTCCCGGCTTTGCGCGGTCCGCGGTCTCCACGCTTAACCCTTTCGCGTCTGAACCACGGCCTACGCCAGCGTTCCCTATCTATTCACGCCCCGTGCTCTCTCTGCACGCGGCGGCTTCCGCGAGTAACACAGCGTAGCTTGCGTCTCCGCCACTAGGATTCAATCTAAGTTCCCCGGGCTAGCCTGGCGAATTCAACCCAGCGTACGTCTCCGCCCCACGATTTGGCTTCCTGTCCTTTGCTCCCCGGGCTAATCAGACGGATCCCAATCTGGCTCACGTTTCAGCTTCTGGTTTCAACTTTTCGCCCCCTATTCCCGGGCTAACTTGAGAATCCCAAAGTGGCTTTCGTTTCAGCCTCGGCCTGCCCCCCGCGGCTTCAATTTCCCTAACACTTTTCTCTACCCGGTATGTTTCCCTAAGTTTTCTTCCAACAATATTCCTCCCTCATTTCTCCTGGCCTCTCCCCACAGTCCGCGTCCGAGTCTGTTTGTTCTAGCTTTCACTTTCGCTTTCGACCTTAGAGATTTCTCCCAGCTTCCCCCCGTAGTCCGTATCTGAGTCTATGCCTAGGCTTTCAATAGCTTCTTCCGGCACCCTTTTTCGTCCGGCTTTTCCCTAGGCTGTTTGCTAGTCTCTCTCTCCGGTATTTTCCCAGTTCTTCTCGTTTCTTCCCTCCTAAGTTTGCTATCCGTCCTAAGTTTCCTATCCGAGTCACGGCACCATTATGTCGCTCCCCCTCTTCGTGGAGGAACGACACAGGACCCTGCGCTGTTCTTTCGTCTGCTCGGCCCTCCCCGGGTTTGCTGCTGGTTCTTCCCGGGTTGGCTACTATCCCTTCCACCTCCGTGGAAGGGCAGTTCCCCCTGGCCGCTTTCCCCACTTCCGCAGGGGAGCGGCACACCGCCGGCCGGCTCTCTTCGGGGGCTGCACAGGTGTTCCTTCAGCTAGATGTTCCCCATAGATGTTCCCGGTGCATGCCGTCTCTCTCCTCCTTTATAGTCCTCCTCCGCCAATCCCAACTCGGCTGAGTACGCTGCTCTCCAATCAGGAGCAAGTCCTACAGTTAATTGGTTGAACTGGAGGCAGCTGTGCGGAAGCTGTTTACCTCTCTCCCAGCGCCATATTGTGGGAGAGCAGATGCATAGAATAAGTCCTAATTCGAGCAACTTAGTCTAGTCCGGATTGCTCCCCACAGTTCACACCCTTACCTGCTGGGCCTTGGGTGTATCATTTCTGATCTCTATCCTCAGTGTTCTCAGTGTGTGATTCCAGAACCAGTAACATAACATTACCTGGAAATTTAGTAAAAATGCAAATTAGTAGTTTCCACTCAAGAATTAGAAACCTTGGTCAAGGATAAACTTCAGCCATCTAATTTTTTTAAAAGATTTATTTATTTATTTGAAAGTGAGAGTTACACACAGAGAGAAGGATAAGCAGAGAAAGAGAGAGGTCTTCTATCTGCTGGTTCACTCCCCAATTGGCAGCAACAGCTGGAGCTGCGTCAGTCTGAAGCCAGGAGCCAGGAGCTTCCTCCAGGTCTTCCCACACAGGTTTACGGACCCAAGGACTTGAGCCATCTTCTACTGCCTTCCCAAGCCATAGCAGAGAACTAGATAGGAAGTGGAGCAGCCCATATGGGATGCTGGCACTGCAGACAGCGGCTTGACCCCCTATGCCCCAGCAGTTTGTTTTTAACAGCCTCCCCTTCCCCCACCCCCACCCCCGCCCCCCCAGGTATTTTGCATAGCTCTGTAAAGTTTGAGAGCCAGTGCTCTAGAACATCTCTAAACTACAGCTAAGGTCAGACAGCAGGATCTGGCTGATGACTGTATTAGCAAATTTCAGAACGTAGACATGCCCATTTGTTGACATGTTATCTGTGTCAGTGGAAAAGTTAGCAGTCATAATACAGAATTTAAAGTCCTCAAAGCCTGGCACTTTCCAACGAAAAGTTTGCCTGATCATAGTCAGGAAGTAAATTACTAGATTTCTAAGGTGCCATCCAGTGCTAACGTGTTCTGATATTGCACAAATCCATGTGACCCCTATAAAACTGCATGAGATTTGAGACTCATTCTTTTTTTATTTTTATTTTTTTGACAGTCAGAGTGGACAGTGAGAGAGAGAGAGAGAGAGAAAGGTCTTCCTTTTCTGTTGGTTCACCCTCCAATGGCCGCCGCGGCCGGTGTGCTATGGCCGGCGCACCACGCTGATCTGAAGCCAGGAGCCAGGTGCTTCTCCTGGTCTCCCATGCAGGTGCAGGGCCCAAGCACTTGGGCCATCCTCCTGGCACCGCAGGCAGAGGATTAGCCTATTGAGCCACGGCGCCAGCCTTGAGACTCATTCTAAAAAGGATCTACTCTAGACAATCATCCCAGAGGATCTGAAAGGGTGCTCTTTGTTTCAGAAATGATTGCAACTGAACTTCTTACCTTTCCTCTGCTCTTTCCATCCCCTCTTGACTGTTGCTGTCTTAAGTGGATACGGAGAACATCTGTTTATCCTTCCTGTGTTACTTTTCAAATAGTTGGAGGCTATTAAGTCACATGAGTCTTCCTTTCAGCAAAACATTGCAAACACCTTTTAGCTTTTACCGCCCTTTGCATTTTCCTATTTGCCTAACCTTTCTTCATGTCTCTTTCTCTGCTTGGATAAGTTATTAGACTCTGAACATACCTGGCAAATATTCCTGGCTTCTGCATTAAAATAAACATTAAGCAAGCTCTTCAATAGTCTGGAATTCAGCTCTTTTGTTAAGATTTCTACATATTTGTACATAATTGTACATCCTCTAACCTTGCTTTTGCTTAAAGTCTGCTAACTGTGGCTTTCAGTCCTTTATTCTCCTTTCTCCCAAAAATCACTATAAAAATCAGACTTAATTTGGTTAATGCTTTCTGAAACTGTTCTCAGTGATGTCAAACATTTGGCATGCAGGAATCTTTCCCTGGCATCTAATACCTTCTATTGTCTGACAAGTTGATTCTATTTACTCGGGTACCCAATTCTAATTATATATTTCTTTTTTAAAATTGTTTATTAATATAAAGAGAGCAGATGTCATGCATTCCATAGGAACAATTTAAAAGAGACAACCATAACTCTCTCCCTCCCCATTCCCCCGACCTCCTCCCTCCCTTTCCTCTCTTCATCAGTTTTTGTGAAGACATAATTTTAATACACTGTATATTCACAGACTTAATTTGCCACTAACCATAATATTGAAAGGAAAAGTGATAAAGAAATCGAAGAAATAGAGGGAGAGAGAGAGAGAGAGTATCTTCCATCGGCTGGTTCAATCCCCAAATGCCTACAGTAGCCAGGAGCCATGAATTCCATCCATCTCCTTTGTGGGTGTCAGGAATCAAAGGACTTGGATCATCTGCTGCCTCCCAGGTGCATTACCATGAATCTGATTTGGAAGTATGGAGTAGCTGTGTCTAAAACCAGGCTGCAGATCAAGGACTCGATCCACTGCACCACAATGCCTACCCATAATTTTGCATTTCTCTCCTCATTTCTTTTTTTGTTTTTTAAATTTTTTTTGACAGGCAGAGTGGACAGTGAGAGAGAGAGAGACAGAGAGAAAGGTCTTCCTTTTCCATTGGTTCACCCCCAAGTGGCCGCTGCGGCCAGTGCGCTATGGCCAGCGTACTGCAATGATCCGAAGCCAGGAGCCAGGTGCTTCTCCTGGTCTCCCATGGGGGTGCAGGGCCCAAGCACTTGGGCCATCCTCCACTGCCCTCCTGGGCCACAGCAGAGAGCTGGCCTGGAAGAGGAGCAACCGGGACAGAATCCAGCGCCCCGACCAGGACTAGAACCCGGTGTGCCAGCGCCACAGGTGGAGGATTAGCGTATTGAGGTGCGGCGCCAGCCCTCTCTCATCATTTCTCTTCATGTTTCAGTACTTGCTCAATTAGTTTTCTTACTTTGATCATATTCTTTGATCTCTGGACTTAATATTTTCTGATTTATGGCACTAAAATATACATGATCATTTTTGTTTAGTTATTTTGTTTCCTTTTTTATTATTTCTTTTCTCATTCCTGGTCTGGGTTCTTGCAGGGAGCAATATATGTTTAAGTTCCAAACATATGCAGCTCTCTTGTCCTGCCTCCTTTGGTCTCCTTCCATCCACTTTATCTGCCATATACACTTGCGCTTTTGGTATTACAGATTTCTTTGAGGGACAGCCAGCTTTCCTAAGCTTGCCCCTTGAGGTAAACCCTGCCATTTCCTTCAGCAGATTAAAGCCTGCTTATTTGAAATATCTCATTACTGGAATAATCACTTTTAATTTACCAATTGTATAGCCTTTACCTTTCCAGAAACATAATGAAGAACATGATTTGCTGCATGCCAATCAAATTTGCATCCCACGTGCCAAAAGCTGTAGGATTTTACTCACAGAATATGTTCACATATGCTTTCTGAGCATATGACTTGTATAAAATAAGAATAACATATTCTGGGAGAAGATTTACCTTACCACATTCTCCTGTTATCAGGAAAGGGCTCCGGCTGTTTTGCAGCAGTGTAGTACTCTGAAATGTGCTGGGAGAGTCTGAGCTCCTCGAAACAGTTCTGCTACATTCAGATCTATAATTGGAATTTAGCAGGCAGTTGCAATTCAGTGCAGACTAGCTAAATGAAAATGCAGCCAAGGGCAATTCAGAATCAATGACAAAATTTTAAAACACACAAAAATAAAATCCATAATGTCTCTCTGGATTTGTGCTGGTAACCATTGAAAGGCTATGCATATACCATGAGTATCTGGAGGGAAAAAGAGACTGTAAATTGTAAGCTTGCATATCAAGGGAGAGAAGAAAAGACATACTCATATTAGCAAATTGTACCTGTTTTTCCTTGATGGTCCTGAAAGGAGTTTCATTTTTATTAAATAACAGAAAACTGTTATGCCAAAGGAAGAATCTGGAAAGAATAAATATGGAAAGGAAAAAAGAAGTCCCTCACTATGGCTTTATTTTGTCTTTATTTAAAGGACTTGGGATCGTATTTATTTTTATTGAATCTTGTCCTGTGAATTCAAGGGAATGGGCAACCAATAAATATTTGATGAATGCTTGTGAGAAAGAATGAATGAGCCAAGAAAAAATCAATGAGGAAAGAAAAGTGAGAGGTAGCTGAGAGAGAAAAGGCGACAGGGCAGGTAAGTAATCGAGAAGAAAGCTAAAAAGGGATCAGCTGAATTAGTTGTGTCTCCATTTTTCTGCTGGTCAAAAATAGTATTAACTATTTCCATCCCAGTTTCCAAGTCAGCCATCAAGTTTTCAGAATCTACCATGTCTTGGACACTCAGCTATTTTGTATCCCATGCAGTAATTTGTTAGATAAGGTCAGACTGTGGATTAGTACTTATTTTAAAATTATTCTTAATTTATTTGAAAGGCACAGTGAGAGAGAGGGCGAGAAAGAGAGATCTTCCATCTGCTGATTCACTCCCCAGATGGCTGCAGTGGTGAAAACTCCATCCTGGTCTTCCACATGTGTGGCGAGGATCCAGGTATTTGGCCATCTTCCGCTACCTTCCCACGTGCACTAGTAGGAGGCTGGATAGGGAGCATGGGGCAGGCTTCCCGGGATCTGCATTAGCAGGAAGCTAGAGCCAGGTCTCAAACAGAAATACTCTGATGTGGTGCACAGGAATTGTAACTGGTGACTCAACCACTAGGCCAAACACCCGTCCCTGACTGGCACTTTTTAATTTAGAAGACAGAAATACCACGAGATCTTGTAGGGGTGAGTCTTTCCACATAGGAGACATTTGGGAAAATGTTTAATGCTCTTTACAGGCTGTGTCAGCTACAGTTCTATCCAGGTCAAGTGAGTCATCTGGATATCAGATTTGGATATTAATCGTCTCCCCAAATTATTGTATTCCTTACCCACCTTCATTGTTTCCTCTCCTCTCCTCCGCTCCCCTCCTTTCTTCCTTCTTTTTTATTTTTTTCTCTCTTCCTATCTCTTCAATCTTGTTTCCTTTGCCTATGCTCACATGTTCATACTGAGAACAGGCACTAGTGAAAGTCCACATTCTAAATAGGAATCAGCCTAATGGTATTAATAGCATTAAATATATTTGCCTTACCTATTTCTTCTTTGTAGGCTAGGAATCAAAGTAACAATGTCATATCCATTCATTCATTCACTCAAGAGCACTTGAGTGCCAATAATTTTCCATGCACTCCATAGGCACTGTGGAAAATAATTAAGGTGGTTCAGACATAGTCACTCTCTACAAAAGCTGAAGCCAGAGCCAAATAATCCTACTGCTATATAAAAAACCATAAGAGACATACTGATAAATGACTTAAACAAAAATGTGAATAACATTAATAAAATATATTTCATTCACTTCATATCATTTCAGTCATATAATATAGAATTTAGAAGATGGTTAAACTAGTTACTATAATCTAGTATTATTCTGGTAAATATTTCTTTATGAGTGCAGTCATTATGGTGCCGTGGATTAAGCTGATGTTGAATCCTCTGTACATTGCCATTTCTAGTCCTAACTGCTCCACTTTCAATTCAGTTATCTGCTAATGCACCTGGGAGGTAGCACTTGATGGCTCAAGTGCTTGGACCCTACCACTCACCACTCACATGGGGGCCTCCAGGTTCCTGGCTTATGCCTGGCCCTGCCCTGGCTGTTATGGACATTTATGGAGTGAACAGGAAGATGAAAGATTTCTCCTCTCACTCTCCCTCCCCCCCTCCTTCCTTCCCTCTCTGTTTCTGTGCCTTTCAAATAATTAATAAACGTTTAGAAAGAATATGTTTCTACATGTAAGTCTTACAGAAATACTGGGATTTAGGTGTCACTCCCCTTATGCTATAGCAGGAGAAATTAAACAGCTGTTAAGTTCCTTAGGGCACGAAACACTGGAATTTGGATGCAGGTTCTGATGACAATGCCTGTGCTCTTTCCTAAGCGCTTACAGCATTCTATGGGTATTTGAGAAGGAACCTTAGCATGGTGCTAAATGGATGGAGGGGAGACAGGAACAGTGTTTCAACTGAACCTTGAAGGGCAGGGAAGACATTGAAGAAATGACACAAATTTAGAAAATTTGAAAAAGCATTTCTTTATCTTAACTTTACGAGGAGGAGTCTAAATGGTATAAATAGAAGAGAGAAGGTCATGGTGACATTGATAACATGGAGATAGATATTTAGCACTTGGAAGGCATAATGACTTTTGAAAGCTATATACACGACAGAGCAGAATCATTCAGGAAAATGCAGGGCCGATTTCAGAAGCCAGTCTCCTTACAGAATGTCTCTCTTCTCTCAGCAGGCACTCCTGCTGAAAGCAATTTGACTCATTCTGTTTTGTTCTTCCTTTGGGATTAATGTCCTTTCAAAAGTACAAAATAATCTTTACAATTTAAGTCAAACAGGCCTATGAATTTAAAAGGATTCAGTGCAATTCTTTGAGGCTGTGATCAGAGCGCCCTCTCAGGTTTCCTTTTAGGGTTAGTAGTTGTTTTGTTTTCCACAGAGCTTTTGGGTTTGCCATGATTAGGTCACTCCACTAAATTCCACTGTCTGGTATATCAATGAGGAAGAATAGCTATGAGGAAGCTGTATGTTCTCAAGACCTTGACTCACGTGTGAATCATGAGGGGATCTCAGTAAACATGTTTGCCATGTCCATTGTAGCTGTTGCAGAAAGCTTAGGAGGGGACAAGCAGACCTCCAGTTATTCTAACCTGGGCAGGCACTGCTGATAAAGTCAGACCCCCTCCACCTTTTTTAAGGTTTATTTATTTATGTGAAAGGCACAGTTACAGAGAGAGGGAGATACAGAGAGATAGAGACAGAGAATGAGACAGAGAGAGAAGAAAGTGAAACAGAGAGAGACAGAGGGAGGGGGAAGAGAGAGAGAGAGAGAGAGAATCTTCATCTGCTGGTTCACTCCCCAGATGGCCACAACAGCCAGAGCTGGGCTGATCTGAAGCCAGGAGACCAAAGCTGCTTCTGGATCTCCACATTGGTGGAGGTGTCCAAGCACTTGTCCGGGCACACTACCAGAGAGCTGGATGGGAAGTGGAGCAGCCAGGACTCGAACTGGTGCCCCTAAGGATGCTGGCACTGCAGGCAACATTTTACCCACTATGCGACAGCACTGGCCCCAAGTCAGATACCTTTCTTAGTCCTCTCACAAGAATCCAAGCAGAGGAAGGCTAACCAGTTTTCTAAGTGGAGACAATTTGATTTTTACAAAGAGCAGGACTTCTGAAACCAGTTAACCTATGCCTACATCCATACTTAGAATTTACTACAAAGAACTTAATTTGATAGATTCCTGTTTCCCCAACTAATAAACTGAATTATTAAGAACAGGGTTCTTAAGCCGGCGCCTGCGGCACCAGCATCCCATATGGGCACTGGGTTCTAGTCCCGGTTGCTCCTCTTCCAGTCCAGCTCTCTGCTGTGGCCTGGGAAGGCAGTGGAGGATGGCCCAAGTGCTTGGGCCCTGCACCCGCATGGAGGACCAGGAGAAAGCACCTGGCTCCTGGCTTTGGGTAGGCGCAGCGCCGGCTGTGGCGGCCATTTGAGGGGTGAACCAATGGAAGGAAGACCTTTCTCACTGTCTAACTCTATCTGTCATATAATAATAATAATAATAATAACAGGATTCTTGTGAAAGTTAAAAGCCTATGTGTATATAAAGGTCTAAAAAAATGATACCAGAGGGGCCAGTGTTGTGGTATCATGGGTTAAGCCACCACCTGTGATACCAGCATCTCACATGAGCTTTGGTTCAAGTCCCAGTTGTTCCACTTCCAGTCTGACTCCCTGCTCATGAATAGTCCCAGTGTTGGGCCCCTGCCACCCATGTTGGAGACCTGGTTGGAGTTCCAGGCTACAGGGTTCATCGTGCCCCAGCCTCAGCCAATATGGCCTTTTGGGTAGTGGACTAACAGATGAAGACTCATTCTTTCTCTCTCTCTCCCTCTTTTTCTGTAATTCTGCCTTTCCAATGAGCAAATAAATGTTTTTAAAAAGGAAATACTGATTATGGCCGGCACCGCGTCTCAATAGGCTAATCCTCTGCCTGCGGCACCGGCACACCAGGTTCGGTCCCGATCAGGGTGCTGGAGTCTGTCCCGGTTGCTCCTCTTCCAGTCCAGCTCTCTGCTGTGGCCCGGGAGTGCAGTGGAGGATGGCCCAGGTCCTTGGGCTCTGCACCTGCATGGGAGACCAGGAGAGGTACCTGGCTCCTGCCTTCGAATTGGTGTGGTGCGCCAGCCGCAGCAGCCATTGGAGGGTGACCCAACGGAAAAGGAAGACCTTTCTCTCTCTCTCTCTCACTGTCCACTCTGCCTGTCAGAAAAAAAAAAAAGTAATACTGATTATTATTATTTTACAATGTATAATTTTTTTAAAAGATTTATTTGTTTATTAGGCAGAGTTACAGAGAAGCAGAGGCAGAGAGAGAGAGGTCTTCCATCCATTGGTTTACTCCCCAGATGACCGCAATGGCCAGAGCCACGCTGATCCAAAGCCAGGATCCAGGATCCTCTTCTGGGTCTCCCATGTGGGCACAGGGGTCCAAGGACATGGACCATCTTCCACTGCTTTCCCAGGCCATAGCAAAGAGCTGGATCAGAAGTGGAGCAGCCGGCACTTGAACCGGCGTCCATATGGGATGCCAGCACTGCAGATGGTGGATTCACCTGCTACTCCACAAAGCTGGCCCCTATTTATCATTATTGTTTGAATTGGAACTCTTGAAAATTTCAATTTATTTGGTCCATCACCCACCAGCAGAATGCAATGTAGTTACTAAAAATATGTTACTCTTACTTCTAGATTACATTTTTCTCGAAATTTACTTAGGCCTCTGTTCTGGACACCCTAATTCTGTAAGAGCAAATCCTAGTTAATTTGAAGTCAAAAATTGGAGGAAATTTGTGCGTCATTCTATGGTAAGTTAATTTGGTCTACTTTGAGTAAAATGGATTGGAATTAGGTGTACAAGTCAAGATGTATGTATGCCTCATGCTAAGTCAAGGATCTATTTAGTTTATTGTTCTTATTTATTTTTCAATTTTAATTATTTCAATAAGGAAGGAACGAAGGAGGGAGGAAGAGCAAAAAAGAGAGTGCCTGCTCCCATCTCTAGGTTCACTCTTTAAATGCCTGCAATGGTGGGAGTGACGGAAGATCTGAAGCTGGGATGTAGGAACCAAATTCAGGTCCTTCACATGGTTGTCAGGGACTCAGCTACTTGAGCCTTTAGCTGCTGCCTCTCAGGGTGAACCTTTAGCAGGGAGCTGGAATTGAGGGTGGAGCTGAACTTGAATTTCAGACACTCTGATAAGGGATGTAGGAGGCTTAACTGCTAGGTCACATACCTGCCTGAATCTCTGTATTTTACACTGCCTTTCATAAGCAAGCAAGAACATGGTAATGTCAAACAGCAAAGCCTATATTTTCTCATTAATCATGGCCTCTAATCTTGGAGCTGTGGTCAGTGCTGGGATTCTTTGAGTTCTAGACCCCTCCAAAAAATCATCTCTGATTTAACCTTTAATCCTCATCATCTCTACTAATGTGGCTCCCAGCAGTAACAGTTCCCACTGATTGTTTCAATTTTGTTTTCATTTAGCTATTGTCCTTGTGTTTAATGGCCCTATTTTATGATGTCTTTTACTTTACCACTTATAGATATCCCTCTGTATTATGTTGTGCATTTTGGTGATGGCCCCATAGCCTTGGTATGGAGTCTCTTCTTCCTGGGGCTCTACTCAGTTTTTTTCAGCATTTGTAAAGTCTGTGTCTGCTGCCCCCTGGCCACTTGAAGGTGAAAAAAGGTGCTTAGAGGCAATGTCTACTTCTATTGGTTGCTTTCTTGATTTCTGGGAATTAGAACTGTACAGGTGTTTGAAAGGGAGAAAGGTATATTATAGTAAAAAAATAGGAGCTTTGAAATCAGATGTCTCTAGTTTCTAATTCATCTTGGTCTACAGTTTAACAAGGTGGTTTATCTTAAGAAAAATGATCTCACTAAAGCCTCTGATTCTTCACCTGTAAAATGAGAGCATACATATCTTCATTGTTTACGTAAATAATACATGTGAAGCTATTTAGAACAGCATCGAAAATAGAATGAGAGTTAAAAATCGCAGGGCTTCTTATAAACATTCATTACGGTTTTTATATCTTCTTGCTTGCAATCACTTAAGCATTTTCTTTCTTTTCCAATTAAAGCAAATAATTTTCAGGATTCCACAATTACTACAATTCCGTTAGTTGCTGATTTTATACTTTTCCAAGGACCAAATATTTCAGAATTAAACAAAAATATAAAGTTAGGTTTGTTTTAAGCAAAACCTGCCAGAAGAAATAATCACATGGAGGCCGAGACTAAACAGAGCACATGTCAGCTCCACAGGGAATGTTCTTGAGGAAATTGAAATCAGAATTTCTTTTTGCAATTACAGAATTTGTAGGAATATTCACCAAAGCAATGGAAACAAGAGCTCATCATTGCTAGACTTTGGATGTTAATGGATACTATAAATGCTAGCAGTTACTAAGTTTAGGTAAGGTGGCAAGAATGCAGCCTTCATTGTTCTTGAAACATTTTTTTAAGATTTATTTATATATTTGAAAGACAGAGATACAGAGAGTGGTCTTCCATCTGCTAGTTCACTCCTCAGATTGTTGCAACAGCCAGGGCTGGGCCAGGCCAAAGCCAGGAGCCAGGATCTTCTTTCAGGTCCCATGTGGGTACAGAGGCCCAAGAACTTGGGCCATCCTCTGCTGCTTTCCCAGGTGCATTAGCAAGGAGCTGGATCCAAAGAGGAGCAGTGGGGACTTGAACTGGCACCCGTGCTGCAGGTGGAGGCTTAACCTACTATGCCAATGCTTTCTTTTTTAATTTAGTGATGGTTATAGTGATGGCATCTCTTCCTCCATGATGTTTTCTCAGTGTCACCCATTACCAATACCAGTAAGACTTCCTAGGAATTTTGTACCATGTTCATTATGATGGAAAACTAAATATAAGTGTAAAAAAATCATAATCACTATATCAAAATCACAATCAAGTGAATGCTCTAGAGGATATTACCATTAAGTTCAATAGAGGGGCTGGTGCTGTGGCGCAGCAGGTTAACGCTCTGGCCTGAAGTGCTGGCATCCCATATGGGTGCCAGTTCAAGACCCGTCTGCTCCACTTCCAATTCAGCTCTCTGCTATGGCCTGGGAAAGCAATGGATGATGGCCCAAGTGCTTGGGCCCCTGCACTCACCTGGGAGAACCAGAGGAGGCTTCTGGCTCCTGGCTTTGGATCTGCGCAGCTCTGGCTGTTGCGGCCAATTGAGGAGTGAATCCACGGATGGAAGACCTCAATCTCGCTCTCTCGCTCTCTCTCTCTCCCCCCCCGCCTCTTCTCTCTCTGTGTAATTATTTCAAATAAAGAAATAAATCTTTAAAAAAAGTTCAGTAGAATTAGTTATGATGTATGTGATTTAGTTTCTGCTTAGTTTCTATAATATACAGACAAAAGTGAAAGGAAGAACTGAACTAATATGAAGTTCATTCAAACAAGATAAACAGTATGATTCCTTTGGATGGATGCATGGTATCTGGTAGAATCTATATATGCACAATCCTACAATATATCAATTAAAATCATAGTAGAGGCAGAAAACACGTGACATCACTTCTTGAATAATCCAATGTCCTATAAATGAGTGCCTCTTGGGAGAGTTTAATTGAAACTACCTTTGTTGTTTATATAATGTTTTTCTCTATGGCCTTTCAACCAAGATGACTATCTCTGTGTAAAATATATATACAAGAGACTCTGGAGGCAGAATATTTTGTGTCAAATCCCAGTTCTAATACTTACTGGCTATATGAACTCGAACAATTGTTGAAAGCTCATTATTGCTCCATTTCTTTATTTATGTCTATGTAAGTATCAAAGAGCTGTCCTACATAGATAACCCAGTACAGTGTCCAGTATTGCTTTTAGGCCTGCGGAAGCAAGAGAAGGGGTTTACAAGATAGAATATAGTCACATCCCAAAATAAAATCCATGTTTAAGAAACTTATTTAGAGGAAAAAAAATGTTTAAAAATGTAACGCAAACACATTAGTGCTTTTTGATATTTGGACCATTTGTTTATTTTAAAGAAAAATCAATAATGAAAGAATAATTAGTCTAAGCATTTATGATAACATGTTCATCTTGTTAGCACTCTAAACTGTTGGTTTAGTTCCCCTTTCTTTTCTGGTTCTTCAAGGAAGTAGCAAGTTTTGAAGTGGACACCTTGATTTGGGCATAGCAGAAAAGGAGCACAGCATCCTAGCAGGCTGAGAATTTATTTTGTTTATTCATCGGTTCATCTGTCTGCCCATCTGTCTACCCATTCATCCATCTATTCTTTCATACATCCATCTTTTTGTCCATTCATCCTTCCATCCATCCATACCTGAAACATACATAAAAAATCACTCTATAGGTACCAGGAATGCCATAGCACATAGAAGACAAGGAATTATAAAACAGACATCCTCCTTAAGAACCAACATCTCCATATGAGGAGACAGACACAGAAGCATGTAAATCTAGTGATGTGGGGTGCCTGTGCAGCGTAGTATAGAGCACAAATGAGAGATCTTCCCACAGAGATGTCCAGGAGATGCTTAATAGGGGAAGTCATATTGGAGTTGCATCTTAAACTAGGAATAAATAACTGATTGGTAATTTGCTATATACTTTGATGTAGGTTTCAGGCATATGTGGGGTAAGATAAAACTCAGATGAACACAAATTACAGTGCTTTAATGTGCATGGGTTATGATTTATTTTCTGGGTTGACTTGGTAGTTGAAATGTAAGTTTCCAAAGGCATTGGGTATTCTGGTTTGCATCAGTTCCTTTCTATAACCTGTAAGAGTTATTTATCCATATATAGAGTATCCTACTCTTATTTCATTCCTAGTTGAAATTTCCAGTTATCTGCACCAGTCATTATTATGAAATCCTGCTTTAACCTTCACCCTCCTCACTTTAATGGCTCATAAAGGGTCACCCCAAATCCCCATGATGTTAAATCTAACACACACTACCACCTTACATGTTTCCTCTGCAGCCGAAATGATATTGACCTCTCTCTCCTGTTTCTAAGCAACCACCACTCCATTTGACCAACACAGAGAAGTTCATGTAGACAAGTTCCAGATCAGATGTACAGATCATGGATGAACAAGACAATGTAACAAGACCAAAACCTTGATATCATGAAAGAAATTACCCAGAGAGACACATGTAGTAAGGCAGGTTTAATTGTCTACATTAGCTTGATTTAAAGATGTGGCTGACTGGACTTTTATTCAGTTTGTTGGGTAAAATAAAAGTTTTGTGAATGTGCTCTCAAGAGGTACCAGATATTAATAAGCATCCCTTTGCCCCTCAGACTGACCCATTTGCATCCTTGGTTAGAAGATGTGGTCATTTTTATCCAAAGCAGTCCTTATTAATTAATATTTATTTAAGCATTACTTTGTAAAAATTAGATTTTTTTTTTTTTTTTTTTTTGACAGGCAGAGTGGACAGTGAGAGAGAGAGACAGAGAGAAAGGTCTTCCTTTGCCGTTGGTTCACCCTCCAATGGCCGCCGCGGCCGGCGCACTGTGGCCAGCGCACCGCGCTGATCCGATGGCAGGAGCCAGGTACTTCTCCTGGTCTCCCATGGGGTGCAGGGCCCAAGCACCTGGGCCATCCTCCACTGCACTCCCTGGCCACAGCAGAGAGCTGGCCTGGAAGAGGGGCAACCGGGACAGAATCCGACGCCCCGACGGGGACTAGAACCTGGTGTGCTGGCGCCGCAAGGCAGAGGATTAGCCTAGTGAGCCGCGGCGCCGGCCTAGATTGTGTTTTAAGTGTTATCATCACTGATCACACATACAGACTCAGATTGCCATGCCATCCTAGGAATGGGTGACTAACCATTTCTGGCACAACCCCAGCATTTGCTTGGCTTCTGATAATGGTCACATTTGGCTCTGAGAAGCCCCATTCTCAATCTCAAAAGCAGAAGGACCCAGGAGAAACCAATGGTTCCTTTCCTGTCAACAATCAATTCTGATTCAGACTGTATCAAGTACTTCATCTGTAAATTTCCCATTGTTGAGAATGTTGGTTTTGCACTACAACTATAAAATCCAATAGAAACTCCTGAGATGATATAAATTTTTTATGTACAACATGGTAGCCTCTAGTGACATGTGGGTATCAAATATTTGAACTATAGCTAGTCTGCCGGCGCCGTGGCTCACTAGGCTAATCCTCCGCCTAGCGGCGCCGGCACACCGGGTTCTAGTCCCGGTCGGGGCGCCGGATTCTGTCCCGGTTGCCCCTCTTCCAGGCCAGCTCTCTGCTGTGGCCAGGGAGTGCAGTGGAGGATGGCCCAGGTGCTTGGGCCCTGCACCCCATGGGAGACCAGGAAAAGCACCTGGCTCCTGGTTTTGGATCAGCGCGGTGTGCCGGCCGCAGCGCGCCGGCCGCGGCGGCCATTGGAGGGTGAACCAAAGGCAAAGGAAGACCTTTCTCTCTGTCTCTCTCTCTCTCACTGTCCACTCTGCCTGTCAAAAAAAAATAAAAAAGTGATGAACTATAGCTAGTCTGAGAAAACTGAATTTTAATTTTACTTAATTTCAATGAATTTAAATGTAAAATAGTCATCTGTTGCTATTAGTGACCATTTGGAAATCCTACTAATGAAGTACCTGTTTTCTTGTACTGTATTGTGTGAAATTAAATATTTGGAAATTCCACTTGAGTGATATTTTCCATTTTTGTAAGATTTACTTATTTGTTTGAAAGGCAAAGTGACAGAAAGAGGAGAGACTGAGAGATCATCCATCTGCTGGTTTACTCCCCAAATGCCCACAAGGGCCACAGTGCTGGGTCAGGCTGAAGCCAGGACCAGGAACTCCATCACGGTCTTTCTTGTGGGTATCAGGAACTCAAGTATTTGTGTCATCGTCTCCTGCTCCCCAGGCACGTTAACAGAAAGCTAGATCGGAAGTGGAGACAGGACCTAATGCGAGGCATGCCAACATAGGATACAGGAATCCCAAGCAGTGGTTTAACCCACTGTGTCACAGTGCTCACTCCATTTTATCCCTGATTGCTGACTTGAGAGAAGCTTTCAAATACAAATCTTTTGGTTTCCTCTTAGGCAGGTATCTGTCCTGGATTATGCATTATTTGACAGAGGGGCTGAAATACAGAGGGATATTTGGGTTTAAATGTTTAAAACTCCTCACCCTGCTACTCCTCACTGAGTCTTTTCTGGTGTTTCATAGGCACCAAGAATTTTCATGAAAATTAGAATTAGTGATAGATTCCATTCGTCTTCTAAGTGACAACTTAGATATTGGCAACTGGATGACATCAGTATTTTGCCTTTGGTCATGGCATTCAGTGCCAGTATGACAAAATAATATTAATTAGTGCTTGTTAGTGCTTGCTTTTAGCTTCTTCCAAAATTAATTTTGAGTTGACTTACTGGAATATATAAATATCAAAGCCTAAAATAAATGATAAAGAATGTGGGCAAGGAATAAATGCAGATCCTTCACATGTGTTTTCTTTCATGGGTAAAGATCAAATCCCTGACCATTAACTTGGGCAAATGTTTTTGAATCAGTGTTTCCAGAGTGGTGCTCCAGTTACCCTGACTCATACTCCATTTCTCACCTCATTTCTCTGTGGTCAAGAGCAGGATGTATGAGACAGCAGTCATCATCCCATGTGGATCAGTGCTGCCCACTTGCCTGTGTGGGATCAGACACTGTGTTAACATTTTGATTGACCTGCCAAGAGCAGGTCATTTTAGGGCAGTGGACAGTTTTGTCTGAGATAAAAAGTGATGCATCAACTTTCCAAAATGTAAGAGGTGAATCAAAAATACAAAGCAGAAGGAACAAATTATGACAGTAACAGAAAAATTGTAACCAAACCAAACAATTCAAATTTTATCTCAAAATGGATTTCTAGTTGTATCATTCATTTGGGAACAAAGACAGAAATTGTATGAGAGTTTGGGTCACTGAAGTTTGAGGAAACATGGTAAATAGATAGTTATCATAGACAAGGATATGTAACAACAAAACTGCCCATTGTAATCCCTGGCCAACAACCTTGAGTGTTTTAGAGGCTGTCACACAAGGATACAACAAACACACATTTGTTTTTCTGATTTGGCAAGATGTTAAACATTGTAAACTCAAGGGTTTCTGAAACACATTTAACATATTAGTATCTTTCAAAATTCCTCAAAAAGAGGGCAATGCCAAATTGTTCCCATGGTAGATAAATATCAGAGATAAATGCTGGATATTTCTTTATTATCTTGGGAATGTGCCTACTTTGTTGCTTGTCTTTTCTTTCTTTTTTTTTCTGAGCAACAATAAAAGCTCACAGAAAACTATTGGTTTTAACATGTTATGTTCTGGCTGCAAGGGAACTAAAGTGACTTGCCTAATTTGATAAAAGTGACCATGTAAAGTGTTTGTTCTTGTTATATCATTTTGCTTTTGTTATCACTGATACTGTTTCATTTCAAACGTGATTTGCATCAGTGCACTGAAAATTGTTCAGTTTGCTCAGGTTCTTCCTGCTAAGATTTTTGCTTGACTTTTGGATTTGTAAGTTGGATATTATAATAGATGTTTGACAGAACAATGTATTTTAAAGGAACTAAGTGGATAACAGGCTAATCTATGCCTTTTATTCAATAGGTTTTTAAAGTTTAGCTATATTCCTTACCCTCTTTCCCACACAGGCTGGCCAATCCCAATAACAATAGTACTCCACCGCCAATGTTTAGTCAATCTGGGTTTTGCTTATATGTCCTGAATCCATCATGTCTTTTTAACTTATTATTTTTAGTATCAGATCTAAATTTTGAATGCCCTTTATGACTTAGACCCCTGATTTTCTACAGTGAGCCCCTCACCTCTTCAGTAGACAAGAAAAATTCTAATTTAATTATTTGGAATGTATAGGAATAATTTTTCATGTGTTCCAAATTTGTTGCTTATTGGTAACTACTTGAGCTCTGTTAACATATAAACTGCTCTAGATATGTTCCTGTTATGAATAAATATTCTGAATAACTTAGTAGTTTGATCAAAGCTTAATATATATGTGTATACATATGATAATTGCATGTATATTTCATTAAGTATATATAAATATACATTTCAAAATAGATAAACTGATGATAAAGGAAAAAGATACTAAAGATACTATAGGTTTGATGTCCCTCATCAGGATGTTGCAGAATTGAAGATTTAAGCTGCTTTCTATAAATGCGGATTGAAATCTGTATGCACATATGTGCACACACATGCACGCACACGAGGAAACTACAAAAAGTTATTGAAAAAATGCAATTGGGAAACGTGTTGTGATGTAGTGGATTAATCTGCCACCTGAATGCCCACATCTTATATGGGTGCTGGTTTGAGTGCCAGCTACTACACATCTGATCCATCTCCCTTCCAGTGCACCTGGGAAAGCAGCAGAGGACGGCCTGAGTGCTTGGGCCTCTGTACCCATGTGGGATACCTGGAAGAAGCTCCTGTCTCCTGGCTTCTGCCTGACCCAGCCCTAGCCATCCTGGCCATCTCTTTGTTTCTCCTTCTCTCTCTCTTTTAAGGTTTTAAAAAGGTCTTTTAAAAAGATTTTTTTTATTTATTTATTTGAGAGGCAAAAGTTACAGACAGGGAGAGACAGAAAGATCTTGCATTCACTGGTTCACTCCTCAAATGGCCACAATGGCTGGAGCTGGGCTGATCCAAAGCCAGGAGCTTGGAGCTTCTTCCGGATTTCCCATGTGGAATCAGGGGACCAAGGACTTTGGCCATCTCCTTTCCCAGGCCATAGCAGAGAGCTGCATCGGAAGTAGAGCAGCCAAGACTCGAACTGGTGTTCATATGGGATGCTGGCACTGCAGGCGGCAGCTTTGCCTGCTGTGCCACAGCACCAGCCCCTCCATGAAGTTTTGAGTATTGATTATTTACACTCCGAAGTGATACACTGGAGTGAATATTTAACAGCAACAACCCTCCGTTTTGAAATTCGACTAGTCATCTTGGAAAATGAAAGATTAAATTGTATAATAAGGTTAGATGAAAGTTATGAGTAAGATTAAGGTTAAGTTGTCAGACTGAGTATCTGTGGTTGTTTTATGAACTCTGAATGGATCAAGGGCAGAAATTTAAGGTTAAAAGTGTTGTATGATGGAATGAAAACTGCCCTACCCATAAGGAATATTTCAAAATACTGAGTTACCATGTAAACTCTTGTTGTGAGTATTCTTCTGCTGGAGTCAAAGTAAATAAAAGAGGAGAATATGAAATTACCTTTAAAATGATCTCCATCACCTACTTTCAGAAGACCTTGGACAGCTGATCATGTTCGCTAAAACAAATATATGCCTTACTTAGTGAGTGCCAATTGGCCAGGCCATATGCTGGGTACTTTGTGTACATTATCTCTAATACATTAAGCTTCAACTGATCACTGCAGGTTTAGAATTCCTATCCATCTATGTCAGTTATTAAGTCAAACATTTTAGAATTCATATTTCAGTTTGTTTTTTCAACAATGCAATTCCTCAAGTGAACTTTCACTTTCTCAGTCTCTGCTGACAAGCACTTCAGAATGGTTACTCCATATTTTTTTCAAATTCACAAATTAGTACTTTTGTGGATATACAGCTGTCTTGTGAACACACCAAAGTGATATTTATTATGTTTTCTCTATAGCTTGAGACTTCACAACAGAAATAAAATCATCAAGGGAAGGAGAGGGATATTGTGAACTTTCCTTGACTATTTACTTCATCTTGTTTGTCTTTCAGTGTTCATGACTATTCTCTACTCCATGCTTTTTTTTTTTTTTAACTTTGTTGACTTTAATGAGATGTAGCAAATTTGGTACAGAGAGGTAAAACCTATTCTGATATCAGGTTACTATGTTAAAATTTAATTTGATATAACTGTGTGTAAGTTAAAATGACAAGGAAATGAAATATATGACACTAGATATATATTAAGTTTCAGGACAGGGCTGGCGCCGCGGCTCACTAGGCTAATCCTCCACCTTGCGGCGCCGGCACACCGGGTTCTAGTCCCGGTCGGGCCGTCGGATTCTGTCCCGGTTGCCCCTCTTCTAGGCCAGCTCTCTGCTGTGGCCAGGGAGTGCAGTGGAGGATGGCCCAAGTCCTTGAGCCCTGCACCCCATGGGAGACCAGGAGAAGCACCTGGCTCCTGCCATCGGATCAGCGCGGTGCGCCGGCCGCAGCGTGCTGGCCGCCGCGGCCATTGGAGGGTGAACCAAGGGCAAAGGAAACCTTTCTCTCTGTCTCTCTCTCTCTCACTGTCCACTCTGCCTGTCAAAAAAAAAAAGTTTCAGGACAGATAACATGAATTTACACATTCAGCCTGCACTCCATGGGGGCTTTACAATGCCCTCCTAATTCACAATATTAATTCTCCAGAAGCTTGACATTCCAACCAGAAAAACACTACTGGCAAACACTAACAAAAAAAATCCCCCCTTATAAATGTCTAAAAATGAATTACATATTTTCATGTTTGTTATTATCAAGGCAATTTTAAAGGAAAATAATGATAAACATACATATTCGTATCTCCAGTACAATAGTTTGTACTTGAAAAAGAAGGGATAAAATAACTCGCTTCAGGAGCATTTTTGAATCTGCTCTGCAGGTGAATCATATCACACTTTGCATTTTTGATTTTACACTATTCGCAAATAATATTTTTGTTGCTGAGCAAGTATAGTTTGGATCAAGGAAAATGTTTCAGGATTAAAAATTTAAAGGGTTTTAAAAGCAGAAATGTTAGAAATAATTTTTAAGAGATCAGTTGTTCTTTTGGAAGTGCATTCTGAGAGTTGTTGGGGGAAGGGCTCTTTGGGACATCACCCATGAGCAGCAGGAACACAGGATTCCAAAGAGGAAGGAGCCAGACTGAGATGCAGTCAGAAGCAGGACCTCAGTGTGGTCTAGTTCCTATGAGGAACTTTAGAGATGACACAGAGCAGAGTTTTCTTGAGGCAAAGGGGCCAAGCCTTTAAACTCCTGCATTAATCCCTGGTTGCACTGGGGCTGCTCACCCCTCCACTAGAGAGTCGCCTTAGGTGAGGTGGCCCCCCTTGGCCCAGGGAAATTTATGAAGAGGGTCTCAAGGAAAGGCCAATTGCTTCCAGAATCCCAAGAAACTGGAACAATGACTGCCTCAGTTGTGAGAGGTCTCTGGAAAGAACCCCCCAGCATCTACCACACCTGTATTTGCATGGCAAACAGGCACCGAATGTGCACTTACATGTCCTCTGCCCTCCTATGGTCTTGAAGATTCTTCTTCAAACAAGTGGGAAGAGAAGAGCTTACGAATTTCCCCCAACTTTCCAAAGTTTTGTGATTCTCCATTGATGTTTTTTAATCTCCTATGAAGAAAACTCCATTTATAATACTGAGGGCTTAAAATCTAAATATGATTGAAATACACACCCTGTAGTAGGAAAGAGAAGAATTAAAATGAACTGGTAATTACATTAATGTACTTTTATTCTTTGTTCTTCTCAACATGCTACATAAAAATAAGCCCAACCTATTCTATTTTTTAAAACATTTATTTTTAATACTTTATTTTGAAAGGCAGAGAGAGAGAGAGAGAGCAAGCAAGCAGTAGCTAGACTTGGGCCAGGCTGAAGCCAGGAGCCTCAAATTCCATCCTGGTCTCCTATGGATGGCAGGGACCCAAGTACTTGCGCCATCTTCTGCTTCCTTTTCAAGCACATTAGTGGGAAGTTAGATTGGAGGTGGAGCAGCAAGTACTCTGATATGTGATGGGGTTGCAAGAGGCTTAGTCCTCTCGACTCAATGCCAACCTCTTGAGCTGTTCATTAACTTATTTGGATATCTTGAACTAAAGAAGGGCCAAAATTACAATAATAGAATATATCTCTGCTAAATTGCATTCTTACTATTTTGAGTATGGGATGTTTCTTTGAATGCAACATAAACAACTAAAACACTTACAAACACATATTTTTTCTTGATATAATATTATGTTAGCCCTTACCTAATTTCTGAAGTCTTAAAGTCAAACAAAATGATGCATGTTTATGAATATTCTTTGCAAATAATGACAGAATATGGATGGAAACAGTTTAAATTTATTGATGCTCACTATTTGCATACATGTTAGAAAACACCATTGATTTCAACCGAAACTTATTTTACTACTGAATTTTTTAAAGAGGTACCAACAAAAATTTATTTTGGTTCTTCAAACTTTTTATTAAAAGAGAACCTTTTACCAATACTAAACTCAGGATGAGTCTATCACCAAAGTTTTATGAATGCCCTCTAGAAAAGGTTACACCTCCACACTCAATACACCACCAGGTAGGCAATAAAATATGTTTATAGCATGTCCCAGTGAATACAGACTTGCTGTATTTTGCTTTTATCTCTCTTTGTTTTCACATCTGCCCTGATTCCCTGGTTTGTACTACTTTCATAAAAATTGTTTTGTTGATTCGAACTACTGTTACTGGCCTTGCGGTTGTTAAGGAATATTTCAAGAGGGAAGCTAAAACACTGGGGAAAATACTGTTCTTGTCCATTTGACTCCAGCTGATTTTATACCTGCAAGTAGGAGGGCTGACGGTTCTTGTGTATGGTTAATTAAATCCTGTGCTGATGGCTTCTGTTATAGGTATTAAGTTATCCACCTTGTTAGCAGATCCTCTAGCCCAATAGGACTGGATCTTTTACTGAGAAACCATTTTCCAAATATTTGCTGGGCCTGGGGAAAGGACTGAGGGCAGGGTGATGATCTTTGTGTAGTTATCGAGAGTGGGTTTTGATGTCTGTTAAGGTAATTCCTGTGGGCCTTACTCTGCTATTTTTAAAGCCAGTGGCAGGCACGTACATGGCACAGACAGGAACCTGTCTTCTCCATGCTATTTTCCTGAATGCCTTTCTGTGAGAAAGGAAAAATCTCACTACATTTTGTTTTCCTAAGGCTTCTTGGATTCTCACCAGCAGGTTTATACAGTCTGTTGCTTGTCTCTCAGATTAGAAGAATGCTGGCATATTTTAACAGTTTCCTAGGATTCAGACAGCCTTTAATTAACAGCAAATTGATGTTTTGGAATATTACCAAAATTTTGGAAACTGAACACTGAGGATGAGCTCCGGCCCTCCAGCTTCTGTGTGGTGGAGTCCTATCCCAGGGAGCTGCTCCCTTGCAAACAGCTGGCCACCTACGGATATACATAGGGGTGTCTTTGTGGGCATAATGTTCCCTTTGCCTCTTCATTGGTGGCCCTCTATCCCACCTTCTCATGGCCAGGTGGAGCCAGGTAGTCATTGAATTGTCAGAGCTTTGGGGGTGCTGCTGAACATCCCAGAGATTGTCCAGATTGTAGCACTGGGTTTGCTGGTTTTAATACTCCAGTGAGCAGGGCAGTAAGGTGTGGCTGCCTGTGTTTGTGGTTAAGTTTCTTTTCTGTGCCAAGTTCATGTCATCTTGCTGCCAGAGTTTGGGATGTGATGGAAAAGAGCAGTTCTGTAAAATAATCACTCAGATTTGATGTGTAAGTTGGAGCAGGTTAGTTTTCAAGGAGGGATGGGTGATCAGCATTGGGGGTTTTCCAAGAGACCTTTGTTACAGGTTATTGCTGACCCAATCCGGAGCTCTAGGCAGCAAAACAATGAGTTTGAAGTGTTGGCTGCTACTTAGAACCAGATAGTTAAAATCCAAGGAAAAGAGAACAGCTCAACTAACTCCCTGTGCCTGATGGCAAATCTGCTTACTGGCCAGCACCCAGTGGAAGTCAATTGACTCCATGTCTTGTTTTTTCCAGTAACCTACAAAGCTGTGCTTTTTGTCTCAGAAGAGACCTTGGTGGTTTTTCCATGCCTGGTGTCCTTGATTGCCCGCTTTGCTCTCGTCTCCACAGGTGGTACGTGCCAGAGTCCTGCTCTCCCAGCCCTGGTTCGTCCACCAGCCCCTCCTTTGCAACCATCGCTGGATATTAAACCATTTCTTCCCTTTCCTCTTGACACTGCGGCCGCAGTCAACCTCTTCCCCAACTTCAATGCGGTAAGTACAACAGCCAAGTTTGCATCTGCCACTGTGGTGGGTTCTAGAAAACCTTCGAGGCTAGTGGTAACTTGGTTACTGTCTCTGTTTTGCTGGTGTGCTTATTCTATGGGTTGTCTAAAAACCATGGTAAAACTTGTTGTCTGTTCTGTTGGGTTATGTAAAGCCCTCAAAGCCAGCCTTCTCAAGGGAATGTGAAGAGGGATTCAATCCAATGAAGTTGATCATGAGTTGATGTCTCCCCGTGAGGGTCTTTTGCTATTTTGTTGGAATACATACACATTGAGCTCACCGTATTTGTTAGAGAGAACACTAAAAGTCAGACATCTAAGAAATTAATGTATGTTTCTTCTGAGTCTTGTACTTTAATCAAATCTGTTACTTCTTTTCTAATTTAATAAATAATATTCAGAATGATCATAGTTATTTTTCAATTCTATTTTTTTTTCTCCTTAAAACAACACACAACTCTAGAAGGGAGAGTCTTAATTTTTTCTTTCATGTCCTACTATAGTTACTCAAGTTAAGTGTTTCTTAAATGATTTTGTTTCTTTGGACTTTGTCAACAACTTCCTCAGCACAATTTTAATTGCTTTCTTGCCTCTAGTTTCACTTTTTAAGATGTTTTTTACATTGGCAGATCCATATTCATCACCATCTTCTTTTGTGAAAACACTGAGTGTATTCTTAGGATAGAAATTGAAATAAGGATTGAAAAGATTATAAATGAGTAAGTGACATTTTTGGAATATCACCTGATTAAGCTTTCAGCAGGTGCTGTAATGCAGGTCTGAGCATATCAATGACAGGAAATGTCAACAGATACAAAACAAAGAGATTTAAGATGAGAGGTCATTGGATGCCCAGTGATATAAATAATATAGACTGCTTATGGCAACATCTTGCTTCCATGGCAGATTTAAAAAAATAATTCTTCTCACAATTAATTCATTCTCTTTCAGATTATTTCTTTAACAGTCTTTCATCTTAGGGACTTTAGGTATGCCAGTGACACAGGACAATTTTTGTGCTAGTCATTGCTAAAAGGTAAGGGGGGTTCAAATAAGGTCATTTTGCTTTTTAGAAGATAAGAACTTTTCCCTAAGAACCTTGTGTTGAAGTTTTTGGAACATGAATAGGGCAGCATAAAGATACATTTATAAAATATAGAATTCTAATCCTAGATACTTCAATCAAAGTAGAGAAAAATTTGCTGGGCATCCAGGCCTCGTATCTGAAATGACTACATTACAGTCCTCAGGGGTCCACCCCCTGCTCTCCTTGCTGCTCTTCTGTTCCGTGGCTTCCTGGCTCCAGGAGATGATCCAGCAAGGAGCTTCCCTGGCCTTGGCTACTGCTTGGCATCCTGTCAGTCAGGACCATGTCAGCTTTAGAACAGTTTGGGTAAGATTCCTTGAAGGTTGTAAAAGGATAGGTTTAAACCTTTTGATTTCCCATTTGGGAAACATTAAAAGCAGAATGATGAATTTGATTGACAGTGACTATTGTTTGTCATAAAACAATGATGAGTGATCGGCTGAGCTGTGTGACACTGAGTGAATCTCTTTACCTTCTTAGCTGCTGTTACCTCCTTTCAAAAGAGACAGAATGAACCTGATAGTCTTTTTCTTTGGGGAATTATGCCACTCAAAGATTTGAGCTTTCTCGTGTGGGCAAGGGCAGCTTTGTGTGGTGGTCAAGCTGAGCTCTGTAGCTGGAGTGACAAGTTCAAACCCCAGGACTGCCTCTTACTTTCCATATGCCCTTAGGTAGGTCCCATAATTCCCACATACCCCCATGAAGTGGGGCTAATAATATATTTCACCTGTGCAATAGGACAAATAAAATAACATCCTGTGTGAGCGTGCAGTAGTGATCATGTGACTTGAATCATTTAGAATGTAGTTCAGAATATAACAAGCACTATTTAAGTGACAGGCATCATATTTTTAAGTAGCTTGTAAATCCTTCTGATTTTGAATGTGCAGTTCATTGACAAGGTGATTGCAAAAACTTAGCTTGATTATTTTTCTCCTGTCATGGATTTTGGCTGTGTTGATATTTGTTCTGCTTGAACCCGGAGCCCATTGCTGCTACATTTACTGCATATTCCATGGTCGTTCCCTTCCAGAGCTGGCATACCGCAGCCAGCCAAGGATGGAGCCACTCTTCCTTCCAGCTAAGGAGAGCTCTTTGACAACCCAGAAGCAGGTGACATCAGATTCAGAATTACAGCACAAAGCATCTCTCCAAGTAAAAGCCCATGTTCTCGATTTGATAGCGTCTGCGAACTTGAATCCACACAAGTCAGGGCATTTGAGATGTAACACTTATCATTATGAATTGACTTTATTTCTGGTGGAGGGAAATCCAACTAATTTTGTTTCAATTTGTGCTGATTCTAACAGAGTGTCCAGATTTGAGTGGTAGACTTCCTTTTGTCATGAAGTTATGTATCCATCTGGGAAATCACAGTGTGGTCAGCACCCACTAGGTTCCGAATTTTTATGCCATGCTTAGGACACACAAATTTTGCAAGGGTGCCAATAGCCCCTCTTGCCAAGATCCACTGCAGAGAATTTACTTCTGGGCCAAGAAAGCAATGAAGTACTCTCTCACCCCATGGCTCTCACCCATTTGAGCTTTGGGAAACAAAGTTCATGATGACCAAGGATTATCTCCCTGCTACATTGTTCCCCTGAGGGTATACGGATGGAACTGCCCATCTCTTTGGGGTAGAAGTATGAAGGAAACTGTTAAAACATGTCTGTAAGTTAAAATATATAAAAATGTAAGTGGCTATCTGATTATGATCCTTCCACAAGAGCATAACCCACTGGGTTTGGGAGTGAGTCAGGAGGAATAATGAAGAGTCTACAAAAGTAAGTACATTTAGTTGGGAAAGTAGATAGATGTAGGACCCTGGCTTGGATCTGGATACAGAAAAGGACAATTAGTGAAGCTATCAGATCCTTGGATGTCCTCACGGACAACTTTTAAGGAGTCACAAGAGCAGCTGTCTCCTTGACCCAGAAGTGTGCCATCCCTGGAAGCTCTAGTAGCTCACATGAAAGAAAGATTTCCTTGAATTCTTCACTACCCTTCCCCCAAAACACCCCCCCCCCAATACTGCCTTCAGTCTCTGAAGACAGCACAGTTTCAGTGCTTAAAGCCACTCTGATCCCCTGTGACTTCATTCTGGATCTGCATTTCTTGAAAGGAACCAGTTCTTATTGTAGACAGGCAATGTTGAGAGAAGAAATATTAGGAAGTAGCATGAGCATATCCATTCAGTCCGTGGCTATTTATTAAGCATTTACTGTGAGCCAGAAATAGAGATTAAAAAAAAGATTATCTATAGAAGTGAAATTGACACTTTGAGATGCAATGATTTTGAACAGCCCTTGTGAGGACTATTGAGGAAAAGTTGTGTTTTTTTTTTTTTTTTTCATACCATTTGTTGAACTCTTGACTTAGTATAGAATTAATCATATGTGTATAGTTAGTTGAAAATAGATCTTAGTAATAAATAAGGATGAGAACAGGAGATGGAGGAGGAAGAGGGGTATGAATGTAGGTAAGAGGGTGGGTATGGTGGGAAGAATCACTATGTTCCTAAAGTTGTACTTATGAAATGCATGAAGTTTGTATTCCTTTTTTTAAAGATTTATTTTATGAGTTACAGAGAGAGGTAGAGCCAGAGAGAGAGAGAGAGAGAGGTCTGCTGGCTCACTCCCCAAATGACCACAATGGCCAGAGCTGAGCTGAGCTGATCCAAAACCAGGAGCCAGATTTTTCCTGGTCTCCCACACAGGTGCAGGAGCCCAAGGAGTTGGGCCATCTTCCACAGCTTTCCCAGGCCACAGCAGAGAGCCAGATTGGAAGAGGAACAGCCAGGATTCAAACCAGCGCCCACGTGGGATGCCAGCACTGCAGGCTGGGGCCTTAACCCACTGCACCACAGTCCCAGCCCCTGTATTCCTTAAATAAAAGGTTTCTGGGGAAAAAATTATGCTGTGACCCTTGCCATGAAAATCAGTTTGTAAAGGAGAAGTTGACAAAGAAATATTTATGGTTGTGTGAGTGTTTTTCTAGAGAAAAATGTATAGGATAGAACAAAAGCTTAGTGACAGCAGTGCACTGCTGTTAGGTATTTTAAATGAGGGTTTGTGAGAAAATAGAAACTATTCTTGAAATTCAAGCGGAAAAGAATTTAATATAAGGACTTAAATGCTTACACAGCCTTGGAGTGCTGGACGAATGTGAAGATCCGAGAAGGCTGATGCTGTCTCTCAGTGTTTCTGCTTATTGTCGTGGAGTCAGGCAGTTGCAGAGTCCCAGGGCACCCAGCAATCATAGTTGCTTTCATCCAAATCCCATGAGATGCCTCTCTTTAGTGGAATCTGATAAGCCTGCACCTGCTGGCAGGAATACTTGGCTACAAACTCCTGGGGGCTGCCTGTGCCTGTGGGGGTGGGGGGAGGATGCTGCGCAGAGCTATCCACAGGAGACCTCACTCTGGCAGGATGGAAAACCCTGAATTGTCTGCATCCAGGGGCGGAAGGATAAATCCACTGGAGCCTCTGTGTCCCGTGTCATTAAGTGAGAATAATTAAACCTCCCTTAGGTTCATTAGTAGAGATATAGCTGGATTTTAAATGTTGGCAATTGAAGCTGAGAAGGGGTTTGGGCAAGATCTTGGGATGTTGTTTATAAAGTGAGCTGATCACTAATAAATGGCTGTATCCCTTGATAGTTTTCTCCCAGGATCCCAAAGCTTCCCTTTTGATCTTTTGTCCTCTGACCCACAATTATGACAGGATACCTTCAAAATGTCATCGAAAAGGTACAACATAGGAGAGAGAGCAGCTATGGAGACTGACTCTGGTTCCAGGTCCCTCTCCCCGTGGCTGTGTTTCCTGTTGGCTCAAGCATTAGATGAAGTAAACTGAACTAATGAGTCTGCATATGCCAGATACGCAGTGAGTTTTAACTCCTCCTTTCCAGGAGACAGAGGAAGAGTGAAGAGGTCACACCGGGGGCAAAGAGGCAGAAAAGAGGCGAAATAAAAGAGGGTGACTTCTTTGATGTAGTTAAATCTGGCTAGGAGTTCATCAACATTAAGAAAGTAAATTAGCATAGAAAACTTGACTATGTGCTGTTTTTCTGTATAGTATCATTTCATTAGGGAGAAGGAACTAAGGGAGAAGGGAGGGGAGACTTAAGGGGACAGAAGGGAAGAGAGGACATAGGTAGACAGAGAAAGAGACTAAGAGAAAAAAACAGAAGACAGAGATGGAGAGAGAGAGAGAGAGAGGGTGAGAAAGAGAAACTAAGAAAGAAGAGACAAGGTAGATAGATGATATATAGAGATGGATGGATGGATCATGGATAGATAGATAGATAGATGAGAGAGAGATACTGACAGAGAGGGACTTCAAATCCTAGCACCTGACTCACTCTATTTGTTTCTGTATTCTATTTCTCAAAAGCACAAAGTGCTAGAAACTAGAGCTCATAGTAGTTTGGGTTCTGAACGACAATTTTTTTAAATCATGTTAGGAGTAGGGAAGTGGAAGTTTTTGTTATTTATATCAGTGCTTCTCATTTGAATCACAGGGGATCCTGTGAAAATGTGGACCCTGAGTCAGTTCTGGACCTGAGATTTTTTTATAAATGTATATGGAAGTGGGGGAAACTAGGAGAAAGATGAAATAAATTGAACGATTGTTATACTCCTAGAGAACGTTTCTTCATTTATTTATTTTTATTTTTATTTACTTTGTTTAGGAATACAACTTCATGCATTTAATATATACAGATTTGGGTACATGATGCTTCTTCCTGCCCACCACCTTCCTCCAATCCAAACTCCCAGCTTTCTTCATTTATTAAACAAGTATTTATTGAGGATGCAGGATGAACTAGGCCCTTAGAATTCTGTAGTAAAACTAACAAACCAAATTCTTACATTTATGGAAGTTACTTTCTGGTGTTTGTGTGGTGGTTCTTTAGAGAAGACAAAGGGGGAAGTTGGAAGTAGCTGTAAGTGCAGCTGTGTGTACCTCAGGCATGATCCTGTGTGGTTGTGCTCTCCTTCTCAGAAACAGTATGAGCCACACTTGTAAGGTGACCATTACTTTAGTTATGGCTGCCACTTACTAATGCTTACCGTATGCCACATATCTGGCATTATGACTTGCATTCCAACTAGGTCAAGGCTAAAAATTTCCTTGGTGATTTTCTAAGCTTTTATAAGTATGCCATGATCTCAAATGTATTGTTGAGAAAAATAGATGAATGTGTTTTTCATTCATTTATTTATTCAATGATTTCTTCACTGCACAAGACTTTTTGAGTCTTAGTAAATAATTCCATATATTGAAGAAAATGTGTCTGCTGAATGTGACTCCATCCCAAAGTATCTGCTGTAGGCAGAATACTAGAAAATACAATCAAAAGTGTAATGAGAGAGCAAAGGTAATAAATGTGTTACTTACCATATATGAGGCACCAACTGTATGTCTGCTTATAGCAGACAATAGAATTCCAATAGCAACAACAATAATAAAACAATAATAATAATAATAGTAATAATAGAAGAAGAAAAGAGAAGCAAGAGGAAGAAAACCAGAAGGAGCAATGATTGTTACACCTGTGGAAGTGATACAGTTGATTGTCCTATCTTCTCTCAGGTACTGGTGAAGTATCTGGATGTTAAAACACTAGATTAAACAGTAGTAAACAACATGCAAGCAGGAACCCTCTCTATAGAGCTTTCTTCATTTGTTAAAAGCATGGGGGTAAAGTAGTTACAGCATTCTATAATGAACTGTAATTAAGGGCTTGAATAAAGTTCTTTGGAAGTAAGTATTCTTGAGTTTAAGGGAAGGAGAGAGAGCACTTGGAAGTGGCCAGGCCAAGGAAAGCAATATGGTGAAGGTTGAATTTTGATTTGGGATCTGACATCAAGTTCACATGTGTCTGCTTTGTTACGGCATCCTTGTACAGCATCTAGAACATAGCAATGATTCATGATGCCTTTCTTGAATGAATGAAATAGATGGATGGATAGAGAGGTAACAGCAAAAACTCATGAGAGGCAATTAAAAGAAATAGTCATAACAGTCATACCATTAGAAACATAACAGATAAAAATGCCACAGTAAGAAAAAAAAAAATATGAGCCCTCAGGGGCCAGCCCCGTGGCTCACTTGGTTAATCCTCCACCTGTGGCGCCAGCATCCCATATGGGCACCAGGTTCTAGTCCTGGTTGCTCCTCTTCCAGTCCAGCTCTCTGCTGTGGCCCGGGAAGGTAGTGGAGGATGGCCCAAGTGCTTGGGACCCTACACCCGTGTCAGAGACCAGGAAGAAGTACCTGGCTCCTGGCTTCAGATTGGCATAGCCCTGGCCATGGTGGCCATTTGGGGGGTGAACCAACAGAAGGAAGACCTTTCTCTCTGTCTCTCTCTCTCGCTATCTAACTCTGTCAAATAAATAAAAAAAATGAGCCCTTGAATTTTCTTGTACTGATATTAGATCACATTCATCTAACCAAAATTACTAATTTAAGTAATTGTTAAGAAGCATAAGCAAGCATAGCATCAAATCATCCCCTTAATTTCTAACCATCATGTTATATTGGCTCATGTGTATTTGTTCACTCTTATTTAAAGGATCATAATATAAAATCACAGTGATCGCCTCTGTAATAGACTCTAAAAGCAGTCCTTTGTAATATTCAGTTGAATCCAGAAGGTTGTTATAATGTTAAAATATTGGTGAGGCATTTTGCTACTCTAAAAGGACAGCAATAAGCGGGCTTAACATATATGTGTTATTCTAAAACTTTAGCACTTTTTTTTTTCCAAAAATTTATTTATTTGAGAGATAGAGGCATGGACAAGAGAAGTAGAGACAAAGAGAGGTCTTCCATCTGCTTCCATGCCCAAATGGCTGCAATGACTGGAACTGAGCCAATCCGAGCCAGGGACCAGGAGTTTCCTGGAGATCACCCATGCAGATGCAGGGGCCCAAGCACTTTGGCCACTACTTTCCCAGGCTACCAACAGCAAGCTGATCAGAAGCAAAGTGACTGGGACTTGAACTGCTGCCCACATGGGATACTGGCACTGCAAAGGGAGGCTTAACCTATTACACCACAGCACCTGCCCAAAATTTTAGCTTTAATGTGCCCTAAGAGTATTAAAGAGAAAAATATAAAACTCAAAGTGTGTATGTGTGTGTGTGTGTGTGTATATATATATAAATAAATGTTTTTCTGAGTCTTTGTTTCCTATCTTTTTGGACTTCTTTGGAATGAAAATATGGGCTGATCATGATAATCCAAAAGTCTGAAATCCGAAATGCTCCAAATTCTAAAACCTGGTGAGCACTTCCATGATTACACAAGTGGAAAATTCTATACCTTGCTTATGTGATTGGTCACAATCAAAATGCAGGTGCACTAAAAATGCTGCATAAAATTATGTTCAGGCTATATGTATAAGAGTATATGAGACAGGGGCCAGTGCTGTGGTGTAGTAGCATCCCACAGCGCAGTGCCGGCATCCCATATGTGCACCAGTTCAAGTCCCGGCTGCTCCATCTCTGATCCAGCTCTCTACTATGACTTGGAAAGCAGTGGAAGCTGACCCAAGTCCTCGGGCCCCTGCACTCGCATGGGAGACCTGGAAGAAGCTCCTGGCTCCTGAATTCAGATCAGCACAGCTCTGGCCAGCGTGGATGTCTGGGGAGTGAACCAGTAGATGGAAGATCTCTCTCTCTCTTTCTTTCTCTCTCTCTCTATCTCTCTTCTGCCTTTGCTTCTCTGTAACTGCCTTTCAAATAAATAAATAAGTCTAAAAAAGAGCATATGAGACATAAATGAATTTTGTGTTTAGATTTTGATTCCCATTCCAAAGAAGTTTCTTTATGTATATATGCAAATATTCCAAAATCCAAAAATACCCCAACTCTGAAATATTTTTAATCCTAGGCATTTCAGATAAGAAATACTCAACTTATCCCATTGTATTTATTTGCATGCTTTGTCTCCTTTCCTTAAGGAATTATTCTTGAATATCACATCATATCACTTTTCTTTTTTTTTTTTTTTAAGATTTATTTATTTATTTGAAAGTCAGAATTACACAGAGAGAAGGAGAGGCAGAGAGAGACAGGTCTTCAATCCGATAGTTCACTCCCCAGTTGTCCGCAACGGCCGGAGTACCAATCCAAAGCCAGGGGCCAGGATCTTCTTCCAGGTCTCCCACATGGGTGCAGGGGCCTAAAACTTGGGCCATCTTCTACTCTTTTCCCAGGCCATAGCAGAGAGCTGTATTAGAAGAGGAGCAGCTGGTTTCAAACCGGCACCCATATGGGATGCCAGTGCTTCAGGCCAGGGCATTAACCTGCTGTGCCACAGTGCTGGCCCCGAACATTACTTTTCTCTGTGTCTCTTTTTTTTGTTACTTGCTCTAGTTATGAAGATGCCTTCATCTGTCAGCCAGTGATTAGAGTTCTAGAAATAGTGGTTAAGTACACTTCCATTTGTTTTGTTTAAAGAGATATTAATTAAATTCAGTATACACATTAATAACTGCTCTTACCAAGTTTTTTTGGCAATTGCTTCTTTCACTGTAATAGGCAGGCAGTAAGGCGGAAATTATGGATAGGAAAAGAAACCTGTCACAACTGATGGAGGGTGGGAACTTTTCAGGTGAATCTGCCACAGTCAATATGGTATTGATGCTCAGTTCCTTCTCCTTTCAAGACGGATGTAGCAGATTGCTCTTTAGTGTCTGTGCATTAACTGTGTCACATTTGTGTAACAGAATCCTCTTCAGAACCATCTGCTTATGAAGTCTTCTGCCATTGTATGTTCCTCACTGAAACAAATATCTAAGCATGTTTTCTGAGCCCTGCAGCTTCCCGTGAAACCAAACGTTTGCAAAAGTCAAGCCAACTCATTATAATGACCGCAAAGGCTAAATGAGTTAAATATATACTTTCCAGGCATGAAAATAAGCTAAACAAATGTACAAGAAGTGAATATTATTCTTTTTAGTGACTTGTTTACTGTTTGCATAGATAACACATTTTCCTGTGGTTCAAAATCTGATGAAACCAACTGTCCTTACTCTACTCCCCCTACCACTGATTCTCATATCTCAAATGGCAACCAATGTGATAAATTGCTTCTATCCATGTGCCCAAAGGTATTTTGATATGTAAATATGTTATTTATTATTCTCACCCAAGATGGAAGCATCATAAACATTTTATAAATATGTGTGTGCATGTATGTTTGTTTATATGATCTAATCATAAAGAGAAGAGACTTTGCAAAGGATATATTTGATCTATTTCCTACTATAACTTTCTTACTAATTGTGATTTTGGCCAAATAAGGAAATCTGAATAAAAACTTAGCTAAGCTCATACTCATTTAGTAATTCTAATAACCATTTTGGAGATCTCTGATCCACACTTTGATATAGACATTTCATAAATGATAGGAACTTTTAAGAGTCCATTATTTTTACAGATAAACCTAGAATGATTAAGTGAGTTCCAAATTAAGGGTTATCAAGTGACAAAGGTAAGAAAACACTGAGATTCTTGACTTCTATTACTTCTATTACTTTTACTAATGCTAATCATTGAATCTTAGTGTTAGGAGTTGAATTGTTATCTTTCAAACATTGATATATTGAAGCCCTACATCCCAGGGAATTAGAAAGTGACCTTATTTGGAAATAGGCTAATTGAAGATGTCTTTACTTAAGATGAGGTTGTTAGGATGGGCCTTGGTCCGTTACGACTGGTGACATGAAGAGACAGAAACATAGGGGAGAATCCCTCTGCAGGCCCAGGAGAGAGACGTTGAACTGTCTTCCCTCACAGCCCTCAGGAAGAACCAACCTCGTGGACAACTTGAATTTGGACTTCTAGCCTCCAGAATTATGAGACAATAAATTTCTACTCTGTAACTCACCCAGTTTGTCATGTTGTTATGACAACCTTTGCAAGAAGAAGAATTTTAAAGTCATCTGATCTACCTTCAAACACTTGCTGGAATCTCTTCTACAGTGTTTCTGACAACTGGTAATCCAGCTTTCTTCCAGACCATCTCCAGTGATAGTAAATATGTCTACTTCTGTGTGAGAGACTATATTACAAGTCACTTACACTCTAAGGAAGCTCTGTATTGAAGCCATTTTGGGTCCTTGAGCTAAGGAAGAAGATAATACAGAGATATTCCTTTTTTATTAAGAAAAGTTGCTCAGTAATTAGATAATAAAGACTATAACTAATGTACTTTTGCACCCATTATTTCATAGAAAATTGTAAGTATTATCAGAGTGATACAGGCAAGGAATGTGAATTCTGAGACATCAAATCGTTTGCCCTAAATGATTCCAGTAGGGAATCACTGAGTCGTGACTACATTTGAAGCTAGTTGATCCAAGCCCAGTGCACTTTAGTTTGTAACATAGCTAGATGATCTTGTTTACAAATGTTTATGGCTTCTAGAATCTTGATAATCTATAATAACTAATTAACTAAATAATCTGGAATCCCCCAGAAGACTTCACTGTATTTCCTGAGCATGATTCTGGCTATGATTGGCTATCTGGGGCACCAGAGCACTGTATGTTCTGCCACCCACACAAGATTTTACATTGTAAAAGGAGAGGGGCAGTTGTTATCAGGGGAATAAATTACTTTCAGTGGTAACAAATGCAAAAATGCGGTCCTATCCAAGTAACTGTTTAGGTTTTTTAATACTCAAGACCAGTCTGTCATAGAGGACACACATAAAAGCAAACTACACAAAACTTACAGCCTGAAAGATTTGAGTTCTATGTTTAATATTTTATCCATGTCCTAAAACAAAATCCCTAATCTGCATGTTGTCATATGTGGAACTATAATAATTGTAATAACCTCATTCCAGTAGATAAAGATGTTAAAGATTGAAAGTGCTGCAGTAAATGCAGACATTGAGGATGACTATGAACTCAGTGTTTCTGATATTGAAACCTTAATAAAATTCCCCACTACCTCGCCTAGGTGCATTCTTTGCCCTTTAAGTGTTAAGAGACCCTACTTTCCATTCTGTGGCCAAAATTGGCAAGAACATCTATTTTCACAGCTATGTACAGATTAAAGAATAGCTTCAGATTATCATCAGAGGGAATTTGTCTCCTGTGCACCTCTCTCTCTCCAATGAAGATGTAAAGAGCAAGGTCAATGCCATTTCTCATTACCGTTAGTCAAAGGAATGAGCTTTTCTGCCAGCAAGTATATTTGCTTCATGACTCAGTCCCTCTCAAAGCATGGTTTACAGACCCATACTGGTCCAAGAACCACATACAGGTCTGCAGTGAGATAAATACAGAAATTGAGACTGAGCATTTGGAATTTTTTAAAGCAATTTGAGAGAGTAATTTTAACATCTTTGGAAGCCAGTAAAGGATTGTGGCTGTATTTTGAATGTCTTTTTCTTTCCTGACGATTCATTCTTATTATATTTTGTAAAATGTCTGTCTAAGACTGTTCTGGGTTAGTGCTGGTCCTTCTGCAAAGGAAATTGAAGAAGCACTGCTTTGTTAAATACATAGATTTCAAAGTTTCATCTATATGTAGAAAGTGAAAGGGACTTAGTTAACTGGCGCAATATATGGTTGAGAGCCACAAATACATTTTTGACCCAAAATTCCTTAGTTCTACCCAATTTCCCTTATCCAGAGAGGTGTAGCAATGGCAAATGGCTCTCTCTCAGGCTCATTAATCGACGGTAGAAGAATAAAAAGTAAGGTGATTTTTATTTTCTTTCTCTGAAACATAAAACCTGATCCTATATTTTATCTTGAGTTTCAACATATAGTAAGGAGGCAAACTCAGTAGACAAATAATGAAATAAAATTAGTAGAACTTCCTTTCTTGAGCACTTTAAAATGGAACTTGTTTCAATAACCTTGTGAGGAGATTTTATTGAACTAAAAATAGAAATATAGAATAAATGTACACACATATATACATGTATAAAAACATACACATATATTAATTTATTGTTATTTGAGATGCAAAGAAGTGGATAGAGAGACAGACAGAAAGAAATTTCCCACCTGCTGGATCACTCCCCAAATGCCTGCAACAGCCAGGACTGGGACAAGCCAAAGTCAGGAGGAAGGAACTCAGTCCAGGTCTCCCCTGGGTAGCATGCACACAACTACTTGAGATATCATATGCTGCTTCTAAGGGTGCATATTAGCAGGAAGCTGGAATCAGGAGCAGAGCTGGGGCTGGAACCCAGGCACTGACCTACAGGATGTGGCAATCCCAAATGGTGTTGTAACTGCTACTCCAAATGCCTACTACAGAAAATAAATATTTTAAGTGATTATATAGAGAGCTAACAAACTTTGTTCTTTTGGTACCTACACCCAAGTTAATTTTTTCCCTATCAGTAGTTTAACTGATGACGAAAACAGTATAATTACAGATTTGATGAAGAACATGCAAACAATAAAAAAAGTCTATTGCTAGTAGAATACAGTTATTCCAGACCCCTTTAGGGATGTAACACATTTAAAGCTAGAAGAAATGAAAGTCCACTTGTGCAATAGATTGGGGGTATCATGAAAACAGCTTCTTTGAGGAGCTCATTCAGAAGAATAATATTTTACCAACACATATCTTTGTTCTTTAGAACATCTGTATACCTAGAGGTCAGCATGGTGGCACAGTAGGCTAAGCCTCTGCCTGTGGCACCAGCATCCCATGTGGGTGCCAGTTGAAGTCCCGGCTGCACCTCTTCCTGTCCAGCTCTCTGCTAATGGCCTGGGAAAGCAGTAGAAGATGGCCCAAGTACTTGGGCCCCTGTACCCATGTAGGAGACCCAGAGGAGGCTCCTGGCTCCTGGCTTTGGATCAGCTCAGCTCCAACCATTACAGCCATTTGAGGAGTGAACCAGTAGATGGAAGGCCTTTCTCTGTGTCTTCCTCACTCCCTCTGTGTCTGTAACTCTACCTCCCAAATAGACAGAGAGAGACAGAGGGAGATGAGAGAGAGAGGGAGATTTTTCATCCACTGGTTCCCAGCCTGGTGTGGACCACCTGAAGCCAGGAGCCTGGAACTCCATCATAGTCTCCCATGTGGGTGGCAAGGGCACAAGCACTTGGGTCACCTTGAGCTGCCTTCTCAGCACATTAGCAGGAAGCTGGAGTGGAGTTGGTGCAGCCAGGACTGGGACTGGTACTCAGCTAATGGGATGTTGGTATCCCAAGTGGCTGTTTACACACCACATCACACGCCAGCCCATATATATTTGTAGACTCAGTTACGTGATATTTGCATATGACTGGCTTTAGGAATAAAATTATATGTATTTCAAATATTTTAGTGGTATTATTTTTTCTTTAAAAAGTTATTTATTTCCATTTTATCAGAAGGCAGAGAGATAGACAAACAGCTCTTTCATTAGCTGGTTCATTCCCCAAATGCCCACAATAGCCAGGGCTGGGCCAGGCCGAAGCCAGGAACCGGGAGCTGAATTCAAGTGTTCCACATGGTGGCAGAGACCCAAGTGCTAGAGCATCATCTGCTGCCCCCCGTGTGGGCATTAGCAGGAAGCTAAATCAGAAGTGGAGGTAAAACTGGATTCTAAGCACTGATGAACGCATCCCAGGTGGTGGCACTAAACACTCACCCTTACTCATTTAATTGAAAATAAAAAATCAGAGTCAAATAAAAAATCAAAATCAAATGTAATTAGCTCTTATAGTACTTAAAAGTTTCTGTTGGCATAATCGGGATTTAAAATCCTTGTTTGCAATGAGGCAGAGGAATAAAGAATGATTTTGAGCTAACTGTTTTTCAGTTCTACTGACATAAAATCAGAACAAAAAATTAGAAATTGAGAGAATGGGAAATATGTATGAGTGGCCTTCAAAAAGCTCCTGGAAAGCAGAAGTAAAGATAAGGTTGGAGAGCCATTTGGTGCAGTGGGTAAGATGCTGCTTGGGATGCCTGCATCCTCTATCAGAGTGGCTGGATTGTTTCCTATCTGTACTTTCAATTCCATTTTCCCATTAGCATGCACTCTGGGAGGCAGCTGTTGATGGGTCAAGTTGTTGGGACCCTGCCACCTCCATAGAGACCTTGATTGATGTGGGGAGCAACTCGGACTAGACTAAGTTACTGGAATTAAGACTTATTCTATGCATCTGCTCTCCCACAATATGGCGCTGAGAAGGGAGAAACAGCTTCTACGCAGCTGCCTCCAGTTCAACCAATAAACTGTAGGACCTACTCCTGATTGGAGGAGAGCAGCGTACTCGGCATGTGGGTAGCAGAGTTGGGATTGGTGGAAGAGGACTATAAAGGAGGAGAGAGACAACATGCACGAGGAACATCTAAGGGGAACATCTGAGGGAACACCTGTGCAGCCCCCGAGAGAGCCGGCCGGCGGTGTGCCACTCCCCCGCGGAAGTGGGGAAAGTGGCTAGGGGGAACTGCCCTTCCACGGAGGTGGAAGGGACGGTAGCCAACCCGGGAAGAACCAGCAGCAAACCCGGGGAGGGCCGAGCAGATGAAAGAACAGTGCAGGGTCCTGTGTCGTTCCTCCATGAAGAGGGGGAGCGACATAATGGTGCCTTGACTCGGATATGAAGCCTAGGCAGGGTTTAGTGTCGTTCCTCCACGAAGAGGGGGAGCGACAGATTGAGTTTCTGGCTCATGGGTATTTGGGGAGTGAACCCACTCATGAGAGATGTGTCTGTCTTTTTTCTCTGCCTTTTAAATTAAATAATTTTTAAGGAAAATGTTTTGGCACAAAAAGTTTTCAAATACTTGCATATGAGGTATCTTCAGAAACTGCAACAAAAAAAATGTATTATAAGAAATCTATGCATGGATTTCAACATTTTTTGCCCCAAAATATATTGAACTTTTAATTCCATTGTCCATGAACTTTTTGAAGTATCCTCATATAAACATAGGTATGAATATATACATAGATGCATATGTGGATGTTTTTCATAGATCAATCATGGTTTAAAATAATGAACACAAGTATGTAGACAAACTTTGCATATGTGTAACAAGAGACTTGATTCAAAAATGTTCATTTTGCTGGTTGGCATTTGGCCTAGCTTGTAAGATTTGGACTCCCACGTTCTGGGATTCAATCCATGGCTCCAGTTCCCAATTCCAGCTTCCTTCAATGCAGATCCTGCAAGGCAGTGGTGTTTGCTTATATAGTTCAGCCCAGCCCAGTCCACCCATTGCAGGTGTTTGGGGTGTGAACCAGGGGTGGCAACTCTGTTGGTCTCTCTTTGCCTCTCAAATAAATAACTTTTTTAAAGTTTAAACTTCATTTTGTTTTAATTGACAATTTTTTTTCAATTATTCAATGGGAAAATCTTTTAAAATGCTTTTAAGAAAGATTTGAAATGAAAGAATTATTTTTACTCAAAATATTACAAAAGCATAGTGTTAGATGGAAAGGAACCACAAGTCATAAAATGTATATAAAATTATAGATTGTATATATATATATATACACATAGATATATACCTGCTTGTGTATTTATTTATGTATTTTAAAATCCCATGGCAGTGAAAAAGAGACAGAGATTGCAATTGTTTTAAAATACCTAACAACACAGATTGGAAAACCATATAATAAATCCTGACTCAGAGATGGTTCTGAGGAATGAGTGCAAGATAACAGAATTGGTAAGGGAAACAAAGAAAGCTTCAGCATTTCTGTAATTTGGCATTTTTTTAAAGATCTTATTTATTTATTTGAGGGATAGAGTTACAGATAGAGAAAGGGAGAAACAGAGGGAAAGGTCTTCCATTTGCTGCTTCATTCCCTAAATGTCCACGGTGACTGGAGCTGAGCTCTACCTGAAGCCAGAAGCCAGGAGCTTCTTCCAAGTTTCCCATGCGAGTGCAGGGACCCAAGCACTTGGGCCATCCTCTGCTGCTTTCCCAGGCCACAAGCAGAGAGCTGGATTGGAAGAGGAGCATCCAGGACACAAACTGGCACCTATATGGGAAGCCAGCGCCACAGTCGGAGGCTTAGCCTACTATGCCACAGTACCGGCCCCAAAAAGTTATTTTTAAAAAATAAATACGTGGAACAAAAATAAAGTGATGTTAATACTTGGGATATCAGTGCATTGCTTTTAGTATATTAATCTATATTCTTTCATTTTTAAATAGCTTTTGGAGTTTTTTTTTTAATTTGAGTTATACAAGTTTCATGTATTTTATATATACAGATTTAGGAACTTCCCACCCTACCCTTTGCCCTGCCCAGATTCCAACCCTTCTGCCTCCTCTCTTCTCCCATTCCCACTTTTAATTTTTATGAAGATTTAATTTTAGTTTACTTAATGATCATAAAGTTAACCCTACACTAAGTAAAAGAGTTCAGTGAAATCTATAAAGAAAAGCTTTTCAAGTGTTATTTATTGGAAATATCTTCAGCAAAATAGTTAATTACAACATGTACCACCTATAATGTGCTGTTAGTTTAGTACCACACTGATGTTAATGCTTACATATGACAGCTTCAGACGCTGGTTTAACCAACATGAACCAGCTCTGGGGTCACTGTGTCACAAACATGATATGGCTTGCTAGAAGGATGTACAGTAGACTTACAAATAATAATATCCAGGTAAATGTTAATGTACTAATACTTGTAACCTTCAGTTTAGAAGTGTTTGCAGGGACTGGCTTGTGGCACAGTGGGTGAAGCCACCATCTATGACACCAGCATCCCTTGTGGGTACCAGTTCATATCCCAGCGTCTATATTTCCTGTCTATCTCTCTACTAATAGCCTGGAAAAGCAGCAAAAGATGGCCGAAGAGTTTGGGGCCCTAACAGCCATGTGGGAGACTCAAATGAAGCTCCTGGCTGCCCGATTCAGCGTTGCAACCATCTGCAGAGTGAACCGGTAGACAGAAAATCTCTCTGTCTCCCTTTCTCCCTGTAACTCTTACTTTCAAATAAGTAAATAAGTCTTTACAAAAATAAAAGTGTTTGCAAAGCTATTCAGCTTACATATTGACCAAGCTTACTTTTTTTTTTTTTTTTTTTTTTGACAGGCAGAGTGGACAGTGAGAGAAAGAGACAGAGAGAAAGGTCTTCCTTTTTGCCATTGGTTCACCCTCCAATGGCCACCGCGGCCAGCACGCTGCGGCCGGCGCACTGCGCTGATCCGAAGCAAGGAGCCAGGTGCTTCTCCTGGTCTCCCATGCGGGTGCAGGGCCCAAGCACTTGGGCCATCCTCCACTGCACTCCCGGGCCACAGCAGAGAGCCTGCCTGGAAGAGGGGCAACCGGGACAGAATCCAGCGCCCCGACCGGGACTAGAACCCCTTGTGCTGGCGCCACAAGGTGGAGGATTAGCCTAGTGAGCCAAGGCGCCGGCTCAGCTTACATATTGACCAAGCTTAGCACACCTTTCCTAAAATAAATTTAGACTTTCTTATAAAAGATATTGTCAGTTACTTTAAACACTTATACATTTGGTGAAGGTAAAAGTGGTTAGTTAAATTTTGGTGTTTCATTAAATATTATATTAATACCATAGCATAGAGGAATTTTATTTTATATTCTTGGGGAACAATCACTATTCAAGCACTGGTCCTTTGATTATTTATCAGAAATGGTCAGCGTTATTTATACTGCATTAAAAGAAGTGGATCCAGCCAGCAAATTTAAAATGTCAAGTTGCTACTTAATTTTCTATTGAAGGCCTTTATCTTTTAGGGAATTGCTATAGTTTTTAGATAAGCTCTGGGTTCTGAGTTTCAGGAAGATTTTGATTTTAGAAGCAAGGATCATTGAGCTCTCTGTAGTATATCTATCGTAGACCTGCCAAATGAGGTTAAAAAGTCCAATTTCAATTTGAAGTTGGTTGGCTGGACTTGACTGTTCATTCAACTTGCATATGAATGCCATTATTCTAAGTAGTTTCAGCAGTGACTTGGAGGAACCATTCATCCTGACCACCCCAAGCACCATCAGATCCAACACCAACAATCTGGACTGCTGTGTATTTTAGCCTAAATAGAAACATTTCTACCACACAACTGAATATATTCAGTTGTAGCTGAATAAAATAGTGACAATTACAAGGACAGAATATAAAAATGAGATAATATTTTAGATGCCCTTAGTCCCACAATTTTTAGTCCCCTTTTTGTTCTTTTTTTAAGACTTCCCTTTATATGATAATTGTAAGAGTCTGCAAAACTTATTTCTGGAAAAATAAAGATGTAAGAGCTCACAAACTCCTTAAAAAAATAAAAGAGCAGGCCCATCAACAACACCAGGAACTTCAAATTAGGTCCTTTATACGTTACATAACAACTTACACTCTGTTAAAAGACAAATACACTCATCTCTGAAACTCTTAGACCAAAATTAAGAGGACAAGCTCAACACCTTGTGTTCCAAATGTTTATTTCTAGCTTTATGGAAGAGTGTCGGGTACCTGTGACAGTGAGCATATAGTTTTCATAGCTCTTGATACCCTCAGGACTCCTCAGAAAGCTTGATACTCATATGTGTTTTCCTATATTGTATAACATTTGCTGATGCCTAAAAGCTTCTTGTAGGATTTTTTAAAAAAATTCATGTTTTAAAATCTTTTTTGCCTAATAAAGAAAAAAATGAAGACACACATTTCTTTATCAACTGTGTATCAAGCTGCCTGTTTCTAACTAGTTGAGGAGTTGTTGCTTTCTTTTTTTTTTTGTTTGTTTATAACAATTTTTCACTTATGTAATGTGAACAGATTTCATGTATACAGATTTAGGAGCAAAGTGATACTTCCCACCCTAACCTCTCTCCCGCCTATGCTCCTACACTCTCTCCTCTCCTTTTCTTATTTTTTCTTTTAATTTTTACGATGACATGCTTTCAGTTTGTTTTATAATCAGAAGATTAACCCTCCACTAAGTAAAGAATTAAACAAATACTAAGAAAAAAAAGCACTGTTACATAACAGTAGAGGAAAGGGCTGTAAATAATCATTGACTCTCAAAATGTGAATTTTGCATATATACATTACATTTTTGGCAGTCTGTTAGTTACACAGATCAGGGAAAACATATAATATTTTTCTTTTGTGGACTGGTTTATTTCACTAATATAATGGTTCCAGTTGCATCCATTTTGTTGCAAAAGACAGATTTCATTCTTTTATAAGTCTGAATAATATCCCCTAGTTATATACCACAGTTTCTTTATCCTGTCATTATTTGATGGCAATCTGGGTTTATTCCATAACTTAGCTAATTTGAATTTCGCTGCAATAAACATGGAGTACAGATCACGCTTTTATGTGCTGATTTCATTCCCCTTGAGTAATTTTTTTTTTTATTTTTTAAAGACTTATTTTATTTATTTGAAAGACAGAGTTACAGAGAGGTAGAGACAGAAAGAGAGGTCTTCCATCCGCTGGTTCATTTCGCCAGATGGCTGCAATGGCCGGACCTGAGCTGATCCGAAGCCAGGAGCCAGCAGCTTCTTCCAGGTCTCCCACATGGGTGCAGGGGCCCAAGGAATTTGGCCATCTTCTTCTGCTATCCTAGGCCATAGCAGAGAGCTGGATGGGAAGAGGAGCAGCTGGGACTAGAACCGGCGCCCATATGGCACTTCAGGCCAGGGCTTTAACCCACTGTGCCTTGGTGCCTTGGGTAGATTCTAAGGAGTGTGATGGCTGAGTCATATAGAAGGTATATTTTCAAATTTCTGAGGAGTCTCCATTGTAGAGGACAAAAAATATTGGCCTTTACAATGACTGTACTAGTTTGGGATTCCCACCAACAGCGGATTAGGAAACTTTCTTCCCTACATCTTGGCCAGTATTTATTGTTTTTTTGTTTGTTTGTTTTCTTTCTGAGAGTCATTATAACTGGGGTGAAGTGAAACCTCATTGTTTTTATTTGCATTTGCCTGATGGCTAGTGATCCTGAGCATTTTTTCCTGTGTCTGTTGGCCATTTGAATTCCATCTTTTGAAAAGTGCCTTTTTAAGTTCTTTGCCCATTTCTTAACTGGATTGTTTGTTCTTTTGTTATTGAGTTTCTTGAGCTCTTTATAGATTCTGGATATTAATTGTTTACCACATGCACAGTTTGCAAATATTTTCTTCCATTCTTTCGACTGCCTCTTTACTTTGTGAAGTGTTTTCTTTGCAGTGTACAAACTTCTTAGTTTGGTATAATCCCATTTGTCTATCTTTACTTTGATTGCCTGTGCTTCTGTGGTCTTTTCCAAGAAGTCTTTGCCTATGGCCATGTCTTCAGGAGTTTCTCCGGTGTTCTCCTCTAGTAATTTAATTATATCAGGTCATAAATTTAGATCCTTGATCCAATTTTATTTGATGTTTGTGTAAGGTATAAGGTAGGAGTGTTATTTCATATTTCTGCACACAGAGACCAGCACCATTTCTTTGAAAAGACTGCCCTTTCTCCAGGAATTGATTTTATCCCCTTTGTCAAAAGCTAGCTTGTTGTAGATCCATGCATTGATTCTGGGGATTCTATTCTATTCCATTGGTCTACAAGTCTATTTTTGTGCTAGTACCAGGCTGTTTTCATTATAACTGCCCTGTTGTATGTCTTGAAATCTGGTATTGTGATGCCTCTGGCTTTTTTATTGCTGTTTACTATTGCTTTAGAGATTCAAGGTCTCTTGTGTTTCTATATGAATTTTAGCATTGTTTTTTCTAAGACTGAGAAGAATGTTGCTGGTATTTTGAATCTGCAAATTGCTTTTGGTAGTAAGGACATTTTGATGATATTAATTCTGCCAATCCACAAACATGAAAGATTTTTCCATTTTTTTGCGTCTTTTTATATTTCTTTCTTTAATGTTTTCTAATTTGCATTGTAGAGCTCTCTCACCTCTTCTGTTAAATTTATTCCAAGATATTTAAAATTATTTGTAGCTACTGTGAATGGGACTGAACTTACAGATTCTTTCTCAGTCACAGCATTGTTGGCAGGGAGGGGCTCTTAACATTTCTGTTAGTAGAGCCAAGTAAACCTTAAAGAATACCTGAAGAAAAATCCTCACACATGAAGCAATGAAAATATTCCAAATTGAGTTTTGGCTCCTGACATCATTCTGGGGATTTAAAATCAACCAAACATAAACTTTAATTATTTTTAATATGTAATTCTATAGATTTCTGGAAATGTTGACTCCATATGTTATTCTTGATATTCTGCCTGTATTCCTCTATTCTGGTCACCTTTCTCATATATTTTGTTTTTGAAATTCCAGGGCTCTTCTTTTTACATCTTTGGGTCTTTAAACCTAAAATTTGGTGTTTGACTGTAAAATGGTAATTAATTCCATGCTCTATTTAATTCCATACTTAGTATATCAATCTGCTTTAATAGAAGCTGTTTACTGTTTTGTTTGCATATAGTGGGTGGTCAGTAGTCATTATGCTGAAATGGTATTGACAATGTGTATTTTGGCACAGGTGAAGTAGAAGAATAAATAGGACATGGAATACCCTAAAAAGAATCTTGTTCTAATAAAAACCTGTATTTTATATCTATTCATTGTAAGAACTGTCCTTCTATAAAACATTGATGTTCAAGTTCCTGATCTAAGGGGTTCTGCTACTAAAATCATTAATGTATGTTTCATAATTGTGAGCTTTGCTCTCACAAATTTTTGGCTCTTGATAAAGTAGGGATTAAGTGCAATTTAACTTTATGAAATAAAAGACATTTGTGTGTGCGTGTGTGTCAATTTGTTTGCTAGCAAATGGTACTGAGTATTAATGGTATGAGCTAGTAAGAACTGAATACAATCTGTAAACTTTGACAATAGTTATTCTAGTTTTGTTGAACTAATAGGTGTTTAGGACATAATAAGGTTTGGTTGTAAATTTATGTTTCAACATATACAATATTATATTCACATTTTTGCCCTCAAAATGTGGATTGTTTTCATTGCAATTATATTTCATGATATCCTTCAAATCATGGTAACTCCCTACTTCTCTGCAGGTTTTTGTTCATTCATTAACTCAATAACAGTCTGTTACCCATCAGGTTCTATTTACGGGAAATACAGTGACTATGACCTAGTCCTTTTCTTCAAGGAACTCAGTCTTGATACAGGGAACTTGAATGCCTTTTGATTTAATTCGTGGATCAATAATTGTTTCTTCATTGTGCTCCATACCATGCTAGATACTCTCAAAGATGCAAATAGTAGACAAGTCATAAATATCTGTGAAATGCTATGAATAAATGAAGAATAAAGCTCACAATTTAGGGATACAGGCACAAGAAACTAATACAATTAAAACAATTTAATTACTAAATTTAATATTACTAATTTGAAAGACAGATTCCCTTTAATGAATTGTATCCTATTTGGACAAAGTCAAAAAGTTGAAAAGAGTAAATTCCAGCCTATCCCATTGTTTTTAGCTGACATGCATTTATGATAAAAGAACAATATCCAGTTTTGTATTCATTATAAATTAATTAAATTTGGTACTTTGAGCTATTTAAAACTTTCAGTGAAAGAGGCTAGAGCTTTAAATATCTTTTTGTGCTGAAAGTTGCTTTGCTAGGACTTCTCATTTATATACATGGAAACTCTTAAAAAATGGTGTTCTTTAATGATAGACTTGGAATGGACAATTGTGTCACTTTGATTGGTAAAATGACTTTTGGATGTGGTTGGACAACCTTTCCTGGACAAGTTCAGCAATGTTCTAGATGTCAGCCCACTTAGAAGTCGCTGGGTATGTGAGTCTATAACGACTCCCTTCTTAGTGTTCCAAGGTCGCAGTGTGTCCATAAACAGTAAACACCAAGGCAGAACACTTTCTAGTGCTATCCAAATGGACTGTTTTTCTTCTAGAACATTGTTATTTCCTTCCTGGTTTGTCTTGCTCATGGTTAAGTACTACATGTGTAAGTTACACATATGCATGAATATATAAATAATGTTTTATGAACTAATATTCATATTATTGTTATTGAGACAACAGTGTTTCCAAGTTCAATATGGAATTAAATCAGATGATGCACTTCCTGCACATTTAAGTCACAAATAGAGTGGATAATGCCATTCCATGGAGCACATCCCCATGCCTGTTTCCTCATCTGTAAAACGGAGTTAATGCTAGGGACGGCCTCACGGCTCTTTGAGGAATAGACAGAATAATGTGAGTGACTCTCATTTCATTGAACACAGCTATCTTCCATGGTACTGTACTTGCTTTGGATGGTTGGGAAGGCAGCGGTGATGATAACTTTTCATTTCTCAGTAAATCCTTTGCAATTCCCCTGTCGTATTCCAACATTCTTCAAACTTGTTGAATTCCTTTTATGGGGTTGTATAATCAAGTAACCATAAGAGGTTCTTGCAGAATCCTCAGATTTTAATTAGCAATTGCCCCTTTCTCCAGTTATCAAGATTTAAAGAAAATTAAATCTACAAACAAGATTGTGATTTCCCCTCTTTCTTCCTACCTTGAATTGTGCAAGAAGCAATTTGCGTGGCAGATATGCCTCAGGTTCTTCTTTGCATGCGAAACATCCTCATAAAGGAGATTAAGTGACACGCTCTCAAGATTTGTCAAGTCCTAATGAGAAAAACTACTTTAAAATAAATTTTAATAAAACATCTTAAGTAATATTGTAATCAGTTGAAGTTTACACCGTTTTTCTTAATAGCATTTTTATGAAAAAGATCAATGATTATTTTATTCTCCTAAACCCATAAAACTGCTAATGGATGGCATATAATATTATAGCATATAAAAACTACAGTTAAACGCAGGCATTTACTAACCTGTTTCTTAAGCTGCATTTAAAATGAAAAGTGATATACTTTAAGACATTATTAGTCAGGAATGTAAGGGAGAAACAAGTCTTACCATTACAACCGATACTATGGGAAAAAGAAACAGACTTAGAGATAACAGAAGTGGAGAAAAATCATTATTTCAGAGGTTGAACAGTGTGAATGAATGTTATATAATTAGCTGTGGTATTACCTGATATTCCTGAGACCTGAAATGATCCAGAGAAATAAGCATGGGTCTGCTGTGTTCTGCAATTAAGTGAAAGGACGGAAAAAAAGAAGGAAAGGAAGGATGGAAAGAACTGATTCATCATTTCCATTCTAGAACATTCTGCCGAAGAAACATAGGCCTAGAAATAATTTAGGGGTTGGGGCCGGCGCCGTGGCACAGTAGGTTAATCTTCTGCCTGCAGCACCGGCAACCCACATGGGTGCAGGTTCTAGTCCTGGCTGCTCCTCTTCCAATCCAGCTCTCTGCTATGGCCTAGCAAAGCAGTAGAAGATGGCCCAAGTCCTTGGGCCCCTGCACATGCATGGGAGACCAGGAAGAAGCACCTGGCTCCTGGCTTCCGATCGGCCCAGCTCTGGCCATTGCGGTCATTTGGGGAGTGAAGCAGCAAATGGAAGACCTCTCTCTCTGTCTCCCTCTCACTGTCTGTAACTCTACCTCTCAAATAAATAAATAAAATATTAAAAAAAAAAAAGAATTTAGGGTAAAGCATAAGGGAACTCTTGTATGAGGTTTTGTTTTAATTACATGTTATTTAGGAAATCCCTTTAAAATATTAATACTTAGAAAACAATTTTAATTTACTTAAAGGCCATGTCAGAATTCAAAATATAAGAATTATTCTGGACATTTATAATATTGTGTTATAAATATAACACAAGAAATTTTCAATCTGTCTATACCTGCTGTTTTCCTTGGCATTTTACATTGCTTAAAAACAAGAAACTACATATGTCATTAAGAAATTGACTACTAATTAAACAGGTCCTTTTTATCATAGTATAAATGATAGATGGCAGAAGTGCTCTGAATGGGGCCTCCATTCTGTCTAGCAGTGATTAGCGTGAGCCCCAAAGTCAGACAGGGAGTGAGGCAGGGTGGGGCCGATGTGATAGGTAATGGAGACGAGGACTCTCCATTGCTTTCTATGAGATAACATATAGAAGCTAATGCCTTTGCATCCCCAGATGATGTAAGAAAGGAAAGTAAGGGGAATAGCCTGTTTGGGCTTCTGATGTTAGAGAAGGGAAGACGTGCTTGTTATTTCTTTCTTTCTTTTTTTTTTTTTTTTTTTTTTTTTATTTGACAGGTAGAGTTATAGACAGTGAGAGAGAGAGAGAGAGAGACAGAGAGAAAGGTCTTCCTTCCGTTGGTTCACTCCCCAAATGGCCAGGAGCCAGGTGCCTCTTCCTGGTCTCCCATGTGGGTGCAGGGCCCAAGCACTTGGGCCATCCTCCACTGCCTTCCCGGGCCACAGCAGAGAGCTGGACTGGAAGAGGAGCAACCAGAACTAGAACCCGGCGCCCATATGGGATGCCAGCGCTGCAGGTAGAGGATTAACCAAGTGAGCCTTGGCGCAGGCCCGTTGCTTGTTATTTTTATTGGTAGCAGCCTCAGAAGTAGATGGAGCCTGACAAGTTGCTACAACATTCACAAAAGTCCTGGATCTTCAAAATCACTGTTCCAAAATTCAGTACTGGCCGTCTTCCCAAAGTGGTCAGCACCATACTACACACTCACTTAATGTTTCTCGAGTGAATTGGTCTCAGTTACTAATGAAAATAGCCTGTGCCCTATGAGTCCTCTTTGAAATTTGTAATTTAGCTTGGAAGCTAGACCTGTGTTCAGATGCGAGCATTGCTGCTTAGTTGCTGTGCCCTTGGTCTGCTACTTCCCCTTCCTCAGCATCTAGTTACCCATGTGTAAAATCATAATAAGGGTGTGAAACACATTAGTAAGCTCTCTGTAGATTGCATGCGATGTTTGTACGGTCCTAAATAATCTCAGAGAACTGCTTCTGACGTCCTGCTCTCTCCTTCATTTTATTAGACAGAATCCAGTCCATGGCTGCCTTTACTTTCATGGACAGCTTCTTCTGCGCCCTAAAAGTTCTACAAGAGATCTTCAAAGAGTTCATGGAAAGGATGTCTTTTGAAAACAGATACACATAGATTTCAAAACATTTTGCACCAAAATAAACATCTTTGATGCAGTTTTTTCAATGAATGTTTTGAAGTGCCTTTGTGGATCTCTCCTCCTCTGTTTTTGAAAAGTAATTATTAAAAATTTCTGTGAAGTTTTCCTTTCTTTAAAAAAAATATTTATTTTTATTTATTTGAAAGACAAGAGTTACAGATAGAGGTAGAGATAGATAAAGAAGTCTTCCATCCACTAGCTCACTCCCTAAATGGTTGCAATGGCCATAGATGAGCTGAACTGAATTCAGTAGCCAGGAGCTTCTTCCGGGTCTCCCACGTGGATGCAGGGGCCCAAGGACCTGGGCCATCTGCTGCTGCTTTCCCAGGTGCATTAGCAGGGAGCTGGATTGGAAGTAGAGCAGTCCAGATTCGACCTGGCACCCATACAGGATGCCAGTGCTGCAAGCTGAGGCTTTAACCCACTGCATCACAATGGCAGCCCCTGAAGTTTTCCTTTTAGAAAACTTATTCGAGAGGCAGGTGTCTGATGTAGTGATTGAAACACTGCTTCTGACACCCACACCCCATAGCACAGTGCCTGGTTTGATTCTGGCCCTAGTTCCTGATTTCTGCTTCCTTTTAATGGGTACCCTGGGAGGCAGCAAGGATGGTTTTTAGTAGCTGAGTTACTGCCACCCATAGGGGAGCCCTGGGTTGAGTTCCCCCGCTCCCTGCTTCCACCTTACTCCGCATTGGCTGTTGCAGGTATTTGGGAAATGTCGAACCAGCAGACGGGAGCATGCTGGCTCTCTCTGTGTCTCTTTCATTCTGTCTCAAAATAAATGAAAAACAATGCAATGTATTTGACCCCATGGCCTTAGCAACCACTGTCTTTCAGGTATTTGCTCAGCCCCTGTCAATAAGGAGTGAACTTAATATGCGATTTACTCATTTAACCTAGCTCAGTTCCAGTTTTTTGTTTGTTTGTTTTTTGTTTTGTTTTGCCTTGCAGTATAGAACACTTAAATTTACCAATAGTAAATTCTGAACTAAACATGTACAAAGCTGACATTCTTACTGGGAAAAGAGACATTTCTTAAGTTTAATTGATGTTCACTTTTTCTCTTTATGCCATGCTGAACGTGGATCTACAAAAGCTAAATTTAAAACCACACTCAGCAGCTATGACTTGGTAACCAGGAAGAAAGAAATGGCTAGTTGGAATTGTGTCCTCTTTCCTCTGTCCAGTTGCGTTTTTGTATCTTTCTGTCTCCCACATAGGAACCCTTGGCAGGAAACCTGACTGGCAGTGAGTGTTGCCTGCCTGGGAAGCACTTGGAGACAGCGGAGAACTTGAGCTTTGCCAGAAGCTCATAGCTTACAATAACATCTGTAGAAGTTGTACCCACTCACTAATTTAACAGCTCTATTTCTCTCAAATTCCCAGCCTAGCTTTAAATCCCCCCAGTACAGCCTGCCAGCGATTTCAGAGGTTTAGGATTTATTTCTAAGCCTCGCTCTCACCCTGAAAATGGAGGCTGCACATTAGGAATAATATCCCTGCAGCTTATCTCTTCATTTACCTTTGCTTTCTCTGCCAGTTCCAAAGGCAGTTAAGATCCCTATGCCATCAGGAGAGTTTGAGGCAGAGGGGCTGATAGGCTAGTGAAATCAATGCCTGCAAAAGCACAGGTTTCAGGGGTCTCAACTGACCCTTAGTTTCTGTGCATCTTATACCCCAAGTGCCAGCTGCTGGTGCGATCTCACCAGCTTTGCACCACCCCCTCTTAGCAACTGCTTATTTTATCAGTGACTGTAACAACCTTGGCTGCAATTTGATTTGGACAACTGCTAACTGATTAGTGTGAATTTGACAGTACAGCTGTTGCCAATTCTGCTGCTGACAGTGGGGACGAGAACCTGATATAATCTACAATTTGGAATTCACAAAGCTTTCTCAGAGGCCGCTGCATCAGAAACTGAGTTTTTTGGACTAGAAAACTTCAATGTTGGTTGACTCTTATCAACTTTCATTCTCAAAGTTAGCTTTGCAATTTTATCTTATTTTATTTATGAGAGAGAGAAAGAGAGAGGAGTTCCGTTTGCTGATTCGCCTTTCAAATGGCTCATTTCTGGGAGCCAAGAACTCAATCCGGGTCTTCCATGCGGGAGATAGGAACCCAATTACTGGAGCCATTATTGCGCCACTAGGATCTGCATTCCCAGGAAGCTGAAGTCAGGAGCTGAAGCCAGGAGTCAGTCCCAGACACTCTGAGGTGGGATGTGGACGTATGAACTACCAGGCTAAATGCTCCCTTCTGCCTTGTCATTTTAGATATGAGAGTTTTGCTTCTTCTCAGATAAATATTTTTATTTTAATTGTTTTAACAAGATGGGCTTAGGGAGTAATAATTACAGAAGCGACCAGTTTTAAGTGCCTTCTGAAAACTAGGCGGTTAAACTAGGCACTGCACTGGGTATTTTATACAGGTGGTGATGAGAACACAATTTCATTTTCTACAGATGCTATAGTTTCTTTTACACAATAGTATGACCCATTTCATCTCAAGAATGTGTGATTTATGTGTGATGTGATACATTTTAATCCACAGAGTTTATGTATGTGGGAAACTTGACTAAAATTTGACTTTTTATTGTGAAACTGAGTTGTGTCTGTGCTAAAAAATACAATTTTAGTTTACTCTGAGTCTTTTTGTTTACTTTCCTGGGCTATGTCTAAGTTCTAGGTGCTTTTAAAACTATCAGAGTGCTGGAGAATTTTGGCTCTGGGTCCTTTTCCATCTGTGGTGGCTAGAGTTGGGACATACTCTGGTCTATTTAATGTCACTCTTGGTTGTCCAGCCACATGTATTGGTATTGCAGCTCTTTTTTTCCCCTAAGCCAGCACTGTCCAATGGCTTTCTGCAGTGTTAGAAATATTCTAGAACTTCATTGTTTAATTGAGTGGCCACTAGCTACACATAGCTGCTCCGCACTTGAAGTGTGAGCAAAGCAACTGAGTTTGATTTTATTTCATTTTCTTTATACTTTAAATAGCCACTGTGGCTAGCTGGCTACTGGGTTGGACAGATGTAAACCATAGGGTTTCTGCAAGTCACCTCACCCTATGCCATTTCTGTGCACAATTTAAAGTCTTGAACAGCCCTTTTTCCTGCGACAGTCTGCATCTTAGAAAATCAAAAGGGCAGTAAGGGCATCAGTGCCACTCTGGGGTGCAGGAGAAGTCATTTCTCTGAACTTCATGTCACTAGAGCATTCTGGAATTCTGTTGAGATGACCCAGACCCATTTGCTCAAATCTCCCCTACCCTCTGTGCGGAAGACATAGTTTATCTTTTGCTCTTGACCAGATCAACACAAGGGAACTCTGGGCTCCTGCTGTTTCACTGGCCTTTCCTGGTATCTGGGTAGAGATGTGGGGGTGGAGGATATAGCTGGATCAGATTTCCTTTGTTCTACTTTTGAAAAAAATGAAGTGAGGGGGAGAGGCAGGTATGATCCTGTGATCCTGTTACTTAGCTTGACTCCTTTTATTTACCACCAATGCTGTTTTTGCTTCTCTAACTCTCCTTTCTTCTCCACTCCACGGGTTCATATTATCATTTGAACCAAGGAAAATGGGTCTTACATTTTTCTCAATCCTTTTATGATGTGGACTTTTTACACCTTGACTTAAAAGCCCAGTTCTTAGAATTCAAAAACCTTGGCCTTCGAAAACCAAGTGCATTTTTCTGCCTTCTTTCTTTTTTATTGTAGTAGATACACATACCATGAAATTCACTATTTAGCCATTTTGAAGTACATGGTTCAGTCATATTAAACATGTTCACTTTCTCATGCATTCATCACTCCCACCTGTCTCCAAAACTTTTCTGACTTCCTGAACTGAAACTCTATCCATCAAGCAATAACTTATCTTTCCTTCCCTCCAGCCCCTGACAACCACTGTTGTACTTTCTGCACATCTGAATTTGACTACTCTAGCTACTTTATGTAAATGGAATAAGACATGTTTGTCCTTTCTTATATGGCTTATCTTAAATAGTATGTCTTCAAGTTTCATCCATGCTGTAGCATGTATGAGAACGCCCTTCCTTTTAAAGGCCGAATAACATTCCATTGTATGCGTATACCACATTTTGTTTGTATCCATTGATGGACATTTGGTTTATGTACACCTTTTGGCTATAGTTAATAATTCTGCTATGAACATTGGAGTACATATGCCTGTATGAATCGTCACTTTCAATTCTTCTGGCTATATGCTCAAATGTTTCTTCTTTTTCTTGATGGGTGAATGCTGCTGATTGAATGGGATAGAGTGAAAACACCTAAAGGAGTGTCTTAACTTACAAATGGTGGCTATGATATATTATGAAAGGAGATGGCTTAAAAAGATTATTTTTTCTGCATAGTAAAATGATAAAAAATTGATATTACTCTCTTGTAGAAAGTGGGTGACATGTGCTAAAAGAAAGAACAATAGGAAGATGTCATGATGCTTTAATAAGAAAGAGGTCCCTGAGTTACATGGTGTGAGGAATAGACAACAAGAGTAAAATAATCTGTGAAATTTCTAGTGATAGGTGATGGGATAATATTTTTTTCCTCTTCATCCTATCTTTCCTCCTCTGCCCAATCCCCCCTCTCCTCTCCGCCCTCCTCTTCTTTTGCACCAACTTTTTCTTCATTAAATTTTCTGGCACTGTTCTTCCTTTCTCATGTTAAGCTTAGGTATGGGTACCCCTTTATTTTCCATAACACTCCAATGAACCAGCTCCAGGAAAATGAGAGATAAAGTATGAGTTCCAGTGTTGACAAAAGCAGACCAAAGAGAAAGGATACTCTGTAGGACCTTTTGGGAAAGCAGTCACAATAAGGTCAAATATAGGAAAGTCGTAATTCTACTTCCTGCCTTGGGCCATTCCTGAGAATTTGGGGCATCCCAGCATATTAAGAGGGGCAACAAGACACTCTTGGTTAAGAATGACTGGTCTTGGGGCCAGCGCTGTGGTGTAGTGGGTAAAGCTCCTGCCTGCAGTGCTGACATCTCACATGGACACCGGTTCACATCCCGGCAGCTCCACTTCTGATCCAGCTCCCTGCTATGGCCTGGGAAAGAAGGGGAGGATGGCCCAAGTCCTTGGGCCCCTGCACCCATGTGGGAGGCCTGGAGGAGGCTCCTGACTCCTGGCTTCGGATCGGCTCAGCTCTGGCCATTGCAGCCACTTGGGGAGTGAACCAGCGGATGGAGGACTACTCTCTCTCCCTGCCTCGTCTTCTCTCTGTGTAATTCTGACTTTCAAATAAATAAATACTTAAAAAAAAAAAAAAAGAATGACTGGTCTGATACAAAAAATGACTTGAAACCACCTAAATCTGATCATTCCAATTGCACATGCAGTTAGAACAATTTCATGTGAACAACCCAACCCCTAATTTTATATATATATAAAAGAGAGGTGTAAAGGCAGTAATTCTTTCCTCTTTGTTCACAAAGCTGGAAAGTGACAGAACCATGACTCAGTCCATGCTTTTCTGACTACATACTCACAAGGTACCTTTAGAAGTAAATGGAGCTGCGGCTCACTAGGCTAATCCTCCACCTTGCGGTGCCGGCACGCCGGGTTCTAGTCCTGGTCGGGGCGCCAGATTCTGTCCCGGTTGCCCCTCTTCCAGGCCAGCTCTCTGCTATGGCCCAAGTGCTTGGGCCCTGCACCCACATGGGAGACCAGGAGAAGCACCTGGCTCCTGGCTTCGGATCAGCACGATGCGCCGGCCGCAGCACGCCGGCCATTGGAGGGTGAACCAACGGCAAAGGAAGACCTTTCTCTCTGTCTCTCTCTCTCACTGTCCACTCTGCCTGTCAAAAAAAAAAAAAAAAAAAAAAAAAAAAGTAAATGGAGCAGAGACATCAAAGATGTGCATGTATATTTGCAGGTCAATGTTTATTGTCTCTGTGAGTATGTATGAGGGATCTTCAAAATGTTCATGCAAAATGCATGTTATGAGAAACTCTGGTTTTAAATATATTTTCACACCAAAATAAGCTTATATATAAATTTGCCTCTTAATTCAATTTTCCACAAACTTTTTGAAGAAATCTCATATATGCCAGTATCCCCTGTTCCACTAAGGCTCTATAATTCTATAAATGATTTATATTACGAATTGAGGGCCAATGTAATGAGCTGACTTACCTACACCTGGTCATCCCAGCAACTTGGAAGCCAGTAGAGAATGCAAGTTAGCAAATGACAGCAAATGGGTCAAATCCAGCCCACCACTTGTTTTTATAAATAAAGTTTTATAGAAATGTATGCTCATTTGTTTTCCGACTGTTCTTTGGTTTCTTTTATGCTACAATGCTAGAGTTAATTAGTTGTGATAGAGACTCTGTGGTAAACAAAACCTAAAATATTTACTGTTTGGGCCTTTAAAGAAAAACTTTACTAACACTCACCTACAACCATTACAGTTCTCTTTGTATTATAATTGCTTATATTAAATATTGCCTCACATTGTTCTCAAAATTGTTCTCAGGTCTCCAAATAGCCAATTTACAGAACACTGAGTAAAGCTAGTGTTTTTATGGAAGTCTTAAATTTAGTCTGTTGCAGTGACTTTTGACCTTGTGGTCAAGAAAGCAGCAAGGGGCCGGTACCATGGCTCACTTGGCTAATCCTCTGCCTGCGGCGCCAGCACCCTGGGTTCTAGTCCCGGTTGGGGTGCCAGGTTCTAGTCCCGGTCGGGGTGCCAGGTTCTGTCCCGGTTGCTCCTCTTCCAGTCCAGCTCTCTGCTGTGGCCCGGGAGGGCAGCGGAGGATGGCCCAAGTGCTTGGGCCCTGCACCCACATGGGAGACCAGGAGGAAGCACCCGGCTCCTGGCTTTAGATGGGCGCAGCGCCAGCCATAGCGGCCATTAGGGGAGTGAACCAACGGAAAGAAGATCTTTCTCTGTGTCTCTCACTGTGTATAACTCTCACTGTCTAACTCTGCCTGTCAAAAAAAAAAAAAAAAAAAAAAAAGCAAGGACCAAGCTACACAAGATTTTGTCACAAACAGCTCTAAACAGCTCTAACTTTCTAGTAAGGCTCTATTTAGTGCTTATAAGATGTTAGTGATTTCCTTTTTAACTGCGAGAGTTATCATACCATTCCACCTTGGGTATTCATGCGTGCTGGTGGGCAAAGCTGTGGGTTCTCGAGTGTGCAGCTAGGCACACCAGAGAATGCATTCATAAAAATTTCTGTGTCACTGCTTTAGTTGGTGGTACCCAGTCCAGTAGATATTTTACTGCCTACTACCTGGAATAATATAATGATGTGGAAAACAGTATCTTCCAAAGCTCTAGCTGCTCTAACAAAATGCCGTAGGTTGAATAACTTAAACAGCAGGCATTATCTCTCATAGTTTGGCAATGGGCCTATAGTCAGGGTGCTGACAGGTCCCATGTCTGGTGAGGGCCAATATCTCAGTGTATCCCCATGTGTTGAACAGAGAAGTCTGTAAAATCTCTGTCCTAAAAGGGCACTAATCCCACCAAGGGGGATACCTCCTCATGACTTCCTCTAAACCTAATTACCTCCTCACGGCCCCACCACCTAATGCCAGGGAGTTAGGGCTTCAGCATCTGAATGTGAGGCAGGTGAACAGTCTCTAGTCACAAGCATTAGATGATAAGGCATCCACTTGCACAGGGCATGGTTTGTGTAGTATAACTTGACCTTCACACTTTTCTTTAGCCATTATCATGGCTCAGTCTCAAAGTGGAGGAAAAGCCAGGAAGGCACCACTGTGGTAGTGAATGACTGTGATCATTTGAAAAAGTGTGTGTGAGAGTGTGTGTTTCTAGTGGAAGGCCTGCTGCCCACCATGTTAATAGTAATGTAACATGTGAATTAAAAGACCGGGGCACTGTCATAAAATCAGTGAGGCTGTCACACTCTAGAGAAAACTCCTAGATTCTTTCCTGGCCAAAGAATTAGAAAAAGAAAATAAGCAAAAACTTTAAATAGAGGGAGAAAGAACTCTAATTTTAAAACACAAAATAATATTAAGCTACTGATTGTAATTATTTTTTTTTTATTTTTTGATGGGGGAATAACTCAGAAATGTCATTTGAAAGCCTTAAAGCAAAAAAAAAAAAAAAAAAAAGAGAGAGAGAAAGAAAGCCTTAAAGTATATTCGCATATTCAGATTATTTGTACGTAATAACACTGTATTTGACATTTTTGGTCTCAATTTTCTTTTCTCTAAACTGCAATAGAAAGATGACATTTTTCTTCAATAGGCTCACATGATGAACAGTTTTAAAATAAAATAGTTACATCTAATATAAATAACTATACTATACCCAGAATTTCTTCAAGCAGGGCAGGTCTGTAGCACAACTGGTTTTCTTGTAAAAATTCTATATGTAGAATTCATTGAAATGAGAATATCATACATAAGCAGTGGTAGGCCAGAAGTGAGTATTAATGGACGTCTAAGGCAAGCTCATCCATCACAGCTAAACACAGGACCAAAGCCAAGTGTCTGCCAAAGAAGGGATCTTTAAATTTTGGCAGATTAGTAGGATGAGATTTTATATTATCATAAAAAGAAATGATTTGAAGGGATATTTAAGACATAGGTTAAGATTCACAATATTTTAACTTAAAAAGCAGTACACAAACTTGTTTCACTAGTTTCCTCATTTTGTTAAAATTCAATTAGTGTACTTATTTATTTACTGTATTTGTAGATTCTTTCAGTACCTATTGGGTGTCTTGCTATTTACCATATGCTGTTACAGCTCTCAGGATCTGGAAAATACCAAGTTCCCTTCCTGCATGCTTTTTGCATTTTAGAAAAGGGGGACAGAGAATAAACAAGTGATCTGTAAACTATATCAGAAGGAGCAAAGTTCTCTGGAAAAAAATAAAATAAAACCAAGGAGAGATATAGGGGATGCAGGAGTGCATCCTGTTGGTGCACATTTTTATAGGCCTATTTTATTAATTATTCTTTAACAATTTGAAAAGCTATAACTGGCTATTCTGTAGATTCTGAAATGGCAGGTGGATTAGGTAAAATAAAAAGTGTGCTTTTTTTGAAATTAGTGTGTGTGTGTATGATGAATTTGAGCAATTGCCCGTTGTACTGTATATCACAATTGCACTTTTTTTGTGGTTCGATAGCAGTGAATATCTTGTATACTTAGTTACTGAGGACATTTCTCTACTGAGAAATTTGTTTTTTAATTTTCAAAGGTGTATTATTTAGTGGAAAGGTACTGTTTCAGAGAAAGTGGGAGAAACAGAGAGTGAGAGATAGCTTTCCCATCTGCTGGTTCAATCTCCAAATAGCCACAACCACCAGGGCTGGGCTAGGCAGAAGCCAGGAGCCATGAACTCTATCCTGGTCACCCACATGGGTGGCAGGGGCCCAAACATTTGGACCATCTTCTGCTGTCTTCCCAGGCACATTAGCAGGGAACTAGATCTCAAGTGGAGCAGCTGGGACTCAAACTAGTGCCAAATGGGATGCCACTGGCACCTCAAAACCAGCACAGATAAATTTCTAGATAGGAAGTTCATATGTGTCTGCCATTGGATCATTTCTTGTGTAGTTCAAGTATAAACTTAGATTTCATTATTTCTGGTTCTTCCAGAAATCCGAGAAATAACAAAGCATACATTAAAAGCAGGATATTTAGTGCAGCCATAAAATTGAGTCTTGGGACCCCCGCATCTCATATTGGAATGCCAGGTTTAAGACCTGGCTTCTCTGCTTCCAATCCAGTTTCCTGCTAACGTTCATCCTGGGGAGAAGTAGGTAATGGCTTAGGTATGCAGGTGCCTGTCACCCATATGGGAGACACAGATTTAGTTCTGGACTCCTGGCTTCAGCCTGACCCAGCCCTGGCTGTTGTGGGCATTTGGGGAGTAAACAAGTGAATGGAGGATCTCTCTCTATCTGTTTATCTCTCTTCTTGTCTCTGCCTTTCAGATAAAGTGAAAATAAATAAATGAAAAGTTTTAAATAGATAAATGTGTAAATGAAGCATAACTACAGTAGCTCTCTATACATAAAATCAAGGTACTACTTGCTTAGAACGATACAGACTTGGCCGGCGCTGCGGCTCAATAAGCTAATCCTCCGCCTGTGGCACCAGCACACCAGGTTCTAGTCCTGGTCGGGGCACCGGGTTCTAGTCCCGATTGCTCCTCTTCCAGTCCAGCTCTCTGCTGTGGCCCGGGAGTGCAGTGGAGGATGGCCCAAGTGCTTGTGCCCTGCACCAGCATGGGAGACCAGGAGAAGCACCTGGCTCCTGGTTTCGGATCAGTGCGGTGCACCGCCTGCGGTGGCCATTGGAGGGTGAACCAACGGCAAAGGAAGACCTTTCTCTTTGTCTCTCTTTCTCTCACTGTCCACTCTGCCTGTCAAAAAAAAAAAAAAAAAAAAAAAAAAAAAAAAAAAAAAAAGAACTATACAGGCTTGGAAACTTTACACTATTTGCAAACTAATGAGTTATTTTACCATAGCCTTATAGATGGTGAAAAAGACAGGAGGCTCCCAGGTCAGATACAAATGACCTATTATAGACATCATGTCAGACACCATGTTCTTGTTGGTTCCCTTTGCTTTCCAAGTCTCAGATATCTCACAGGATAGAGTGGGTGTGGGTGGATACTGCATGGATGGTGATTTTTTGTCCCTACTGTGGAACCTTGAACTTAAAGAAACACAGTCTTTAAAGGCAGTGTTTAGCACAGCTTCCCAACCGTAGCATCAGAGAAAGACATGATCTAAATTATACTGCTCGGAAGAAAAAAATTGTTCTCTGCCCAGAGGGAAACATGATCTCATTTCCAAGGCTATTTGCTGTATACACATCCTTGAAAGGATAGTCCAGAACACAGCTGTCAGAGCCTTTTGCTTCAAAGTGCAGAAATCTAAGACCCATGGAGAACTGTCTTCCAACTGAATACTGCATATCACATTTTTGTGAGTAATTTGCATTTTAAAAATCTTATGTTTTTGCTTAAATTTGTTGATATGTTTAGGAAGTATGCAGGTTAAAATTTTTCTGTTGATGAGTTAGTGCATAGTACAATGCAATGATCAATATTATTTTTGTTGCTAACTTTCTTTCAATTTCCTCATTATTTGGATATTTGTAGATATATTCAATGACAGTTAAGCAAGTAAAGACACATGCATTAGAACTAAATTTTTAAAATATTTTTGTCACATGTTCTTTCATTTTTAAAAATATTTAGTTGAAAGGCAGAGAAATCGAGAGAGAGAAAGAGAGAAACTTCCCATCTACTGGTTCATTCTCTAAACACCTGCAAAGGCCAAAGCTAGACTAGACTATAGGCAGGAGCTGGAAACTATACTGGTCTCTCCCAGGAGGAAGTCTGGGGCTCCTACACTTGAGCCATCGTCTTCCTTCTCCCCAGAAGTGCATTTGCCTTTGCTGGAAGCTCAGTAGGAAGTGGAATAGCTGGAACTTGAACCAAGTTCTCTCATATGGGATGCAGTATCCCAAATGACTACAATTCCTGCCCCAGAACTAAATGTTAAATCGAGCTTAATTCCGGAGTCATTGGCGAAGATTTTAGATTAATGGAAATAAACTGGAATTTCTTACACCTTTCTTTCCTTCTATAACAAAGAAACACTTTTCCCTGATAGTCATCCATTGAGGTTCATTTATAGGTTAGAATCTAAGTTTTGTAGGGAGAGAGTTGAACGTGAAAGCTAGAATAATGGAAATAGGCAACTGAACCACTTGAAATCATGCATCTGCAAAACACCATTTTGAAATTTACTTGGCAAATATGGATTGGTGTTGGTGGTCTCCAGGGGTCACTTCCTGAAGAGATCCCTGGGATTCTGCATTGCTAAGAGCAGGCACGCAGGAACCAGACTTCACTACCTGAGCTTGAATCCCATGCCAGCCACCATACTAGTTGCATAGTTTGAGGCAAGTCACTTGAATTCATTATGCGAAATTTTTTCTTCTATGTAAAGGGGTTAGAGTAAAACACAACTTGTAGAATTGCTATCATGCTTAAATTATTTAACATATATATATATTGTGAATATATTGAGCACTTTTAACAGAGCCATGCACATGGTAGGCTTTCATACATTTTAGTTATTAGAGGTTATTTAATTTGTGCATTTTTTGCTTTGGTTTTTAGAAGACCTTGACACATTCTGAATCCGTATCTTTCTACACGGACAGGGACCAAGTCCAAGTTGCTAACCTTTATATTATTAGACAACCACAATACCTGATAGTAGGTAGACTTTGCTCAATATGTATTAAATAGATGAATAAAACAAGTCTTTCTGTCTAGTGTTATGTTCATATGTGTATGTGTCTGTGGTTTTCTGTTTGCATGAAATCAGCTTGGACTTTTAGGGAATTGTCTCTTGATAGCACCATGAGACCTGAAGCGTTAAACCATGATTTGCTCCCATTAAAATCATAAGCTAATTGACACGAGTTACCCTGATGTATATGAATGAATTCTTTTTCTCGACTCACATTTTAAATTACATTCCTCCTGAGTGACAGTTTTTGTCTCTCCTTAAGAAGAAATCAAAAAATAAAAATGTTATAATACAAAAAGAGTCAGCCTCAACTCATAAAGCATACTAAAGAGAAATATCAGATTTATGAATAGCTGTTTATATGCATGCAATTTGATTAGCCAGATATTTATGTACTTAAGAAAACATCGTAACACGTAACATACATGCAGTTTACCTGAAACACTCTGTATTATGTAGTTGGATAGACAAGAAGGATGTTCCTTAGCCTCTATGTCCTTCTGAATTAAGTGTCTCATATATCCATCATTTTATTAGTGGAGAAATGAGAGTTAAATGTTGACAAGTACTTCTCAAATTTAATATGAAAAATGTGTTCCTAAAAATCACAGTTGTGTAGCAATACAATGACATTTGGAATATAAGCACCTTGAATTTCTTTTATGGTAGATTTTTACGGTGTATTTCACTATAGAAAAATAAAAGATCCCTTTTCCTTTGAGTTGCCCACCAGTGCCACTGGTTTAAGACATCAACCAAGATAGTGTTAGAGTATAAGATCACTGATTCATTGCTTTGTCAATATGTTATGAATAATGTAACACATGCAATACAGCTAGGTTAGAGTTGGAAAATACATGCAGTTTTTGCAGTTGATTATTATTTTCCTTATTACTTGTACTTACTGTACAGGAGTACAATACTAAAACATCTACCTTTCAGAATCCTAATGATTTTTCTGATTATATCTAAATAACTTGGGTTATAACATGAAGTTTCCTTAGCATAGTCCAAAGCTGAGATTCAGAATGGCCTGAAAATAGTTATTCAGCTAGAGCTCTTTGTAATTCTGTAACAAGAAGAATCTACTCATGATTTATCCAGGCACAATTGTAAGTACAGGCGGAAAGTATGGGAAAAAGTATTGACTTACTTTGCATGTTCTACCTCTTTACCCTTTGTTTTCTATTTTTATTATCAGTTTGTTTTTTTCCCAATTTGCATGCAAACTCCAATGTTAAGTTCCATCATTTTGACATTCATACTCATTTGGATTTGTCTAATTCAAGTGCTATAACCAGCTGCTATTCAAGGTAATTGAATAATCATGAATTGTAGAATGAAATGAAAACCATTCCACCCCTAATGATTTAATTTCATTCTCATAAGATAAAGAACCAAAATGAGTGAGTTCTGTTTCTTTTGTCTCTGTGCCTTTATGCTAGACTATGACAGCTAAAAAAAAAAAATAGAGTTTTTCATAAGTCTCTATAGTATACTGAATTCTAGATTTTGTATAAGTGCTTCAATTTCAGTCTGATTTTAAAAACTCCATTCTAAAACTTTCATAGATTTGTATAAAATAAATATGTTGGAATAAGTTGGTAAGATTCACTTTCCTATAAATTAATTCATCAAATAAACAAAATAAGTATAATGCAAATGCTTCAGATGTACATACTATTTCACTTAGGTGAAAAATAATTTTTCAGGACTTCAAATTGCTTGATGACAATGTAACTTGATTCCAATTTTCACACAAAACAATGTTTTGTGTGGAACTTTGTCTCCCCAAATTTTGTCACATCCAATCCAACAGAAGTGATGTATGCTTCACCACAAATTAGGGGGCAGGAACAATCCCTGTGAACTGGGTCTGAAAACAGATTTGTTACGTCTTTCTCTGATTTCCTTCATTAAAGAATAGGCTCAGTGGGTCCAATTCATATTACATTATTGTTCAATCTCTCAGAGCAAAATGGCATTATATTGCCTTTTTTCTCCCTAACTACATTATTTTGTAAATTAATGTAACGCATTTCATGCAGAATTGTTTTGAATTGACAAAAGTCAGCATGAGAAGTAAGTAAAATTTAATGTATTTCCTAAGCGTTTAAACTAATGGTAGAAATTCAGTTGATGAACAAATTGAGAAAGCCAATCTCAAGTTGGTCACTTTTAATTAAAACTTTTCAGCTTCCATTTCTTCTTCAGTATGCCTTTCCAATATTAGTTTTTTCTTTGATGCTTGTGAAAATCTCTCATTGTTTTACATATTTCTCTCCTTTGCATCTATCTCTTCACCTCTAGATGTAAGCTCGCTGAAGGTAGGAATGTGGTGTTTTCCACTCAGTTTTCATTGATTCTCCCAACAGTTAGTTGTAATCTCTGTGACAGTGGGGATGTTTAATTCACTACTGTGTGAATAAAACCACTGCTTTCAATAGTGCCCAGCACATATTTGGAATTTATTAATTGGTTGGTTGAATGAGGGAACCTTCTTTTGGATATGCCTGAAAAGATGTAAATATCATATCAATGTTCTTACATAAAATTGGATTTTTATTTGAACTCTTAATAAGGATGCACCCCTGGGAATCTGGAGACTTAAAAACTCTACCCATGTGTTTACCTGGAACAGCTGTTGATTTTATGCTGAAGTTCTAGCATCAGGAAGCATCCCCTGTCTCAGTTTCTAGCTTAGTTTAAGAAAGACAGCCACATATGTAAAGGCTTGGGAAGCTGATGTGCATTTTTGCAGTTGAAGAAACTGAGATTCAGAAACGCCATCACATTGCCTGAGACAATATGAACATTTCTGAACATATGTGCAGTTAGATAACTTGTTTGACTCCGTGGTTGGATACTGTTTGGGATGCTCACATCTCGTATTGCAATGCCTGGGTTGAAGTCCTGGGTACCCTTCCATTGTGATCTTCACACTGTTGTACACACTGCCTGACAGCAGGTAATGGCAAAAGTACTTGGGTCCCTGCCATCCATGTGGGAGATTGCTATTAAGTGCCCAGATCCTGCTTTTGCCCTGGCCTAGTCCCAGCCATTAGATATTTGGGGAGAGAATCAGTGGGTGGGAGTTCTCTCTCTGTCAATCTTTCTTGCTCTGTCTCTGCATTTCAAATAAATTAGTAATATTTTTAAAAACAACTTATATCATAATCTGCTTGGAAATAAAAATGGTATTTCCCCCAGAAGTGGGATTTTTAAAAATCTTGAGTTAGTGGTAAAGATTGGCTCTGATCATATTGAATATAGTAATATTCAGGGATGTCGTCTGAAAATGCTGACTGATGTGAGGTCTACCTCACTGATGTGTGAGGGTAGGCGAGGAAGATGTTGGATCTGTGAGGCCATGTCTACAAGAGGGAACCAGATGTTGTACTACTTCCACTGGAGTACAGCATGGAAAAGGGAATTGCCACTGAAGATTTCCAGTGTCTTCCTGAATGTGCACGTGGGATGCAGTGTCACAGTGACACACCTCCCATACCCTACAGCCCCACACACACACTGGCACATGGAAAGGTTGCACATCATTGGCACAACATTAAAAATAAATACCTTTTAGAACATTCCTTTATATGAACCAGGAAGTTTGTTCCTTGGTATCTATTTATAAAACTCAATAGACTATTTGGATTTTTACCATGTCTTCATCACTTTTCAATTATGTGGATTTGGACAAGTATTTCATGTCTCTAATTCTGTCTTCCTTCATCTTTAAAATAGAGAAATCAATTGTACCCAAATTGTTGGTGTTTTGGAGAGGTAAAATCTCTTACCTGGTGATCACTATGCATGCTCAATAGATACTAGTGATAGAAATGATGATGATGGTGATGACAAGGAAGAGGAGCTTGAATTTTACATTTATCATGATAATAATGATTAAAATTAATTATAATATCCAAACAATCTATTTTAAAGGTTTTTTTTTTTTTGTTAGTCCCATGTCCTTATTTTATAGATAATCAAAGTAAGACTCAAAAGATAAGGTGGCTTGCCTAAGTATATGTTGTGTGTTAGTGATACTGAGACACAGGTGGTATTTCCCAAGTGCAATTACACTTTCCAAAATAAAAGCTGTGGATTTGGATAATCCTGATTTTAAATGCTCCACCATTTACTAGCTTAGTTATTATGAGAAAGATTCTTAAATTTTATAATCTTCCCTTTCCTCCATGTCAGGTGGCTCTGGCAATAATAAAACCTACTTTATAGGATGACTGGCAGGATGAGAATGAGGAAAATATAGAGAGGGGCACTTTCTCCATGAGTGCTCCAGAGAGAATACCACAAACATGATGAATATTTAATCACATCCTTGCAGCTAAAACTGTGATGCGTCTCCTCACCTTATTTGGCAGAGATCAGTGAAATAATGTCAGGACACAATTCCATCAGAGCAGTTCTAGGGTGAGCCAGCACAGTGTGTTCCAGTTCTGCATCTTCCTGCTTAATGTATGCCTAAGCATTCAACAGGAAGATAAATCTGTGATGTGTACTGCCCCTTGCACGGGCCTCTCTGATAAACCATGGGGACCACTTGCATGATAAGGAGGCATGATGAGCTTAGAAGACCCACACAGGAGGCTCCCCATCTTTGGGTGGAATTTGAGGCTACTTTTCCTAGAAAAAAGTCAGAAACACACAGTTTTTGGTTTTCACACAAAACAAAAAATGAAAACCAAGAAACTCTACATGGGCAGAGAGAAGGACTTGTATGTGCCTGACTCAGAAGTCATTGCCAGGCTTCCTTATTACGTGGGCAGAGGATCATTGTTCATGTCTTTATTCCTTTCATTCTCAAGCAGAGGAACGCAGAGTATAGGCAATGCATGTTTTTTTTACTTTTCTTCTGTTTTACAAAAATGTACTTTCTTACCTAGTAATAGAGACCTGGAGACAACTAGAAGGAAATCTATTAAAAATCTAGTAGATTTTCTTAGAGTGTTGTATAGGGAGGACCAGCTACTATAGGCCCCAGCCTTCATCCTCAGGTGAAGAGAGCCATGGCCACAGGAGGCCTGAAGCGTATTACGCTTCTTATGCTCTCCTGCATATAGAAAGTGACACGGATGCACCACAACTTTTAATGAGTCACCAGGAAAAGATGAGTGTGTAATTCTGTAGGGCTGGCCACAGATCACAAGAGAAAAAGACTTTAGTCTCAAGATCAACATTTTAGGCAACCAAATCTTACTGTAAATTTGTTAATCATAATTCAAGTGCTGGTTGCCCAAGGGATATTCTTTAAAAAAAAAAAATCCTTTCCTTAGTAGATATTTCCCTGGCAAACATCAGTGGGAAGCTACGTGGAGTCATGAAATTATGCATTGGAAAGGACCTCAGAGGTTGTATTGGAGGAAACATATGTATGTGTTATTTAGTTAGAGTGTCTGGAACACAAGTGCTAGGGAAATTTGGCTATTTTTTTTTTTTGTTATTGCTGTTAGCACCTCCATTCTTACTTGTGTTTGTGTATCAAGGTACTGGTGTACTTGTCACAATTCAGATTTTACGGCTCCTCCTCAGATCACTAAATCAGAGTGCTGCAGCTTTCAGGGGATCTGTGGTAGGTGGAAATCCCAGGTGACTCCAAAGTTGGCAACCAGCACTAAGCCACAAAATGGAACTTAGCACCCACTGTCAGATTCACCTACCTTTTTCAGATGGGAATGAATTGAGACTTGGAGAAATCAAGGGACTACCTTTCTTAAAATAAATTATTTTGTTTGAGATGGGAGCAGGGAGAGACAGAGAGAGACAGAGACAGAGGTGGGGTTTACTGTCCAAATGCCTGCCACAGTCAGCCCTGGGCTGGACCAAAGCCAGTAGCCAGGAACTCAGTCCAAGTCTCCCAAGTGGGTGGCCAGGACCCAATTTTGAGTCAGTGCTGCTGGAAGCAGCATTAACACAAAGCTGCAGTCAGGAGCAGAGCTGGGTATGAAATCCAGGTACTGTGATATGAGATATCGGCAACTTAAATGCTAGGCTCAACACCTGCCCTGTGAATACCTCTTATTAATTTTATTGACTATTTTCTTTTATCTAGTTTGTTCATGTAAACTACCTCAGATCTTTTCACTTTCAGAGTGCTCTTAAGGACATGAATAGAGATGACTTGCCCATGGGGACACAGCATCAGTGACAGGCTCAGGAATGCATTCTCCTTTGGTTCACTGCCAGTTGTGTTTCCTCCATTGAACACTCCAGCTCCTCAGCTAATGCTGTTTGCTCTGAAAGCAGGGCTGTTGCCTGTGAGCAAATTAAACTGAATGTCATCTGATGACAGTGTCACCTTAAAGACTGTGGCGTTGGGGTGAACACTTCTTACATTGTCCTTTTGCTCCATTTCAGCTTCCACTTTCCTTCGTGAACACATAGCTGTCATAGATGCTCCTCAGACTTCTAAGAACCAGTAACCAGTGCATTCACAGCCTTGGTCTATAGTGTTAGGGCAGAATGGAAAAAAACACTAGCTCATGGGAATAGTAAAATATTTCCAGTATTTCTCAGTTTTGTCTTCCGAATTTTAGCTAAAGGTTATTAATATATTTTAAAAGAAAGCACTTGATATTTTTTGCCTGCTCTGCTTGTTGTCTGCACAACAAAATTCAAAATAATCTCTAAATCATATTGTTTTTGTAGTATAAATCAAAATCTACCATTATTGGTGCTTAATTCAAAGGCAGCATGATGACCAGCAGAGTTTTTTCCTCCTAAGTGACTGGGACAATGTTACTTTTATAGAAGATTTCCCACAGCTCTGGGGCAACAGGGAATCAGTAGGCAATTCTTGCACACAGCTGCACACATTTCAAAGTGTTATTTCCCAGGAAAACCATGTCTGCCTCTTATGACTACGCATTGCCTAAGGCAACTGTTTCTAAACTTTTTCTACATTTTTATATTCTTCTACTTCTATTCTGTTGTTTGTCGTAAATTGGATTTATATGGCCTAGAAGTCCCACTAAACAAAGGAGGAGATAGGATTTCAATAGTTTCAAAGGGTTAAGCCACATGAGTGATTCATAGACCTAATTTTAACAACATCATTTAAAATATATGTATGTTTATATGTATGTGTTTGAAAGGCAGAGAGACAGGGAGAGGGCTCCCATTCACTGGTTCACTCCCCAGATGCCCACAACAGCTATAGCTGGAATAGGCCAAAGGCAGAAGCCAGGAACTCCATCCAAATCCCACACTTGAGTTTCAGGGACTCCACTGCTTGAGTCAGCACTGCTTCCTCCCAGGGTGCACATTAGCAGGAAGCTGGAATCAGAAATGGAGCTGGGAGCTGAACACACTCTGATATGGTGTTTGAAATTCCGAGTTGGGTCTTAACCAATGCAGTGCCAACCCCCACAATTTAATTTCTGTGTTGTGAACTTCTAGCCTTTCTCAAAAAAAAAAAAAAATGACATACAAAGCATAGGGTTGGTTTTAAAAAATCAGGATCCACTGCAAATGGAAACTTGTTGGGGACCTTAAAGTAGAGACCGAGCTGGACTTCCATGTAGTTGTCCCACAGCACAGTGAGTCCTACACTTGACTTTCATGAACCAGTTATAATAAATATATATAAGCACTCATGCACTTGCCCACACGTGCACACTAGTGAAAAGTTGTCAATATTTAATTTTTACAAGTAATGACGTAAAAACAAATGCCTAGCATTTGCTTGAACTATTAATATTATTTTCTTTAAGAAATGATATTTTAACACCAGAAGATATAACCCTGAGGAAAAAAAGATTGTATTTGTAGTTACTTAGTTCTGGGTAAAAAATAACCTTCTCTGAACTGACTTAATGATTTTACTTTACTGTAAAATACTGAAAAATCTCATCATTGATGGGCATTTCCTAATTCTCATTTGACATTTGCTTTTTCTCCCTGAATCCTCCAGTGCACACATTCTTTCTCTAGGCCTGTTAGAACCACGTCTATATGCCCTGAAACAATAGACAGCACCCTAGCCTGGTTCAGCATGGTTTCGTAATGGCATTTTCCATCAAATTCATGTACCTCAACCAAAGATGACAGGTGTTTTTGTTACCTACTAAGCCTTCCCTTCAGGGGAGATGGTTAAGTCAGGAAGCCCCTCTTAAATGGTTCATGCTGCCTTAGACAGTGGGGCTTTCATCCTCAAATCAGATGAGAATGTCTCACAGGGGCAGGAGGAAAAGTCACAGATCAGAATCAGATCTTACCACAAGAGACAGTATTTCTTCTACTGTAATAAAGAAGTCATTTTATTGCTTTAATTCAATTATCATAACCTTCCCTTGTCTGGATTCTTGGATAGCATAGACTTTCGGTGAAGATTGTGATCACATATGTGATATAGTTGCTGGCACAGTTGAAGCTTTCGGTCTTCGCAGATTCTTTTTTTCTTCATTCTGATGTGTTTTTATTGAAAAGACACATAGGTGGGGCATTTGGGTAGCTTTGTTCTGTAGTTTTTGCCTCCAGAATATCTTGGGCCAAAGAGTATGTATTCCAGAAGTCTCATAGCATTGTGCCAAGAGAAAGAGGTTTGAACTAGATGTAGTCTGTATTGCTTTCTAGATATGTGATCTTGGGCAATTGGTATAGCAGTCCTCAACTTTAGTCTCCTCAACTCTAAAATGGGAATTGTGTCATTTACCTCATAAGGCAGTTCTGAGAATTAAATGGAGACAAAATATGGAAATTACCATTTAAATAGAATGATAGTTTTGAGAAATCTTAAAGGGAAGAGTATTTGTTTTGTTTTGTTTTGTTTCCCAAAGAAACCTTTTATTAATGACTACAAATTTCATAAGTACAATTTTAGGAATATAGTGATTCTTCCCACCATACCCACCCTCCCACACCCACTCCTACCCTACCACCTCCTCCCTCTCCCATTCACAGTCTCCCACCCTTCCACCTCCTCCCTCTCCCATTCTCAGTCCCATTCTCCATTAAAGAAAAACAAAAAACAAAAAAATTATTTCTTGATAGTCAAGACAAGCGCTGTTCAAGTCATTTCTTCTCAAAATGTCAATTTCACTCTGGGGATCAGTTTGGAGATAGCTCAGAAGTCTGAATATAGACATACATTTGACCCAGCTATCCCATTCCTGGGAATTTAACTCAAGGGAAATGAAATCAGCAAATAAAAGAATTATCTGCACCCTCCGTATTTATTGCAGCTCAATTTACAATAACTAAGACATGGAAACAACCTGAATGCCCGTCAACTGAAGACGGCATAAAGAAATTATGGGATGTGTACACTATGGAATACTACACAACAGTAAAGAAAAAAATGAAATCTGGTCATTTACAACAAAATGGATGAATCTGGAAAACATCATAGTTAGTGAAATTAGCCAGTCCCAAAGGGACAAATAGCATATGTTCTCCCTGATCTGTGATAACTAATAGAGCATCTAAAAGGAAAGAGTATTTGAATAATGACCTCAAATTTATTTGACCACCACTACTGTCTAATAGAATTTTCTGTGATGATAAAGTGTTTCTGTCTAACATGGTAGCTACTCATCCTTGTATTATTAAACAGGTGAAGTATGCAAATAAATTTTTGGTTTCCATTGATTGAAATTTAAAGTCATACTTAGCTAGTGTTCATAGAATTGTACAGCACAGAATCAGCAGTTCTATGATGTTTTTGTGTCTCAATTGCTCAGCCATCAAAATGGACCAAATTGAATACTTAATAATGACTTTGCTATTGGCCAAGGACTAAATCTGGGGCCAAGGGTATATTCCTTCTCCCAATGTAGTCAAGTAACATCATTCTCTTGAATTGTTCAAATTCTTAATGAAGATTTGTGCATCTATAACCATCAATGAAGTAATACAAAAATACTGCTAGGTATTCTTGTTTAAGAGGACTGGATTCAGACAAAGAGTTGGTGGATGATTTTGCCACTGAAACCAGAAAGCCTTAACCCAGCTTCTTTAAAAATTTTACGTTTAAGTGTATCCTACAGAATTCCCATGCAGTTCTTCCTGGTTATTCATTATTAGGATCATTTCTTATGCCAAATGTCAATCAGAAGAGCACAAATGTGTAAAATGCCTGCCTCTGAAAGAGTAAGTCTTAAATAGACTTAGGAAGTTTCCTTGCTATAAATTTGGAATCATTAGGAGATGTTTGCTTTGCTTCCTATTTCTGGAGCTAATTAAATGATATCTTTCATACTTTATTTGACTACTGGGAATCCAATAGTCTAAGTACCTAAATTGATCTATCTTACTATATTGTAACCTTAACTTATTTATCTTTAAAACTGAGTCAAATAAAGTACTTGAACAAGAGGCAGGAAATTTATGAGAAAATTCGTGCATGTATGGGTTTTTGCCAACTCAATTTTTATGGAATCATTATCCTTCCTTCCATAGTCTGTAGTTTGTCAGGACTCTTTAAGGTATTTTGGCAGGATGCTTTAAGGAAAAGGAAATTTTTACCTGTACTCTTTAACAGATTGAAACTTGGCTGCAACTCAGAAATAGGAAACAGCTTGGCAGCTACAGTCTGACTTCAATTGAAATAAAATGTTCTCTCCTCACCTTCCCGTATTCCGGATGCAAATGGCTCATGGTTCCTGGAACATTCAGCACTCATCCTGCATGATGCTTGGGTTGGGTCTTCTGAGGTTGGTGGGTGAGAACTGGAAGTGAAGGATGCAGCCTGGAGTTCTGGGTTGGGATTCAAGGTTTCTCTGTCAAGTTTGAGAAACCTACAGTGTTCCAGCTGCCTGGATTTCCAACAGTGCAATTCTTGCCAGTTGTCGTTGTAAGGCCTCCAAGTGTGATTATTTTCCAGATTTCTATTGTTTTAATGGCAACTAAATCTTTTCCAATAAGGGTAACATATCTTACTCGCCTTCTATATGTGTCTGGCTACAGATAGTATTGCCATTTTTATTACAGTGCTTTTGAAAATAAAAGAATAGCTACATTTAATGCCAGTATTTAGTATCTGGGTCATTTTGTAGATCACCAGAAAAGCAGACATATGAAAGAATGACCCTCCATGCAAGTTTCCGGAAAGCCTTGCTTTATTCTAAGATATTTTGTGGCCAACCATGGACACTCCAAAGACAAACCAAACTGTCATTTCCAAACCCATGTTGTATTCACAGTCAGTAACACTTCTATACATAGAGGTATCTCTTAAAATACTGCGTTTCCATAACTTAAATAATGTTGATTGGTTGCATGTGAAGTGGTGATAAGAAGCTGAAATGAATAGCCCTAACATTTTCTTCACTGTATATGGTTCTCTCTTGCCTAGATATATGAGTCAATCCATTCAGTTATCTGAAAAAAGTGAACTAACAACTAAGGTCACTTTGAAGCTATCCCTTTATTTCCTCAGTGCACTCTTATTATTTTAATATATCTACTTTTCACACCAAACCCATCAACATGCACAGTTCTATACTAATTGCTGTCAAAGTTTCATTACTTTACTTTTGCAAGAAAGATAAGCTTCAGCTCAGATAGTTGTGATTTAAAATTAATATCATATGGCTATGTGTTATAAAAAGAAATAACTGTTGTGATATTTGCAACCATACCATATACTGTAGTGATATTTTAGGGAGAGTGTGTTAAGTCATGGAATTCTTTCCTTGAGATTTTTCAACATTGTGTAATACAAGTGTTTTTAATATAAAACATCATTTTACAAACAATGATAATATAGAAGCTTGCACTTGTTAAACATATTCCAGGTTCCAGATGCTATGTACGTGGGTACTTCAAAAAGTTCATAAAAATTTAGAATTGAAAGATAAGTTTGTTTTGGTCAATGTGTTTTGAAATCTGTGTATACATTTTTTCATAATATACATTTTCTATGAACTTTTTTAATTAAATATTTTATTGGTTTATTTGAAAGACTTAGTTACAGACAGAAAGAAGGACAGACTGAGAGAAAGGTCGTCCATCCTCTGGTTTTCTCCCTAAATGGCCACAACAGCCAGAGCTGGGCCAATCCGAAGCCGGGAGCCAGGAGCTTCTTCAGGGCCTCCCACATGTGTGCAAGGGCCCAAGCACTTGGGACATCTTCCATTGCTTTCCCCAGGCTGTAAGCAGAGACCTGGATTGGAAGAGGAGCAGCCAGGACATGAGCTGGTGCCCATAAGGGATGCTGGCACTACAGGCAAGGCTTAGCCTACTATGCCACAGTGCTGGCCCCCACTATGAGCTTTTTGGAGATCTCTTGCATACATGAATTTCAGACTGCAATGCCCTTGTATTAAGTGCATGGTCCACTGTTATATCTTTGAATTTACAAAACAAACAGGTGCTCTGTTGTCATTTTCAACAGATGGGGGAAGGGAGAAGCAGCATCACACAGCCAACCAAGAGCAGCATTCTCATGTGAATAGATAGAGTGGTAAAAATCTGAGCCCCTGTTCTCAAACAAAAGTTGTGCACTGCCTGTAACTAAGCAAAATGGTAGTTCTCACTGAGACAATTATTTTATCATCACTTTGTTTCAGCGACAAACTAGGAAAGAAAAGCTAATCAACATTTTCTTTGTCATTTGGAGCCAAGCTTTTTAAATTCTCATTCCCCTTTACCATTACATTTTGCTTGGAGCATCCACATAAATCATTTTGAAAGAACAGATGAATTAGTTAGGTGACATGAATCTTAGTTAAAATGAGCTTAAGCTATAGAAGTGTTATACCCATGAACAAATAAAGTGAGGATTAAGCAAAGTATTTCATTTATTTTAGATTACAAAACTGAATAATAATCATCTCCAAGAGAAATTAGAAGTAAGACCCCTTGAGTTGCATAGATGAACTGAATTCAACACAGAGAATGAATTTACACGTATGAGAACACTTTCCTATCTGTACTCTCACATGAAGGCTTTAACATCTGAATAGCCCCTTAGCAGGAAGGCAGGTCATGTTCTAGTATCTCCTTTTGATTGACAAAAATCTAACTCTCAGAATTCCTCTCTGCATAAGTGGCAAAGACACAATTTCAACCTTGATCTTTGCCTTCAAAATTTCTCCCTTACCTTATTCCACCTTTGACTTCTCAAGGCATGAACCTTTCTTCTACTATATGAGGTTCTGTATGCTTCTAACTGAAAAACCCAAGCCCTATACCTCTAGAAAATTTACAGACAAATGATCTCTTTTGACTAAGTGTGAACCCTTTGGATCAAGGCAAATTTGGGATACTGAAATCTTGAGGGCAATTGTTCTAGATTTGTTTTCTTTTTAACATATTATTTTTCAATGATGGTGTCTTTAATTACTTTTGTGCTGTTAAAATAGATTCATCTTCCATCCAAGATAGGTTCTAATGGAGATGTTCTGACATCAGAGTCTCAATTTGTGAGTAATTTTAAAAATGAGCAGAGACTCACTGTGCTCCTATAAAAGAAGCTGCACCCATCATTAGCAAATTGAATCTCTTTTGAACAGCAAAGCCAAAAAGCACATGTTCCTGGCTAAGGAAATAAAAGCAAAACAAAAATACAAAAGTTAAAATCCAGAAGAGGAATTTATTTTCCTTTGTGTATTGAGTTCCAAAAGGAGCACACACACACACACACATACACACACAGTTTTAAAGGGTTGAAATGGACACTTGAAGTTAATACAAGAACAGAGGACATAAAATTAGTAATCAAACTGGGAGCTTTTTTGTGATGAGAGCAGCAAATGTGCCAGAATATCTCAGAAGATAATGCATTACATTCATTTTTCCTGGTAGCTAATTTAACTCCTATTTTTACAGCTCACATGCCTTTGTCCTTGCATTATTAGCTGAAGAATACATTTCTCACTAAAAGGTCATCTTGAGGGATGATCATTTGCAGCTGTGTAACACACACACACATGCGTGTGTGTGCACACACACATACATACACACTTCTTTTTTAACTGATGACACAGCAGAATGGCAGTTTCTTGCTTCCAGGTTATCAACACCATGCTTTGTCATCCTGGGGAACCACTGCTGTGGTCTGTCCTTAATGACTTTACTTACATTTTGTCATAGCTGCTACTAAAGTATGTTTCATTTTTTTTCCCCACCACAAACTATTCTTTACAGAAGAATGTTAATTAGTAACTGATAGATATAAAGATTGCCAGCGACAGCCCATTAATTCCATTTACTTTAATAGGACTTAGAACTTAGCTTGCAGTACAGCTGTATTCAGACTGGATTATAAATGTAATTTTTTGCATCATTAACTTCCTTGATTAATCTTAGACACCAAATGCATAATTATCAGGGGGAAAAAGCCACCCAGTATTTGCTGCAAGGAGTCCAGCTTTAGAACTTATGCTTTTGCTACCTTATTAACAACATTGTAAATAGCTCAGGTTTTTATCAGAAAATGATTGCTTCCTATTGCCTGATGGTTAACCTGTGCCAGATATTTACTATTTCAGAGAACAAGTACACATATGCTGGTGTGTGTGCGTGTGCCTATGCGTGTGCCAGTGTATAGAACACAAACACACACACAGACACACAGCATCACACTTATAATGTCTGCTTTGTGATGAGTTCACTTATAGTGAATTTGTGTGGTAATAACAGACCATTAGCAGTGTGCATATGCAGATTCCAGTTTTGGAATCAGAGTCTCTTTCCAATTCTGCCTCTTGGGCCCTTTGTAGAAAATTGCTTCTTGTGAGACATTCCAGATGAGAAGTTTACTGGCAAGCATTCTGCCACAGCCACCCATGTGTCTGTGAGGTATATGACTCAGGATGCCACATCTGAAAGACAGAATCAAATAGTCTAAGGGCGTTCAAATGAGGGGAAAAGAAGTGGGCTGAGATTCAAATGCTTTGCTTCCTGTCCAGGGCTCCCACATGCTAAAAGGACAAGCCTAGGTGCTAAATGAAAAATGGGTGGCATCGAGGTTGAGTAAATCCAAAGCTGTATGCAAAGACTCTTTGAAGGAGACCGATCATTGGCTTGTGAGTATAAAGTGACACTTCATTAGCAAAAAGCTTCCTACTAAGGAGGAGCCAAAAAGTTTCAGCCCTTTCTTTTCCACCCCCCAAAAAAGAGCCTCTACGAGAGGATTTAGGAGATAGAGGCAGAGGGCGGGACAGGTTTCAAAAATGGCAAAAAGAGGACTCAACTTGTGTACTGAGTATGAGGGCTCATTTGAATCTATCAGTCCATATTAGTTCTTCCTCCTGAAAACACAGCTGGAGCTTCCAGTGCCTACATCCGTTCTGGCCTCAGTTGAGATCTCTAGTGCTCTGAGTTCTCAGACATCACCTTCCCCATGCTGTATGCCGCATTCCTAATTATGTGCTGACATAGCGTTCTTTTACACTGAAGTACATTCACATGTTTTGCTCACCTTGAATATATACTTTGCTAATTCTATTGGGGTTTTAGTCAAACTATTTTCTTTGTGTGTGTTAATAAGTTCTGGTACCCAGCACAGGGTGCTGTGCCCATGCATGTGAAGTACCCACCTCCTCTCATTATTTCTCAGGGTCATAGTGGACTGATCCCCAGGAATTAGAGTTACTGGCTTTTGGTGATCTGTTTATCTGATGCAGTTCTCAGAATCACCCCATTAGTTAGACCTAGAATGCAGTGGGGTCTTCCCCATGAGTAGTCCTGCAGATTAGGCTGGGAGCACAAAAGCTACTACAGATTTTTGCAGCCCCTACTGCCAGCCCTAGACAGCCAGGCTTGTTCTCTTCAAAGTTTTTCTTTTTAAATTTAAAATGTATTTTATGTCATTTATTTGAAAGAGAGAGGAAATAAGAGTGAGGGACTAGGAGGAGGAGGAGGAGGAGAGAGAGAGAGAGAAAGAGAGAGAGAGAGAGAGAGAGAGAGAGAGAGAGAGAGAAATTGAGTAGCCTGCAACATCCTGGCTTGGCCCAGGCTAAAGCTGGGGGCTGATAATTCAAGTCTCTCACATGGGTGGCAGAGACCCAAATACTGGAGCCATCACCTACTTCTTCCCAGGGTGTAGATTAGCAGAAAGCTGGAATGCAAAGTAGAGCCAGAACTTGAACCCAGGCACTGAGATATAGAATGATGGCTCCCCAAACTGCCTCCTACCTGCTATGCCAAACACTTGCCCCCATGAATTTCTTAATGGAATGATGTTTCTCTTTTACGGCCTTGTTAGTGTTAAACAGGAGAATACTGTCGTCAGATTTGCCTTTTGCCAATAGTGTTTTGGCTACATACTGGAGTATTACTTTAGGAAAGAAACCAGGCACACCTGGTTAGATCTCAATATACATATGTAGCTGACCTACATGCATAGATACACACACATAAAGAGTCAAATTTGAAAAGATGAGCTTAAATTTCAACTCTGACCTACATTGCTTATATGTTGGATAGAATTTTGTTCTTTGATAAATTTTTGTTTCCCTCATTTAAGATTGCTGTGCTTACTAGTGTTTCCCAATGTATACTTAAAGGACCTAAAGCGTTGATTGTTGTGGATTTTATATTTACATATATGTATTTGCTACTCATTTATTCCACAACCACTGAGATCTGAAGATGATTCAGGCACTGCCCTTTTCACACAATTCTTTCTGAACATGGCTTTTCAAGGACGGGTCTAACAAATTGCCCCACAATGGGGATGGAAGGTAGCTGAAAACAGCAGAGACTTGATTTGTCATAGTTCTGAAGGCTAGAAATTTGAAGTTCAGTATCAGCAGGGTGGGTTCCTTCTGAACATTTTAGAAAAGAATCCTTGCTTGCTTATTTCTAGCTTCTGTTGGCACCTCGCAATCCATGGCAGCCCCTCCCTTCCAGCCATATTGCTCCAACATCTCACTGGCCTTCTTTGTGTATCCATGTGTGAAGTCCCCCACTGCCTCTATCTTTTAAGTACTCATAGGATGACATTTACACCCCACCGAGATAATCCAGGGCTCTCTCTTTACCTCAAGATTTTTAACACATTAATATCACAAAGATCCTCTCTCCAAATAAGATAACATTTATTTTCTTGCTATATAAGGTGATAGTTTTAGGTTCCAGGAATTGGGACCCTAAACATATTTTTTTTCCGGTTGGGTGGGGTAGGGGACACCATTTAACACACTACATGAGCGAAAAGAAATAATTGTACCATAGATCTAACCTTCCATTCACAATGATGGATGTGCCACTTGTCAGTTCAGAATTAAAATCCCATAAATGGAGAAGTAGAAAGTAATTTAAGAACTTATGAGTTTGGGGGCCTTCACTGTGGCTTAGTGGGTAATGCTGTTTCCTGTCATGCCAGCATCCCATGTGGATGTCGGTTCCAGTCCTGGCTGCTCCACTTCCCATCTAGCTCCTTGCTAATGTGTCTGTGAAAGCAGCAGGGAATAGCCCAAGTCCTTGGGCCCCTGCATCCACGTGGGAAATCCCTGTGAAGCTCCTGGCTCCTGGCTCCTGGCTTTGGATCGACCCAGCTCTGGTTCTTGCAGCCATTTGGGGAGTGAAACAGTGGATGGAAGATATCTCTCCCTCTCTTTCTCTATCTCTTTTTCTTTCTCTCTCTGTAACTCTGCCTTTCAAATAAATAAATAAATCTAAAAAGAAAATTGTGAGCTTATAAGAAATTTCCTGGATGCACATAGCTCCATTTTTAATTAAATTAATTAATTATACTTGTTTGAGTGGCAGGGAGGTGGAGAAGAGAGAGACAGAGTGAGGCCAGCATTGTGGCACACTGGGTAAGCTGCTGCCTGTGATGCTGGAATTCCATTTGAGCACCAGGTTCAAGTTCTGGCTGTTCCACTTCCAATCCAGCTCCTTGCTAATGTGCCTGGAAAGGAAGTGGAAGATGGTCTGAGTACTTGGGCCCCTGATACAGTTGTGGGAGGCCGGGATGGAATTCCAGGCTCCTGGCTTAGTCCTGGCCCAGGCTGGACCATTGCAGCTATTTGGGAAGTGAACCAATGAATGAAAGAGCTCTCTGTCTCCCTCTCCTCTCCCTCTTCCTCTCCCTCTCCCTCTAACTGTGCCTTTTAAACTTAATAAAATAAAACTTTATTTAAAAATGAGAGACAGGGAGAGTTTTTCCATCTACTGGTTCACCAAATGCCACCACTAACTCAACCCATGTTTTCCATGTAGGTGGTAGGGATCCATCACCTGTTGCCTCTGAGGAGGCATATTAGCAGGAATCTGGAATCAAGAGTAGAGAGCAGACTTGAATCCAGACACTCTGATAAGAGAAGTGGATGTCCCAAACTACATGATGACTGCTTTGACAAGTACCTGCTGCTTCACGCAAGTCTGTAGGGGTGTAGGAGGGAAGAAAGGCTGGTTGCCTGGCTCCTGGCCCAGTGCTCCTTCTCTTCCACCATGCTGACTGTCTCAAAAATTGTACCAGGGCATCACAGCTGGGTGATTTGTAAAAGAGCTTGATATAAATCAGAACCCATCCGTGTTAGCAAGGACCTTAGCAGTATAATGAGGTGGCCAAGAGCATTTTGTTGAATATGCTTTGCTTTCACCTCCTATTTGAACCTTGGGCAAAAAAAATCTTCACTTTAAAATGTCTTTGGTTTCTACAACTCTTGGGGTTTTTCTAGGGGTGAAGAGAACTAATATTCATAAGGTACTGGGGAGTATCTAGGCCACAGAACAGCCTGTACTGTTAGCTATCATTAGCATATACCTGTTTCAAGTCAGAGATGTACAGGAGGTCTTGTGTTATGGCTCCCTCCTGGCCACACAGTTGTATAATAGCTGAGGTAGAATGTATACCTAGCTATCTGGAACCTAATCCAGTTCTTTGTACCAAGCCCCTATCTTACACCCAAAGTTCTTGCCAGGAAGATTTTCATGTGACAAACTTAGGTTATTATTCTAAGCAAATGAGAAATGAGATACCTTACTATTAATTTCATAAAATATGAGCTTAGAAATGACAATTTGGTATCCTTAGTAGTTGAAGAAGCAGGAATTCTGTAATGATCTAGTAAATTGAGACTCATAAACAAAGAAATTGTTATTGATGATGGCACAGGTTTCAAGGACAAAGAGGAGACTGCTGAAATTTTGGCTCTTGCAAAAAGAAAAATGTCAGGTTTGTATTTTAAAGCATGTGGTAGTGGCAAAATCAAAGTGTATTTGTGATTTAGGCAGATATTTTCTGACATTTTTGAGGCCTTTTAAAAAAATAATCAGGGAAGGGGAAGTACTAATTTGGAGATTTGCTACTCTAAAGAACTCTGTTGTGGATTTGTGATAACAATGTGCACACTTCTTTTGATTGCACACTGAAGTCCCAGCTTCAAAACGACCCCTGTTAGTAATCTACATCTTACCAGTCAAAAGCATAAGTATTTTTTCTAAGCATTCAGACACCATAACTGTTGTTAATGTATGCTGTTTCTTGAATTCTTCAGTATTGTTTAGAGACATTGTAACAACCCACATACTAAGCAGAACAAGCAATGTGAAATGAGCAGGAGAAGTTGTTTCTTTAATATGTTTTATGTTAAAACTAGTTAGATTTAAAGGCTAGAGAAACATTTATGGTTTGCAAAACTACATATGCCTTGTTTTGTAGAGGTCATTTTAGGAATGAGAGCCTGTTTTGCTGTGACTAGTTACTTAGCATAACAGTAGAAGGTCCCCTATCCTCCTTCAAAAACTCTCCTGCCAGGAAATTGATTTTCTGATGGAAAGTACTGAAGGGTATCTTTAGCATCAGTGCAGAGGCAACTAATTTAGCACTATCAGTGAATCAGATGTCTATATATTCCCAGCAGTAAACAAGAATTAAGCCATTCCTTGCCCTGTTTCTATTACCCAGATTCCTTTGCAAGGAAATAGCATGCATTGTGGCCACCCCAATTCTCAAGTCACCTGATACCGTGTTTTCCTCCCTTCAACTGACCTTTATTTTCATCATTTCATACACATTACATGATTGCTATTAGACTTGCTTTTTCTTATTTAAGCCTTTCATTTTACTTTTTTTTAAATCTTCAGGTGAAAGTAATCTTAAGGTGGCTTTGTTTTTTAAATTTGAATAGATTTCAGCTTATTCAAATAGAGCAAACTTGATTACTGATTACAATTTTTCTTTTCCTGGTCTCTATGAATTAATCTATTCCTTAATTCTTCTATTCATTAATTCTGATTAGCCTTTCAGAAAGTCATCTACTCCTATTCCAGGTAAATACAACGGCTGAAATTCTTGAATATGTGTTTAGATTAGCTTGTTATGCCTTTTCCCCTCTTACACGAATAATGAGATCTTTAAATTGATTTTACCTTACCACTATCTCAACACACAGACACACAGACACACACACACACACACCTTCCCCATTTCCTGTACAGTTATTCTTTCCAGAAGCTGAGTAAAGAAGTGGCCACCTGAAACCTTAACCATTAGAAGATTTTTTAACAGAAAATGAAAGTAAAGCAAAAGGACAGCTCTGACAACAGCAAAACTCTAGTGTGTCCAAGTCGACAAAAACAGGTAGAGAAAATGGCTCGAGGGCAAGATCAAGAGTATTTAGGGTAAGAGTATCAGAGGTAAATGAAATAAAATCAAACATGTTGAGTTCCTGCTATGTGATGCTCTGTCTACACTTCAACGAAGAGTCCATTAATTTGAATGGGATCCTGTGGAAGTGGTACCTATCTGTCCATAGACTGTGTCTGCCTTCCACTGGGGAGCTGTCACTAGGAGTTGGCACCCAGAGACTGTGTTTCCCAGCTTTCCTGTGAGGACTGCTATGTTCTAGCTAAAGGAAGCTGATTGAAAGTGATGATATTATACTTCACGCCTGGCTGGGGAAAAAAAATCCGCCTGATTGAACAGGCTCCTGTCAATTCCTGGGTGGCTGACATCGAAAGAAACCTCAGGTGACTGTTAGGACTAAGGCGTGACTCTTCTAGGATCCGCTGTTGAAGCCCTGACCCCCAGTATCTTAGAATGTGACCGGATTTGAAAATGGAGCCTAAAAGAGGTATTTAGGTTAAAATGAGGTGTTAGGGTCAGCCTTAATCGAAGCTGACTGGTGTCCTCATAAGAAGAGACTACAACAAACAAAAGGAGACACTAGAAGTCCTTGTGCTCAAAGAGGACATGTGAGGACACAGCAAGAGAGCAGCCATCTACAAGATAAGAACAGAGGCCTCAGGAGAATCCAAACCTTCCCACACCTTGACCTTGGATTTCCAGCCTCCAGAACTCTGAGAAATAAATGTCTTCTGTTTAAGCCACCCAGTCTGAGGTATTGTGTTATGGCAATGCTGTACTGTTGCCCTTGGAAACCACGTGGTCAATGTGTGGTAGAATCTTTGTCATCCAAGATCTCTGGTGACTACAAGAATGGAAATCTCACTCCAGACGTGTATGTCCACCCAGTATTATCTGTGCACAAAAATTAAACCTCCTATGTGTTTGAATCAATCAGTATTTAAGGTTTAACTGTTAGAGGAATTTGAATATCTTAACATTTTTAAAGATTTTATTTATTTATTTGAGAGGTAGAGTTTCAGACAGAGACAGGGAGAGACAGAGAGAAAGGTTTTCCATCTGCTGATTCACTCCCCCAAATGGCTGCAATGGCTGGAGCTGAGCCAATCCAAAGCCAGGAGCCAGGAGCTTCTGTCGAGTCTCCCATAGGGGTACAGAGGCCCAAGGACTTGAGCCATCTTCTGCTGCTTTTCCAGGCCATAGCCAAGCACTATCAGAAGAGGAGCAGCCAGGACACCAACCAGCACCCATATGGGATGACAGAGCCATAGAGGGAGGCTTAGCCCACAACGCCACAGCACTGGCCTCTATCCTAACTTTTATAAAGGTTGTTTCTGTACACAGCAACCATAATATACGGTCACAGGGATTGCATTCCCTAGTAAACTTGGATGTGATGCACATAGAAATGAACTGAGGGCCCAGAGGGGTCTCTTTCCTTACAAGTCAACGTTTCGATGATTCATTTAGATACTTCATTCCAACTTTATACCCTAGCATTCTCAGTCTATTTTTGTCTGATTATACAAGTCTGCCTATTTGTTGCACTAAGAATTCAAATGGCCATTAAATGCATAAAGAAATAGAGAATTCTATAATTATAGCACTGGGAAATTTACCACAGGTCTTCTTGGCCAAATTTCCATGATGTTGATGTTGGTTCCTCTCCTGTGTTATCAGTAACACAGAGAGGGTGGTTCCTGTGAAATAAAAGACACTTGTTTCAGGACCCCTCACTTACAAAAGTGGCTTCCATGTGTTGTAGGCATCAGGGCTCCCAGCTAGGCTTATTCCAGATTCTTCCCTCTACACTTGAAAGAATTCAAAGGTGGAGGCATAAAGGTATACAAAAAACAGAATTTATTTATTTAGAGCAAAGCACAGGTGCACACTTATGATACAAGTCAGGCCAACGAGAGAAAGAGAGCTGCATGGATGAACAGCCAAAATACAAAAGACTACAAACAAACAAACAAACAAAACCTCTCAGTCATGTAATAACCATCAATAACTAACAAAATAACCCAAAAAATAAAAAATCCCCTCAACAAGGTTAGGGCTTTTTTTATGCCATCACAAGGCAAAAAAAAAAAAAAAAAAAAAGTGATGCCTGGAGTGAAACCGAATTTAATATTCAAAAGGGTGCAGAGTTTGGGGTGGAGATTGAACACTGCCCATTGCCATATCCTTTTTTTTTTTTTTTTTTGGAAATATTGGAGATGTCATGACTTCACATGCACAATGAGAGTGAGATTACTTCTCATGGTAATTTTATTCTAATGACAATATAATGACCTGTGTGTCCCGGAGTTGTGTAGGTGGGGCACATCCTGCAGCAATGTTGAATATTTCTAGCTGGTTCTGTAATCACAAAATTGCAGAACTTGTGGTCTCTGCTACATGGAAAGGGGCATGGCTTGATGATGCATGAAAGGTGGGCCCCGGGTGGTATTCAGAAAGGGAGGCTTGGTTTGTGCACACAAAGGGAGTTGTCACTTGGGCAGGGCAGGGCTGTCATGTGGGCTGGCTGCAAATACCCCACTGTGAGTTGTGGGTCAGCTGCTAGGGCCAGTCTCATGGCCAGTTGAGACCTAGCTGTCAAACTGCAGATTACCTACAGCTGTCCATCAGTGGCCTTCATGGGTTGCCTGGGGCTGTCAATCAGCATTGGCTGTGGAGCTGTCCAGCCGTGGTTCAGCTATCTGCCTACTTTCCATAACATGTGGGCCCAGGAAGAACCCTATTCATGTACTTTCACAGTCATGAATTTTGGCTAAAACACTAAAAACATAAAAACACAATTAAGGCTAGTGTTTCCTTACCTTCTGACTTCTTTCTTTATTTATCTTCTCATGTGCTGAAGGATCTTGGAGTAGGTCCACACATTTTTAGAATTCAGCTAATGGGAAACCAAGTTAGGATACATTCTATTTGAGTTTAGTAAAAAATATATTTTTGTGGTTTTCAGGAACTTTCTTGTATAGTAAGGTTGATATTTACCATACTATTACAAAAAAAAAATGGCTTCCAGAAATATTCTTCCCACTCACTTTGCAACTCATCAGATCAGACCTTAGGTCTCACTATGAATCTATTGTAAAGTATGTGTGTTCCAGAGAAGAAACAAGGCTTAGAATATATGGAGCCAGAAACTAGAGTGTGGAAATAACTTTAAATCTTACAATTAAAATATAAAAGAAACTTAATAGAGATGTCCCAAACTTCACAACAATTCTAAAAAATTACATTATGTTGCCAATGTTGAATTGTTTTGAAGCTAAGGAAAACTATTATAAATCTATCATTAAAATCAATCATAGCAGAAGAAAGACTGATTTTCTTTATTCTCTTCATTGGAACTTATAATACAAAATCATTGTCATAGGAAGAGGCAATCAAAGAATATTCAGCAAAAAGATGTAGGAGAAAAAATTATTATTAAGGTGAGTTAGTAAAAATAGGTGTCCAGTGCATAACAAATCTTCCCAGGCAGATGAATCAATTAATTCACAGGATTTTATTGGGGTTTCACTCCCGGGCGAGGTTCCACGGCCCCAACAGAGCAACAGAGCAGGGGCCAGGGAAGTCGTGTGTCAGAGATTGGGAGAGCTCCTTTTATAGATTCAGGGCATGGGAGTTAAAGGTTGAGGCGGGTCTGATCCTCATTGGTTGACCTTTAGGCACCCACAGTGACCTTGACAAGGACTTTTTATCCCCGGAAGCACAGGTAGGAACTTTCCATTCCCGGAAGTGTAGGCCTTCTTTCCTTGTGGATCCCAAAGCTACCAATAATATCTGTGATATCTGTCAAGTTTTTTTGCATATTAGAAGTTTGTTATGTTTCATCATTATAATTATCTCTTCCCAAGATAATTTTTTATTTGGATGTATTATTTTTAAAAACTAAAATTGGGGGCTGGCGCTGTGGTGCAGCGGGTTAACGCCCTGGCCTGAAGCACCAGCATCCCATATGGGCTCTGGTCCTAGTCCCAGCTGCTCCTCTTCCAATCCAGCTCTCTGCTATGGCCTGGGAAAGCAGTAGAACTCCTTGGGCTCCTGAACCAGCGTGGAGCCCTGAAAGAAGCTTCTGGCTCCTGGCCTTGGGTCAGCGCAGCTCTGGCCAGAGTTGCAGCCATCTAGGGAGTGAACCATCGGATGGAAGACCTCTCTCTCTCTGCCTCTCTTCTCTCTATGTGTAATTCTGACTTTCAAATAAATTAATTAATTAAAAAAAACAAAACCTAAAATTGGACCTACTTCAACTGTGGGCCCCTTGAAACCGGAATCAGCTCCAGAAATAAGTCATTGTTTGAACTCTTCTAGTGACCAGAGTTCCCCACCCCACCTCAGGCCTTTTCTTTCAGTGTAATGCAGTCTTCCTTCTGCTTTGTGTTGTTACTACTGTTTCTGTTTCTGTGTTTGTTTTGAGTCTGTTATGTTGATCTCAGTTTTTTTTTTTTTTTTTTTAGAATTTATTTTGACTTTATTAACAATGTGGCTTAGAATTTTTTGTTTTTGTTTTTTTTTTTTTTTGTTTTAGATTTATTTATTTATTTGAGAGGCAGAGTTATAGAGAAAGAGAGAGAGGGAGAGACAGAGAGGTCTTCTGTCCACTGGTTCACTCCCCAAATGGCTGCAACAGCTGGAGCTGGGCTGATCCAAAGCCAGGAGCCAAGAGATTCTTTTGGGTCTCCCATGTGGGTGCAGGGGCCCAAGTACTTGAGCCATCCTCCAGTGCTTTCCCAGGCCATTAGCAGGGTACTGGATTGGAAGAGGAGCAGTGGGACTTGAACCAGTGCCCATTATGGGATGCTGGCATAGCAGGCAGAGGCTTTATCTACTGTGCCACAGCACCCGCCCCAACAATTTGTTTCCAAGTTCAAAGGGCTTTTTCATTTAGAATAAAAATTAAATATAACTGACATAGATTTTCATTTATTTAAATGAAAACACATATACAGAGCACAGTCATACAGCAAACTAACAACATGACTTTTGTCCTGCCAATTTTCAAAGCTAAAACATTAATTTTCCCTTTTATGCACCAAAACAGACACAAGATATGAGTCAAATTCCTATACAAACAATTTCAATTGGAATGAAAAATAGCAGAAGGGCTTTCAAAGTTTGCAACTCTGGACAGTTTGCACCAGTTTCCATTTTGAACAAGTGAGATGATTCTTTTTTTTTTTTTTGTCATTTAAAAACTTGCCTCAGTTTTCTCACCATAAGGAAATTTCCTGCAAGTGATTGTCCTAGAACTTTCCCTTTTCTACCGTACATCTCTTGGGCCCACATGAAGCACTGCTCTGCCTTAGTAATGTGATGTGACCTACATACTCATTGGTACTGCACCCCAGCCATTTAAAACAAAACCAGTAAGGTGGAAAGACTAAAGTTGTGAGTGTCATTTATCTTCTAAACTACAGAACTTTTTAACTAATACCTAAAGCGATGTCATATGTCAACAATTACTAGTTTTAGGTAATTTAACTAGGTCAACATAGGACAATTCAATTGTATCATATCTTTTAGAAACCTGTAAACTACTCTGTTAGTAAAAGCCATGAGAATTAATCAACTTAAAAATTCAACCATGTTGGAGGGAATAATTTTCAAGAAACAACACTGAACAAACAGAAGAACCATTACATGTAATAGTTACTATGATAACCTTCCATTGTCATTTAATTATTGCACCAACAAGACTTGGTATGTTTTCTAAATTGTCTTTATTAAAATCCATTATGTTTTTAAATAATATTTAATGAAACTCCATGAAGGGAGTGGGAGAGGGGAGGGCCGCGGGAGGGAGGGAGGTTGGGGGAGGGGAGCCACAACAATACAAAAGTTGCACTTTGTAAATTCACATTTATTAAATAAATTTTATTTAAAAAAAAGAAAAAAAAAGAAAGCCAATTGAAATGAAAAAAAAAATTAAATGATATTTAAGGGGAAAACATATCTCCATTGTATCGTTTTCTGAAATTAGTCCACTTGTGGATATCTGCTGATTAGAAGCCAGAGAATTTTAATGTAGTTTTTTTTCTGTATATAGTTTACATTTTCATTTCTTTTTATTTTATTTCTTAAAAATTGTAGTTATGTATTTGAGAGAGAGAGAAAGAGGCAGGTAGACAGAGTTCCTGTCCACTGGGATGCCTCTAGTGGCCACGGCTGAGCTGGAACCAAGGCCATGAGCTGTGATGGCAATCTTGGTCTTCCACATTGGCAGCAGGAACCCAAGTACTTGAACTATCACTGCTGCCTCCCAAGGTCTTCAGTGGCAAAAAGCTGGAATCAGGAACCAAACTCATGTATTCCAGTGTGAGCTGTGAATATCTTTTAACTGTTGGCTAAATGCCTGCTATCAGTTGTGTATCTTGAATTCAGGGTGTGATTTTAAGTACCCTGGTGGAAAATGGTATTGCATGAGGATGTTAATTTTTGACCATTACCAAAAATTAAGAATCAAAAGTTGGTTCTGTTTATGCAGGACCCTGTTGATCCCTTCCATTTGTAGTGCTTTATTTCGACAGATATGTTAATTGATTTAATCTCAGTAAGTTCTTTGTGAAAAAAGGTAGAGCAAGGGAAAGTGTCACCATTTTTACTGGAAAAATTTGAGACTTAGTCTATAGATTCTAATAAATTAGCTGGCTTGGACACATGGCTTATTAGCATCTGAGTCCTGAGTCAGTGCTTTTTCTCAAGGTGCTGTAGCAATTAATCTGACTTCTCACAGTTTTACACTGAGTATCTGTGACTGCAAGAAGAACTGATTTCCTCCTTGGTAATTTGGTAACTGACAACATGAGTGAAGGCCATCATGACATAATACATTATTTAAATAAGTACTTCTCCTATCTGGACATGTGAAGAAGTTTGAAGTTTGAAGTTTACTTTGATCAAGTTGTATGACCTTTCTGATTCTCACTTTCTTCATATTAAAATAGTTAATAATAACTATTTCACAGAACTTTCAGGAGGTAAAGTGAAATAATATCTGTGAACCGTCAAGAATGATGATAATTTTTAATAGATTCTCAGAAGATGTGAATTTTCTTTTCTTTGCCATCCTATTTTAATCAAGTACAGGTGCAATCCAGCCTAGAAATATTGTGGGGCATGACAAACAAAGTTATGGCAAATACGTCTGTCTTCACAACAAGGTACTCAGGTCTCATGTGTTAGTGATGATAAGGTATCACACCATTTTCAGGTATTTTTATCTTCATTTCCCTATGTCTAACAAGATGGAACTTTGTTCTAGAAACCAGTCATACTCAGGAACATCTGTCTCTCTATCTCACTGTCCACTCTGCCTGTCAAAAAAAAAAAAGATAGGAATGAAACAATCTTTAAAATGCTGTAAGAATGAAGGTATTTTAAGTAATATTATCATTTCTAACCTCAATGATCCATTTGTTGTAAGAGCTCTTAATGATGCATTTTAAAGACTGAACTTGATGTCATTATTGCAGATAGCAGCACATGGTATTTGACCACATGGCTCCAGGAATTATAGCAACTTATGGTAAATAGCTACCTAATTATTTTGGGAAATAGTTTAGACCCGTGAACTTGATAACATCTTCATTCTGTATTATACAGACATAGGGTAATATTTTTAACATAATATGCTTATATTTTCAAGTTAGGATATTCATAAGGCTTATGAAGTGTGAAGGCTTAAGAAGGCTTCACATAAGAGTGAAGATCAGATATGTTATGTCTTTTGTTCCAACTCACATAGTCAGTAATCATAAGGTCTCAGAGTGGTGTTGAACTGGCCACTATGGCTCATTTTTCTTATTTCCATATGAAATAACATCATGGAAACAGACTGAGTTTAAGTACGACTCTTCTCTTCAACTTCTCTTTGTCTCAGCATTCTCCTGTGTAATCTAGAAAATAATGATATATTTTTATAATATAATTTATATATATATATGTATATATGCATGCCAAGAAGAGCCTAGTATACCTCCCATGAACCCCCACCTCCTGGCTGGGACCTGTCAGGAAGTTTTAACCAACAGAATGTAGCAAAGGTGATTCCATGCACATAATCACTGTACGTGATTATGTTATGTAAGATTGCTAACACCAGTCTTGTGAAGGGATTCTTTTTCTTGCTGACTTTGAAAGAGCAACTTAGCATGCTGTGAGCTGCTATGGAGAGAGCCACATGACAAAGAACTTGGGCAGCCATAGGCCCAAGCAAGAAAATGAAAATGAGGCTTCATTCAACAGCCTATAGGGAGCAGAATGCTGTTGACAGCAAATGAGTGAATAAACAGATCCTTCTCTAGCTTTGCCTTGGGTGAGACCACCTTCTAGGCCAATACTTTGATGACAGTCTTGCAGAGGACCTGGTTAAGCTGTGTCTGTACTCCTGATTCTCAGGGACAGTGAGATAGCAAATGTACACTCAGTTTGTAGTACTTTGTTGTACATCCAGAGATAATGAATACACCCTAAGAGGGCCATTGTGACATCAAATCTGTTAAAAATATTACATACTTTTATATGTATTTATGCCAGACACATTATAATAAATCAAAAATGCATCTTTGTAATGTTCCTCCTTAATGGAGAAATGTTAGGAGAGTTTTAGAGCTATACCCTAATGAATGTGTTCCTAAATAGTTGACTCCGTGATGCCTGTCCTTTGATATAATACAATCCTATTACTTTTTTTAAAGATTTATTTATTTGAAAGTTAGAGTTACACAGAGAGAGAACGAGAAACAGAGAGAGAGAGAGAGAGAGCTCTTCCATCCACTGGTTCACTCCCCAATTGGCCACAACGGCCAGAGGTGGGCTGATCCGAAGCCAGGAACCAGGAGCTTCCTCTGGGTCTTCCCCTGTGGGTGCAGGGGCCCAAGGACTTGGGCCATCTTACACTGCTTTCCCAGGCCATAGCAGAGAGCTGGATCAGAAGTGGAGCAGCCGGGACTCCAACTGGTGCCCATATGGGATGTTGGCACTGCAGGTGGAGGCTTTACCAACTGTGCCATTGCACTGGCCCACATTATGGGGTCTTTATAGAACTATGCCCCCATGTTTGTGTAGATAGATAGATAGATAGATAGATATACACACATTTATAGATGTATACAATTTTTTTGGTAGATGTGATTGTTGCTGAAATTTTCCCTATAATCCTAGGGTCTTCAAAATTAGGGAATATTTAACAATATTCAAAGAAAGCAACATTGTTTTAGTGGCTTATTAGTCAACATATTTTGATTATAAGTGACAGAAACTCAAGTTGTATAAGTTTAAGAAGTAGGGATGTATTTGTCTGATCAGTTGGGAATGATAAGAATAAAGCTAAGGACAGATGAAGGAGGGATTTAAATGCCTCACATTTGTTTTTTATTTGCATTTTGTCTCTTTTTCTCTCTGTATGTGGTTTTGACTTGTCTTTATGAGGCTTTGGAAATGAATATATCCAAAGTTTATTACCTAATATATATTAACAGATCTAAGAGAAACACATAAAGTGATAAATGCTCTCTTAGCTTCTTCCTGAAAAGAATCCCAGAGACGAATGGTATTGGCTCCCATTCTGTTCTGGACTGACACCTTGGACCAAGGACTTTTAATACTATGTATCAAAATAGTCTAAGTGGCTCAGTATAATGATCCCAGTCCTATTTCTAGAGGAAATGGATGGACCTATTCCCGGAAGGATGATGAGAAGCCATGTTAATCAGACAACAGTGACGTCTAAAATTTATTGGCAATATTTTTATCAAGTGCCTAGAATTTAAATGTTTACTGCTGAAAAACCTGATTTGGATAGCATTCCCTATAAGTGAGCCATTTGGCTTGCTAATAGATGATTATGAAGCATAAATTGACTCTATACTTCTGAACACCTTTTTCTTCTTATTTTAATTAGTGAGTCTGGAATGAAGGCCTAGAGATTGAAATCTGAAAACAATTAATGATAATTCTATCTATAGCTGACCCTAATTATTTAGCTCAATTGGCTAGAGCTCATTGTGTTAATGAGGCTGATGTGGTGGGTAAATCCCTGTGTGAACCAGTAGGTCTTACACTGTTTTAGAATACAAACTCTATGCTTTCTCTAACCTTCTTCTGAAAACTGCTTTGGGATAGGGGCAGAGCAAATGATTTTACTCAGCACAATTCTATTTAACACAGCTGGGAGCAACTCCAAGTTAACCCCTCCTGAAAATGTCTAATCACCATTTACATTTATGGGAGAAGGCATGATTCTTTTCTTTTCTTTCTTTTTTTTTTTTTTTCCTGACAGGCAGAGTGGACAGTGAGAGAGAGAGACAGAGAGAAAGGTCTTCCTTTGCCGTTGGTTCACCCTCCATGGCCTCCACGGCCGGTGCGCTGCGCTGATCTGAAGGCAGGAGCCAGGTGCTTCTCCTGGTCTCCCATGGGGTGCAGGGCCCAAGCACTTGGGCCATCCTCCACTGCAATCCCAGGCCACAGCAGAGAGCTGGGCTGGAAGAGGGGCAACCGGGACAGAATCCGGCGCCCCGACTGGGACTAGAACCCAGTGTGCCGGTGCCGCAAGGTGGAGGATTAGCCTTTTGAGCCACGGCGCCAGCCATGATTATTTTCATTTTAAGTATTTGATTATATCTCAAGATAGTGTGACTTATTGATAGGATATTTTAAAAGAATTTTTCTCCCTACGTCAATGAAGTCTCACCAACTCAATCCATTCTTAGAAATATGAATGAACACATTGGAAATTTAAACAAAGATAAAAGAAGGATGATAAATATTAATATTCAGGACTTTGATAGGCTGTGCTTTTATTTCACTGCTGGATTGGAACTATTTTCATTTGTAGATGGAATTTTGACTTTTCTACATGAAACCAAAAATGAAGCATCATCTAGCAAGTAAGACAAGAAAATTTACTATGGAGATGATCAGGGTAGAAATAACAACAAAAACAATGGATATTTTTGAGCTTTTCCTAATGGGTCAGAAACTGTGGTAACTACTTTTCTTATTTTAATATAATCTACTTTATACAACATTTACAGGTAAATTATTTTATTTTTCATATTCTATAATACAGGAAGTAGAGGCACAATATGCAAGAAAATAACTTGTTTTACATTACACTGATGCAGAGTGTTGACCCAACTAACCTGAATTCAGAGCTTGCATTCTGAATAGCCAGCTGATAATTCTGCATTTTCAGTCATCTGACATTCCAGTAATCCTGATAATTTTAGAGTCAGTAAGACTTTATCCATTTTCTTAACAATATTCCTGAAAGACATACACGATTATAAAAAAAAATACTCTGCATTATGATTACTTGATTACAAGTAACACGGTATTATCCAAACTGCTTATGAAAATTAAAGGAAGAGGTAATTTCCTGGAAGATTAGAGACATATCGTGGAATTCCAAGGCATGAATGACAATTAAGCCTCTTAGAAGACCAGAAACTACCACTCTCCTTCTCAGAACTGTTTGTCATCTCTACCCCTCTCTGCCGACGTACATTTGTTCTCCTCTGTCTCTGCATTTAGCTTACTTTGCTCCAATATGCACCATACCCTGTAGTCTAGACTGCTTCCCAAGGATGTGTTTACCTAACCACCAATAGGACATAAGCCAGTATCTCTGAGAGCCAATTCCAAATCCAAGCAAGAGAATGAGATTTTTAAGAACTATAGAACAGAATGGTTTTCCAAGAAGAAGATGTGGAAACTGGAAAGAAATGATTGATAGAAAACATAATTTGGATTTATCAGTATAATTATAGCTATATCCTGGGGATCGATGTGATAATAGTGTTATGGAGCACCATGGAAATGGAAATTATGTATCTTTTTAATGCAAGAAGGTCTAGTTTTAATTTGGCACATCTCCACTTACTAGCTATGCTAGCTTAACCTGATTTTACTGATTTCAGTATGCTTCAATTTTGCCACTATTAAACCATGATAATATTAAATGCTACCCACAATTATTGGAGGATGATATACAGTCCTTAATACAAAAGTGTCCCCAACTAAAGGATAAATAGATGTTGATCAGTCTTTATTATAGATTAAGTGAACTTATTCCATGTTAGTTTCCCTCTCTTTCTCTATGTTGTGTAAATATGTCTGTAAATATTTGTATGTATATGTCCATATATATAAACACATATTTGTGTGTGTGTGCTTGAGATGCCACTTACTATGCACACATCAATTCTAAGAGTAATTCTGGGGAAAACAAAGCTTGGAAGTTAATTTTGATAAATATTTAAAAAATTATCTGATCTGTAACTGCATCAGAAAGGGGAATTGTTTCAATTAGAAGACTGCTGGTGCATGGTTGATTACAGTATGTGAGAGAGAAAAAGAACAAGATATCTCTCTACCCGAAAACAAAAAGCAGATGTTAGAACTCCATCCATTTACAGCAGAATTGATCACAAGAAAATAGTTTTGACCCTTAAGTAACATCTCTTTTGGAAAGCCAGCAGCTTTCTGCCTCTGACATGGAGGTTAAATCCTAATTATCTCCACAGAGAGATGGTAGGGCCATTCTGACAATGAGGTGGAAAGGTCTGACAGTGGAATTTATTTAATAGGAGCCACAGTCACTATCCTGTAGGTGCTTCCTATAATCAAAACCTTTTGTTTTCCAGCTCAGGTCCCCTTGTGAGGGAGACTGCATGATGGAGCCCAGAGCGTCTGTTCTGAGAGTCAGAGGCCTGGCCCCTCTTCTCTCCGGCCTTCTAAGTTTTGCAATCTGGGAGCCAATTTACTATGCCAGACTTCCGTTTCTTCATCTATTTCAAATTTAGCCAAAGGTCACCTATGGATCTAAAATGTGTTAATGGTGTTCCATTTTTGGACTTAAAATGTATGATATTTCCTATACACTCTGGATCAGAGGACGGATAGAAAAAAAATCTACTCAGGGTTTAGTAGAAAAGAGTTAATAAATGAACTGTACTCAGAGAGGTGGGGAGGGCTAAAGGAACCAGTGGGTTGGGTAGAGGTACACAGATGTGGCATCATTATCACCTGTGGGCCTGAAAGGCAAAGGAATGTGTCCAGGAGAAGCTGCATGGCTTGAGCTATGGTCTTAAAAACAGGCAACTGGTCAGAGATGATGTACTCTAACCTCTGTCACCTCCATCCTTGAGTTGTGTCTGTGCCCTCATTGACCAAACTCAGCCGGAGGTCAGGTAGAGAGGATGCAGGATATGGGGTCTATAAAATGAGCCCCCAGGGGACAGAAGAGGCAAAAGTCTGGGAGTAGGTGGAAGTCACAAAAAAAGACTACCAGCCCTGTCTGCATTGTGTAGTTTTCCTGCATGTGGTAAACATGAAACATTTTATATTTGATGAATCAAATGTTCCGTACTTTTGTGTAAAGGAGGACTATTCATGAAATGTTTCCTGTTTGGATGTTTTGGTGAATCATTGAAAATCAGATTAAGAACCCTTCAATTTCTTCTTCCATAGTCTTGTAATTAATGATAATAGTTAACTCATTAGATGGTAGTGATGATTCCATGACAATAGCATGGTTACTATTGTTATCTCTGTTTTACAGCTGAAGAAACTGAGGTTTGGAGAGGTTATAAATGCCACAAGAATATGTCAGATAAAAATACTAGAAGACTCCTGAGGAGGGGAAGCCCCCTTTTATTTCACCTGATTAGGAAAGGCTTCCTTGACCAGCGGTTGCCCACTTCCTTCCTGCCCTACCCTCTGTTTGCTTGGCCTCTCACCTGTGATAGGCACCACGGCTCATACTTGTGGCCAGACATTCAGAACTTTCAGTGATGTGCACCTTTGTGTTACTCTGTTCACCCTCTTGTCTGCCCTCTGCCCTCTCCCCAGGCTTCTGAGTATTACTGGACAGGGTCACCAAACATTGTGTTTAGAGCACTACACACCCCTTGTTTCGGTGTCAGAGCCCTCGGCTCTGATATCCTAGTGTTTTTCCTTCCTAATCCCCTGCATAGTCCTAGGAATTAAATTTCCATAATTCCCCATCTCCCCTTTGTGATGATCTTCTCACTTCCAACTTTACTTGTAGACTCCACACTCTGATGGAAGGGGCATGACTTTTGTCGCTTCTACTAACTGTTGAGACCACTTTTAATTTCCATTGAAGACCTCAGTTCTTCAATTGAGAATCTCTCAGTGACTTCACCTATTTTCTCAGGCCTCTCAGTTTGATCAGAGCAATGCTCAGTACTGCTATCTTCATTTGTGTCTTTGAATGCATTTGAATACCATAGTACAGACCAGGGTGTGCCCTTAATCAGCCCCCATTGTCATTCCATCCAGCCTCCTAAACTGGCTCTTTGTCCACAAACAGCTCATTATCTTTCCTACTGAAATAATCAGCCAAATAAATAAACATTAAGCTTTCTTCTACTTTAAAAGAAATTTCCCAAAGCTGTTCTCATTTCCATTCTTCCCTTCCCTTCCTATATTTCTTTGGAGAGTTTCCTATGGTAAGTGACCTGGTTTCCTTACCACCTACTCACTGCTCAGACTCTTTCAACCTACTTTTTTTCTACCTTATTCTACTAATTACTTTGTCTAAGTTTATCCATTAATTACCAGAATCACCTTGAATTTCACATTGGGAAGCAGCCTTTCCTTCTTCAAAGAACTTATGTCTGTGGGTTCTTGAGCACAGAATACTTGAACTTTTCTGTCTTCGTTGGTGAGTATGTGTCTTCCATTCCCAATACTATGTATCCCCCTTAGTATAGTACTGCAAGGCTAATCCTTCTAAGCAATATAGGTTCCTAAATTTTTGTCATATCAATTTCTAGCTCAGAAAATAGAAAGAAAAATTCTGCAAAAAAAACCTTTTATTATTTTGTTAATATAAAGTGAGTCTAACTATTCACTTGGCAATCAATTTCATTTATCATTTAACTTTGGACCACTTTCTATGCATCTTCTCCATTTCTATATGTGTCTATACAAGTAGTAGACACTCACTGTTATAAACATAGATCTTCATTTTTTTAAACCTCTCCCTATAGTGTTATTCCCGAAACTGACAAAAATGTCATTAGACTATGCCTATAGTATCAAAGACCCAAATCTCAGTGCCTTTCTTTGCATATGGAAAATTTACTCTTCACTGTTACAGATTCATGTAATGCATGAAGACAGCAATTTTCTTTGAAGTCCCTCAGAGATCTGCCCTGCTTCAGTCTTGTTTCAGCAACTCAACACAAGTTCTGTGACAGTCAAATTATGTAACAGCTTTTTCCTGCCTCAGCTTGCAGTTGAGTTACTTTTGCTCCTACTTCATTGATCAGAACTAATCATTTGGCCATACCTCACCACCAGGTTTTGGGAAGTGCAGTCCACTGTATGCTGAGATTCCTTCCACCATCTCTGCATACTGAAACACAACCCACTCTTCTTCCTCCCCATCCCATCAACTAGGTAAATATCCATTGATGTTAAAAAATTTTTTTATTTTACTTCTTAAGATTTGTTTATTTATAAGATAGAGTGACAAAGAGATGGAGAAACAGAGAAGCAGTGAGACAGAGAAGCAGAAAGAGAGAGAGAGAGAGACCTTTCATCTGTTGATTCAATCCCCAAATGGCCTCAGTGGCTGGCTGGGCCATGACCAAGCCAGAGGCAGCTACTCTTTCTTGGGTATTAGAGACCCGAGTACTTGCGCCATCTTCCACTGATTCCACTGCTTTCTTTTTTCTTTCTTTCTTTCTTTCTTTCTTTTTTTTTTTTTTTTTTTTGACAGGCAGAGTGGACAGTGAGAGAGAGAGAGACAGAGAGAAAGGTCTTCCTTTTGCCGTTGGTTCACCCTCCAATGGCCGCCACGGTTGGCATGCTGCAGCCGGCACACCGCGCTGATCCGATGGCAGGAGCCAGGTGCTTCTCCTGGTCTCCCATGGGGTGCAGGGCCCAAGTACTTGGGCCATCCTCCACTGCACTCCCTGGACACAGCAGAGAGCTGGCCTGGAAGAGGGGCACACTAACAGGAATCTAGATGGGAAGCAGAGCAGCTGCTACTCAAACTGGTGCTCTGAAAGGACTGGATGACAGAGTAGTAAGTGGTAGCTTAATCCACTGTGCCCCAATGCTGGCCTCAAACGTCTGATATTTCAGTAAATAAGCAAATATGAGTATATAGCTGTGTGTAGTTTAAAAATCCAAATATTGGCCAGCGCCGCGGCTCACTAGGCTAATCCTCTGCCTGCGTCACCGGCACCCTGAGTTCTAGTCCCGGTCGGGGCGCCGGATTCTGTCCCGGTTGCCCCTCTTCCAGTCCAGCTCTCTGCTGTGGCCCGGGAAGGCAGTGGAAGATGGCCCAAGTGCTTGGGCCCTGCACCCCATGGGAGACCAGGAGGAAGCACCTGGCTCCTGGCTTCGGATCTGCATCAATGACTCCATTTGCTTAAAATTATATATAAATATTTATAAACACTTTTACATACATTAAACTTATAAAGTATGTTTGAGAAAGCACAGGTATAGACCAATTATCTCTAGGGAGTAGGAATATGGGTAGAAATGATTTATTTTCCAATTTTTATTTGTAAATATTTGGATTTATATTTTGACAGGCAGAGTTAGACAGTGAGAGACAGAGGGAAAGGTCTTCCTTCTGTTGGTTCACCCCCCAAATGGCCACTGCAGCAGGTGCGCTGCGCAGATCCGAAGCCAGGAGCCAGGTGCTTCCTCCTGGTCTCCCATGGGGTGCAGGCGCCCAAGCACTTGGGCCATCCTCCACTGCCTTCCTGGGACACAGCAGAGAGCTGGACTGGAAGAGGAGCAACCAGGACAGAATCCAGCGCCCCGACCGGGACTAGAACCCTGGGTGCCAGTGCCATAGGCAGAGGATTAGCCAAGTGAGCTGCAGCACTGGCCAATATTTGGATTTTTAAAGTATTCTGCTCTTTGTTTTCACTTATATTTAAATTTTTCCCATCTTAGCTTCTAGAAAATTAGCTCATCACCTCCACAATTAAAACATTGTCTATATAAATGTAACATAATTTATGTACCCAGTGTCCCTTAGATGGATATTTATTTTATCAAATTTGGACACTTAAAGAAACTACAGCAATCATCATTAACATACATAAAAATAGGAGGGCCAGTGCTGTGGCTCATTTGGCTAATCCTCTGCCTGTGGCGCCGGCATCCCATATGGGCACTGGGTTCTAGTCCCAGTTGCTCCTCTTCCAGTCCAGCCCTCTGTTGTGGCCTGGGAGGGCAGTGGAAGATGGCCCAAGTGCATGGGTGCCTGCACCCCCATGGGAGACCAGAAGGAAGCATCTGCCGTAGTGGCCATTTGGGGAGTGAACCAACGGAAGGAAGACTTCTGTGTCTTTCTCTCACTGTCTATAACTACCTGTCAAATAAATACATATATATACACATAAGGATAGGAGAACTTCTTTATGATGTTACTGGAAGTAGAATTACTTTGTCAGAAGAAACAAGTACATTTTCCTATGAATTTATTATTAAAATATTTTGTATTTAGGTCATTTTTTTTTAAATGACCTAAATGAAAGATCCCTGTGAGTGAGATCCCAGTGGAAAGAACAGGTCATCAAAGAAGGAGGTACCTTTCTGTCAAGGGAGGAGAGAACTTCCAAGTTGACTATGACCTTGTCTAAATAAGATTGGAGTTGGCTAATTCAAAAGGCTTCCATAGCCTTGGCAACTCATGACAAGAGCCTTGGGTGATTACTGACGCCATAAACAAGAGTGTCAATTGTTAAATCAACAACAGGAGTCACTGTGCAGTTACTCCCCATGTAGGATCTCTGTCCTTAACGTGTTGTACTATGTGAATTAACAGTATAACTTGTACTCAAACAGTACTTTATACTTTGTGTCTCTGAGTGGGGGTGAACTGTTGAAATCTTTACTTAGTATACACTAAATTGATCTGTATATAAAAACAATTGAAAATGAATCTTGATGTGAATGGGATGAGAGAGGGAGAGGGAGTGGGAGATAGGAGGGTTGCAAGTAGGAGGGAGGTTATGGGAGGAAAAAGCCACTGTAATCCAAAAGCTGTACTTGGGAAATTTATATTTATTAAATAAAAGTTAAAAAATATTTTGTATATATGGAAGGAGGACATTTTACTATGAATTTATTATTCATAGGAAGGACATTTTCCTATGAATTTATTATTGAAATTTTTTGTATTTATGGAAGGGGAACTAATTTTATGTATTTCATATATACAATTTTAAGAGCATAATGATACTTCCTGCCCTACCCTCCCTCCCTCGCTCCCACACTCCCTCCTTCTTGCATTCCTATTTTTTATTTTAATTTTTACAGTAACATATTTTCAATTTACTTTAATCACAAGCTTAACCCTCCACTACATAAAGAATTCAACAAGCAGTAAATAGGGGCCGGTATTGTGGCTGAGCAGGTAAGGCTACCGCTTGCACTGCTGGCATCCCATTCAAGACTCAGCTGCTCCACTTCTTATCCAGCTCCTGCTAATGTGCTTGGGAAAGCGTCAGAGGATGCCCCAGATCCTTGGGCCCCTGTGTCCATGTGGGAGACCCAGAAGATGCTACAGAAGATAGATGCTCCTGGCTTCCATCTGGCTCAGCCTTAGCTGTTGTGGCCATTTGAGGAGTGAACCAGCAGATGGAAGATTTTTCTCTCTCTGCTTCTCCCTCTCTAAATCTACCTTTTAAATTAAAAGTAAGAAGTATTTGGTAAAAGAATTTAAAAACAATAAGTAGAAAAACCACTGTTCCTCAAGAGTATAGACAGGGCTATAAACAATAATCAAATCTCAAAATGTCAGTTTCACTAAAATGCATTACTTTTTTTTTGTACTCTGGAAATTAGTCACCACAAACCAAGGAAAACATTATATTTGTTTTTTCAGGAATGGCTTATTTCACTAAAATTTAACAATTTTAACACTTTGCCACATGTACTTCATATGTATATATTATATACATATACATATGTACTATTTTTCTTGAAAATAGGGATATTAATATTTCAAAAAGAGGGAACAAGTCTTTTTAATCTGGAGAAACATTGCTATATCCCTTCCCTCCAAAGCCAAACACTAATTTGCATTCCTAGCATCAGTGTGTAAGGGTAGGTGTTTCAGAAAACCCATTTTTTATTTATCCTCTTATCTCTTACAGTGCTAGGTAATGGGAAGTTCTCCAGTATTTTGATTTGATGTCATTTTATTTTAGTAGTTGTATGTGATGGATTTAAACTGCACTGGAATGATGGTACGTTTGGGGTTAAGACAGTGGCAGGGGATTGCTGACAGTAATGGAGGCATCGGAGATAGAAGTGAGAGTGTGCTAGATGTGTCTGAACAATAAGCACATCTTTTCCCCATCTTCAGAAGAGCAGTGCGGGAGACATTTGTAAAAGTAGCTTAGAATCATAAGTAACTGGTCCTTCAATGTGGGCTAATGAATTCTGTTTTAAACTTTAGAATAAGTAATAAGCAAGAGAGCAGACCTGCGATCTACTTCTTACTTTGTTACTAGCAGACCCAAAGCTAGTATTTGAATCTCCACTGAATTTGCTGGTCTGCAAAGTGAAGAATCCCACTGATTCTGTCAGTATTCACACACCTGAGAAAATGTGTAAAATAATCCATTCATAGTTTAGGGTGCAACAATGAGTGAGATTGCCTAGTTCTTAATCCTTTCTGAACACAAAGTACATGGAGAATACACCAAATGAAGAAATGCCAACATTGTGGTAAGTGCTCCTGTTGGACCCTTGTAAGGAAGGCTGGGTCCTGAGAGTTGCAGCACCTCACCACCGTTGTAAGAACAGATCTGCGCTAGCCTCCAGGTACAAGGACTGCAGCAGTCATCATGGAGTCTACAGGTGTCTAAAGGGTCACCAATGAAATGCAGTGATCTGGCAGGTTGGAGCAGGGCATCTTCTAGTGCTGGTAATGGAGAGACGCGTGTGATCATGTGTTTTATAACACAATGATAATGTTTCAAAAATAATTAGCCTCAAACTTTACTTTCCTTAACTGAGTTTCCATTTATGCAACCTCATAAAATAGAAGCAGTAGCTCTTATCTAGGCCAGTTACTTTTCTAACTCCCCAGCTCTTCATCCCCAAGGGTTTTCTCCACCTTCGAAGAGAAGCCTAAGATCTTGTGTGTTACTTTATACTCTTAAGGTTGCCTTGTAACACTTCTGTTACTCAATTGGAAGTGTTCATGCTAATGAATTTGCACAAATGGCCTCATTAGCTGAAATTTTTATCTTTCTTATGGATTTTAATGTTTTATTTCATTCGTGTAAATGAGTCAGCAGGAAGAATCAGATCTATCTTGACTTACAGTTTATGTTCTGCTTTATAAGGGAAAAGTTTTTTGGATTCACCCTAAGGAACAGATTGCAAACTGTACTTTTTTTTTTTTTTAATTTTTTTGACAGGCAGAGTTAGACAGTGAGAGAGAAAGAGAGAGTTATAGACAGTGAGAGAGAGACAGAGAGAAAGGTCTTCCTTCCCTTGGTTCACCCCCCAAATAGGCACTATGGCTGGCGTACTACGCCAATCTGAAGCCAGGAGCCAGGGGCTTCCTCCTGGTCTCCCATTCGGGTGCAGGGCCCAAGCACTTGGACCGTCCTCCACTGCACTCCCGGGCCACAGCAGAGAGCTGGACTGGAAGAGGAGCAATCGGAACAGAATCTGGCGCCCCAACCGGGACTAGAACCTGGTGTGCCGGCGCCACAAGGCGGAGGATTAGCCTAGTGAGCCGTGGCACTGGCCAACAACTTTTTATGTAAATGTTCTCAGAATTTTTTTTTAGGATTTCTATTAACTAGATCTGTATTCTCTAGGATTAATCTTTAATTTTCCTATCTTTTCATCTATTTTTTCATACCTACAGATTTGAAAGTGAAACAACAGTACACATAGAACAACAGAGTTAAATGGCAGTAGTAAGATCTGAGCTTAATAATTACCTCAGTTGTGCATGAATTAAATTATGCGATTACAAGACATGGAATGACTGAATGGCCAAAAAAATAACACCCAGCTATATGTACCTTCCAAGAAACTCTCTTCACCTCTAAGTGCATCCACAGGCTGATAGTGAGGGGATAGAGTAAGATATTTCATGCAAATGAAATCCAAAACAAATCAAAGAAAAGCAAGAGTAGTCATACTTACTTCAGATACAGTCAAATTTATATCCAAAGCATTAAAAAGAGAAAACAGAAAAGAATTGTATAATGATAGAGGGGTCAATTTAACAAGAGGAAATAACATTTGTATATATGTATGCATCCAATATCACAGCACCTAAATATATAAAACAAATAACAATGGACATAAAGGGATAGATGTCAATACAATATTAGCCACACTTTCAGCAATGCCTCGATCATCCAGACAGAAAATCACAAACGAAGAGGTGGAGTTAAATTGCACTCTGAACAAATTGGACCCCTGCAGACATCTAGGACATGATATCCAACATGTGCAAAATACACATTTTCTCAATAGCACATGGACCATTTTTCCAGGATAGATCATATGGTATATCACAAAACAAACAAGTCTCAGTAAATTTTAACAATCTGGAATCATGTTGAATAGCTTTTCTGGACATAATGATATAAAACCAGAAATCAATAACAAGAAAAACTTTAGAAACTGCAAATACACTGGAATTAAATAAGTTATATCAGAACAACCAGTGGAACAAGGAAGAAATTAAAAAAGAAGCTTGGGGCCAACGCCGTGGCTTACTTGGTTAATCCTCTGCCTGCGGCGCCAGCATCCCATACGGGCACCAGTTCTGTCCAGGTTGCTCATCTTCCAGTCCAGCTCTCTGCTGTGGCCCAGGAAGGCAGTGGAGGATGGCCCAAGTGCTTAGGCCCCTGCACCTGTGTGGGACACCAGGGGGAAACACCTGGCTCCTGGCTTCAGATCGGCACAGCTCTGGCCATAGCGGCCATTTGGGGGCTAAATCAGCAGAAGGAAGACCTTTCCCTCTGTCTCTCTCTCTCACTGTCTAACTCTGCTGTCAAATAAAAATAAAAAAAAAAAAAGAAGCTTAAAAATTTTTTGAAACAAAAGAAGAGGGAAACCAAAACCTATGTGATATAGCAAAAGCAACAACTAAGAAGAAAATTTATGACAATCAAAGCCTACATCAAAAAAGCAGAATGATCTAAAATAAACTGCCTGTTGCTGTGTCTCAGGTACACAGAAAAATAAGAGTAAATCATAATTGATAGAAGGAAAGAAATAACAAAAATTAGAGTAGAAATAAATGAAACAGACACTAAAACTATAACACCAAGTCAACAAAAAGATGAGATGGTTCTTCAAAAAGAAATAAAATTGACAAACCTTTAGCAAAACTCATGAAGGAAAAAAGAAGACTGAGGAATAAAATCATGCAGAAAAAGAAAGTACAATTGAAGTAACCAAAATACAAAAGATCATGAGAGATTGTAATGAACTATGCACCAGCAGATACAGTAAACTAGAAGAAATTGACACATCCTGCACACATGCTACCTACCAAAATTAAATCATAAAGAAATAGAATACTTGGGGCTGACGCTGTGGCGTGGGGTGGTAAAGTTGCTGGCTGCAGTGCCGGCATCTCATATGGGTGCCTGTTCGAGTTCTGGCTGCTCCACTTCTGATCCAGCTCCCTGCTATGGCTTGGGAAAGTAATGAAGATGGCCCAAGTCCTTGGGCCCCTGTACCCACATGGGAGACCAGGAAGCTGCTGTTGGCTCCTTGCTTCGGATCAGCTCAGCTCTGGCTTTTGCGGCACACTGGGGAGTGAACCAGCGGATGGAAGACCTCTTTCTTTAACTCTCTTTATTTCTCTCTTTCTCTCTCTCTCTTTGTGTAACTCTGACTTTCAAATAAATAAATAAATCTTTTAAAAAAAATAGAATACTTGAGCAGACCAATAATGAGTGATGAGATTAAATCAATAATAAAAGTCTCCCACCTAAAAGACTCAGAATTGACACTGCCAAATTCTATCAAACATTTAAAGAACTAATATTAATTTTTCTTATTTATTCCAAAAAAATAGAAGGAAATTTCTCCAAACTCACTTTTCCAGGCTAGCATTACTCTGATATCAAAACACAACACACATATAACAATAAAAGAAAGCCAATATCCAATAAAACTCAACAAAATCATAGCAAACTGGTTTAGTGACGCATTAAAAGATTATTCACCATGATAAAGCAGGATTCGCTTTAGGGCTGCAAGGATGGTTCAACATTGCACAAATCAATAAATGTGATACACTGCATCAATAGAATGAAGAAAAAACATATAACCATCTAAATAGATGCAGAAAGGGCATTTGATAAGATTCAACATCCCTTCCTGATAAACTTAACAAATCAGTTACAGAAGTAACAAAACTCAACGTAGTAAAAACCATAAATAACAGGCCAGCAGCTAGCGTCATAATGAATGAGGAAAAATAGAGGCTTTTTCTCTAAGATACAGAGCAAGAATGATGCCCACTTCCACCATTTTCATTCATAGTATTCATAGTATGGCAATCGTAGCTACAGCAATTAAGCAAGAGAAGGAAACAAAGGGAATTCAAGTTGGAAAGGAGAAATCCGAATTGTCACTGTTTGTATACGATGTGACCTTATAGATAGTTATAAAAGTAAAAGAGCTTCTTGTTGGGAATTTTAAAATGCTCAGACTACTATTTTCTTCCAACTAAAGTGATTTCTGGTCAGGCTTATTTATCCTATTTACCTTTGGACTTGAAGAAAATAACTTCTCCGGCCGGCGCTGTGGCGTAGCGGGTTAATGCCCTGGCCTGAAGTGCCAGCATCCCATATGGGCACTGGTTCTAGTCCTGGCTGCTCCACTTCCAATCCAGCTCTCTGCTGTGGCCTGAGAAAGCAATAGAAGATGGCCCAAGTCCTTGGCCCCCTGCAACTGTGTGGGAGACCTGGAAGAAGCTCCTGGCTCCTGGCTTTGGCTCAGCACAGCTCAGGCCATTGCGGCCATCTGGGGAATGAACCATCGGATGGAAGACCTCTCTCTGTCTCTCTCTCTCTCTGCCTCTGTCTCTCCTCTCTCTGTGTAACTGAATTTTAAATAAATCTTTAAAAAAAAGAAAATAACTTCTCTCAGGATCATTTTCCTCATCTATAAAACAGAAATAACACCTAACTTCAAGTTTGTACAATGGATTGGCATTGTAGTTAGCAAAGGGGTTATTAGCACATGGGTTGTTAGCAAAAGGATTAGCCTCAAGAAATAGTAGCTTTTCTAGTTTATTTGGATAAGATGTCTTCTATGCAAACCTTAGGGGAAAATGTTTAGGCAACTTAGGAAAAATTCTACTTTTAAAAATGTAAAATGCAGTGGACTGGTGTTATAGCATAGCTCATGAAGCTGCCACTTGGATTGTCAACGTTTCCTTACAGAATTTCAGTTCAAATCCCAGCTGCTCTTATTCTGATCCAGCTTCCTGCTATTGTGCCCAGGAAAGCAGTAGATAATGGCTTGAGTACTGGGGACCTGCCAGGCACATGGGAGACACAGATGGAGTTCCCTACCATTACAGCTGTTTGGATAATTAACTAGTGACAGAAGACTTCTCTCTCTTTATATCTTTCCTTATCTCTCTGTCACTCACTTTCAAAGAGTAAATAAATAAATCTTTTAAAGTGTAAAATGCAAATGTATGGTGTTTTTATTTCCTGATGCCACACAACTCATGAATTCAATAGTAGATGTTCAGCGTTTGGTATTTGCCAAGCACTGTGCCTTATCCTTCAAAGGATCTTCTCAGAATCCCTTCTCAACTCTGTCATCCTCACATATACTTCAACTAAACTGATGAAATGGCTTGTTTACTGTTTGCTTGTGAGTAAGCTGGATTCTAGTCTGTAAACAATAAAGTCTGCAACAGCAACTAATTTTATGTCTCAATGACTTCCCATTGGAGAGTTTATATGTGACCTTGGATTTCCATTAAAAAATAGCTCAGTTGGAAGTCAATATTGTTTCAGTGGAATTCAGTCATTTTATAAATACAGCACTGGAAGCAGTTTTAACTATGATGATAGACTTACCAACATTTTGTTATTTTTTTTTCTGTTTTTTGGTGAACATAGTAAACTCTGAGTCATTAAAGAAACTGAGAAATTGAATGTAATTTTGAAATTGAATAGATGTTTGTTTGCTTGAGAGGCAATGAGAAACTCTGTGATGACCCTGGTTTTTTGTACTAGAAATTAGTGTTCACTTTTCAAGTACCCAAATATTTGTTACCTGAGTCATAGAACCCAATTGTTGCGTTACAATAAGTTCCTGCTGTACTTGAGATTGTTTTTTCTTTCAGGTACCAACTAAATTGAAATTATTTGAAAATAGTCTCTTTTCTGTCAGGCAAAAATCCCATTTTATTCAACTTTAGTATAGACATTGCTTCACTGTCATTAAATCCAATCATAGTGTTTGGTCTGGTGATATTGTTACTCACTTACAAATATTCTAGTCATGATTATATTATGTAGTGCTTGCCATCTCCTTCTAAATTTCCATCCTAATGACCCAGCTTAAAACTGCTTCTCTGTTTTCAAAAATTATTATTGTGTGTTAGGCTAAATCTATGTGTATGTAGTTCTGTACTGCTGTCTAGCCTTACTGATTTGACACACTATTTTTAGATCTATAACTCTTTGAAAAGAATTTAGAAATGATAAGTGTATATGTATAATTTTATCTGTATGTACTAATCTATATACATTCTTAATATCTATATTCAGTTTGAAAAAGAAAATGAATATTTGTTTGTAGGACTACTTTCTCTAAGATTCTCATGGTTATATTCTATCATCAATGATTCGGCACATTAGGAATCTTGACCAAATGTGTTTGCTAATAAATATTCTATAAAGTAGTAGATTTTCTTTAAGGTGAAATATCTTGATACTTCCGTTTAATCCTTCTTTGTGGTCTCAGTCCTCATTCCAGCTCATCTTTCACTTTTTTACTCATTAAGTGTTGCCTGGGTCATTGTCCTAATAGACCTCTAGGTCCTCTCTATGCCTCTCCCTTCAACCATTCTCTATGAGAATGTTGGATTGAATCTCCTAAAGCTGGAGGATGCCATTTCTCACCCTTTCAACACAGCGTTCAAGATCTTTGGTGAATCAGTCTGAGAGCAATCTTCATAGGTTTCACACCTACTCATATCCAGTCCTTCAGATAAATCACAAAACCCACCGTTGACTGAAAATCCCTTTCTACCATTGAGCCTTTGCCATTCCATTCATTTTCCTGTGTAGTTGCCTTATCTGATGTACCTCCCATCTCTCCTTTCATTTGTCATGCTCCTCCTTCAGCCCTCAATTCTGAGCTTAAAAATCTGTTTTCTATTGAAGTTTCCCTTCTTTACTCCAGTCAGAAATCTCTCACAATCTCTTTCTCCCCTCTTAACTCCTTCACCATTTGCTTGTATGTTATTTCATATTCTCTGGGTGTTCCGATTATAAATTTTGTTGGGATAGAGGTAATATTTGTCTCATTTTTCTTCGAATTTTTTTGATTTCTGTTTTTTTATATTCATTGATTTATTTGAAATTCTAGAGAGAGGAAGAGACAGACACAGAAAGAGAGATCTTCCATCTGCTGATTCACTCCCCAAATGACCACAAAGGCTGGAGATGGGTCAGGCCACCACTGGAAGTCAAGAGCTTCTTCCAGATCACTCACGTGGGTGCAGGGGCCCAAGCCCCTGGGACATCAACCACTGCTTTCCTAGGTGCATTAGCAGGGAGCTGGATCAGATGTAGAGCAGCTGGGTCTCAAACTAATGCCCATATGGGACGTTGGCATCAAAGGCAGCAGCTTTACCCACTATGCCACAATGTTGGCTCCTATTTTCTTTTTTGAATAACAGTTTCTGGCTCACATTGAGTTCACTTGTAGGAACTTTACTTATTCCACTTAATAAATATAGATGAAGTATGACTTGTAGGATTTTTTGAATTACATGATAATACTACTTGAAAATAATCCTTGTAAGTGTTCCTACCAGGCAAGAAAATAAAGTTGCTAATAAATTAGGTTATAAATTATAACTGGTTGATTAAACCTTAAAATAAAACTTAGATTTATTTGTAAAGCAAACCCTGTTTAAATAAATGCTTTGTTTTTAGGTAAGTGGTCAGAATAATTTCAAATCTGCCATTACACCAATTGGTGGAAACATGATCTAATACTAAGATTATTGGTATAATTTGACACCTGAAAAAACACTAGGAAAACTGGAGTAACTGTATAAAAATAAAATTTTCAAATCCTCAGAATTCACTCACAGACAAATGTATTCTTAGGCTAAATTAGATGTGTTCAGGTAAGGAAGGAAGAGGATTATGTTATAAAGCTATTCCCTCCCTTTCCTGTCAGTGTTGACCTTGGCAGTATTTCTTACCTGTAGAGAGAAGAGGAAGGGTATCTGTGGCAATGGCTGCAATGCTTGGGATCATGGAAGGAAACTTAAAATACTTGGAGAAGCACCTCTGGTGGCATTGCACACTAGTCTTTCATTCCCTCATAGTATCATCTCAACAAATGCAGGGCTGTTTGACAGATGAAGAGTTTGTATTCCAACTGAGTATACACTTTGTAGACTATTTGAAGAAGAGACTAGATAGGGGCCTCTGAAGAATAGTGTATTTTTACACTTATAAGGCTCCCCTACTCTGTAAACTAAACAGTGTGGTCTATGATGTTATAATATTATGCTTGCTTTATAATTTCAATTATCCTTTTAATTTTCTTAATAAAGTTGCTGAAGTGTTTGGTAGAAAATGCTTCCAACTCAAATAACCCCCTCCCTTCCCTTCTGTGGCTACTAAATCAGAATTCAGAGCTTCTTTGGGTAAATTTTCTATGTCATCTTTTTCTTTTTCCTTCAATTGAAAGGTGATTGAGAAAACAGTTCTATGAACTTTGGCAGCCAGAATTCATCATATGTCAGACAAAGAAGACACTTTGCTGGTTCTTATGAAAAATTTGAACAGTAGGAAATAAGTGCTTTGCATTTTGAAATTGCCTTGATACCTGTGCATCTAGATTAATGTTTTAGCAGATATTCAGCTCATAATTAGAGATTATGTTTTTGAGGGGTAGAAAACCACCTTAGAATGAAGGATTGGAGGCTGAAGTACAATGTGCAATGGTATTCAGAAGAGAGCACACTCCGACTTTCATGCCTGTCTTTGTCTTTATGGATCTAGAAAGTTTATTTCTGAAGATAACTTTAGTTTGCTTCACTAACAAAGCTTTATGACTCTTTTTTAAAAATTTACTTTAATCTAAAGTGATTCAATTGAGAGCAATGTATTTCTCTGTAGTAAGTAATTGTTGCCCTTGGCTGGATCATGGTGAACATAGAGTCTTGAGATAGACAATAAAATTGGAGAAACTGGAAACTGACAATTAATCCATTCTAATTGCTAGACGTGGACTAGTATTCTATATTGTTTATGTCATGTATATCTTGTTTTTCCTATTTTATATATTCACACACACACACAGCTTCAAAAATTTCATTGAAAATTCTCTTTTGGTTTCATTTTCCATGAATTTTTGAATCTCTCTAATGTGTATGTACATGTGTGTATGTGCATGCTTTTGTATTGTGTGTATATGTGTGTGTGCATGTATGTGTGCAGTGAGTGTTTTTCTTCACATATACACAGATACTCCAGCCCCTGGGGGTACATCAAAGTGAATTCCTATATACATTGTGTATATATAGTACATGTGTTTGCATGTGCAAATATTTGTAGTAGAATGTTTTTGAAGAATGAGGGTGTGTTTTGAAAGAAGGATTTACTGTGAGTACTAAAAGGAAGACGTAACAAAAGGTTCTATGCTATTCATGAGCCCCTTTCTCACTCATCTACATTAGTTGAACTCTTAGAGAAAAATTGTTAATCACAGTGTATGTTCACAAAGAATGAAATAAAAGTCATTTATATTTCAGAAGTTGTTTGGGATGTTTTGACCCAGAGTTGATGCTGGTCCAAGGGTAATGAGAGACATTAAAATAATTTGTTTTGGGGAGTTAGGCTATGGAACAGTAGCTGGAAACACTGCTAAGAACACTGGTGCTAGAACTAGGAGAGGTCAGAAGAGGCTGGAGAAATGCCAGACACTTGGTCATCACACCCTCAATTAACTTACTGGCTCTTCTTTTTTTTTTTTTTTTTTTTTTTGACAGGCATAGTGGACAGTGAGAGAGACAGAGAGACAGAGAGAAAGGTCTTCCTTTGCCGTTGGTTCACCCTCCAATGGCCGCTGCGGCCGGCACGCTGCGGCCGGCTCATCACGCTGGCAGGAGCCAGGTGTTTCTCCTGGTCTCCCATGCAGGTGCAGGGCCCAGGGACTTGGGCCATCCTCCACTGCATTCCCTGGCCATAGCAGAGAGCTGGCCTGGAAGAGGAGCAACCGGGACAGAATCTGGTGCCCTGACTGGGACTAGAACCTGGTGTGCCGGCGCCGCAAGGCGGAGGATTAGCCTAGTGAGCCGCAGAGCTGGCCTTACAGGCTCTTTTTTAAACATGGAATACCAGACACCTCTTGGCAAAAAAAAAAAAAAAAAAAGGAAGTGAATTGGATTGACATCTCAAGCAGGATTGGTTGGAAGTGAGCAGCAAAGTGCAACAAACAGGACAGAACAGCAGGGGAAAAGACAGTGACCTGCAGCTATTATTGCCAGGTGGCAGTGAAAATGTGGGGACACGTGGTATCATGGTATTGTGTCACAGTCAGCAAATTGCTGTGCAGGCCGTATTTCTGCCTTCGTGACCCCACAGCATATAAGGAAAAGAGCAGGTTATGAGAGGGGACCAAGAGACCCACCTTTTCATTTGACTTCCATCAACCAGTGGCTGTGCCCTCTGGAAGGCTTTCCCTTTGTGGAAGCGTTGTGCCTTGATTGACAGATTCTAACTGCTTTCTACTCAGAAGAAAATGGAATGGATTTTATTCTTGAAAGGAACCTGTTGCTGGGATTTGGAGTCTTAAAATAGAAGTTGCCATTTCTTTCACATCTAAAAGATCTGATTGAGAATGGGAGTTGTAACAAACTAGAGCTTACTGCAGATAGATTTATTTTAAAAGTTTTCTTTTTGAAAGAGCCAAAAATCACACATAATGCAGTCATTGTTTTTTTTTTTCCATGAAGACATGGTTACTAAGGATTACTTTGAAAAACTATAAATCCTATTACAGAAAAAATAACTGGAATAGTGTAATGCAAGACCCGCCAATATATTGACTTCCCTGGCTATCATTAATTTGTTTCTGTGGATTTTGTTTATAATTTAAAAATTAGTGTCCCTTTACCAGGACAGTGCATCATAACCATTGGGTAAACCATCAGATTGGAATTCACATGGAGTATTGGAGAGTGGTATCATTCAAGGAATAGGCAGAGGAACAGAGTATTATAAAGAGATAAGAGAAGCAGCAAGTGTGTGAGAATTAAGCAGGAAATCCACATCAGGCTTTCATTTGCTTTGATAAGTCAAAAGAACTAATAATCATAAGTGATAATTATGAGAATCTTTTATGTGTTTGGAAATGTCATAATTATGCCCTTTGCAAATATAATCTCACTTAATCCCTACAACATACTTAGATTCCACACACTATTTCATTTATAAGTAATCTGGCTTAAAGGGATTAATTAACTTGCCTGCTATCTCACCACTAGTAACAATTAGGAGTAGTGCCTTGAAGGGGTAGTAGGCTTGAGTAGTTGATACAGATAAATGGTAATAATTCAAAACACTAAACATTTAGATATTTTCTTGGTCTGTGATGTGAACTTTTAAGGAAAAAAATGTGATGGAAATAGAGTGAACCAACCAAGGCACAGATACTTTTGATATGAAAAACCAGGGTTTTTAGACTAGTTATTGAAGAAGTGTTTATAACTAGAAAGGACTGTTCTCTCTCTCTCTTTTTTTTTTTTTTAAGAAATTCCACACTGTCTTCCACTGGCTGCACTGATTTACATTCCCACAAACAGCATATAAGTGTTCCCCTTTGTCCACATGCTCACCGCCATTTGTTAATCTGCATTTTGGATTTTAGTCTTTTTTTTTTTTTTTTTTTTTTTTGACAGGCAGAGTTAGACAGCGAGAGAGAGACAGAGAGAGAGAAAGGTCTTCCTTCTGTTGGTTCACCCCCCAAATGGCTGCTACAGCCGATGCGCTGCGCTGATCCGAAGCCAGGAGCCAGGTGCTTCCTCCTGGTCTCCCATGCGGGTGCAGGGCCCAAGCACTTGGGCCATCCTCCACTGCCTTCCTGGGACACAGCAGAGAGCTGGACTGGAAGAGGGGCAACTGGGACAGAACTGGCGCCCCAACCAGGACTAGAACCCGGGGTATTGGCACCACAAGCGGAGGATTAGCCAAGTGAGCCACCACACCGGCCGAAAGGACTCTTTTAAGGAGGTTACCAATAGTGAGAATGGGACCCAAAGACTTTTGTGGACAGAGTGAATGATATATTTAGGATTTCAGAGCCAGGACAGTTTCTTGTAAATCAAGTCAAGATATGACACTAAGAGGATGTTACATGCTAAATTAATTGTGTGTGTGTTTTCTCTATATGAAGACAGTATAGCAAACATTTATGAATACTAAGTAAGTTAATTTATGTTCATATTTGACTTCATATTGTTGGCTTTTAAAACTAAACATTAATCATGTAATCAGCTCATTAAATGTTAGTTTTGGTAAATAATGATTTTGGAAATGGATTTAATTTCTCCCTCACTTTGTTCTAGTTCACTAACCATTCAGTGATTTTTCTCTCTGGGAGTGGGGTATATTTAAGTACCAAAGAAACATGTGGACTCTTTATTTCCTTTTTGTTAGGTAAAAGAGACCATTGTAGCATAGTTTAGTGCTGAGGTTCAACTCCTAACTCCACTTTTGATTCCAGCTTCCTGCTAATGCACACCCTGATAGGCAGCAGGAGGTGGCTCAAGTACTTGAGTCCTTGTCATCCACATGGGAGAACCAAGTGGAATTCAGAGCTGCTGGCTTTAACCTTACCCAGCCCTGGCTGTTGCAGGCATTTGGGAAGTGAACCAGCAGATGGAAATCTTCTCTGTCTCTCTTTCTTCCTGCCTTTCAAATAAAATGAAAATAAATAGATAGGTAATTTTTTTCAAAATAGTTGTGTTTATTGAGGAGACAGTGAGTCACTTTTGGGGAAAAAAGCATAAATTTCAGTTTACTGCACTGTAATTCAAAAAAGACCCAAGGAGCCTTCTGAAACTTTTCATGCTCTTTTTTTTTTCTTTTTAGTTACCATACCCAGTATGTGATAATAAGATGCTGTAAACATACACAATTTTTGAAAAAGATTTTATTTATTTGAGAAAGAGACAATGATCTTCCATGTACAGGTTCATTCCCCAAATGGCCACAATAGACAGGGCTGGGCCAGGCTGAAGCCTGGAGCCAGGAGCTTCTTCAGATTTTCCCACATGGGTGACAGGGTCTCAAGGACTCAGGCCATCTTCTGCTACTCTCACAGGCACATTAGCAGGAAGCTGGATTGGAAGTGGAGCAGCCTAGACAGGAACCAGTACCCATATGGGAAGATAAGCAACACAGGTAGCAGCTTTACCTGCCACGCCACAACTCTGGCCCCCAGCATTTAATTTTTTAAAAAAGATTTATTTATTTTATTAGAAAGGCAGAGTTACAGAGAGAAAGGGAGAGACAGAGAGCAAGAGATCTTCCATCTGCAGGTTCACTCTCCAAATGGCCACAACAGCCAAGGAATCAAACTGGTGTCCATATGAGATGCCAGCATTGCAGTAGGCAGCTTAACCTGCTATGACACAACAACAGCCCTTACATTTTTATTACATATTCTAAAAAAAATCATAGAGTCGAGATGGGTGTGAGTATTTTTGTTGTCGTTTGCCTCCTTATTAGACATAGAGTAACAGCCACATCCCTTCTACTCTCTGTGCATCTCTCACCCACAAATGAGAAAAGAAAAAAAAAGAGGAATAAATACTTCCTTCACTCAGTAATTTTAACTATCTTATGTTATTGGTCATCTAAATTAATTTAGATGTATAGTATAAAGATAAAAGGAATGCAGCTCATTTTATCATGTTGAAATTTTATAATTTTTATTTATCTTTCATTGATTTAAAAGACTTGGTCTAAGTACTATTTTTTTTTTTTTTTTTTTGACAGGCAGAGTGGACAGTGAGAGAGACAGAGAGAAAGGTCTTCCTTTGCCGTTGGTTCACCCTCCAATGGCCGCCGAGGCCGGCACGCTGCGGCCAGCGCACTGCGCTGATCCGATGGCAGGAGCCAGGAGCCAGGTGCTTTTCCTGGTCTCCCATGGGGTGCAGGGCCCAAGCACTTGGGCCATCCTCCACTGCACTCCCGGGCCACAGCAGAGAGCTGGCCTGGAAGAGGGGCAAACGGGACAGAATCCGGCGCCCCAACCAGGACTAGAACCCGGTGTGCCGGCGCCGCTAGGCGGAGGCTAAGTACTATTTTTTAACTTCAGTTGAAGTTTCCAAAAGGGAGCATCCTAATCTGTGCTCCCCCATAGATGTATGAGTTGTTATTGTTCTGCATTTTCATAAATGCCTTTTATTTAAAGATTTATTTTATTTATTTGAAATACAAAGTTACATTACAGAGAGAAGTAGAAACAGAGAGAGAGGTCTTCCATCCGATGGTTCACTCCCCAGACGGCCGCAATGGCTGGAGCTGTGCCGATCCGAAGCCAGGAGTCAGGAGCTTCCTCTGGGTCTCCCACGCAGGTACAGGGGCCCAAGGACTTGGGCCATCTTCCACTGCTATCCTAGACCATAGCAGAGAGCTGGATCAGAAGAGGAATAGCTGGGACTAGAACCAGCACCCATATGGGATGCCCGTGCTTCAAGCCAGGGCTTTAACCCACTGCACCACAGCACTGGCCCCTCATGAATGCCTTTTAAAAAAGTATCAATCTGTTGAATGGAAACTAGAATCTGAAGTAATACACATTTTCAAATGGTTGCTGTGATCACTAAGTTTGATCAATTTTTCTTAGTTTATTGACATAAACTTTTCCCTTTTTGTGCAATGTCTATTTTATGTTAGATTACAACTTTCTGTAACTATATTGTTCAAGTTCTTTATACCTAAAAATTATTAATCATCTGTGAAATTTAACATATCTCTTTGTTCTATTTAGGGTGAATTTTGATGAACTCTTAGTTTTTTCTTTGATTTTTAAAAAGTCTTCTTTGACACCTGTACAAGTTTTATTTGAAAGTCAGAGAGGTAGAGACAGACAAAGTCAGGCAGACAGACACAGAGATATTTTCCATCCATTAGTTCACTCCCGAGACACCTGCAGCAGGCAGGACTAGTGTGGGCTTTCCATGAAGCATCTTAACTGTTGTGCCAAATATCCATCCACAAATGTTCTTAGTTTAACTTATTTGAATCTTTATTTTTGGTTCATGTTAAAAAGCATTTTCTTACCATACACACTTTAAAATATTTTCCCCTTTGAAATGGTAAAGTTTTACCATTCAATTTTAAATCTGTAATCTACTAGGAATTAGTTTTTGTGTATTGGATTAGGTATAAATCCAAGTTCTTCTTTTCCCCCATAAGTGTAAGCGGTGGTCCCAGTTCATTTAATTGAGTTGCGGTTTCTGTACTGAACAAGAGGGACGTCTGCCTCAGGTGCACCTTATGTCAGAGTGCTTGACCTTGCCCTAGAGTGCTGTTCCCTCAGCTGGCGATGTGCTTGCTTCCTCACCACCTTCAGAACTTCTCCTTGTTTTTTTCTGTGTGACCATAGATGATGATTTTATATTTCAAATTCAACACTTCCTCAAACTTTTTCAGTCTCTCTTCCTGCTTTAATATTTATCCATCTTTCTTAATGTTTCTTGAAAGTGTATGTGCTTATCTAATTGATTCATCTTAAGAAAAAATTTTCCCTTTTAATTAAAGAGTTATTTATTTATTTATTATTTGAAAGGCATTGTGACAGAGAGGCAGGGAACAACAGAATGAGAGAGATCTTCCATCCACTGGTTCACTCTCCAAAATGCCTGCAACAGTCAGGGCTGGTCCAGGCTGAAACCAGAAGCTAGGAACTCCATCCATGTCTCCCACATAGATGCAGGGACCCAAGCACTTGGTCTGTCTTCTGCTGCCTTCTCAAGTGTGGATCCAGAACTTGAACCAGCGCCTTGGTATGGCATGCTAAGTCTTAATCCCTGTGCCAGGATGCCATACTTGTGTCTTGCTTATTTTATTGTTTTTGTACCCTACATCAGCATCACCATGTTGACAAAAAGGGGTTTCATCTGTTTGTTTTCCTGCTAGAATCCCAGCACCCAGAAAACTGCCTACCGCACAGGCATGGCTCTTGGAAGACACATTGGATAAGTAGATAAATTAGCACAGCAATTTTTGAAAATGGTTCGGCTTATGGGCTTCAGGCCTACTTCTTTTTCTCTGAGTGAGGGCCACAAAAACTGTAGCTTTATAATAAGATTTTAAGGAAAGTTTGTCTGTTCTTGATACTTCCCTCTTCCCGTGTGAAGTTTAGAATTATCCCATCAAATCCCATGAGAAGTCTCTTTGCTATTTGATTCACATTGTATTGACTTTATAGTTCCACTTAGAGAGACCATAGAGAAGTTACTATTTGAATTCTCCTGTCCATAAGGATGATAGCTCATTTGTTTAGTTGTTTCTGTAATGTCTAAATGTTTTACAGATTTTCTTTATAGAGTTGTGTACTGTTTGATAAATGCTTTTTATTGTACAAATAGTTACATTATTTGATGGTCCATCGAATAAATTTTGTTTTTTTTTTTAACTTTTATTTAATGAATTTAAATTTCCAAAGTACAGCTTATGGATTACAATGGCTTTTCCCCCCCATAATTTCCCTCCAACCTGCAACCCTCCCCTCTTCCACTCCCTTTCCCCTTCCATTCACATCAAGATTCATTTTCAATCATCTTTATATACAGAAGATCAGTTTAGCATATATTAAGTAAAGATTTCAACAGTTTGCACCCACATAGAAAAACAAAGTGTAAAATACTGTTTGAGTACTAGTTATAGCATTAAATCACAATGTATAGCACATTAAGGACAGAGATCCTACATGAGGCGTAAGTGCACAGTGACTCCTGTTGTTGACTTAACCAATTGACACTGTTGTTTATAGCAACAGTAATCACCCTACGCTCTTGTCATGAGTTGCCAAGGCTATGGAGGCCTTTTGAGTTTGCCGACTCTGATCATATTTAGACAAGGTCATAGTCAAAGTGGAATCTCTCCTCCCTTCAGAGAAAGGTACTTCCTTCTTTGATGACCTGTTCTTTCCACTGGGATCTCACTCGCAGAGATCTTTCATTTAGGTCAGCTATTTTTTTTTTTTTTTTGGCAGAGTGTCTTTGCTTTCCATGCCTGAAATACTCTCTTGGGCTTTTCAGCCAGATCGGAATGCCTTAAGGGCTGATTCTGATGCCAAAGTGCTGTTTAGGACATCCACCATTCTATGAGTCTGCTGTGTATCCCGCTTCCTGAGTTGGATTGTTCTCTCCCTTTTGATTCTATCAGCTAGTATTTGCAGACACTAGTCTTGTTTATGTGATCCCTTTGACTCTTAGTCCTATCATTATGATCAATTGTGAACAGAAATTGATCACTTGGACTAGTGAGATGGCATTGGTACATGCCACCTTGATGGGATTGAATTGGAATCCCCTGGCATGTTTCTAACTAACCATTTGGGGCAAGTCCGATTGAGCATGTCCCAAACTGTACATCTCTTCCCTCTCTTATTCCCACTCTTATATTTAACAGGGATCACTTTTCAGTTAAGTTTCAACACTTAAGAATAATTGTGTATTAATCGCAGAGTTCAACCAATAGTATTAAGTAAAACAAACAAAAAAATACTAAGAGGGATAAAGTATTAAGTTGTTCATCAACAGTCAGGGCAAGGGCTGATCAAGTCACTGTTTCTCATAGTGTCCATTTCACTTCAACAGGTTTCCTGTTTGGTGCTTTATTAGTTGTCACTGCTCAGGGAGAACATATGATATTTGACCCTTTGGGACTGGCTTAGTTCACTCAGCATAATATTTTCCAGATTCCTCCATTTTGTTGCACATGAGCAGATTTCATTGTTTTTGACTGCTGTATAGTATTCTATAGAGTACATGTCCCATAATTTCTTTATCCAGTCTACTGTTGATGGGCATTTAGGTTGATTCCAGGTCTTAGCTATTGTGAATTGAACTTCAATAAACTTTAAGGTGCAGACCGCTTTTTTGTTTGCCAATTTAATTTCCTTTGGGTAAATTCCAAGGAGTGGGATGGCTGGGTTGTATGGTAGGGTTAAATTCAGGCTTCTGAGGAATCTCCAGACTGACTTCCATAGTGGCTTAACCATTTGCATTCCCACCAACAGTGGGTTAGTGTCCCTTTTTCCCCACATCCTCTCCAGCATCTGTTGTTGGTAGATTTCTGCATATGAGCCATTCTAACCTGGGTGAAGTGAAACCTCATTGTGGTTTTGATTTGCATTTCCCTGATTGCTAGTGATCTTGAACATTTTTTATGTGTGTGTTGGCCATTTGGATATCCTCTTTTTTTTTTTTGACAGGCAGAGGGGACAGTGAGAGAGAGAGACAGAGAGAAAGGTCTTCCTTTGCCGTTGGTTCACCCTCCAATGGCCGCCACGGCCAGTGCGCTGCGGCCAGGGCACCGCACTGATCCAATGGCAGGAGCCAGGTACTTATCCTGGTCTCCCATGGGGTACAGGGCCCAAGCACTTGGGACATCCTCCACTGCACTCCCAGGCCATAGCAGAGAGCTGGCCTGGAAGAGGGGCAACCGGGACAGAATCTGGCGCCCCGACCGGGACTAGAACCCAGTGTGCCAGCGCCACAAGGCGGAGGATTAGCCTATTGAGCCACGGCACTAGCCATGGATTTCCTCTTTTGAAATACATCTATTGAGGTCCTTGGCCCATCTCTTAAGTGGGTTGTTTGTTTTGATCTTGTGGAGTTTCTTGATCTCTTTGTAGATTCTGGTTATTAACCCTTTATCTGTTGCATAGTTTGCAAATATTTTTTCCCATTCTGTTGGTTGCCTCTTCACTTTCCTGACTGTTTCTTTTGCAGTACAGAAACTTCTCAATTGGATGCAATCCCAATAGTTAATTTTGGCTTTGACTGCCTTTGCCTCTGGGGTCTTTTTAAGAAGTCTTTGCTGGTGCCAATATTGTACATGGTTTCTCCAATGTTCTCTAATAATTTGATGATGTTGGGTCGTAGATTTAGGTCTTTAATCAATGTTGAGTGGATTTTTATGTAAGGTGTAAGGTAGGGGTCTTGCTTCATGCTTCTGCACGTGGAAATCCAGTTTTCCCAGCACCATTTATTGAATAGACTGTCCTTGCTCCAGGAATTGGTTTTAGATCCTTAATCAAATATAAGTTGGCTGTAGATGTTTGGGTTGATTTCTGGTGTCTGTATGCTGTTCCATTGGTCTATTCATCTGTTTGTCTATCAGTACCATGCTGTTTTGATAACAACTGCCCTGTAGTATGTCCTGAAATCTGGTATTGTGATGCCTCCAGCTTTGTTTTTGTTGTACAAGATTGCTTTAGCTATTCGAGGTCTCCTGTGTCTCCATATAAATTTCAGCATCATTTTTTCCAGATCTGAGAAGAATGTCTTTAGTATCTTGATTGGTATCGCATTGAATCTATAAATTGCTTGGGGAGTTGGACATTTTGATGATATTGATTCTTCCAATCCATGAGCATGGAAGATTTTTCCATTTTTTGGTATCCTCTTCTATTTCTTTCTTTAAGGTTTTGTACTTTTCATCGTAGAGATCTTTAACATCCTTGGTTAAGTTTATTCCAAGGTATTTGTTTTTGTAGCTATTGTGAATGGGATTGATCTTAGCAGTTCTTATCAATTTTTTGAGATCCATTTCTTGCATTTCTTCCATCTCATCATCTTCATAATCTTGAATTGGGGTGTCTTGTCTATTTGGGGGCGTCATAGTGTCTTCCTTTTTCTTGTTTCCTTGGTTTCTGCATTTGTTGCTTGGCATTATGGAGAAATTCTTTGGTTTCTTTGCTGTAGTGGTTTTTCTCATTGACTCTATTTTCTCTATGACTCTAGATTAAATGGTCTGTCTGCTTTTGATGAATCCTTAGAGGCTGTGATGAGTGTGGCCAGAGAGCTCTGTTTGGTTCTTCAGGGTTAAGGGTATGCCAAAGGTGACTCACCCAGGTTGTTCTCTCTCTCTCTCTCTCTCTCTCTCTTTTTTTTTTTTTTAACTCAGAAGGAAAGTAATTCCACACAGCTGAGCCAAATTGAGGGTAGTCAATATATGAAATCTGGCCCCTGTGGGTATAATATTTGTCTGCTCTGCCCCAAGGACCACAAAAAGGGTCTATGCAGTCCTCAGTGTGATCTGAAATTTCTCTGCAGTCTCCCACCAGGTTGCCAAGGCTACTGAGTTTGTATACTCCGTGAGTTCTTTCACCCACCCTCAGATTTTCACAGTCTCAGTTCATTAGCTCCACACCTTCACTAGGTCCTAACCTCCTGTTAATTCATTCCACCAGAGTCAGGTTTTTCTGCTTGGCTGAGGGCGGAAGCCACTTTACATATGTCCAAAATGGCGCCTGCTCTTTGTCTTGTTTGCCTTTGTAAGGTGAGTAGAGAGAGGCTTGTGTCCATGCCAGTCCCTTTTATTTATTTGTTTTTTTCTCTCCTCTAGATAGCCTGGTGAACTTTCCCCAGCAGGGCTTCAAGCCTTGTTCCCTCTAGGCTCTTTCTGCCGTTTCCCCGCCAATGTCTCAGGCTACTGAGGTTTTGCCTCACTTCCCCTTCCAGCGCTGGTGCATAGACTCTGTAGCTGGGCTCTCAAGCGGTGGGCATCCTTGCTCTCCCTATAGGTCCTCCATGTCACATCCACTAGATCCGGAAGAGTTTCCTCTGCAATTTTTTTTCCCAAGCCTTTCCCTGGAACTACAGTAACTCCACTTTTATTAAACTATCTTTTCTCTGACTATCAGTGCGTGTCTCACTATTCTGCCATCTTGGCTCCACCCATCAAATAAATTTTGAAATGCTTTTAACTAAACATTGTCACAATGCATTTTAAAAAAATAAGTCATAAAATATTGTGATTTTTAAAATAACATTTTAAAAGAAATTAGTGAATTAATTCATCAGAAATTTTGCATTTACCAACATTATGAAAATCATAAAAAAAACATAATTAAAACTCTTAAGGATAAAGGACAAAAGTACTTTGCTATTAACTTACAGCTTTTCTCTGACTACGTAGCATCATATGACCCATCCCCAACAAAAGTCAATAGTGCCTCCCTTTTGTTTCAAACTACAACCCTGTGCAACAGCAATTACTGTAATATTGTGTTGTGTGGTAATGACATGCATACATATTTCTCACTAGATTGCACACTCATTGAGAGCAGGAACATTGTCTTATCTTTGTACCCACAGACTTAGATGGAGTGCTGCAGTAAGAATTTTCGCATGGTAAGCTGACAAGAATTAAATTGGACATCCAAAGAGATTATAGAACCTCCCCACGATAAAGCCTTCAAAAATTGGACAGAAATTGCCTTTTTGAAATGTCTTTCTTTCAAAACCCTCTTTCCTCCAAGACACTAATGTCCCTTGTCTCCTGTGACTCCTCCACCTCTCAGCTGTTCAGTCTCTGCCACCCCCACAGACATCAGTGCTCCCCCAGGAATCTCTCTCAAGCCTTCTCTCTTCTAACTTTACTCAAAACTCCATTATTTAACATTTAATCCCATATCTTCAGGTACATTAAGGATTCTTAAATTTATAATGTCAACACTGAACACACAAAACCTATTGTTAGTACATAAAATTTAATAGGCTCCCAAAATGAACTCAGTAATTCATACAACTTTCTGAAATTTGCCATTCTTCATTTATTCATCTTGCTACCCAAATAAAAAGAATCTGTTTTCCTCAGGTCTAATTTAAAACAAATAATAGTGGCCCAAAAGCCAGACTCCTAACAATCTCACCAATCTGTCTTTTAGTATCCCAGTTGCCACTGGCTGAATTATGACCAATGATTTTCTGCTGCACTAGTCCAACAGCCTTCTGATTTGTCTTTTGGACTCCAGATTGACTTTGTTCCTTCAGGTTCTTGTCCAAATTATTTTTCTAACACACACACACATTTATGATATATGTATTTGAGTTGAACATTTTCTTATAGATTAACAATGCTCAAAGGACAAAAGTCCAAATTCATTAACACTTCATAGGCATACCCTGATTACCCTAGCTGCTTTCATCCCTTTCTGACACACTATTCTCCATTTATTCTTAAATTTTATTTTATTTTTTATATTATTTTTTAATTTTTTTATTTTTATTTTTTGACAGGCAGAGTGAACAGTGAGACAAAGAGACAGAGAGGAAGGTCTTCCTTTGCCGTTGGTTCACCCTCCAATGGCCACCGTGGCCTGCGCGCTGCGACCGGCGCACCACGCTGATCCGAAGCCAGGAGCCAGGTGCTTCTCCTGGTCTCCCATGGGGTGCAGGGCCCAAGCACTTGGGCCATCCTCCACTGCACTCCCTGGCCATAGCAGAGAGCTGGCCTGGAAGAGGGGCAACAGGGACAGAATCCGGCGCCCCAACCGGGACTAGAACCCGGTGTGCCAGCGCAAGGTGGAGGATTAGCCTATTGAGCTGCGGTGCCGGCCTTATTTTTTAAGGGTTTATTTTTTCTCATCTACCTTTAAGGTGGAACAACAAAGAGAGAGAGATGGATCTTCTATCTGTAATTTGTTCCCCGAATGCCTGCAACAGCCAGAGCCAGGCCAGGCCAAGGCCAGGAGCCAGGCACTCCATCCTGGACTTCCCTGTGAGTAGCAGAGGCCAACCACTTGAGCTGTCATCCATCTCCTCCAGTGACGTGTTATCAGGAAGCTGGATCCAAAGTGGCTGGGATGTAGGCATCACAATGCCCACCCTCATTCCTAAATTTTAAATGTTTACTGACAACATCATGTTGTTTCATACCTTTACACAGGTTATTTCTGCTATATAGGGGATCCTCTAAAGGTTCATGAAAAGTGTATGTACTGTGAAAAAATGCATAAATTTCAAAAATTTACAATTCAATTAAACTTTTAGTTCAATTTTTCCTTGAAATTATTGAAACTCATTAATTGTCATTTCACCTTTTCCATCTAAATCTTCCCTACCATCTAGCTCAAATATCATCATTCATTTGTAGTCTTCTGTGAAACACTTGAACTGAGCGACTGACTTCTCTCCTCATCTTCCATGACACTTTGCTCTTATCTTTATTTCAAATTTGCTAACTTGAGTTAAAATTGTATTAATGTATTTTCCTACCCCTCATTGTTCTGAGTTTCTACCTGGTGGTCGGAACCATTTGCTTTGTGTTATTGTGTCTGCCAAAGCGGATAGGTCACATATCCATCCTTGAATAAAACTGCACAAGGGTCCAGGAAACATCTTTGTCTGTCCAGAGAGCATCCTTCCTCTCTTGTCAATGCTATATGAGTGTTGTCCTTCTTGCAAGTCTACACATGTTCAGCCTTTGCCTTAAAGACTTACCAAGCGTCTCAAAGCTTCCCATATGTCTTCAACTCATTATTTTTAATTCTTCATCATATTAACTGACCTCTCAATAATCAATACAAAAGTTCTTAATGGTTCTATATTTTACCATGATCTTAAGCATAGAAGGAAAAGCATAAGAATGTTATTATTTCTCCTACATACATGTCCCTGAAGATCTAGAAATGATGGTATATGAACACTTCATCACTATGTTATGGATCCTAAATGTGCCTGGATCTATTTCAAGTATTTTGCATATCTTATCTCATTTCCTTTTCCTAGTACTCTTTGCCAAGGTCAAAAAATTAGTAGGTGATCATTCTTGAAAGCCAATCCACATCTAACCGCCCGAAGATTTGTACTCCGAGATAACTTATTATTTAGAACCAATTCCATCTCTCCATTTATCAGGCTCAGCTGGCTCTTCCACCAGCTATTTAAACATTATGCTGTCTTTACTTTTTCCTTGTGTGAATTTATAAGATAAAGTGCAAATGGTTATAGGAACTCTTGCCAAGCCATGTCATGCTGTACGTGATCTGTTCTGGTTGAATGTTTTAGAACTGTTTGGAATTCAGCTTAACAGCCTGACATTTGATCTGTGATGTGTTTTTAAGAGTTAACATCACCAGAAGTGTGCAGGCAGTCAGATTATTTTGCCAGATAATTAATAGAAGACTATTTAGCACCAGTGCATTTTCTCCATTGTGATTACCTGTTGTCTGTGTGTGTTTGTTTTTTGCAATGAGTCTTTCACAAAATAAAAATTGTTATCCAGAAAGATCTCAGAACAGATTTACAAAGTTTATTTAAAATGCTTAATCAGCCACAGAGAAAGGATGAAAATGTAGCCTTAACTGTTTTGTATTCTTTTCGTGATGGAAGGAATTACATATTCCAAGAAAGGAGAAAATTGTTTTAAGAGTTCCCAGAAGATTTTAGAGGAAGTAACATTATCCTAAATCTTGTTCTTAATGTAAAAATATTATTCAGAAGACTGATAATTTAAATGGGGCTGTTTATTTAATTGGGGTTGTTTTACGATCAAATAGAGGCAACAGTAGTAACCCTTTACTTGCAAATGTTAATTGATTGTTGCAGATGCTAAGGAATGTTGGACAAGTGTACATTTGTGGGGGCCAAGATTACTTTTCTATAGATTTAGTATTTAAAACACATTTAGAAATAACTCTGATTTTATGCCAAAATGGCACAATGATCAAATGTAAACAATCCCTTGTCTGCCAAGACTTCCTTTAAATAATTTTAAACGCATGCAAAGAGAAGAAATACTTGCAAAGGAAAAGGTATTTTTCATCACCAAGAGTTTAATGCTTTAAATACTCCTGGAAGCCAGAGGGTGGATTGGAGTGCAAGGAAAAGAAAAATAATTAGCACAAAATAAAAACCCTGGTGAAGGTGTAGACTTAAGGTCTGAGATAGAATTCAGGTGAACAAGCCGGCGCCGCGGCTCACTAGGCTAATCCTCCGCCTAGCGGCGCCGGCACACCGGGTTCTAGTCCCGGTCGGGGCGCCGGATTCTGTCCCGGTTGCCCCTCTTCCAGGCCAGCCCTCTGCTGTGGCCAGGGAGTGCAGTGGAGGATGGCGCAGGTGCTTGGGCCCTGCACCCCATGGGAGACCAGGAAAAGCACCTGGCTCCTGGCTCCTGCCATCGGATCAGCGCGGTGCGCCGGCCGCAGCATGCCGGCCATGGCGGCCATTGGAGGGTGAACCAATGGCAAAGGAAGACCTTTCTCTCTGTCTCTCTCTCTCACTGTCCACTCTGCCTGTCAAAAAAAAAAAAAAAATTCAGGTGAACAAAGCAAAAAGTGTGAGAAGTAGGTCTAGAAACATAGGGATTGGATGAAAAGATAAAAATTGCTTTATATTAAGATAAAAATAATCTTTAAGAAATAAGCAAATAATGTATAGAAATTAAATGTGAAAAGGGAATAATAGAAAAGTATGGTTTATATATGTGAGAGTCAAAACTGAGAGAGAATTTCAAGCAATTGATGGAGAATAAATAAATATAAGTACTTTGCTTGTGGCTAAGCAGTTTTCTTTGGAATGAGCCATGATTTATAGTGTTGGAAACATAGAAAAATAAATCTAATCTTACTGCATTGCCTGATCGGCAGACAAAAACGTTGATAAAAATCAAAGCAATATTAACATTTGTTTATTACCTTTCAAAATTTTGAGTCACTCACAAAGGCTAGAAAAATGGATTGTGTGTAAAAGAAGGAATATTTCAATTAGAAAATCTTGAACATTTGAAAGTGTAAGTGTAGTTGAGAGAATTTGAGCTTTGGAAATTGCAGGAGAAAAGATATGTTAAAATGAACAAATGGAATTGGAGATTTTTTTAAAATTTATTTTATTTATTTAAAGGGCAGAGTTACAGAGAGAGAGAGCGATAGAGATGGAAAGATCTTCCATCTGCTGATTCACTCCCCAAATGGCCACAACAGCTAGGGCTGAGCCAGGCCACAGCCAGGAGCCAGGAGTTTCTTCTGGGTCTACCACATGGGTGGCAGTGGCCTAAGCATTTGGGCCATCTTTCCCAAGCGCATCAGCAGGAAGCTGGATTGGAGCTGGAACCAACACCCACATGGGATGCTGGTGCTGCAGGTGGCAGCTTAACACACCAGCCCCAGAATTCAGGATCTTAACTCAAGTTAATGGAATCAAACAAACAAGTGGAAACCTAATATGTATAGTTTTTTTTAGTGGATAGTGAGAGAGAGAGAGAGAGAGAGAGAGAGAGAGAGACAGAGAGAAAGGTCTTCCTTTTGCCGTTGGTTTACCCTCCAATGGCCGCCACGGCTGGCGCACTGCAGCCGGCGCACCGCGCTGATCTGAAAGCAGGAGCCAGGTGCTTCTCCTGGTCTCCCATGGGGTGCAGGGCCCAAGCACTTGGGCCATCCTCCACTGCACTCCCTGGCCACAGCAGAGAGCTGGCCTGGAAGAGGGGCAACCGGGACAGAATCCGGCGCCCCGACTGGGACTAGAACCCGGTGTGCCGGCGCCGCTAGGTGGAGGATTAGCCTATTGAGCCGCGGCGCCGGCCCTACTATGTATAGTTCTAAAATAACAATAGAATGTTCAAATTAAGAAATCTTTGGAAAGTTATTTAAAAGAGTGTTAAAAAAAGACAAAAATGTGATAGTGTATACATGCTAAAGTCTCTTCCTTCTTAGCGTCTAGAGATTTTAAAGATGCTAGTATATTATCAGAGCTGTGATGCTGACAGAAAAAAACCTTAAACGGTAGTATTAATAATAAGCATTTTGAACATCATTCTCTGAGATTAGAAGGTTAGGGTGGAGAGTTTTACTTTTCATCTGAAGCTGTTTTGTTACCATTTGTGTATTATTTGCTAAAAATAGGAAAGAAATTATTTCACAATATATTGCAAGAATTCCTATGGAAGACTTGAGATGCTTGGGAAATATGAAATGAGCTATGTAATCCACCAGCGCCGCAGCTCAATAGGCTAATCCTCCGCCTTGCGGCGCCGGCACCCCAGGTTCTAGCCCCGGTCGGGGCACCGGATTCTGTCCCGGTTGCCCCTCTTCCAGGCCAGCTCTCTGCTGTGGCCAGGGAGTGCAGTGGAGGACGGCCCAAGTACTTGGGCCCTTCACCCCATGGGAGACCAGGAGAAGCACCTGGCTCCTGCCATTGGATCAGCGCGGTGCGCCGGCCGCAGCGCGCTGGCCGTGGCAGCCATTGGAGGGTGAACCAACGGCAAAGGAAGACCTTTCTCTCTGTCTCTCTCTCTCACTGTCCACTCTGCCTGTCAAAAATAAATAAATAAATAAATAAGCTATGTAGTGTTTCAGCCACCAAAATAAACTCTTAACGCAGTGGTTCTCAATGAGTGGGCTTATAGAAATCATTTGAGGTTTGCAAACCCTTTTTTTGCCTTGTGACAAATGGCTTAAGTGATTATAGCTTTTATTTTATGTATTTTATATTATTTTATATATTTTATACTATAATTTATACACCAAGGATCCAATAGCACTGATTGGGGATTTTTAGTTATTTTTGATATTTTTTAGAGATTTATTTATTTATTTATTTGGCAGAGTGACAGAGTCTGAAAGGAGAGACAGATCTTCCATCTGCTGGTTCACTATCCAAATGTCCACAACAACCGGATCCTGGCCAGGCTGAAACTAGGATCCTGGAACTGCATTTGGATCTCCCACTTGGGTGGATTCCGAGCCCTGGCACTTGGGCCATCTGCAGCTGCCTCCCCAGACACATTAGCAGGGAGCTGTCTTGAAAGTGGCGCAGCCAGGTCTCAAACCAGTGCTCTGATATGGGATGCCAGCAGGTGTGACTTCACCTGCTGAGCCATGACACCACTCCCTCATTAGGTATTTGTAAAAAATGTGTGCTTGTAAATGTGTCGCTCCCCGTCTTCGTGGGGGAACGACACTAAACCCTGCCTAGGCTTCATATCCGAGTCACGGCACCATTATGTCGCTCCCCCTCTTCGTGGAGGAACGACACAGGACCCTGCGCTATTCTTTTGTCTGCTCGGCCCTTCCCGGGTTTGCTGCTGGTTCTTCCCGGGTTGGCTGCCGTCCCTTCCACCTCCGTGGAAGGGCGGTTCCCCCTGGCCACTTTCCCCGCTTCCGCAGGGGAGCGGCACACCACCGGCCGGCTCTCTTGGGGGCTGCACAGGTGTTCCCTCAGATGTTCCCCTTAGATGTTCCTGGTGCATGTTGTCTCTCTCCTCCTTTATAGTCCTCTTCCACCAATCCCAACTCGGCTGCCCACACGCCGAGTACGCTGCTCTCCTCCAATCAGGAGCAGGATCAGCTCCTGGAGGTCATCACTCAAGTTGGCAAGAGGCAGCTGTGTAGAAGCTGTTTTCTCCTCTCCCAGCGCCATATTGTGGGAGAGCAGATGCATAGAATAAGTCTTAATTCCAGTAACTTAGTCTAGTCCGGGTTGCTCCCCACATACATGTGATTTATATTATGGAAGACATCAAAAGTGTTAAAAATGTAACAAAGCAGTGCACGTACCTTCATGGTTAAGAGATGCTTAGGTATTTGGTTGCCTTCACCTGGGGTTCACATGGCCTCCATCTTTTGGATTTCTAAGTGTAGGAGATACCTTTGACCTCATCCTTTCCTGACTTTCATATTTGAGAACATCTTGCTCACCACCTGGCCTTTATTGTATTTGAGTCAAGCACCTAACTCAATTCAACTTAACCTTAGTCCATTTAAGTCCTTACAAAACACTAATGAGTGAAAAACAGGCATAGTACAAAAAAATGAAGTGAAACAATACTGTATTAATTTTTTGGAGATGAAAAACATCCTACACTATAGTAAAAGCAAGTAAGTTGTTGGAGATACTTTATGATAGCCCTTGTTTATTTCAGATTATTCTGGTTTACTTTTCTGCACCTTTTTTTTAAATTTAGTTTTGGTTTTGTTAATGGATATGCATGTCTGCCTGTTGGTTTCCCACTGCCAAGAAACTCACATTTAGCTCTGGATTTTAGATTGGTTCAAAAGTTTGTGTACATCCTGCACACATTTGAGGGTCAACGTGATGTACAACTAGAACACTGGATTTTGTTAAGTCTGAATTTAAGTCTTGAGCTGCCTGATAATATATGGATGATCATGACAAACCATATGTCCTGGCTCTGCTTCACCTTCCGTTCTCTGAAATGCAGATAAAACTATATTCTGTGCAAGATTATTTGGCTAAACATATTTCCTAGATGAATACAAGACATCGGTTTTCTGGAAACATCCAGTGTAAACATTCTAGTCAAAGGCATGTTACTTTATTACTAGGGTTTTGGCCAGTGGTCCTTTGCTATCCTTGAGGAGAGACTTAAATAGTGAAATGAATCTGCTTTGTTTGAGGACTCTGGATTGTACCTTTAACAAGATCCCCAGGTAATCTCAGGTATACAGACAGGGTTTAGAGTGATTTGCTTCATTACATAGTAAGCATTTTAAGAATTAGATTATTATTAAAAAATTTACTTACTAAACCTGCAGCTATGTTATTTGGGTAACAGAAGGTAAATAAGATGCTACTAGAATTTATAAGGTTATGTGAACTTGGAAAAAGGGTGTCTAGCCTGACCTACTAACAGGCCAGATGTGGTACCCTTGAAAAAAATTGCCTCTGAAGGGTTCCATAGGAATTATACATGTAATATAGAAGTAGTAAGGGTCACAGAAATGAAAGAGACTTAGAGCAGTTAAGGGAACATAAAGCCACACTGGATTATGTAAGGCATTGCCAGCCCAGCTGTATCACTGGAGCCAAACGTCTTGGACAGGAGAGAATGGCAAATGAATCGAGAGAGGTAGGAGCAGGCTCATCTGTGGAAGACATGTTTGCCAAATGAAATGCTCTGGTGGCTTGAATTTCCCATCACTGGCTTAGAGGAAAAGATATATGGGCCACCTATTTGGGGGAAGATGTGATGTAAATTAGTGAATACTCAGGGCAAAGAGAAGTAGAATATTTCAAGAAAACTCCAAGCCTTACTCAAATACAAAACAAAATAAATTAATGATGCCAAATTACAAGCAGTGAGAGACTGCTTGTGGGAACTGGTGGATAAATACTGGTATAAAACTTGATGCATAAATAATATTTATACATGTAGGAGTAAATATACTTGTGCACATATCTGCACATATAGATATATGTGTGTGTACTTCAAAAAGTTCATGGCAAATGAAATTACAAAATAAGTTTCTTTTGTTACAAAAATATGTGAAATCTAAGCATATGACGGATCTTTAGATTCATGGCATGAAAATAATATGCATGGATTTCAAAAGTCTTTTACACAAAAATAAACTTCTTCTATAATTTCATTTTTCACAAACTTTTTGAGCCATGCTTATATGTACATTTTAATTTCTAGGTAAAACATGAAAACCAATGGCAGCATTACTTGTGTTCTCAATCTCATATTTGTGTGTTGTCTTACAGTTTTTACGTAGAAGAGATCCTACAGATTACCCCAGCGAAGGGCTTTGTAGAAGAACCATATTGTCAGCATTATACTTTCTCAAAGATATTAAACAGTGATGTAAACTAAGAAAAATATAAAAAGAAACAAGAAAAAAAGTGCAGAAAAAATCATATAGTTCAAAACATGTAGGTCAAAACTTGTCTTTTAATTCAAACCAATGAAAACCAAGAAAACTTTACATGGCTCACACCAATGTGCCATTGTTCAAATTTCTATAGATTTTACAACTTGCATTTTGCCACATTTTTAAAATACCTCATGTAAGCTGTTTGCAGGCTGGCAGCAGATAGTGCATTACTACTCTCATTTCAGTTCTTCTCATCTCTGAATATTTCAATTCCTTGAATTCTTTTCTTCTTGCTAGACAGTTGCAGATTACAGAATTACTGGGGCTAAAATTGATCATGTAAGCAAGGAAGCAGGCTAAGAACAGTTTTAGTGACCCACTGATTGTTTAAATTCTCCCTTTTAGCCACTATTTTAATTTTTATTTATCCTTTGTCCAGGGCATCCTAGAATAAGTGCTTGAATAAAATTATGCAATAGTGCCTAGATTTTGTGCCATCCATTCTGTTTGTCATGAGTTGAATTGTGTCCCTTCCAAAATGATATCCTGAAGGTATAACCCCAGTGCTGCCCAGGACTGCAGAGCATGACCTCATTTGGAAATAGTGTTTTTACAGAGATAATCAAGTTAAAATTGGGTCTTTGGGTAGGCTCAAGGCCAGTATGACTGGTGTCCTTATGTGAAGTAGAAAGTTGAAAACACACATGCATAAACAGGAAAAATAAAATATAAAGGTAGACAACAGGAGAGACCCATCAATAAGTGAAGGAGTACCAGTCTACTGGCAAAATACAAGAAGATAGGAATAGGGAAGAAAGGACTCCTCTTTTCTGGTTCCAAAAGAACCATGATTTTGCCAACATCTGGACTTCAAATGTCCATCTTCTGAAACTCTGAGATAATACATTTCTGTTGTTTTAAGCCATTGAGTTTGGTGTTTGTTACAGTATCTTTCAGAAACTAACATAAAAGTTAAAAACAAATTTAAAAGGTCAACTAACATGAGACTTTTAGGTCTTAATTTTTTTCAGTCAGGAAATAAATAAATAAATAAATACCTTCATCTAACAGCACTATGATCTTGTAAACAAGAGACATTTAAAGCCAGAAAAGTAGAAAGGACATATTTTACAATAAAAGATATTCATTGAAATGTAGCCAGTTGTAATTTAGGTGCAAAATATATTGTCCTTATGTTTATTTTCATCTCAGAACACAGCCATTTTCAGCACCTTTCTCCCATGTCAGTGATCTGTCCAGGTGCTAGATACATTGTGGACTTCTGATGCAGCTAGTAATAGAAGGGATTTTTGGAACGTACTGTCTTGCTCAGTCGATACTGCTATGCTCTCTGAAACATCCCATGTTGGCAGAATCTCAGCTCTAGAGCTGTTGGATTGAATTACCTTATGTCTTACCCAGAGACCACTCCTGAAGACCATTGTGACACCTCAGTTCTCTGTGCAGGCACGCACTGCAGGCATTTGTCCCCTCTGAAAGAGGTTGTTGTGTAAGCCTAGATAAGAAGCAGGGTCCTGATCAAAACATAAACTCTAGCCAAGACCTGGTAAGAGTAGATGACAGGCCGGCGCCCTGGCTCACTAGGCTAATCCTCTGCCTTCTGGCGCCGGCACACCGGGTTCTAGTCCCGGTTGGGGCGCCGGATTCTGTCCTGGTTGCCCCTCTTCCAGGCCAGCTCTCTGCTGTGGCCAGGGAGTGCAGTGGAGGATGGCCCAAGTGCTTGGGCCCTGCACCCCATGGGAGACCAGGAGAAGCACCTGGCTCCTTGCTTCGGATCAGCGCGGTGCACCAGCCACAGCGCGCTGGCCGCGGCAGTCATTGGAGGGTGAACCAATGGCAAAGGAAGACCTTCTCTCTCTCTCTCTCTCTCTCTCTCTCTCTCTCACTGTCCACTCTGCCTGTCAAAAAAAAAAAAAAAAAAGCAGATGACAAGGTTTCTGAAGGGTCTGTAAACGATGACGTCTTCTGGAGACATTAGGACAATTGGAAAACTTTTGTTCTTTTTGAAAAGAAAATATTTGTCTAGAAAAACATTTTTAAAGATTCATTTTACTTGAAAGGCAGAGTGACAGGGACGGAGGGAGAGATAGGCAAAGATCTTCCATCAACTAATTCGTTCTCTAAAAGCCCACAACACTCTAGGCTGGACCAGGCAGAAGCTGGGAACCAGGAAACTCCAGGTTTCCTGCTTTGGTGGCCAGGACCCAAGTAATTGGGTCATCATTTGCTACCACCCAGGTACCTTAACAGGAAGCTGGATGGTAAGCTGAGAAGCCAGAACTCAAACCAGGCACTCTGACATGGGATGTGAACATCCCAAATGGTAGCTTCACCTGCAGTATCACAATGCCCCCCTCCCTTTTGGAAAAAAATCTTAGCACTAAAAAAGGAAAACCATTTATAGAATGAAAACACCTTGTTTTTCGCAGACAATTCCACACACACATAGAATGTAGCTTTGTTCATTTATAAAATAAAAATACTAAATAGACTTTAAACATATATTGAGTGTTTCTGGGTTTCAGAGAAAGGAGTAGGAACTAGAAGGGATATGAGGCCGGCGCCGCGGCTCACTAGGCTAATCCTCCGCCTAGCGGCGCCGGCACACCAGGTTCTAGTCCCGGTTGGGGCGCCGGATTCTGTCCCGGTTGCCCCTCTTCCAGGCCAGCTCTCTGCTGTGGCCAGGGAGTGCAGTGGAGGATGGCGCAGGTGCTTGGGCCCTGCACCCCATGGGAGACCAGGAAAAACACCTGGCTCCTGGCTCCTGCCATCGGATCAGCGCGGTGCGCCGGCCGCAGCGCGCCGGCCACGGCGGCCATTGGAGGGTGAACCAACGGCAAAAGGAAGACCTTTCTCTCTGTCTCTCTCTCTCACTGTCCACTCTGCCTGTCAAAAAAAAAAAAAAAAAAAGAAGGGATATGAACACGGGTGCAATATTGTTCCTACTCACTCAAAACACCATACATAGGTGATTTCTCAAGTTGTGCCCAGGGTTAAAATGGCAAATTGTGTTGGTAACAATTCCATATTTCCATTTAAAAAATTTTATAGTGCAGGTATCTCTAGGTATTGCATGACAGAGCCAGGATATATTGGCTAAATGCAATTTGCATGAGCACATAAATGATTCTGAGAAAAAAAAATAATGTCTTAAGATACCCTCAAGCTTATCCATCCTTTGCTCTGAACTTCTTATGTTTCACTTTATTAACCTACTCATAGAACATTAGGGAAAATAGCGATGGCAGTCAGCTACTGACAGTGAAATGTTTCTTAAACTTCAACATGTATTTAGTACTTGGAGAGCATTCAAACACCTTTCTTTCATTTAAGTTCAAGCATTGATTTTCTGAAGAAAATCAGTTTCTCCTAAGGGACTATTATGGGTGTTAAACTTTGTCCATGAAGATACTTGGTTAAAAAAAAAAAAGACTTTCTAATGTTGGCACATACAGAGCAAATGAGAGAACCTGACAACCATTGCTCCTTTCCTTAGATGACAGTATGCCTAGGCAATGTGCAAATTCTGCTTGGTGGATTCTACTCTCACAGCTGATATCCTGTATCCCGTATTGTATCATGGAGTCATTCTCCCACATGCCTTTGCTTTTCATAAGCTCTCTCCACCCCCTTTGTCTAAGGTTTCTTTGTGAATCTACATTTCACCATCAATATTGTTAATACTATCCAAGACTGATATTGTTTTGATATTGGACATCAATGTTGTTCAACTAACTTAACCACACAACAGAGAGTTATAGAGCCCTTGATAAATGTGAGTAATTCTGTTAATTGCTGGGTGCACAGAACAGTGAAGCCTAAATTTGCCATTGACATTCCTCTATTGGTGAGATAAGCAAAGAATATCTTCAGATATTGTGATGGAATGTTGCACAAAATGAATGTGGGGGGGGGTACCTAGACCAGTTGGAGGTCAGTTCTGCAAGAAGAGATGTAAGACTTCAATGCTGAAAGTTGGTTAGGGTTTTGCCAGGGTAGACAGAAAGCCTGGGGCAAAGAATTTTCAAGTGAGAGGAAGTGAAGTGAAATGTATGAAAGACTCAAAGGTAGAAGAGAGTGTGGTGTATTAAAAAACAGGCCGATCCCTTATTGAATTTCTACGACTTATGAATGTTGTATTTTCTACTTAAATGTGTCAAATCAGCAGATTTGGACTTGTTCTGATCAGCCAGATGGATGAAATAAGCCTTTTCTGAGTTGCATCAATATATTTGTTGAATGAACTCATGCATGTCCTTTGCTATTTGGCAAAAACAAAGACACCGTGAGGTTTCATGTGTACCTAAGTAAACACTCCCTCCCACTCTTACCCTGTGCAGAGCTATGTCTTAGTCTTGGATGATTAACATTCCTGTTCAAGTACCTACCAACACAAATTCCACAGAAGTCAACATAATGACATCTTCCCTCCCAATTACTTTACCTCAGATGTGATGCTGAACAACTGTTACTCTTACTTTAAAATGTTTTTTAAAAGAAAAAAGAAGTGACTGATAAATATTCTAACCAAAACCCCATATTTGTGTTACTGAAAATTTTATGACCATTAGTACTTTGTCATTTTTGCTTCCAGTTTTTCTGTATTTTAAAAAATGAAGCATTACAGAGGTAGCTTTAGTCCTCTTTAGTCATTGCCCCCATCTCATGCTTAGATTCGGAAAAGGCAACAACTAGGAATTTGGTATGTGCCCTTCTTGCATTCTAGTTATCATAGACATGTATATTAAATTTGCATCCGCAAATAATTTACAGAATTTGTGTGTGTGTGTGTGATTGCTGCCAAGTTATTATTATGGAATATTCTAAATGTGTGTAGAAATATAGTACTAAAATAAATGCCCAAAAACCTACCATTTAGCTTCGACAGTTATCAACCCAGAATCAGTTATATCTTTAGCCACTAATTCCCTAAATCTTCTAGACTACTTTCAAGAAAATCTTTGGTTATATTTTACTATGTATTTCTCATAATGATGAATTTTAAACATAATCATGCTAAACTATTGTAACTGAATTTTTGAAAATCCATTATTATTATTAAAAATTCAGTTTTACTTTCCTCCAAATGTCTACTAATACTTGTGATGTAGCTTGTTAGAATCTGGATCCATGTAAGTTCCATTGTCTGGAATTGATTGTTATGTCCCTTTGAGTATCTTTAAAGTTTTAAGTCTTCTCTCAGTGATTCTCTAGCTATTTATTCAAATTATCATGCCATTTCCTCTGCGAGTTTCCCACAATTAGGAATTTGCTCGTCTTGTTTTTGCAGAGACCTTTTACTTGACTTTGTCCCCCTATCTCTTACAAACAGGTAATTACATCTAGAGTCTTGAACACATTCAGGTTTGATATATTTTGGCAAGACTTTCCCCTTTGGTGTTATTTTACTTCCTTAGGCGATACCTGATATCTGTGTGTTATTTTACTTCCTTAGGCGATACCTGATATCTGGTTGTCTCTTTTATTCATTAGTAGTAATTGATGGCCATTGCCTTGACACATTATTTCCCGAAGAGTAGAGTTGTACAATGGCATTATCTTATTTTCCTATTTCTTTATTTGGCTGTACATGTGTGATTTTTTTAAGTGCTTGAGGTCATATTGTAGCTATTCTGCATTTGTTTTAACCCCACATGCTGATAAATTATTTTTAAATTATTTTTTTTTTTTCATTTGAGAAGCAGAGAGAGAAAGTAAGAGGGAGAGAGAGAAAGGGAGAGAGTCAGAGACGGAATGCTCCCATTCACTGGTTCATTGTCCAAATGGCCACCGCTGCCATAAAGCCAGGAGCTGAGAATTCAATCCGAATTCAATCCGGGTCTCCCACCCAGGGTAGCAGAGATCCAACTGCCTGAACCATCTCCTGCTGCCTTCCAGGTTGCACGTTAGCAGAGACTGGAATCCAGAACAGAGCCGAGACTCAAATCTTGCCCTGTAACTTGAGACGTGGGCTTCTTAAGCAACTTCTTAACTGCTAGGCAAAATACCTGCTACTAATAAATATTTAAAGTGCTCGTTGTAACTTCTTTATGGTATACTGTCACAGTTTTTTGATCATTTATCATTTCTCCCTTTGCGAGCTATTCACATTGTTTCATAATTCTTTCTAATATCATCAAAAGTGCCAGGAACTCCTTTCTAATGGTCTGTGGTACACATGAGCCAGAGCTTCCCCAGGAGTTGAGCACTTAGATGATCTTAGATTCATTTTCAACACTGCTAAGTGCTGTCACATGTTCCTCCTATTTTTCCTAAGTCCTCATAAATACAAATATTGTCAGGATTGTTTTTGCAATCTATATAAAACTATATCTTGTTACTTTAAATTTAATTTTCACAATAAAAGTACATTTTATATTTTCACTTGATTTTCAGATCTTCTCTACAAAATTGCTTTTAAATAAGCCTTGATCATTCTGCTGTTGGTATTTCATCTTTACATAGTGATTGCTGGAGAGCCACTGTGTATCTCCAGTGTACCATCTTTGATTGACTTAGATGTTACAAACATTTCCTCTGCAGTTTGTTTATGTTTACATGTATTTAGTTTTTATTTACTTAGTACAGTGGGTACAAGTACAGGTGATGGAGTTAAACTTCTAAGATTTAAATCATACTCTACATTTAGATCATAGCTCTTGCTGACTTCATGATGGTCCCTAAAAGTTTTCATTTATGAAATGAGAAGTTCAAAAGGGAGTTAATTCCTAGGGATAACTGAAGAAGTAATAAGACAGGTAGTTCCTCTTAGACAGTTTTCCACCCATGGAAATACCCACTTTAAGTTAACTATTATTGTTTTCTTCAAATATAAAGTTTAATATAGTTGTATTTATTTATCTTTTCATGGAAAGCTATGGATCCCCACTACCATTTGGGCCATTTTCTACTCTTTCTAGGTTTTCTGCTGCTTGAGAGGGATGGTCGCATTTTTTGTAATTGCTATGAAATAATAGTTACAGAAGCAGCTACACTAATCACAGAAACAGTACAAGGCTCCATATACATTTTATATAATTCATTATTACAGCAAACCAACAGTGGCCATGATCTCCCCACCTAAAAGCTGGGAAACAGAGACTTAGAAGACTAATAAAAAGCAGTTAGCCAGAAAAAAATAGGAAGATTATTTAAACTCTGCTTTAACTGTTACTTTCTCATTGGGAGGAATGAAAAAGGTTGCCATTTGTTATAGTGGCAGGCACCTGGAGTTGGAGGTGGTGAGTTGGTTTCCTATCAGTAGAAGCAAAAGACAAAAGACAATTGCTGAAAATTTTTCCAGCTGCAAGACGCTAAGTTTCTAAGAAAAAATTACACATATAAAGAAGATCTGTGCAAAATTTTCTAGAATTATAACAACCTAAATGTCCAACAACTGAGAATTGGTTAAATAAATTATGGTCTTAATCATTTAAATTATGGTCTAATCCTGTATCAAATGATAAATGTGAAAAACTAAAGTTAAATGAAGGTATTTTTTGATGTATTGTTAAGTGAAAAGTAAAGAAAATATTCTTTCTATATTATGCTTGCAATTATGTAAAATTATGTTCCCAAAAGTACAAAGATGCAAGACTGTTGATTAATAAAGAATTGGGCTCTTATGTTCCTTGAAAGAAACTTCTAGAACCTTAGAATTTCCCAAATGATGGTACCATGGCAACATCCTTGTTATTCATGGTGTGGCCCTTGGATCACTCCTGAATTTATGCTAGTGAGGTGACAGGATGTGGCCCAGGCACCAGAAGCGCCAGTCCTGTGATCAGAGGATCAGGACTTTGAGCCAGGTAAAATTAGCTGACCTCTGGGTAGTGGACGTGATCTGGAGATTGATGTCAGTCAAGTGCCCACCGACTCAATCAGCCATGCCTACAGAAGGAAACCACAGTAAAAACTCTGGGCAGCAAGCCTGGGTGAATTTCCTGGTTGGATGGGTGTAGGGAGGGTAATACATCCTTGTTGAAGGGCCATGGGAGCTCCGCATAGAGGATCATCTCGGTTCTTACCATGTGAGTCTCTTGCTTTGACTGGTCCTGATTTGAACCCTTTTTAAAAAAATATAATCATAAATATAGTGTTTTCTTGAGTTCTGTATATTAACAAGTTAGCAAATATGTAAGTGTCATGGCATTTCCTCACCTTTTTAGGCAAAATCAGAAATGAAGGTGACATGAGGAGCCTCGGACTTCTGGCTGATCTAAGATAAGGCAATCTTGTTAGGGAATATACCCTTAACCTGTAGAGTCTACACCAACTCTCAGTTTTAAGTGCCAGAATTGCATTAAAGTTATTGCAATAAGCATTTTGCACATATTCTTGTGCAGTATCTACTAAAGCTGTATCTGTGAGTATACTGAAGTATATGACTCGGAAAAATGACTGCTATCTCCAACAAAACACATGCTCAGAAATGTTTATAGTTGCTTGTTCATCATAGACTCAAACAGAAATTAACCGAAAGATCCATCAGTAGTAGAATTTGAAAGCAATTATGTATGGTCCTATAATGCAATACTATATAGCAATTGAAAATGGAAAACATTCTTTTAGACATAATGTTGAATGAAAGAGCTTGAAGAGTCACTGGGGCTTGCCTTGTGGCGCAGTCAGTGGGTTAAGCTACTGCCTGCAATGCTGGCATCCCATGAGTCCCCATATAAGTCCCAGCAGCTCCACTTCCAACCCAGCTGCCCGGTAATGCACCCAGGAAAGCAGTGGAAGATGGCTCAAGTTCCAGGGCCCATGTGGGACACTTGGATAGAATTCCAAGCTCTTGGCTTTGGCATGGCTCAGTTCCTGTGGCTGTGGCCATGTGGAAAGTGAACCAGTGGATGGAAGATTGACTTCTCGTTCTCCCTCTCTCTGTCTCAGTAACTCTGCCTTTCAAATAAATAAAATACATTTTAAAAAATATACTCACTGTACAACTGTACAGTTTTACCAAGTGCAAAGGCAGGCAATAGAGATCCATGTTGACATTCATAACAGTGGATACCCCTGTGGGGTATTGTCTGGGCAGGGACATTGTCTTCTACAAACGATAAATGTTCCATCTCTTCATGGGGATGTTGGTAACGTGGGAGTGCACATATGCTTTAAGAATTGACCAATGGTGTGCTTTAAAAATTCTTACTTCTTGTAAGTTGTGAATCTATTTGAAACATTAAAAAGAAAAGGCAAAAATGACAAATTTCTCAAATGGGCAAATTTGTGTCAGAGTGGGATTAGAAATTTTTAAATCAGTTTTTAAATGTGTTAATAGAAGTAACATAAACATAGATTTTACTCTCTTGCATCTGATAATAAATACACTAGGCCGTCCATTCAGTTTCATCTAATGCAGAGTCATCCGTACCATGTACATAATTACTCATATTTATATATAATATATGTTACAGATTCTGGCACCTGAGAGAATGGGGGGGGGGGGCAGGTTGGGAGGCTTGTGGATGCTGGCTGACCCTGCCACTTCTTAGTTGTGTGATACTGCTCAAGGGACACAAGGAGCTCTTCAGTGAGTGAGGATAGAAATAGTGCTTATAAACATCAAACACACAGTAAGCGCCCACATAAGTATAACCTTTAAAGTTATTGTTAGCAGTCATTATTACATAGAAATACCAACTGAAAGAGAAAACCTTTGTATTTCTGAACTTCTACACTTCCTGACATTGAAATTCTTACTCTTTGATTTAAAAACTCAAAGCCACAATAATAAGAGGAGCGGGGAGAGAGGTCTCTTAGAGCAGGAAGCGCAAACTCAAGGTTAAGTTCAGTGCTCCCTGAAAACACAACAGGTATCCTGGAGACAGAAAGCTGGGCTGAGGCTGTGGAGCTTGAGACACTGGCTCTGTCTGCTCATTTCTAAATCAATTTAGCACAATGCCCAGAGGGAAGGGAGGGGAAACCTAGGCCTTAGAAATGCAAAGGTCCTTAAGCCTGAAATGAAGAAAAACATATTCATTTGGCTTTAAATAAGGCCTGAGGCTGAGTTTGAAATTGAATTTTAGACTAGAGTTTGGGTAAGAATGTCAATGGATAGTGTATCATGCTTCACTTTCGTTTGTTTGATTTGGGGATTTGAACAATAGATTTACAGAATTCTAGCTTTCGAAACATCTAAACTTAGATAGATAGTCATGTTAGAAAATCCTATGTAGATTTTACCATTTCTTTTAGTTTTTTTTATTTGTTTTGTTTTGTTTTGACTCAGTGGTACATGGATTAGGTGAAATCTGTCTGAAGATTTTATGCATATGATTTTTGTGTTACATTTTTAGCTTCGGGTCTTTACTGTTGGACTGATGCCTTCACATTTTATTTATATTTCCTTTTTTTTTATTTCTTTAGTGATTGTCTTTCCTTAGATTACTGTTTTCTTAACCGTGTGCATTGAACAATGGTGATAAATTTGAAAACAAACAAACAACAAAAGCTTTGGTTTTTTTATTTTAGAAATCATGTATTAAGACATATTTGTAGGGCCAGCGCCGTGGCTCACTTGGTTAATCCTCCGCCTGTGGCGCTGGCATCCTATATGGGCGCCGGGTTCTGGTCCCGGTTGCTCCTCTTCCAGTCCAGCTCTCTGCTGTGGCCCGGGAAGGCAGTGGAGGATGGCCCAAGTGTTTGAGTGCCTGCACCAGCGTGGGAGACCAGGAGGAAGCACCTGGCTCCTGGCTTCGGATCAGCGCAGCGCGCCGGCCTTAGCGGCCATTTGGGGAGTGAACCAATGGAAGGAAGACCTTTCTCTCTGTCTCTTTCTCTCTCACTAACTCTATCTGTAAAAAAAATTTGAAAAAAGACATATTTGTATTATAGGACATCTCAGAAATTTTAATATTCCATTGTACAGACTGGATGTATTGGCTGTGCTCCTTAGGTAGCTAAGTTTTCCATAGTGTGTTTGAACTAAGAAACCTTTCTTCTCTCCTGCTACACTTCTTGGCATCTCTTGTGATTATTATTCTAGAAGAACTCCTAGTGATAATATGCATACACAAAATTAGATGTGATTAAAAAAAAGATTTATTTATTTGAAAGAGTTACAGAGAGAGAGGGACAAATAGACACAGATTTTTCATCCACTGGAACCTGGAGCTCCATCCAAGTCTCCCGCATGGGTGGCAGGAGTCCAAGCACTTGGGCCATCTCCTACTGCTTTCCCAGGCTCATCAGCAGAGAGCTGGATAGGAAGTGGAGCGCCTGTTTGGGATGTGGTGTTACAGGGGCAGCTTAACCTGCTGTGCCATACACTGGCTCCAAAATGTGATTATTTTAACAGATCAAATGTGTTCATTAATGAGAAGAAAACCAACATATATGATTTTCTTTCTAAACAAAATATTTGATTATGATGCTAAATTATTCTTAGTGTAGGCAAAACTATCAAAGTGGCTGTGTCCCCCAATTTGATACCCATAGATACTCCCTTAGTTATAAGCAAGTGGTATAAGTATTTAACAATAGAAGTGATTGGTCTTTACATTTTACCCTTTTATAATTCCTCATAGTAAATTATATTATAAAGCACATTAAATATGTATATATTATGTGTTGTATTTTATATACAACATAGGTAAATATAGTTTTTAATAAAAGGTTTACACTTTTATCATTTTATTGCACTAGATTCATGAAATGATAAAAGATAATTACTTTTGATGGTATACCTACAATTTGAGAAGTCTATCTTGAAAATATAAATCAGTGAAGTGTTTTTTTTTTTTTTAATGTACTGGGAAATAAAATTACCTCTGAAGAAGAATGCATCACTTTGCAGTTTGCAATCTGATTTTATAGCTACAGTGATCAGAACATCGTTCAATTCAAACAAAAGAATTTAATCTAGAGAATATGTCACATTTGCATGGAGTGTCTAGTTCCAAAATACCTCCTACACAAATTTGAATTGAATTTGGTCACTGCTTCCCCACTGTTACCAAAAGACCAAAATAATTCCCTCCTCGCCAGTACATGATAAAAATTCAGCATTATGTGTTTTGGGAAAGCATCTTTGATGTAAATATTCAGCTCTTTTTTCTTTCAAAGTATCATCACCACAATATTCTAATATTCCTTCATTGGTTTTAGGCATAATTCACCCTGTCTGCTGATGAAACAGATTCCATTTATGCACAGAGCACATGCCACAGAACGTGATGTGCCAACTCTCAAACTCAGTGGTCCCTTTCTGCTTGTACTTTTTCTTTCAGCTTATGGCTGAAGGAAAATGATCGCCCAGTATACTCGGTGGTGGTTGTTAGAGCTTTCCAATGCCATGTCAAAAATTACACAAAGACCATCCTCGAGCGGAGAATGTGGGCTGCTGAAACCTTCCAGATCCACATGTCTGCTATTGGCCTTCTCAAGCTCTGTGTGTTGTTAATTGCAGAAACAGGAAAGAGATGGGATTGAGGAAAGCTGTGGAGCTTAGCTCGAGTGGGGAACGTGGCTGTATATTGAGAGAATTCTGTACCATGTCTGTGGCCTTTTATACCACCATCCTATAGCAGGAACAAACTAAGGCAGAGTTACTGTAGTATTAAGTGCACTTTTAGTTTTTGCATTAAGGCACTGAACTAATTTAGGAATGGGTTTAGATTATGTATTAAGACTTGAAAGAGCTGGTGTTGTGGCACAGCTTGTTAAGTCTCTGCAGCTCTAGCATTCCATATGAGCACCTGGTTGGAGTCCCAGCTGCTGCACTTCTGATGCAGCTCCCTGCTAATGCTGCTGGAAAAGCAGCGTGAGATGGCCCAAGTGCTTGCCCTTCCACCCATGTGGGAGATCCAAAAGGAGTTCCAGGCTCCTGGCTTCTGCCTTGCCCACCTCCAGCCATTGAGGCCATTTTAGGGAGTGAATAAGCAAGTGAAGATCTTTTTTCTCTGTCTCTTCTCCTTTCTTTTTTCTTTTTTTTTTTTTTTTTAAGATTTTATTCATTTATTTGAGAGGTAGAGTTACAGACAGTGAGAGGGAGAAACAGAGAGAAAGTTCTTCTGTCTGTTGGTTCACTCCCCAATGGCCGCAATGGTCAGAGCTGCGCCAATCCGAAGCCAGGAGCCAGGTGCTTCTCCCGGTCTCTCATGTGGGTGCAGGGGCCCATGGACTTGGGCCATCTTCCACTGCTTTCCCAGGCCACAGCAGAGAGCTGGATTGGAAGAGGAGTAGCCGGGACTAGAACCGGCACCCATATGGGATGCTGGGGCCGCAGGCAGAGGATTAACCTACTGTGCTACAGCACCAGCCCTCCTCCTTTCACTGTAACTCTGTCTTTAAAAACAAAACAAAACAACAAAACAAAACTCAGAAAGATCATAGGATCATAGGATTGACTTCAGTTGAAATATTAATCAATGCTAAATGTATGAAGGTAGAAGTAGAGATGGACCCCAGAGTGACAGTGGCAACTTTTCCAGGTAACGGAAATATTCTGTTTCTAATTACCATGACAGTATGCATTTTTCTTATCTCACAACTTGTATACTGAATATTGACAAATTTTACTATATAAAATTATATCTTAAAAAAGTGATTGAAAAGAAATTATGGTGGAATTCACAAGCAGGAAGGAACAGAAGGGACCAGCATTGTGGCTTAGCCATTAAAGCCTCCACCTGTGTTGCTGGCATCCCAGTGGGGTCTGATTGAGTCCCAGTTGTTCCACTTCCTATCCAGCCTGGAAAAAGCAGCAGAAAGTGGCCCAAGTGCCCTGGCCCTGGCCACCCATGTGGGAGACCCAGATGAAGTGTCTGGCTTCAGCTTGGCCCAGCCCTGGCCATTGGGACCACTTGGGAGTTGAACAAGCAGATGGAAGATCTCTTCTCTCAACTCCTCCTCCCCCCTTCCCCATCCCTCTCCTTCTCCACTGCCTTCCACTGTAACTCTGACTCTCAAATAAATAAATCTTTTTAAAAAGGGAGGAACAGGATCTCATGACTTATTAATAACCTGAAGTGACCAGAAAAATCATGGATACAGCCTGAATTTCATTTCATGTCACAAGAAGGATTAATGCTAGATAATAAATTTAAGGGAAACTAGAACATAAAAATGATTACACCCAGGAGTTCTTCTTGATAATGGTAATTGTTTAATACACAAACACTTAGTCTCATGCTTGGCACATGGAAAGCAGTTTATAAATGCTGCCTGTCGTTGTTTTTATTCATGTTTTTATTGCTATTATTTAGAACAGTATATTGAGAGTGTCTCAACCAAATAGGAGCTGTGACTACATGGGATGGCGGAGATTTGGGGGGGGATATTCTCTTGTGTAGCAATGGAGAAATTTCATGAGTGAGTTAACTGTCCAAAGATTTGATATACCAAAAGGAATTGGCGTTTATCAATGACATTTTTAAGAGAATTAATGAACCATAGTATGTAGCAGAAGCTGAACATCAGACCATCATTTCTTAGCTTTTGTGTATCTCAAATAAGTTCTGTGCTATTTCAGTCATTGTGAGATTTGTCATAGGAGCTTGATTAAGAATTAAGTGTTCCTAAGTTTGCAAGCATTAAACTGAAGTTACGGCTATACATAAAACATGAAATTCATTTTACAGCATTTTTTGAGCATGTAAGAAACGGATAGTGTGGCAATAATGACTGTAGGAGTATGAGGATTATCTTAACCTTAATCTTCACATGTACTGTGACACACAAAACATAACAGCCAATACCTATTTGTTTTGCATGCCCATAAATCACCGTGTTAAGTACATTTCATGAACTGTCATATTTAAACTACATCATAACTTGAATAGATGGACAGGTGTAATAAACCTGTAATCAAGTTGCACAGAAATGAAGAAACGATTATAACTTTTATGTGGAACAGTCGAGGATCACTGATGTTAGCCAGAGGACAAATGTTGGTGAAGGACCTAAGTATTGTCAAAGATGAACATTTTTGTTGTTGCTTGTCCTGTCAAAGGGATGGAATGGAGAGACAGAGCTGATGTCTGGCCCAAACTCCCTGAACTCCCCAAAACAGAATAACAGTGTATACTAGGTGGTCAGTAAGTAATTGCTAAGTGACTTAATTAGCAGCTCAGTATGTTTCTCTTCTTGGAAAACAGGATGTTTTCTACATTCTTAGGATCCAAAAGATACCAAACATTGCATAAGGTTGATGTTGGATAATGGTGTTTAATTTCTTTTTATAGCTGCCCAGACTACCAAGTCTATTTTGAAGTCCATTTTGGGGCAATAATATAGACAAACTTCAGTGTTGGGTTTGCTGGCCTTAGCAATAACTTGAATTTTGATAAACCTTTAATTATATTTAAAGACTATCAAACTGAGACTATTGTTGATCCTAAATGAGAAAAACAGTTAGCTTGCAGACTCTAATGGGTACATTTATCATTTTCTTATCATACTGAGCTTCAGGCTTATTGTTATCTATTTTCCAAGAAAGTAGAAATGCCATTTCTTAGAATAAAAATGTTCTTTTTAATGTGAGCAGTAGATTGAAGCTGTGCAGATTGGCTCTTTAATGAAACAGGCAACATTCCAATGGAACTGACAAGCTTTATTTCTATTTGTTGTATTTTTTTTCTCATTGCAGATGGACCCGATTCAGAAAGCTGTAATAAATCATACTTTCGGGGTTCCTCTTCCTCATCGAAGAAAGCAAATCATATCATGCAACATTTGCCAGTTGAGATTTAATTCTGATGTAAGTTTGTCGTTTAGTATTCACTAAAGAACATATTATGTTATCCTAATCTTTCAGGAGAAGAGTTATTAAACATATTTCTTCAATAACTGAGCATGTCAAAATTCTAAGATAACACTTTAACTCCACATATGCCTTAATTTTGGAATTTACTGTATCATATTTGATTGTTTATTATAGAAAATCACACATATACCCTCTTCCGTACTTGCAATTTAATGATTTTTTAAAATTTTTTTAATCTCTTGGAAATGCTAAATGTAGGTAATACACTTGTCTTTGGGGAATAGTCAAATTTAGGATCATTGAAGCTTCCAATAGATTGTAACTCAAAAATAATATAGGCACCAAATCATGTTTCAAAGTCAGGTTTGGGCTTTGTAGACTCCCTTTGTCTGGCCCAGTGGCCCCTAATTCCAAATCAGCCCTTTTATCCCTAATTACATTTGTGTTACAGCCCAAAAGTTACTGTCCTCGAAGTCTTAACATTTTGATGGTAGTCTTAATAACCTTAAGTTTTTCAATCCCAGAAAGAATAAAGCCTAAGAGAACAAAATATAAGAGAAATATCTGTGGACCTGACCACTGCTTTGCAAGTTGTTCAGGGAGTTGTTTACACTTTTGATGTCTTTTCAAAGGATCGGAGTGATACTCACTGTGATCTGTGGAAAATCTGCGTCCCCCTCCATGCTTTGAGATGGAGTTAGTACTGAGAAATGCAGAAGAGAGAGGAAATATTGGCTTGTAAGGAGTAGGAATTAAACACAGTTCACATTCTAGGTAAACAGAAGGCCCATCTTACCAAAATGGACACCTCCAAGTTGCCATCATCTTGTCCTAAATTGATCAGTGGTATGGAGATGACTAAATTGCTCGAGAGTCTGAGGAAGGTTGAGCCTTCCATTCTTTAACTCCCTAGTCAAGTAAATCCATTAGATGTTCTGGTAATGAGCACAGGATGTGGGATAACCAGGTACAAGAAATAGATGTGACATAAAGTAGCTTGTTTCTTCTGTGAGGAGAACATTTCATTTTGTATAAGGATTGCCATTGTCTTATGAACTCACCTACTGGTGCAACCATCAGGTAATTTTAAAACATTCCTACTGTTGTCTTAAAAAAGAGAAATGGGGGCTGGCCTTGTAGGGAGTAATTTAAGCCTCCACCTGTGGTGCTGGCTTCCCATATGGGCACCAGTTCGGGTCCCAGCTGCTCCACTTCCAATCCAACTCTCTGCTGTGGCCTGGGAAAGCAGTAGAAGATGGCCCAAATGCTTGGGCCCCTGCACCCATGTAGGAGACCCGGAAGAAGCTCCTGGCTCCTGGCTTCGGATCAGCCCAGCTCCAGCTATTGCGGCCATTTGGGGAGTGAATGAGAAGATGGAAGATCTCTCTCTCTGTCTCTCCCTCTCTCCCTCTCATTATGTGTACCTCTGCCTCTCAAATAAATAAATAAACCTTGAAAAAAAAAAAAAAACGAGAGAGAAGTAAAGATGTGAATTTTGCCTGCATAGCACCTGTTTAAGTCCACGTGGGCTGTGATGACAAAATTCTATATTCTGGGTGGCGCATAAACACAGAAATTATTTCTCAAAGTTCTAGAGGTGGAAAAGTTGAAATCAAGACACTGGAAAATGCAGTGTCTGGTAAACAATCCTACTCTGTGGTTCTCAGATGGCAGAGTTTCATTGTATATTGGCATGGTAGAAGGGTTGAAGGGTTGAAGGAGCTCCCTTGAGCCTGTTACATAATGGCACTAATCTCCATCAATGAGGGCTCTGCCTTCCTTTCCCATTCACTTCCCTACCTAATACCATCACATTGAGAGCTAAGATTTCAATATTTGAATTTGAGAGGAATATAAACATTCAGTCTGCTAAAGCACTTGAATGGATGAACTGCTACAATCTACAAAGAAAAAAAACACAATGCATCAAATACAACTGCAGCATTGTATTTGAAAGTTTGTTTTTTGTTTTTTGTTGTTATTGTTTTCTTTTGGAATGCAGAACACTTTGATCTGATATGAATTTTAAGAAGTTTATCCTAGATTTGTTTAACTTAGTAATAATAAGTTATTTTCAAGTGATGACTGTTACACAATATTCTCTTCCAGGTGCTGCAAAAAAACTTCTGAACTCAATAATTGCAGCTTTGATAATTTCTAAACACTCAGTGAACAATCATATAGTCTTATAATTAATATTTTAAGTGGCTCCTTCTTAGATTCATTTCTCCTTAAATTGTGTTGATATTTTCTTTTGGAACTGAACAGATAATGATGCAAAAGGCGCAGTATCACCAGCTTCCTACATCTAATGGAGCATTTTCAATTATCTCATCCTTTCAACAGTTTCACTGTCAGTATTTTCTTCTGTGTTAAGAAAACTTCCTGTAAACCAGGAGCCAAAAAGGCTCAAGGTCATTGAACCCACTCTCCTTCTGAATGACAGAATTCCATCTGCCACATCCAGACCAGCTCTTTTGGTTGATTATTCCCAGCAATAGGTCACTCTCCATTTTGAGATAGTGATACCATTTTTGAAAGTGTTTCTAATCCTATAAACTGATATCAAAGTCATATTCAGAGACTAGAAATATATATATCCGATCTGCTTTAGGAAACATCTATATTAAATATATGACTATTAACATAAAGAACATAATACAAGGAATATAAACATACATCTTTTTGAAAATGTAATTTTATTTCATTTCCTTGATGACAGAGAGGAAATTTATTTTGCTAATGAAATTTCAAGGTGATATGGGAATCAATACGTGTTTATTAGCCACATGGCTTCTTATTCTCATGACTTTGCTTTCAGGTCTATCTGGCATATGGTTAAAGGATAGAAAAGGTGTTTGGAGAATTCGACTAATCAGTCATAAACAATGGCAGGCTCCACCATTCTCTGGATGCTTGCCATGTTAGTCTTCTCTTGCTCCCACAACATAAATATATCAACTTACAGTTCTGGAGGAGAGCATTCAAAAATGGGTCTCAGTGGAATACAATCAAGGTGTTGGCAGGGTTGAGTTCATGTTAAATTCTCCTGGAGGCCCAAGAGGAGGACCCTGTTCCTTGTCTATTCCAACTTCTAGAGGTTGCCAGCATCCCTTGGCTTGTGGTCCCCTTTTGCATCTGAAGACATCAGTGGCCAGTTAAGTCCTTCTCACCTCTCATCATTTGTACTCTCACTCTTCTTCTGTGTTTACAAACCTTCGTGACTACCATGATCCTGTCTAGAAAATCCAGGATAATATTCTAATTATTTTTTAAGGTCAGCTGATTAGCAATCTTAACTCCCCCTTTGTTTAGTGACATAATATATTTATATTTTCCTAGGATTAGGCCTTAAACATCTTTGGGAGGCCATTATTCTGCCTGCCAAATATTTGGCTATTTGACTTGGTTTGAAATGAATTTCACAACTACTCGAATTTGTCAAATAATTACCCAATAGGCTTAGTTTAGTCTGTACTATATAAGCTGTACACATATGAATTCATATTCATTGCATTTTCCCTTATCTTCAATCCTGAATTACAGTTCACTATGCAATGCTAATTTTAAAAATCATGACTTTATTTTTGATATGAAGGTTCAATGTTCAGTTTAAAATGATGTAGCAACATTTTCACTTCTTTTCTAAACAATTATTGAAAACACAGGAGTCAAAACTCTCTTAGAGATGTAAAAAGAAGTCTTTGTATCATTATCATATTGATAAAATGAACCACCATATTGGAAATATTAGAACCAGTCATAAAGTATTTAGATATTTAATGCCAAGATCAATTGGATTTATCAACTGATAAATACATAACAAGATAATCTCTCCATAAAGAAAAACCAATGTGTGTGTGTGTGTGTGTGTGTGTGTGTGTATGTGTCTCATATGGGATCATTTTAATTCTAAGAAAAGCCTTTCTAATCCAAATATAATTATCTTTTTACTTTTGCTAGGGAAATCTGGAATTTATCTTCTTTCCGTTTTTAAACCTACAGTCTTTCTGGAAAAGTGATATATTTCAGTTACAGGTTGAATCCTGTATCATATAGGAAAGTATTTTTGCCTTATGAACTTTGTTACATTTCAAAGCTTCTTCCCCTTGCAATGAAAATAATAGCTTGTCATTCTTTTCATCTCTGGATAAGGAAAATTCCATTTTATTTTCCTCTGGCCTTTTATTTACTCTTTCTAATCTTCCGTATCATAAATGACATAGTTTGGTATTTTGCCATATCTGTTTCCTATATGACACAGCTTCCATTTTTGACCCTGCAGATAGCTTTTAAGATGTCACAAATTGTGGCTGCTGTTGTAGCATGGAGTTGGTAAGGCTGCTGCTTGTGAAGCCAACATCCCATAAGGGTGCCAGTTCATCATGTCCCAACTGATCCACTTCCCATCCAGCTCCCTGCTCGTGGCCTGGAAAAAGCAGCGGAAGATGGACCAAGTGGAATTGATAGATTTTCTAGTGGATTTTTTTTAAAAGCAATAAACGTGATAGCCAAATTTCATGAAGAGAATATACCTGGAAGAACTGAGAGCCAGATCTTCTAGTTGTATTAAGTAGGAATCATTATTTTTCCTCATTTGAGAACACATAAACTTGGTGAAACCAGGCAATGTATCTAGCTTCAGTTCCTAACTCTTATTCATAATCTCCATAACCAAAGTCAACATGGGAATATGGATAAGAGTATGTTTTTTCCACAAAATGACAAAGTTAGGTGGTGAAACTGTTTTCATCATGTCTTAAGATATCTTTTTATTATGTAAATTAATGTTGACTGATATTTAAAGGAAGTACTGCTGGATAGGGGGAAACACAATGTGATTTTGGTTACATTAAGACCAAAGAAGTATTCTTTTACTTTTTTGTATTTGTATTTACTTTCCAAATTCCCTTTATAACAGTGTTTCACTTTTACTTTTAAAAATGATGTTAAGATGCTGGTTAAGATGTATGTATCTGGGTTTCATACCTGATACTCACTCCCGATTCAAACTTTCTGCTAATGCAGACCCAAGGACGCAGCAGGGGATGACTGAATTAATTAAGTTCCTGCAACCTACATGGGCAACCTGGATTGACTTCCTTACCCCTGGCTTTGGCCTAGCCCAGTCTAGCTGTTGTGGGTATTTGGGGGATGAACTAGAGGTGAGAGCTCTGTCTGAATCTGTCTGTCGCTCTGACTGAATGTCTTTTTTCCTGCCTTTCAAACAAATAAATAAGTAAATAAATGTAATTACTGCATATATTACTGTGTTATGTTTTTTAACTGCGTGTTTTATTTTAAATTGTAAATTCTGGGCAGGCGTTTGATTCAGTCTTTAAGACGCTGCTTGAGCTGCCTGCATGATATTTCATAATGCCTGGATTTGAGTCCTGGCTACACTTCCAAGTCCAGCTTCCTGCTAATATGCATCCTGGGAGACAGCCAGTGATGCCTTAATTATCTGGGTCCTTGACACCGTGGAGAGGCCCGGTCTGAATTTCTGGCTTCTGACTTTGGGTCTAGTCACTGTGTACATTTTGGGAATAAACAGAGCATGAGATTCTCTCTCTCTCCCTCTCTCTCTCTCTCTTAGCCTCTGAAATAGATAAATATTAAAAAAAAAAACTCACAATGTATAGGCAATTGGATTATAAACTGTGTACTGAATGAAACTGAAAGGTCATTTTTATTTCATGTGATAAAGAATGCAGTTATATTTTTTCCATTGAATATTAAATTATTTCTTGGGAAACATTCAAATTCAAAAATGTCTGCTATTTTTTTAAATTACTATTTAGGAGGTGGGCATTTGGTGTAGCAGCTAGGATACTGGGTAGCATGTTGGTATGACATGTCCAAGTACCTGGATGCTAGCCTTGTCTCCATTCCCAGTTTCACATTCGGGAGGTAGCACATGATGGCTTCAATGTTTGGGTCTCTTCCACCTGTGTAAGAAACCTAGATTGGGGGCCGGGGCTGTGGCTCACTTGGCTAATCCTCCACCTGTGGTGCCAGCATCCCATATGGGCACCGGGTTCTAGTCCCGGCTGCTCCTCTTCCAGTCCAGCTCTCTGCTGTGGCCCGGGAGGGCAGTGGAGGATGGCCCAAGTGCTTGGGTCCCTGCACCTGCATGGGAGACCAGGAAGAAGCACCTGGCTCCTGCCTTTGGATCAGCACAGCACCGGCCGTAGTGGCTGTTTGGGAGTGAACCAACGGAAGGAAGACCTTTCTCTCTGTCTCTCTCTCACTGTCTATAACTCTACCTGTAGAAAAATTAAAAAATAAATTAAAAAAAGAAACCTAAATTGAGTTCCCAGCTCCTGACTTCAGCCTGAGCCAGCTCTAGCTGTTGTGGGCATTTGTTGGGGGGAGGAAGGGTGAACTAGTAGATGAAAGGTCTTTGACTTCCTCTCTGTCTTTATTTCTCTGCCTTTCACATAAAATAAATAAAATTTTTAATAAGCACATGTAAAGGGCTGTATTCTGTGTAAAGCTTTGTGTCTAGTGAGTTTTCTTGTTAAGATACGAGGTATTCCTACCTGGTAAATCTGTACATTTTAGAAAAGGCAGAGCTGACTTAACCCTTGGCTTCACTGCATCTATTAAAATCTCTCCAATTCTTCAAGTTTGTTGTTGCTGCTGCTGTTTCCCCAAGGATCTTTGAAGGAACCCACTTATGAATTAATTCTCAGGCAGCTTTGAAACATCCGTTTAAGAAGACACCGTCCTCTGTTAGTGTGCAGGAGTTGCAGAGTTATTTGGAGCTTGGGCCTCAGTACTAGGGCCTTCTGAGTAAGTGCTTTTTTTTTTTTTTTTCTTCTTCAGAGGTAGTTCTAGGTCAGGGCCACTTGGCTTGTGCAAGAGAGATGTGTTTGAGAAGCTCATGATGTTTGGCTCAGCCATCAGTTCCCTCCCTCCCTTGTGAGCGTCTGGCTCTGCGGGTGGCGGTGCTGGACAGCAGGCTGTGGCTGTGTTTGGAACAAGGGGCTGGGAGGTCTCCTTTGAAGGGCTCCTCCTCTAGTGTGCATTTGGGACACCTTTCATCTTTCAGCCTTTCTGGCTTCTGTGCTTTGAGTGGAGCGCACGGCCCCATCAGGAATTCTCGGGAAGGAAAGCTTGAACAGTAGGGCCATGCAGGAAATCCTGGGTTTCAGCTGTTAGAGATTTCAGGAGAAAGTGTGCCAGCCAAGAGCACAAGCGACTACTTAGGTAGTGTGCTACTTTGGCAGCATTTTCAGAATAAAACCCCAGCTATTGGGGTTTCCAGACCCTCCGACTCAGGTTTTGATAGCCCAGAATTTCTTCTGGCAACGAGATGAAGGAGAAAGGACTGAGAAAACAGAAATCTTCACAAACGTCCATGTTTCTCAGGGTTTCTGTATTTCTTTCCTTATTTTACAATGAAGAGAAGAAACCACAAAAATATATCTAGTTTATCAACTCCTCCTTGACATGGAAATTTGGACTTTGGAATGTTTGCATCAGCATGGACTGTGGTGAGCAACTCAGAGAGCTGTTTTATTTAATGAGTGAGGTATCTATGAAATCAGTTCATTTGTAGATTATATAGATTGGGAAAACAAAAGACAGCATATGTTAATCCACACTTTTCAAGGTCCCTGAGTTGTTGACATGACGAGGTGGACAAGAAGCAGGGCTCTTTAACTCCCAGCGTCATGCCTTTATTTCTCATGTCAGGTGGCATATCCTAGGAGAAACAGGTTTTGAGACTTGCTTTGATACCAGTTGAGAGTTTTCAAGCAAGACAAGTGACCACTTACATTCTACACACACTGCAGAGGTTAATCAAGGGTAGACATCAGGAGTATATCCATTGATGGCTAGAATATACACACACATTTCAAATTGTTGAGTCACTTAAATGGCATTACTGGTGCAGTAAGTACTGAGGAGAACATGAGAGAATTTATGCTAAGAGTCTGTTTCAGCGAGTGCAGAGTGTTTGAGAAGAAGATTAAGCATGGGCAATGCACTGAAGGACAGAACATGATGGGAAGCACTGAATAGAATGTAACAATTCAGAAGGAGATATGTTTGCAAAACAGTTGTCCACAGGTCTCTGGAAGATAAGAAGCCTGAATGCTAAGAAAGCTCTGTAAGTCTTAGATTTCACTCACTAGTGTTGAAGGAGTCAATGAATCTAAACTGAGGGTAGAAAACAGGAGTCTCTAAGATGGTCTACATTTCATCTTCACTAAGGGCATTTAGAATAACTGCTATGTTCTGCTACAGCTGGATTTTAGCTTTTCTTTGCCCCATTGCCTAATCCACCTGCAATGCATGGTTTATATCCCAAGCAAATGATTCCCTGAAGCCTAATCATCAAAATTTGTATGTCTTAAAAGGGAAAGGAATAGATGGAATTGGGTCTGAACAGCCTCAGAGCTGTTTCTGGAAGCTTGCTTGATAGCGACATAAACTTTTGGTTACAAAACAAATATAAACTGGAATGGGGGACATCATTTGAGATGCTGCTTGAGATGCCTACATCACACGTAGAGTGCTTGGATTCAAGTTCTAGCTCTGCTTCTGATTCTGGCTTCTTGCTAGTAGATCCTGGAACACAGGGGTAGTGGCTCAAGTAGTTGGGTATATGCCAGCCACTTGGGACACCTGGATTGAACTTTAGACTCCTGGCTTCAGTGTGGCACAAGCCTAGCCTTTGAGGGCATTTGGGGAATGAACCAGCAGATAGGATTTCTGACTTCCTGTCTATCTGATTCTTTCTGTCTCTATCTCTCTGCCTCTGAAATAGATAAACAATCAGTATGTTTTTAAAATCCTCACATACTAGATTTCAGAATGTACCAGCAACCCTGGTATCATATAACTGATGAACTCTTTATTAACTATGGAATAGAATCCTCAGTGTAACCCAGTTGCCCAGAAATTTGTCTCTCTATGTATGTCTAATAAACATTTACTCAGTTTGTATCTCTTTTTATAGCTATAGACATATCTAAAATACTACTAGGCACTAATAAAACTTGTAAAAACACATAGTAGAAACTGAATTAATGGCCAACAAGAATTGAAAACTCAAAGATGCCAGTCACTGTTGTTCAGAACCTTGTCCTTTTGTTATAATTTTGTCATCACAGTTCATTGTATTATTTGAAAAATCAGATTCACCATAGCCCTGGAAACTGGGGCAGCAGAGGTTTGTTCCTGGTCAGAGAAGCAAAGGAATCTGTGCAAGGCAACTCATATTACTGTCTGTGCTGCTGGTGTCACTTTGAGATTTGCAGCCATTTGTACTTTTACTGTCCTAACTGTTCCTATTTGTGATTATCTCTTTTCCACTGAGTTCTATTTTCTGTATTAGTTATCTAGAGTAATTGTATTGAAATACCTTTATCTTTCCCAAGTATCCCTGAGGCTCCAAAATTCTAAATACATGAAATGAACGAACCTACATATCCATTTTTATCTTCTTCACACTACAAATTTCTTATGGTGATTGGGTTAGGAGTAGCAATTTGGCTCAAATGTGAGCTTAAGGAAAATGGACTTGTATCAGATGGATTGCAGACCACATTTGAATTCCATTGCTTGCACCTCCTATTTGGCTACAGAACCAGAACAAATGATGCATGCACAAGTATTCCTTCATATCGTAAGGATCTCTGAACAGAGTAGGTACTATTTTAGAACACTGCACATCCACTCAATATTCTGGCCCAGATTCACCTTTTTCAAGCCTGCCAAACCTCATTTTAAATGCAAAATATTGCCTCTGGGATCTGTTGTCTCAGTCTAAATCTATGTTTTGATATAAATTGAATCTGATAGTGGTAAAGGTTGCAGTCATTTGGGGAACTCATTCCTTGTGAGGATGTTGCTGAGGAGGGCAAACGGAGGCATGCTATGCCATGAAAGTGTAATTTTCTGTGTCCGTGTGTGATTTTCAGTGATACTTTGAGATGTAAAGTGATCTTTTCATAATCACACACATAATATTCCAGGTATGTGATTATTCTTCATTGAGCATGAATGAGCTTTTAAATTCCTTATGTAGGAAATCCATGGAGATTGATGTATGGCAAATTTATTCTCATCAGGATTATCAGGATATCAGGTCTGTCTGTGCAACTCTTACCTCCTAGACTCCTTTATAAGTAAGGTTTCAGAGGTAGTCTCTGAGCAGGTCTTATCCATTTCCCAAGCAGAGCTTATTTTCTCTGCATCAGTGAACTTGTCATGATAATCAACTTTTTTGTCCCAACCATCAATCACTCTTGATTACAGCTGGGGAGAAGTTCTGTTCTGTTGATCAGCTCATCAGTGCACATAATATTACACCTGGAGGCCAGCACAAATCATCCCTCCATGGGAAAAGCATTTTCCTTCAAGGCTTTGTCGATGGTTTTATCATTTACATTTGGGTCTCATTGAGTTGTCATGTCTACCTTTTCTCCATCTTTTCTCTCATATAAAATATTCTGCCCAAATAACTTTCAAGGTTTGCACAATTACTTATGCTAAATTGTTATTATTCTGCTTTCGCCTTTTTTAATTCAAAAGAGTAGCTTATAATCTATTGTATCTTCATTATCATATTAACCTATTCCAATTCTTAATGCAGATACTGTAGAAATTAAAATCATGTGAATTATAATTTGATGAATATTCAGTACTTCTGTAGAAAATGGCTTAGCATATGTTTTACTAGAATGTTTGCATGTCTAATTTTGTTGATTTTTAATGGTTTCCTAAGTTAGGTTTTTGTTTTATGGTTTGGCTTGCACTGGGGAATATTTATCTTTAATTTTCATCTTATTTTAAGTAACACTAACTAGCTATCTTTATGGTTTAAAAAGACATTGAGAATTGAATATTTTAAAATCATTGCTCTAAGTTAGCATTTCTCTTACATTGTGTCTGTAATGTATGTGACATGTAGTAAAAGTAGTTCTTGTTTTTCTAATCCAATTTGTATTTCTTAAAACAGTAGCATTGTCAGAATGATTATCAGAGCAATGGTAAAACACTATCATGGTAAAATATTTTAGTTAATAAATAATTAAAAATAAATATCTGATTTTAAAATTTTATGTACTTTGTGTATTCCATAAAGGCACTCTTTTTCCTCTCTTATATTTTATTACTTTATAAAATATAAAAAATAATTTAAAGAATAATGAAAAGTATTTTAACACTTAGAGTACAAAATACAAAGAAAACAGAATAACACAGAGTATAAAAAAATTGCAGAATAACATGTATTTGATTAGAAATAACATTTTATTGAAATGTTTAATTAGAAAAACCTACAATTTATTTCATAGCTCAACTTCTTATAATATGGTATATTTCTATTTTTAAGTGAAATAAATAGACCAACAAAGGGTTCTGTATTTTCTTTCAATATTAGCATTTGGATATTACTGGTTCTTACTGTAATCCATGAAACAAAAAAGGACAAGTGGCATCAGTTAATCAGAATATGATCTACATAAAAATGTTTAAACCACACAATATTGAATGGGCTTTCAATGTTTTTACTTTTTACAAGCATTTTTTAATGTACTATGTGTGAGAGAGAGAAGGAGGAGGGAGTATGCTGTTTGCTGGTTCAGTCCCCAAATGCCCGAAGTGGCTGGGACAAGGCCAAGGTCAAGCCCTGGAGCCAGAAACTATCTGGATCTCTCACATGTGGCAGGAACCCAATACTTGAGATGTTGGCTGCTGCATTCGAGCCAGAGTGGAGAATCACACACCAACGCTCCAGTGTGGGATACAGGGGTGCTGATTGTTAGGCTAAATGCTTGCCCAGGATTTTCATGTTTTGAGAAGCTGAGCTAAAAGCTCAAACTGGTTCAATGATTGCAATATTGACTTGGATCTCTTGGGATAGGAGTTTGTGATTTCTGTCAATGGTGCTTTTTCATGGGACAGGTTTAGAAATTAGTGTGAATATTTGGTGGTCCCCAGTCCTCTTGCTCCTTGTCAGCAGTCTGCAGACAGGGTCTTCTTATCAAAGAGAGTTGAACAGATTTGTACCTCTTCTCAGCCCAGAGAGGTAATGTTTGTTATTTATGAAACGCCCAGATTGGCTGAAAGAGTAATCACAATTTATTGTAGATAGTTTGGTGTGAAACGACAGACCTTTCTTCTAAACAAGTAACTCAAGCAAGAGCTAGTGTGTGTTTGCTACTCCCTCTCTGCTCTCCCCACCTCCCCACATTTTCCCTTCTGGATATGTTCAGTTAACATTGCAATTCTATTAGCATGTTACATGTTGGCAGAAAATTTGCTACAGATTTTGGGGAACAGCACATTTTTTGTGGAATTAAGTTACTAAAATTTTGACCCGAACATCTTTAACATGAAAGAAGTTGCCAACCTTTAAATTGAAAATTGCTAATTTTCAATTTCAGTGGAAGCAACGAGTCCACCAAAGATACTTCACACATAGAACGATTTCTTTGCTTTTAAACAAACTCCTAGACTACTAGTGTGTTGAAAGTTAACATATTGCACAACCTAACCTATCTCATGAAGAGATGCATTCTAAGTTTTTTTAGATATATTTTTATTTATTTATTTAAAAGGCAGACTTCTCAGATCTAGAAAAAAATGATGCTGAAATTTATATGGAGACACAGGAGACCTCGAATAGCTAAAGCAATCTTGTACAACAAAAATGAAGCCGGAGGCATCACAATACCAGATTTCAGGACATACTACAGGGCAGTTGTAATCAAAACAGCATGGTACTGGTACAGAAACAGATGGATAGACCAATGGAACAGAATTGAAACACCAGACATCAATCCAAACATCTACAGCCAACTCATATTTGATCAAGGGTCCAAAACCAATCCCTGGAGTAAGGACAGTCTATTCAATAAATGGTGCTGGGAAAATTGGATTTCCACGTGCAGAATCTTGAAGCAAGACCCCTACCTTTCACCTTACACAAAAATCCACTCAACATGGATTAAAGACTTAAACCTACAACCTGACACCATCAAATTATTAGAGAGCATTGGAAAAACCCTGCAAGATATAGGTACCGGCAATGACTTCTTGGAAAACACCCCAGAAGCACAGGCAGTCAAAGCCAAAATTAACATTTGGGATTGCATCAAATTGAGAAGTTTCTGTACTGCAAAAGAAACAGTCAGGAGAGTGAAGAGACAACCGACAGAATGGGAAAATATATTTGAAACTATGCAACTGATAAAGGGTTGATCACCAGAATCTACAAAGAAATCAAGAAACTCCACAAGATCAAAACAAACAACTCACTTAAGAGATGGGTCAAGGACCTCAATAGACATTTTTCAAAAGAGGAAATCCAAATGGCCAACAGACACATGAAAAAATGTTCAAGATCACTAGCAATCAGGGAAATGCAAATCAAAACCACAATGAGGTTCCACCTCACCCCAGTTAGAATGGCTCACATTCAGAAATCTACCAACAATAGATGCTGGAGAGGATGTGGGGAAAAAGGGACACTAACCCACTGTTGTTGGGAATGCAAACTGGTTAAGCCACAGTGGAAGTCAGTCTGGAGATTCCTCAGAAACCTGAATATAACCCTACCATTCAACCCAGCCATCCCACTCCTTGGAATTTACCCAAAGGAAATGAAATTGGCAAACAAAAAAGCAGTCTGCACATTAATGTTTATTGCAGCTCAATTCACAATAGCTAAGACCTGGAACCAACCCAAATGCCCATCAACAGTAGACTGGATAAAGAAATTATGGGACATGTATTCTATAGAATACTATACAGCAGTCAAAAACAACGAAACCCAGTCATTTGCAACAAGATGGAGGAATTTGGAAAACATCATGCTGAGTGAACTAAGCCAGTCCCAAAGGGACAAATATCAAATGTTCTCCCTGATTGGCGACAACTAACTGAGCACCAAAGGGGAAACTTGTTGAAGTGAAATGGACACTATGAGAAACAGTGACTTGATCAGCTCTTGTCCTGATGGTTGATGTACAATGTAATACTTTATCCATTTTAGTATTTTTTTTTGTTCTAGTACCATTGGTTGGACTCTGTAATTAACACACAATTATTCTTAGTTGTTTAAATTTTAACTGAAAAGTGATCCCTGTTAGGAATTTGGAAAACATTATGTTGAGTGAAATAAGCCAATCCCAAAGGGACAAATACCACTTGTTCTCCTTGATAGGTGACAACTAACTGAGCACCAAAAAGGAAACCTGTTAAAGTGAAATGAACACTATGAGAAACGGTGACCTGATCAGCCCTCACCCTGACTGTTGATGAGCAGCTTAATATGTTATCCCTCTTAGTATTTTTTTTGTTTGTTCTACTTAATACTTTTGGTTGAATACTGTAATCAATACACAATTCTTCTTAAGTGCTGAAACTTAACTGAAAAGTGATCGCTGTTAAATATAAGAGTGGGAATAAGAGAGGGAAGAGATGTGCAATTCTGGACATGCTCAAGCTGACTTACCTCAAACAGTAGAGTTAGAAACATACAAGGAGATTCGAATTCAATCCCATCGAGGTGGCATGTACCAATGCCATCTCACTAGTCCCAGTGATCAATTTCTGTTCACAATTGATCGTAATGATAGGACTAAGAACCAAAGGGATCACATAAACAAGAATAGTGTCTGCAAATACTAGCTGATAGAATCAAAAAGGGAGAGAATGGTTCAACATGGGAAGTGAGATACACAGCAGACCCATAGAATGGCAAATGTCCTAACAGCACTCTGGCCTCATAATCAGCCCTTAAGGCATGCGGATCCGACTGAAATGCCCATGAGAGTATTTCAGGCATGGAAAGCCAAGACACTCTGGGGGAAAAAAAACCTAAATGAAAGATCTCCGTGAGTGTGATCCCAGTGGAAAGAATGGGTCATCAAAGAAGGAGGTACCTTTCTCTGAAGGGAGGAGACAACTTCCACTTTGACCATGGCCTTGTCTAAAAATGATCAGAGTCAGTGAACTCAGGGGGCTTCCATAGCCTTGGCAGCTCAGGACAAGAGCCTAGGGTGATTACTGAGGCCATAAACAAGAGTGTCAATTTGTTAAGTCAACAACAGGAGTCACTGTGCACTTACTCCTCATGTAGGATCTTTGTCCTTAGTGTGCTGTACATTGTGATTTAATGCTATAAGTAGTACTCCAACAGTATTTTTCACTTTATGTTTCTGTGTGGGAGCAAACTGTTGAAATCTTTACTTAATGTATGCTAAACTGATCTTCTGTATATAAAGAGAATCGAAAATGAATCTTGATGTGAATGGAGGGGGAGAGGGAGTGGATAAGGGGAGGGTTGTGGGTTGGAGGGACGTTATGGGGGGGAAGCCATTGTAATCAATATTCTGTACTTTGGAAATTTATATTCATTAAATAAAAGTTAAAAAAGAAAAAAGAAAAAAAAAGGCAGACTTAGAGCGAGAGAGAGATTATCCATATGCTGATTCACTCTCCAAATGGCTACAGTGGCCAGAGCTGAGTCTGTACTCCATCTAGTATTCAGACCATCCTCTGCTGCTTTCCCTGTTGCACTAGCAGAGAGCTGGCTAGGAAGTGAGCAGACAGGACTCAAACCTGTGACCCTATGGGGGGCAGGTGTTGTGCCAGAGTGGTGGCCCTGAGATGCATTCTTTAAGAATTGGCTACCAGATGTGATTCACAGAAGAAACTCTTCAGTATCTGGAAATGAGGGAGCGTAAAGTGATTCCTATGAATTTGCAGATGACATCTGTAATTGTATCTTCAGTTCCAGACTCAGATGTTGGCTGCTCATTCAACATCCTCACTTTCTTAGTGAATAATTGCCTCAAATCTAACATATGAAAATCTAAAAGGCCATGTCTCACTCCTACAGAACATTCTCCACAGATAGCATTGCTCCAATAATGGCAACTCCATCCTGCTTGTTCCTATAGCAAAGAATTTTGGTTCATCCTGTATCCAGTCCTTAGGCAAACAGTGCTAGATGTAACTCCAAAAACATATACAGATTCTGACCATTTCTCACCATCTTCATACTACCCCTCCGGTCCAAGCCATCATCATTTCTTTTATTTATTTATTTTTCATTTATTTATTTTCATTTATTTTAGAGGCAGAGGGAGCAAGACACACATAGACACATGAAGATAGAGCAAGAGAGTGAAAGTGAGAGAGAGTTAGAGATCTCCCTTCTGCTGGTTCGCTCCCCAGATGCCTGCAATGTACAGACCTGGGCCAGGCCAAAGCCAGGAGCCCAGAACTCAACTCAGGTCTCGTATGTGGGTGCCAGAGACCCATATATTTGATGCATCATCTAACGCCTTCTAGGGTGTGCATTAGAGGGAAGCTGGAACTCCAACTCAGAGCCCTTGATTTGGGATGCAAGCATCCCAAGTGGTGTGTTAACCACTGCAGCAAGCATCTGCCTCTAGACAAATATTTTAATGTGATGTTACAAAGATAAAATTGGCACATGGCTGACAGACTGCCTGTTGTTATAAGTGTAGTTTTATTGGAACCTGGCAAATGAAATCATATTGGCAAATGTGAATAAGATCCTGTCTTATTTAAAATATTAATATTCTGTTCACCATGACTTTTTTGCATCAATTTTAACTTTTTTAAATGTTGCATTAAAATACTGTTTACTGCCATCACTGAGGTTTTTAGCCACACTTGAAATCTGTGTCTCACTGGATTGCTTCCTAGAAAAGTGCTTCATTCACCCTCCCTTAGCTCGGCCCTGCTCTTGTTATACCTTGAATGTGTCAGGCTCACTCCTGTTTCCAGGACTTTACACTAGCTCTTCTTGCTTGGAATACTCCTTCTTCAGATTTCTGCCTCGTTGACCTATTCAGACTTCACACAGGTATCATCCTTTCTGGATGCAGTAACCACTGGATTTAAGCCTTTAGCCCCCATAATCCCTACTATATTTACTTGGTATTTTTTCTTCTAAAAGCCAATTACCTTTGCAATATGCTATTTAATTAATTAATTTATTTATTATGTTCATTGCCCACCTTGAATTAGAATAAAGTTCTATCAGGCAGTGATTTTTGCCTGTTTAGTTCACTGTTTTTCCAAATATTAGAGCATTTTTTGTTATGTAAAGCTTAATCATTTTTTTAATATATAGGTTAATGACTACATGAATATCATGATGTTTACCAACTGTATACATCCATGCATTATTTCCTCTAAGCTCTGTACTGTGTCAGCCCTCTCCAAGTTTGGCTTCTTCCTCTCTACTACTCACATCATAATAGCCCACACCCCACGAGAAGAAATGGAGACATTAATCAGAAAGACTGGAAAAGCCACCTCTGCTCCAGTTCATTCTTAGTGAAGGAGGGCAGTCTTCCTCCTGTAAGCTTATTCCATTTCCTGACATCACAGTAAGTGATGTGTCCTTGGCTGTTGAGTACTTTCACAATGAATCCAGGCTTTTCTTGGTATCTTGGTACCAAGTACATTGTATCCATTACCTATTATAACAACCAATAAGATGAACATCCAATGATGTATAGTCCTGTCAGCTAGCACAGTAGTCAAATAAAAAAGATGCTTTATTTCCAGATATGTGATTACTGTTTAGTCATCAGTACAATTTGGATGTTTTAGGATATTGGCTTTGCCTAATCTCAGAGAGCATAGGGGAGTATTTGTTACCCTTAATAGATCCAGCTCCAGCTTCCTGTTGTCATCATGGGGAAGCCAGGATGTTTTCCTCATCCCAATTGAAGCCCTCTCTGTCTACTGCAGACTCATATAGGCCAGTGATACAAACAACTGTGTATTTGAGAAAACTAGGGATGGTTGGTGATGGGAAGGAGCCAGAGAAAGACAGGATCTAAAAATAACCATGGTTACAGAGGCCACTTCACTTTTCTTTGTTGAGCATTCCAGTTCATGTAGAACTGCAAGCACAAGCAAATGTGACTACAAGGGACATTCCTTGGCTTAAGAGAGCATTAGACTAATATTCAGAGTTAAATTGTTTAGATTACAAGTTTTCCTTTGCTGCATACAAAGCCAAACTGAAAAAAGAAAGATTCCCAACTGAGTGTATCCTGCTTTGTTAAATCCTTTACTCATGAGAGAAATTTCCTTTTTATTCTTATTCTAATAATTCTTTGAACTGATTTGAAGTGTCACAGTAATCTTTCTCCATGCCTAACAAAACAATAACAGATAGAAATGTGTATTTTTTATATTGCCTTAATTCTGGCAAGATCTTACTAGATACAGTTAAACCCATATCCATGGGTTCAGCATCTATGAATCTGACCAACTACAAATCAAAATATTTTTAAAAGTATCTGTAGGGGCCAGCACTGTGGCATAGCAGGTAAAGCCGCCACCTGCAGTGCTGGCATCCCATATGGGCACCGTTTTGAGACCCGGCTGCTCCACTTCCAATCCAGCTTTCTGCTATGGTCTGGGAAAGCAGTAGAAGATAACCCAAGTTCCTGGGCCCCTGCACCCATATGGGAGACCCAAAAGAAGCTCCTGGCTCTGGCTTCAGATTGGCATAGCTCCAGCCGTTGTGACCAACTGGGGAGTGAACCAGCAGATGGAAGACCTTTCTCTCTCTCTCTGCCTCTCCTTCTCTCTGTGTAACTCTGACTTTCAAATAAATAAATAAATAAATCTTTTTTTAAGTATCTGTATTGAATATCTACAGATGACTTTGTCATTATTCTCTATAGAATGCAGTATGACAACTAGTTACATAACATGTACATTGCATTGGGTGTTATAAGTAGTCTAGAAATGATTTGAAGTATACAGAGGATGTGTGTGTAGGTCATATACAGATACTGTGACACTTTACAGAAGAGACTTGAGCATCTGTAGATTTGCATACTCACTGAAAGTCCTGGCCCAAATTGGGATGGATACCAGGGGATGTTGCTGAAAGCCCAAATTTTTTCAGTAAACAACTTCTGAAAAGAAGTATTCTCTTGAGATTTTATTCAATTGGAAAAAAGGGGATCAAAGATATTGAATGATTCAGTAAATTATTCATGAAGTAAGCATTCTTGGTCACTGTGGGCTGGCAGCTAAATAAATAGAAAGAAACAAAAAACCCAAGTGATAACTCAGACCTAGAGGGATCTGATGCTTTAGAAACAGTGTCAGTGGTAGTTGTTTATGTTGTTATTTCCTCAGCATCGTAAAGAAATCTAGGCTAATTGTTACATGTCTGTGGCCATGTCTTTTAGATGATTTAGACTAGAGTTAGTGGAGTTCCGGATATTAGTAAGGCATCATGTAAAACTTAGTATACATACTTGTCTTGTGTTCACAATTCTACTTGACTAAAAAAAAGAATTGAGGCAGATTTTAAACACCTTTCCCCACTTTCCATGGAACCAGAGAAGTGGCTCAAAAGAAAAAAAATATATACGCAAATGGCAACTAAGTATTTCCTCCTCCACAATACTAGAGGGCATTAGATGTGTCTTTCATGAACTATTGCTGCAAAAATCATCCATCACTGCCACAGTTTTACCCTAGATTAAGGACTAGATTTGCATTCTAAATGATTTCTTCCAACAGCTGCTGTAAGATAACTTGGCTGTAAGCGAAGAGTTTGCATTTGATCATCTGCCAATGAAGATCATAAAATCCAGCTTGGCAACAGAATTTAGGAAACAGGTCTCCACAGCCCAGCTGTGCTTATCAGAGTTAGCCGCATGTGTAAAAACACTACTCCAGCTCCCTACTTCTCCAGTCAGCATTGAAGTGAACGCTCGCTGATAAAAATTGAGTGTAGTTGTGGTTTTTCTCTGTGTCAGAACTGAACCACCTTTTGTTGGGTATTTGGGTAGAGATGGGGGGTTATGTTAAGCCTGATATAGCAGGCAACTAAGAATGCCGAAGGAGCAATCTGTTCAGATTTTTAGGTGATCCTTTGATTAATCGCCAACACCAATGTTTGAGTTTTACACCTAGTCCAGATGAGAAAGAAATTATTTTAAGTAATTATCTCCACTATCCTCGCAAGATGGAAAGTCTGCGAGACTTGGAATAGGCTACTCCTAGTTTCAGTGCTTATTAGTTGTGTGAATTTGAATAAGTACTTTTTTTAAACTTCTGTGACTCTCTAATTCTTATTTGTACCATAAGCATGATAATACTATCAGTAATGTGCCTCTGAATCTTAAAGGAGCAGATCCACCCTAGGTATTCTGTGTTGATTTTCTTTCCTCCTTATATTTAATATTGGCGTGAAAATAGGGAATATTTTCATACTCGCTTTTTTAACCAAAATCACAAAGATTGCTAGATGTTGTATATCAGAGAACTTTGAAATTTCATGGAAAATGAAATTAAAATAAATGTTTGCTTTGCTGTAAACAAATTTTGAAGCCATACCTAAAAATCCCATGGAGACCATTTATTAGGAAAAGAGTAGGGAAAAAACTACACATGGATTTAAAAAAGTTTTGCCTTAGAATAAGCTTATCTTTTACTTCCATTTTTCCATGAACTTTAGAAGAACCCTCCTACTTATTTTTATCTCAGTGATATAATTGATTATTACCTGGGCTCTGCTAGAAGTCAATTCTGCCTTCCAGTAGAGCGTTGAACATACGTGCCCATTGTTATTTTTTTTAGATAGATGACATACATTAACTCTTGAAGCAATTTATAGCTTTTCTTAGTAACACACAGACTGATACTGGGTTTTCTCTCTCTTCCTTTTTAATCCCAAGCCACGAGTTCTTAGGTAATAAATGCAGGCGTGACCTAACATTTTTTAAAAAAACAGTATCCCGTGAGTAGTGTTTAGTTATCATCAGTTGGTAATTTGAGTCCTCTAGACAGATAATGGATGCACGGTTATAGTTATGAATAACTTTAAATGCTATTGATAGATTCTCTGAAGGTTTAGTTCTATATGATGGGTGGGAAATTAAAAAAGTTCAAATGCTGAGTGCACCTCAAAGAGAACTTTATTTTCAGATAAGACAGTATAGGCGAAATCAGGCATTTTGCAGCTGTTAAGCAATCTCTTGGTACTTGTGATTTTCTAAGTGGAGAGAAGTTTCTTGTGTCAGCAGTTCATTCGACAGGCCAGTGATGAAGTGACTTCCTGGCTCATGTTAAATGGTGAAGTGCTTATTTCTCAGTCCATTGGGAAGATTTAGAGCTGCAGTCTACGGGGCGAGGGCCACCTGCTCTTTCACTCACTGCTGGTTAGGTAGTGCATCAGTAATTCCAGGGACCTGTGATGACTGGTGGCCTTGTTTGTCACTGTAGCTTTATGCATAACTCATCAATTGATGGCACTGATTGTATCCATCTTCCTGGAATACAGACCAGTGTTTAAATCACAAGATCTTTAACCCTCAGATTTCTGGGTTTGGTGTGAGGTAGTTACATGAACTTTCTCAAATCAGGCATATTGTGTGTTGAAGTGCTAGATAATGAACTGTGTGGGTTATTTAACTTCAGAAAATGCTTTGCTAGGGCACATTTCCTGACTACAACAGGACATGGAATAGTGTCTGGTCGTTGTATGCACTCACTGTGCTGAATGAAAATATACGCTGAGATGAATTGATGAGAAATAAACAGAGATGTGGAAAAGAAGACCATCCTTGAGGATCCACTTTGATTTGGCGTATTTACTTAGCATATTACTTTTTCTTTTTCTTTTTCTTTTTCTTTTTTTTTTTTTGACAGGCAGAGTGGACAGTGAGAGAGAGAGACAGAGAGAAAGGTCTTCCTTTGCCATTGGTGCACCCTCCAGTGGCCGCCGCGGCCGGTGCGCTGCGGCCGGCGCACCGTGCTGATCCGAAGGCAGGAGCCAGGTGCTTTTCCTGGTCTCCCATGGGGTGCAGGGCCCAAGGACCTGGGCCATCCTCCACTACACTCCCGGGCCACAGCAGAGAGCTGGCCTGGAAGAGGGGCACTGGGACAGAACCGGCGCCCCGACCGGGACTAGAACCCGGTGTGCCGGCGCCGCAAGGCGGAGGATTAGCCTAGTGAGCCACGGCGCCGGCCTACTCTCCCCTTTTCTTAAAAAAATGTATGTATTTATTTGAAAGTCAGAGCTAGAGAGAGAGAAAGAGAGAGACCTTCCATGCACAGGTTCACTTCCCAAATGACCACAATGGCCAATGGTAGGCCAAGCTGAAGCCAAGATCCAGAAGCTTCATCTGAGTCTCCCACATGGGTGACAGTGACCCAAGTACTTGGCCCATCTTCTGCTGATTTCCCAGGCCATTATCAGGGAACTGGATTGGAAGTGGAACAGCCAGGACACAAATTGGCACCCATATGAGATGGTGTGGCTCTACCCTCTATGCCACAATATTGGCCCCTTACTTACCACTTTTATAAGATCAACTTTGTGGATTCCATATGTGTGTGAGATCATGTGGTATATGTCTTTCTGTGCCTGCCTCATTTCATTTAGCATAATGAGCTCCTGATGCATCCACATTGTTGAAAATGACAGATTACACTGTTACTTGTGGCTGAATAATACTTCATTCTGTGTATGTACCACGTTTTCTTTATTCATTTCAGTTGATTTTACATTGTGAACTGTGTTACAATAAGCCTGGGAATGCAGATGTCTCTTAGACATTCTGGTTTTATTTCCTTGGGGCAAAACCACAATGAAACATAATGTTACCCCAGTTATAATGGTTGTTATCAAAAAGACAAAAAATAACAGGTGTTTTCAAGGATGTAGAGAAGAGGGACTGTTATACATTGTTTATGAGAATGTAAAGGAAGACAGCCATTATGGAAAATAGTATAGAGGTTCCCCCAGATTTAGAAGTAAAACTACCATATGACTGAAAATCCCACTGCTTGGAATATATCTAGAGGCAATATACTTTATTTTAGAGAACTTTGAGGTTTATAGTAATAGTGAGTAAAAGGTATATACATTTCCCTTATATGCTCTGCCCCCAAATCTGGATATTCTGCCCAGGTGTGAACATCACCCAACAAAGTAGTTCATTTGTTACAGTTTCTGAACCTCCATCCAACAAGAATATCATCTGTAGTCTATAGTTTACTTTAGAATCCACTCTTTATGTTTATATTCTATGGGTTTGGATGAATTTATGGTATTTATCCATCACTGCAGTATTACACAGAGTAGTTTCACTGCCCTCCACGTCCTCGTTGCTTTGCCTCCCCCTAACCCGTGGCAACCTCTGACTTCTGACCATCTCCATAGTTTTTCCTTTTCCAAAATGTCGTATAGTTGGAATCACAGAATATGTAGCCTTTATAGATTGACTTCTACCACTTAATAATATGCATTTAATGCTACTCCTTCTCTTTTCATGGCTTGATACATTCACTTATTCTTGACACTAAGTAACATTCCACTATCTGGATGTCCCACAGTTTACCCATCCAACTATTCAAGGACATTGTTAACTTTGTATTCTCTGGGTTCTGCAGAGGACTTAGACTTCTTAAGTTCTGTGGAATGAAATACCCACAAAGCAAATTTGTCTCCATCATGCTGAATATTTCTTGGTGTAACTCTTAGAAGCTATCATGCAAACATTCCTACTGTGTATTTTTTCTTACATTATTTTAATTACTACTATTTTCCTCCTCTTACTAGCTTAGATTGAAGCTGATTTGTGGTTTAGATGTTGAATTTTCTCCACGGGCATGGGTTTTGAAGTTGGGTAGAGAAAAATTATTTCTTCTATGAGGGGATTCTAATGGAACAAAGAGTAAGTAAACCAAAAACCCAGATAGTGATTCCAAGACTTTACATTCAAAGTTAGTCTTTGCTCAAGGCACTGAAATTTTAGTGAAAAACTGAAAAACTCCTTAAGGAGTTTAGTCCTTAAAAAGTAAAGAATAACATTTCCTGTAATAATTTTGCAGATTAAAAACTGAGATTTGAGGAATAAGTAACTTACCACAGGCCATGCATTTCATGAATAGAAATCCAAAATTTAAACTCAGGATCATTAACTCCAAACCTAACTTCATTCTGTTTTAGTTAGAATGAGAGCAATGCTCATTTCATGGGCATGGGATTGTGATCTTGGTTGTATTAAGATTAATACAAATATTTATGCCTTCTTTGCATTACATACCTATTGCAGGGCGATATTTCTTATCTTCTTCACTTGAAGATAGTAAAAAATGAATGAATGTTTACCAAAAGGAATTAAGATCCATGGATAGGATCTGGCACTGTGGCGCAGCTGGTGAATGCCTGGCCTGAAGCGCCGGCATCCACATGGGCGCCGGTTCCAGCAGCTGTTCCACTTCCGATCCAGCTCTCTTCTATGGTCTGGGAAAGCAGTGAAAGATGGCCCAAGTGCTTGGGCCCCTGCACCCACGTGGGAGACCCAGAAGAATCTCATGGCTTCAGATGGGCACAACTCCGACCTTTGCAGCCAATTAGGGAATGAACTATTGGATGGAAGACCTCTCTCTCTCTTTCTCCCTCTCTCTCTCTCTCTCTCTCTCTGCCTCTCCTCTCTCTGTGTAACTCTTATTTTCAAATAAATAAATAAACCTTTAAAAAAAGATCCATGAATAAAATTCATGTAAGATTGCAAAAATAATCACAAGAGCATCTTTGTGTTTCCTGAAAAGAAGCAGTATTTTTGACAAGACATGAGTGAATTTTTTTTATGTTTTCAAAATGTCTGATGGGTAAGGACAGCCAGGAAAAATAACCATAAGAAAGCTGAAGGGTTTTCCAAAATGAAAGAAGTACTTATTTTTGACATGCATTATTTTAAGATCTTGGGGAGTTTTCATCAATCATTTATGGGTCTCCTCAGGAAATAATGTGTTTTTTGATTTATTCTATCAGTCAAATAAGATATGAGAAACTGGAATTCGATTGCACATGGCATTATGTAGTGTTCATATAATTCTGAGAAAAATCCTGCCATTATGTTCTGCCTCGGGTTTTTTTTTAATATTTATTTTATTTATTTGAAAGAGTTACAGAGAGGTAGAAACAGAGAGAGAGGTCTTCCATCCGATGGTTCACTCCTCAGATGACTGCAATGGCCGGAGCTGTGCAGATCCACAGTCAGAAGCCAGGAGCTTCTTCCAGGTCTCCCATGTGGGTGCAGGGACCCAAGGACTTGGGCCATCTTCTTCTGCTTTCCCAGGCCATAGCAGAGAGCTGGATTGGAAGAGGAGCAGCCCATATGAGATGCCAGTGGTTCAGGCCAGGGCATTAACCCACTGCGCCACAGGATTCTGCCTCCAGTTTAAGTAGAGCATTTGAAAAATTGGTTATGCCAACCAAACTAGGAAAATATTGCCTTAGTAATAACTGATAAGGGATTATATAGAAGAGTGATTTGAATCTATTCAAATTTATAGTCCAGCATCTCTTCTAGGTGTTACCTTATCCAGACTAGCCACAGAAATACTAAGTGGCCAAAGAAAGTTATGTCAGTTACATTGCTGTTTTCTTAAAGGTGTAAAACTTATAGATTTTCAGAGCACTGTGAGGCTTCATGTAGACAAAGATGAGCTAAAATTAAATCACACAGATTTGATTATGCTTATCTACTCATGCACTTTCTGTTTTATACCAAAGCTGGGAACTCTTTGCACATCTAGGATTTGAACATAATAAGAGATGGATACAGTTGTTAATGTAACTTGGATGCTCTACAAACCAATTAAAAGGTGTATAATATCTCTAACAAACTGTGTTCATGTAACGTCCAAAAGCGGTGTTCCTGACTCAGCGGCGTGTTCCTCCTAAGTGGTGGTTCAGGGACCCAGGTGATTTCATCTTGTGGTTTTTATATCTGTAATGTGCTGCTTCCAAGGTTGCTCTGCTTGCTTGCATCAAGTAGGAAGAAAGAGAAAGAACTAGGAAAGCTGTGTTCTGGACTTTTTAATGAATCTTAGCTGAGCATGGTGCAGATCACTTTTGCTGACATTCATTGGCTTTCACTCAGTAACGTGATCATTTGAGTATGAGAGAAGATTGCTCTGGCTGTGTGTCATCCAAGAAGAGGAAATATAGATTCTCCCAAATATCCCTGACATTGTGCCCCAAGAATAAGCTAGAATATTACAAAAGTATCATTTTGGGAAAAGAAGAATGTGGAAAATAATAATGTGGAAATATGCTGTATCAGAATGGTACTTTTTTTTAGTTCCCTGCTTTTTAAATTTTGGATCTCTTTTTCATTTTGCTGAATATCTGCATTGAAGACAGAACTGTTTTAAACAATCCTTCATGGTATGAAGAACTACAGAGACAAGGAGTCATGGCTTTGTGTCTCCTCTGTGTCTTCCTCCTGTGAGCTTTGGACAACTTACTTAAATGTTGTGAACCTCAGCCTCTTCCTCTTTGAAGTGTGCATTGTAGAGTCTAATTTTAGGGGAAACTATGACTCTTACAAAAATCCCTTGAGTAGTACATAGTATATATTGGTTTGGCCAATATTTGAAAGCCATTATTATCATTATTAGGGCATATTTAAAAATTTTTTAAATATTAAATTTTATTGTTGAAAAGCAGAGTTACAGTGAGGGAGAGACAGGAAGAGAAGGAGAGAGAGGAGAGAGGAGAGAGGAGAGAGGAGAGAGGAGAGAGGAGAGAGGAGAGAGGAGAGGAGAGGAGAGGAGAGGAGAGGAGAGGAGAGGAGAGGAGATTCTCTCTGCTGATTTACTCTCCAAATGACCGCAACTGCTGGGCCTGATCCCAGCTGAAGTAATGAACTGTTTTCTTCCAGGTCTCCCATGTGGTTGTAGGGTCATAAGCACTTGGGCCATTTTCCACTGCTTTCCCACATGCATTAGCAGAGGGCTTGATATGAAGTGGACCAGGACACAAACTGCAGCTCATTTGGGATGCTAGCATCAGAGGTCATGGCTTAACCCACTGGACCACAGTGCTGGCCCCAGAGCATTTTTATATTCTTCAGTCCTCCATGGAGACGGCTATTGTTGGGCATCCCATATGGGTGACACTGCTCCACTTCCGATCTTGCTCCCTGTTGATGTACAGGGGAAAGCAGCCAAAGATGACCTAAGTGCATGGGCCCCTGTATCTATATGGGAGACCCAGATGGAGCTCAGGCTCCTGGCTTCTACCTGGCCCTGCCCCGGCTGTTCCCGCTCCATGTGACTTCATTGATTTTGCAAGTCATGCTCTTTACACACACTGGGGATACTGAAGACCAGAGAGGTGCCAATCTTAAAATACTAATTTATGAAAGAAAGCCTGAAGTTAATGATAGTTCTGTGGATGATTCCATCTATTCCATTGGATGAGTAAGATTGGCTCTTATGTAGGCTTTATCTAACACTTTATTTTCAAAGAACCTCATAATTATTCTACTGAGTAGCCACATGGTATTTTATCCCTGTAGTATTTTTATTTTGGAGTTGGGGAAAAATGTCATGCTGGAAGTGTAATAATTTATGTTGATATGCAAATAAATTGAAAAGTCCTTATGTTCCTAATTTATTGAGAATTATACCAAGACACATCACCTTTGTAAACGTGGTGACCATTCACGAGGATGTGAACCAAGAAATCTTGACCAAATGGAGAAATTCTGAAGACATATTAATACATACATATAGAAGTTTTACAACAGTATAAAGTATGTAATCTAGTTTTTATAAGAAAATATACATGTCATTTACAAGTTGATATAGATTACCTCCTCTATGGCTACTCATAGAAAAAACCTGAAAGAGTTAACAATGGATGATAAGTTTATTGCTCATTTTATATTATTCATTTTCATTGAACTTTGTAAAAAAGAGTTAAAGTATTTAAAATAACATTAATGTCAATACTATTAACTCATCTTTGTGCTTTTACAAATGATAGAATCAAATGCGTATCTGTTTCTATATACTTACTTTACAGTTTGGAAATTCATGTTATAGAACTCAGTAAGATACTAGGGCTCCACTCAGAATCAAAGTATTTGGTGGATTTTGCTTCTTTAGGCCATTCTAATTAGCAATTCCATGAACAAGCATCCAGACTCTTGTTCCAGACTTTTCCAAAATCCACTGTTTCAATGGATGGGTTAGCATTAAGTTGCATTGTCCTATCACAATCATGGACAGTATATATGTTGCAAAATCTGATGAACACTTCTATGTTGTCTTTTTGTCTAACACAGCAGCAGGAGGCAATAGTGAAGTGTTCCCTCCCAAAATCTCTTATCTCTCTTGATCTCCAGGTTTTATCATCTTTCTAGATCTGTGTCTCCTTTATCTCCTTTATTTACTCCCTCTAGACTATGTCCTATCACGATAAAGGAATGTCATGAAACAGAAATGTTTAATGAGCAGCTATCTAAACAACTAAACACATCTAGTTTCCAGCCCAGAGAAGTGATACTAATGGGTTCAAGTGTCAGGAAGTGGGAGAACAATGAGCAGAAGAGCCATCGCACCCTTCTGCTTAAGTGAGCTCTGCGAAAGTGAAAACACAGCCACAGATAAACAGCTTCAGAGAACTTGGCTACAATCCCTAGTGAAAACCAAACTGTGTAATGTTTCTACAAACTTTGTACTTCTGTTTCTCTTAGTTTCCATGCTGCTTGAATCATTGAATCACATTTGAAGTTCTTTTGTTGTTTTAACACATTAAATTAGCTCATTACAGCTGAATATGTAGTGGAAAATAGCATCTGTTTACACTGTAATAATATAAAAATTACTTACCAGTAACAGAATAAAGAGCAATTTGCAAAAGCTAATCATATTTGTGCACTTGTCTGCAAAAAGAAAATTGTTAATATATGCCCAAGGGGGAAAATCACTTGCTGCTTTAAACAGAGGAAGCAGTGATATTAACAAGCATCACTTAGACAACTACTGTACTTAAGATTGCTATGTCCCATCTTGTTATAAAAATATATATGTTTACTAATTCTGTTATCTCACTTTGATCCTGGAAAATTCATAGAAATTAGAGATCAGACAATATTATAGAAAATCAAATGGTCTTTACATTACTTAATATTTGCAATGTTGAAATTCTAAAAATCCTTGTTTAAATAATTTAATTTTTTTCAGTGCTAATCACAAATACTGTTGGAATAACACATGTCAAATCCAGTCCCTGTTTTGATATCCTTGCCTCGAAGCATTAAATATACCTTTTTTTTTTTTTTTTTTTTTTTGGGACAGGCAGAGTGGACAGTGAGAGAGAGAGAGAGAGAAAGGTCTTCCTTTTCTGTTGGTTCACCCTCCAATGGCCGCCGCGGCCGGCGCGCTGCAGCCAGCGCACCGCACTGATCCGATGGCAGGAGCCAGGTACTTCTCCTGGTCTCCCATGGGGTGCAGGGCCCAAGCACTTGGGCCATCCTCCACTGCACTCCCGGGACATAGCAGAGAGCTGGCCTGGAAGAGGGGCAACCGGGACAGAATCTGGCGCGCCGACTGGGACTAGAAGCCGGTGTGCCGGAGCCGCAGGCGGAGGATTAGCCTATTGAGCCACGGCACCAGCCTAAATATACCTTTAATAGAAACTGACAACTGATGTTTGAAAATGTTGAAAAATGATTAACTTGAAATTTAGTTTCAGTTTAGTGTTCTCACTGAGTTTCAGCTTTTGGCTTGTTTCTTCATAAGTAGAAGATATAGAATGCTTACAATTTATGGATTTTTAGACCGTTGGATTTTAGACTGTTGTGACTCATAAACTGATATCCCAAGGTCTAGTGCCTTGGTGTGCTGAGCACATGGAACTGAAGGAAAGGAGCTCAGAGCAAGATCTGCTCCTGCTCTTCTTTCTCTTGTTCCCGATTCCGCCCCAAGATTGGCCATAGAGACTAAAATTCCTTTTCTTGAAGACAGTAGTCATAGGAAGTAGAATCCCTCTCTCCTAAAGCTAGCCATAAACCCTTGAAATACTATTCTAGCCTTTTGCTACCCTTGTCTGTTCTTTTTTTTTTTTTGGTAGGCAAAGTTAGACAGTGAGAGAGAGAGACAGAGAGAAAGGTCTTCCTTTCATTGGTTCACCCCCAAATTGCCACTATGGCCGGTGCTGTGCCGATCTGAAGCCAGGAGCCAGGTGCCTCCTCCTGGTCTCTCATGCGGGTGCAGGGCCCAAGCACTTGGGCCATCCTCCACTGCCCTCCCGGGCCACAGTAGAGAGCTGGACTGGAAGAGGAGCAACTGGGACAGAATCCGGTGCCCCAACCGGGACTAGAACCCGGGGTGCTGGCACCGCAGGCAGAGGATTAGCCAAGTGAGCCGTGATGCTGGCCACCCTTCTCTATTAAAAGCTGGCCTTAAAGAAATTCTCTGACCTACCTTTTCTAGTAGCATGTCATCACAGCATCAGACCCTCATTGTAGAGGAAGTGCTGCCTCACACCAAAAAGATGGGTTGCCACACAGAGAGGCCAAGAAGGAGCTGGAGAACTCTTGTTGAGTTTCCCCATTCAGTCTGTTGCCATTAGTTCATGCTTTTTTGTCCCACTTTACTACATAGCTTTCCATTCTTTATCAACTGTAAGCATAAAAATAGCTTCCCCTACATTTTGCATGTTGATTCTGAGTGCTCTCATGTCATGTAGAACTTTGATTAGATAATTCTTTTACGTATTTCTCCTGTTAATCTGTCTTTTATTAGGGGGTATTGGCAATGACCTTTGCGATGGATAAGAAAAGGAATCACACCTTTTTAGTCCTATAAGACTTCTTAAATATTGTATTAATAAAGTTTTTAAAATGTGTCTTATAGAATAATAGACCATTTTTCTCTTTGGTTGTAATAGAAACATACTATATTCGAAGTAAATTGAAATGGTATTATAGTTCTTTCCTCCTATGTTTATCAGGGGAATTGGGAGAACTCTATGTGAAGTTAATGTTTAAACTTCCCTTTTCTAGATGTAAGGATAAAACCTATTCAACTAGCACAGTCTTATATCAGACATGTTAATAATATTCATTAGGACAGAGCTCTCTTACATTCAGTCAGTCTTTGATTAGTATTCCCATTTTGTCTTCCTGCTTTTGACTTGCCCTTTAATAAGGTTCCTGTAAGTGGCTAATTCCATCTACTCCAATTTTAACTTGAAGAGAATAGCCTTACTGCCAGGTTTGGAGGACACCTCTCTGTAACCTTCGCTAGATGGACTTTACCAATCCCTAGTTTACTATTCCAGTGATAAAATCTTTATCCTTACGAGTTAAGCCTCTAGAAACCAAATGCTGAGCTCTGGTATTCTATAGAGCAGAATGAAATGTGTTCTTTCTCGTTAACTCCCTGTGGTGTGAGTATAAAGAGAATGGTTCACTGTGTAGCTGAAATGTGAAGATTATAGGCACTTTTAGAAAAAGCTTTTTTAAAATCTAAGTGATGAAGTAAGTTATAGCTAAATGAAAAATTTGGCAATGTATTATACCATATACCATCAGGTAGAGTCTCAGTTTATTTGGAGTCTCAGTTTATTTGTTCCAGTATTGCAGCAGATACAGGATTATGTTTCAATGGTTAAACAAGAAAATGGCATTTTTGTCTTTCAAATGGCACTTCCCATTTACCATCTGTTGCTGATTAATTCCCCAATTTAGCTACAGTCTGGGCTTCATCTCCAATCTCCAGACCATGTAGCTACAGAGACCTCATTTTACTGAGATGTTTTATTTATTTATTTATTTATTTATTTATTTATTTATTTATTTTTTGACAGAGTGGATAATGAGAGAGAGAGACAGAGAGAAAGGTCTTCCTTTTTGCCGTTGGTTCACCCTCCAGTGGCTGCCACAGCTGGCGCGCTGTGGCCGGCGCACCATGCTAATCCAAAGGCAGGAGCCAGGTGCTTCTCCTGGTCTCCCATGGGGTGCAGGGCCCAAGCACTTGGGCCATCCTCCACTGCCTTCCCGGGCCACAGCAGAGAGCTGGCCTGGAAGAAGGGCAACCGGGACAGAATCGGCGCCCTGACCGGGACTAGAACCCGGTGTGCTGGCACCGCTAGGTGGAGGATTAGCCTATTGAGCCGCAGCGCCGGCCAACTGAGATGTTTTAAAGGCTTCTCAAATCCAACACATCCCAACCCAACTCATGCCCTACCCTAAACCTCTGGGCCTCTTTGAATATTAACCAGTTTAAGAAATAAAGCATTTGCAAGAAGTAGAGACCATACAAATATATTTTAGACCACTCCTCAAAATTCACCTTCAATTATTAAAAATTATATTATGTTTGCATACTTCTTTCTCTGTTCTTATTGTCATTATAGACACTTGGATGTCTTGTGCCATTGCAATAATAATCTAAACCTCCATTTCTTCCCATCTGTTGCTTCCTTTATTCCATTACAAATGCTTTGAATTTACCAGAATAATCTCATAAAAGTGCAAACATATTTATTTATTTTATAGAAAGCTTTTATTTAATAAATATAAATTTCATAAGTACAATTTTTGGATCATAGCAGTTCTTCCTCTCATACCTGCCCTCCCACCCCCAAAGCATCCCACCTCCTACTCCATCTCCCATCCCATTCTTCGTTAATATTCATTTTTAATTATCTTTATTTACAGAAGATCAACTTTATACTAAGTAAAGATTTAATCAGTTTGCACCCACACAGACACACAAAGTAGAAAGTACTGTTTGAACACTAGTTTTGCCACTAATTCTTATAGTACAACACATTAAGGACAGAGGTCCTACATGGGGAACAAGTGCACAATCACTCTTGTTGATTTAACAGTTGACACTCTTATTTATGATGTCAGTGATAACCCAAGGCTCTTGTCATGAGCTGCCAAGGCTATGGAAGCCTGTTGAATTCACAAACTCTGACATTATTTAGACAGGGCCATAATCAAAGTAGAAGTTCTCTCCTCCCTTTAGAGAAAGGTACCTCCTTCTTTGATGGCCCCTTCTTTCCACTGGGATCTCACTCACAGACATCTTTCACATAGGCCATTTTTTTACCACAGTGTCTTGGCTTTCCATGCCTGAAATGCTCTCATGGGCGTTTTAGCCAGATCTGAATGCCTTAAGGACTGATTCTGAGGCCAGAGTGCTGCTTAGGGCATTTGTCATTCTATGAGTCTGCTGTGTGGCCTGCTTTGCATGTTGGATCATTCTCTCCTTTTTAATTCTATCTATTATTATTAGCAGACACTTGGTCTTATTTATATGATCCCTTTGCAACTTAATCCTTTCTTTATGATCAGTTATGAACTTAAACTGATCACTTTAACCAGTAAGATGGCATTGGTACCTGCCAACTTAATGGAATTTGGAGTCCAGGAGCCGGTGCCATGGCTCACTAGGCTAATCCTCCGCCTTGCGGTGCCGGCACACGGGGTTCTAGTCCTGGTCGGGCCACCAGATTCTGTCCCGGTTGCCCCTCTTCCAGGCCAGCTCTCTGCTGTGGCCAGGGAGTGCAGTGAAGGATGGCCCAAGTACTTGGGCCCTGCACCCCATGGGAGATCAGGAGAAGCACCTGGCTCCTGCCATCGGATCAGCGCGGTGTGCTGGCCGCAGCTCGCCGGCAGCGGCAGCCATTGGAGGGTGAACCAACAGCAAAGGAAGACCTTTCTCTCTGTCTCTCTCTCTCACTGTCCACTCTGCCTGTCCAAAAAAAAAAAAAAAAAAGCTGCTTGTGGAATTTGGAGTCCCATGGCAAGTTTTTAGCTTTACCTTTAGGGGTAAGTCTGAGGGGATGTATGCCAAACAATACATCTCCTCCCTTTCTTATTCCCACTATTATTTTTAACAGGCGTCAAATTTCAATTGGATTTAAACACCTAAGAATTCTATGTTAAGTAAATAGTTCAACCAATGATATTAAGTAGAAAAAGAAAATACTAAAAAGAGTAAAATAGTAAGCTATTCCTCAACATCCAGGACAAGGGCTGATCAAGTCACTGTTTCTCATAGTGTCAGTTTCACTTCTACAGGTTTCCTTTTAGGTGCTCAGGTAGTTGTCACAGATCAGGGAGAACATGATATTTGTCCTTTTGGGGCTGGCTTATTTCACTCAGCATGATGTTTTCCAGATTCATCCATGTTGTTGCAAATGACTGGATGTCATTTTTTTTACTGCTGTGTAGTATTCCATAGAGTGTATATCCCATCATTTCTTTATCCAGTCTTCTGTTGATGGGCATTTAGGTTGATTCCACGTCTTAGCTATTGTGAATTGAGCTGCAATACATGGAGGTGCAGAAAGCTCTTTTATTTGCCAATTAATTTCCCTTGGGTAAATTCTGAGGAGTGGGATGGCTGGGCCATATGATAGGGCTATATTCAGATTTCTGAGGAATCTCCAAACTGTCTTCCATAGTGGCTTTACCAGTTTGCATTCCCACCAACAGTGGATTAGTTTGCCTTTTTCCCCACATCCTTGACAGCATCTGTTGGCAAACATATTTATAAATCTGTTTTTCTTACAATCATTTCACAACTTTTCTTTTGAAAAGAACGTAACCTTTAAGTAAACCTCCAAGATTCTCTGTGCAAGAGCTTATTTGTGCCCCCATCTCTGCTTTCCATCCCAGTGATCCTTTCTGATGCTTGAAAGTTTCAAATTAGGGTGAAAACCAAACATCATATCATTTCTTTGTTTAGGACTTCAGTAGCAGTTGCTGGAGTTGATTTTGAAAATATTGAAGTATGGCTCCAGATAGAGTGATGATAATAGTATTTAAAACATGGACCTGAGATAGACTCTGAGTAAAATTATGTGAACCAATGACTACAAAAGTCAGTGATAATTCTGTATTTTTGAGTGTCTTATGAATGGACTATTTATTTTATTTTATCTTATTATTTGAGAGGTGGAGAAACACAGAGAGAAAGACAGAAAGAGCTTTAATATGCTGGTTTACTCCTCTACTGCTTGCAGTGGCAGGTGCTGGGCCAGGCTGAAGTTGGATGCTGGGAATGCAATTCAGATCTCCCATGTGAGTGGAAGGAACCCAATCATTTGAGTCCTAGGGTCTCCACTAGCAGGAAGCTGGAGTCCAGAGTAGAACTGGGACTTGAACTCAGGTATTGCAACATGGGTTGTGGCATCCCAACCAGCATTTTAACCACCAGGCCAAACATTTTGCCCCACGCACTATTCAGTATCAGCCCTCTGTCAGATGAGCCATTGTGAAGTCATATGGTAGGGCTGTTTTCCTTTGACTACTTCCTTTTGTGTTGAGAGCAAGAGTCTTGAGAACCAGCCCCATCATGCTCTTCTGATGTAGTCAAGCTGTTTGAGCTCTTAGAGTCTTATTCTCCTAATGGGTAAGTTTCTCATGACAATTGTAATTCCCTCATAGGTCTTCATAAGGAATAGGTGAGAATATTCTTCAAAAAAAGATTTTATTTGTTTATTTGAAAGGTAGAGTTACAGAAAGACAAAGAGGAAAACAGAAAGGTCTTCCATCCAGTGGTTCACTTTCCAAATGGCCACAACACTGGAGCTGAGCTGGATCTGAGACCAGGAACTGGGAACTTCTTCCAAGTCTCCCACGTGGGCACAGGGGCTTAAGCACTTGGGCCATCCTTCACTGTTCTACCAGGCCATCAGCATAGAGTTGGATTGGAAGAGGAGCAGCTGGGACACAAACCAGCACCCATATGGGATGCTGGCATTGCAAGTGGAGGCTTAACCTTCTATACCACAGTGCCAGCCCCTGTGAGAATATTCTTATAAAGCCTTCCCCTTGCTACCTGACTCACACAGTGTTTCTTTAGTGCCTCACATAAACATCCATTCTGGGAAGGAATAGCAGGATCTTCTTAATGCATTTATGACCCTCTGAAATCCTTCTTTCACATGTCACTCAGCAAAACAAAATCCCTGTGCAAATTTCTGCCAGAGACAGCTGCTAGCATCTGACTTTTGTGGGATTTTCTCTGAACACTAAACTTTTGGAATTAGAACTCTTTCTTGCCAATACAACTTAGCTACATCACAGTCAGTTGAGGAAACAGTCTTTATACAGTGAGAGAACTTTTGGCATAAAAGGAAATCACGCATTTATACAAGTCTGAACAATTCAGGATTCTGGCATCATTGCCACTGTTTCCTCCAAGCTCACCCTCACTCCCACAATTAACCCAATGCTAAAACTAACACATTCTGCAGCCCACCAGATATTTCCCTTAGTCTGTGAGGAGATCTCTTCCTGATTTTATAAGTATTCTTTAGGAAAATGGCAGATAACCCCTTTGCAATAGGAATATCTAATTTTTTTTTTATGACAGGCAGAGTGGACAGTGAGAGAGAGAGACAGAGAGAAAGGTCTTCCTTTGCCATTGGTTCACCCTCCAATGGCCACCGTGGCCGGCGCACTGCAGCCGGCGCACCACGCTGAACCGATGGCAGGAGTCAGGTACTTCTCCTGGTCTCCCATGGGGTGCAGGGCCCAAGCACTTGGGCCATCCTTCACTGCACTCCCGGGCCACAGCAGAGAGCTGGCCTGGAAGAGGGGCAACCGGGACAGAATCCGGCGCCCCGACCAGGACTAGAACCTGGTGTGCCGGCGCCGCAAGGAGGATTAGCCTATTGAGCCGCGGCACTAGCCAGAATATCTAATTTTTAATATTCTTAAAATCATTTTACTTTACCGATGGTATTTTTTATGGAGCATATTTGTGAATGAAGCCCAATTTTTCAGTCTGATTTATACTCTGAGTCCAATACCAGTCACTACAATCGCCTCTGGTCCACAGTAACTGTTCAGTGGATCCCTGTGAATGAATAAACTGCTGAAAGAAATTGACTGTGAGTGGACTCTGCCTGTAGGGGTCCAGGTTCTTGAGCTTGTTCACTTTCTTCCTCCTTACCAAGTGTACCTGATGTGCTTCAGAGAATCATTATGGCCTTTAACATTGACAGAGCACCTGGCTAAATACAGTTCATTCTCCTGAGGACCTGATAGATCTCAGCAAGTCCGTTTAGAAGTGATCTCTGGGACAGGCTTATTAAAGTAGCTACTGGAGCGATTCCCAAATTTATGAATAAGGGATTAGGAATTCCTCAACTCTATAGAGGGAAAGCCTTTTCCTTACTTTATGGGAAAGTAGAAAATTCGATCTTTTCCCTGAATATTCTTCTTCAGCACATGCAGGGTAAATGTTATGTAGATTTGTAGGGAGGGAAAAGGATTGCTGATGTCATAATTTCTTTCTCTGTATTATTATATAGCATAAAATCTTCCATTTTGGAAGCTTAAAAATAATAACAGAGAAATAGTATTTCCCAAGTACTGAATATTTTTGTGTCCATATTCGAAAGCATTTGATGTTTCAGATAAACCTTAAAATGCAGACTCATCACTAGAATTATTTGTTGTGTTTCCCAGATTTAAAAAAAAAAAGGTTGCTTATTCATGACAATGTTTAAAAAAGTGAAACAATCTTTAAAGTATTCCTTTGCCGCATCCTATGTAAAGAGAGTTCTCATAAATAGCACAATTGTGGTTGATGATGAGCTTCATCCCACTGAAAAAATAATAGTTTGTGTTTGTGCCAGATGCTTTTCCAGCACTAAGTGCCATAAAAATCCCCTGAAGTGTTTTCAACAGATAAGGCAAAGTGCCAAAGAGTGGCAGAAAATTAAGTTGAACCCTGTTCACATAGAAAATCCATTGAGACACCATATGTGTATTTCCATTTTAAAATCAGAATGTGAAATTAATTCAACATGCACTTAATGGGCAACTATTTAGAGATGTGTAGCAGATCCTAGGGACAGAATGATGAGCAGTATCAGATACTCCTCTCTTTCTTGTGGGATGCACTACCTGTCAGAAGAAGCAGAAATTTAACCCTTCTTACAGCAATGACAAATGAAGGAACATCAATATCTTCATGGAAAAAATGCATGTTATGGACAAATTATGTATGAGTTCCAAAATTGTTTGCCCGAAAATAAACTGGTCTTTTAATTCCATCTTCCCATGAAACTTTGAAGCACCCCTAACAACTGTACTGCAGCATATCCAAGACTACATGGAGGAGATGACATACAGACTTCTGTTAGGCAGGGTGGGTGCACCAGGCAGAGGGGACTAGTCAGGCAAGGCTTGAAAATAATTTCTTCTTGTGATATTTTCCTTAAGAGAATACAAGGGAGGGCCTTTTTCTCTAGCAATTGTTCTTGCTAGACAGCAGACACTGGGAGTGGGGATGGAGTGTTGGCTGGTGGACAAAGCTGGAGATTGGTAGTGTTGCTGAATGACACCCCAAACAAACAAGTTGGAGGTATTGCTGTAGACCCCCATGCTGGCTCCACTTTTCTTACGTGCAGAAAGCCAGTCGTTGACACTGGGGTGGTAGAGGAAAGTTGGTATTCATTCCCTGTCACCCCAAGTAGTTAGGGGTGAAGCTTCTTATAGATTGAAACTGAGGCTGAAAGGTACATAATCAGCTCATGTCCGGGTTCCTGGTTGGTCAGTGGAGCTCATGACCTTCCTTTGATTGATGCCATTCTCTTTAGGGAATTTATGATGGCCAGGTGGACTCCAGTTGGTCTGGGGGTTACATGAAGGTGGCAGTTACATTCTGCCCAGACCTGGAATTCCCCTACACAAATCACCCCCAGGACAACATTGGCCATCAAGATTCTTATCTATTGGAGAAGCAAATGACTCCTTGTGATATCAGCCAGGCTTCTAATAATTTTCAGTACTAATAGTCATGTGAGTTCTTGCCATGTATTCAGAGAAGAATTCTGAACACTGGCTCAAACAAACCCAGGCAACATGGTAAGTTTTAAGGTTTGTATTCAGTGAGAGGAATACGCAGCAGAGTGGGGATTTTATTTAGGTGAGAAAGAGAAGTCGAGAAACTAGATTGGGTCCATACCAAACAGAGAGCAGGCCAGGAGCCAGCCATGTGGAGCAAGTGTATGGTTATGAGCATCCACAGGTAGCTTAGAGCAGGTCGCAAAGCGAAGGCAGAGAGCAGGCCACGAGCCACGTGGAGCAAGCACGCAGGCAGGGAAGCAGAGAGCAGATGGCCAGGCCACATGCCCACTGGGCAACAGGGGAACAGGGGGAAGGCCCACTGTGTTCCAGGCCTTTTGTTTACTCCTAAAGAGGAGGGGTTACATAGTCTGATTGGCAGGTAGGCATACAAGTGGGGTCAGGTAGGGGCATGAGACAACACAGGGAGCTTGGTCTTCCAGCTCACAAACCTAATTGAATTTATCCTATCTGCCTGCCTACATCACTTGAGTTTGGTGATTAGAACCTTGTAAGGTCAGCTGGATAACTCCCTTAAGTCTGTGAATTCCTTTTGATAAAGGGCAGGCAAGGACACCTTGGGCTAAGGGAGACAGACAAGAGGGTCCTACTTTTGCATTATCGGGGTTTGATTTCAGTAGGGGGAGAAAACGTCGCATAAGAAAATAAATTTTTTTCTGCTGCTGATAGCAATGCTTATGACAACCTGACCCTCAGAATAATTAGACTCAACATTTCTAATTCCTCCCTGCAGTTTACAAATGGTTTGCCACATTCACACACTCAGTGAAGTGTTAAGCTATGAGCATTGTGAAGAGAATTCATGCACAGTTGATTAGTTTAAGGAAATGTTTTCTCTGATTTTTCTCAGTTCTGTGCACACCTGGAAGTTTTGTGATTATATCACTAGAGTTAAAACTCATGCAAGGTCACTGGTTTCCTACCCAAAAAGGATTAAGCACATTTAGCTAGAGTCAGTGTAGCTCCTGACATCAAACAGGTCTCCACCATTGAAGTTCATGAAGGCAGCTACTTGGACTCCAGACACACAAAATCATTGTTTTTTTGTTTTGTTTTGTTTTTCTGTTTGTTTTTCCACATCAGAAATCAAGCAAAAACTCTGTTTAAGAATCAAAAAAGTTTATAGTTAAGTTTTGAAAAGATAAATGAACCCATCAAGAATATTTTTTCACAATTACATAATTACTTAGGGACAAAGCATTTTCTCTGCTTACAAAATAGAGTTACATAATGTATTTGGGAAGTTGCAGCATGCTCCCATTCTTCTCATTAAATTGATTTAGAATTTTTTCCAGTGATTAGTGGTAGTGTATGAAAATCACCTTAGTGGTGTTATCATGTTTCTTTTTTTTCTGTTCCTGTGGTGGTTACTGTTCCTTTGTGATCAAGAGTACAGAGAACACGAACACCATTTAAAGCAAAGCATCAATCATTGGAGCTCAGAAAGCATGCTATTAATTCAATCATGTTCCTCACTTTGGGCTATAATGTGTCCAACGTGAATTGCCATTTTTCTTCATAATGTAGTCTACTTACATGTTTACTACACAACCTCAAGTTGAAATATACTATTAAATATTCTATATGGGTCATATAATTAAGAAATAAATGTATCTATGTCATAACTATTTCCCAATTGCATAACTGAATTTGTATTCACAATGATAAGGAAAAGTTATGACAGTGGACTATTAATCTTTAGTTTTTTTCTTCAAATATTCTTTAAACGATTCACCAACAAGGTACTCTCTTGATTTGCCAGGGTACTTTTAGTTTGCCTGCCAGCTGGGGATTTCTTTTAATAAAAGAACCCTAAGTACTTAAAAGAGGAACCTAGACAGCTAGCATTAAATCAACTTAATGCAAATAAAACAGCAGATCAGATACTTTTTTGTTATATTGCAGTTTTAAGAACTGTGATACAGAGCTTGGATTTTTCTTATTGTTATTGTTATTTTTGAGCTTAAGACTCCTGCAGCCCTTTAAAATTGGATCATGGCAAAGATGATAATGTCAGAGGTCATGCTGCAACAATAATTACCTTGGAGATAAAAGGGGAAAATCCTGAAAGAGAAAAAGCACAGGGACTAGGAAAGCACTTAGATGTGGTTTCAGAATTTTAAGGAAGTTTCCAAGGTTAATTTACTGTTTTCAGTTCATTCTGCTTGCATAGAAGTTTTTCAATAACATTTGTACTTGAGGTTTCTTGTTTTTACTTTTTTTAAGGAAAGCGACTTTTTTGTAATTTCTCCAATGAGGCACATTGCTCACATTTGCATGTGCAAACATTCAACCTTCTAATGACTGTCCTTAAATCTTTGGAAACCTGGACTTTGGATATTTAGAGCAGAAAGGGACTTGTTCTCTCTGGTTCTCTGAATGTTTGATAATTTGAGTCTGTGAGCAGGTAGCAGCCCTCAGGAGAATAAGCAACAGGATGTGCCAAAGTCTTTCTGGGCAAGTCAGGTGTCAGTCTTTAGTTTCCCCTTCCCTATGATTTGGGGCCATCTTCTCTGATAGAATGCTGGAGAGAGGGTTCATGTTCATGGCATTCCACCCTCTAAACTTCCTGTAGATTGAAAAAGGAAATTCAGAAATAGTCCTTACCCCACAACCCTTATGCTGCGGGGCGGGGGATGAGAGACATGGAGGTAGAAGAAGGTCAGAGAGGCCTCGATTCAGTAGTTAAAGCACTCAGCATGCCAAGGTGCCCACACTTTAGGGTATCGCTTTCTGAGCTCCACGATCTGTTTATCCAAGAGACCGTTGTTGGGGAAAATGCACTTATGCATAAGGTGAGTAGTTCTGGAACTTTAGTGTACACTAGAAGTACTGAAGGGCTTATCATACACCCATTGCTGAGTAGAAGCCCTGTGATTTGTAATTCAGTTAGGCTGGATAGGCAATGAGAATTTATATTTTGAACAACCTCCCAAGTCAAATGCATGCTAGCGCTACTATTCTGGAGGCCACTGGTTGAATTTATTTCCTTGCAAAATGAAGCTGCGAGTCGATCTTCACAACACACCTAACATAGAGTAAGGACTTGAAAATCTCCTGAACTGTTGTATGCAAAAGTGATACTCAAAATATTCCACAATCCATTGACCGCTTACAGGGCACTTTATCTTCAGGCATTTAACTCATCTCTGCATTCTGATTTAATGTTAGACTTTGTAAGGGTGCGTGCCACACACAAAAGAACTGCGTGGTGATAAATCAAAATTTTTAAGTTTTTAAATTTTTTTTTACTGTAGTCAATTCTTTATACTATTTCTCAGAAGATAAACCTGAAGTATGCTGTAGAGTTTAGGTTAATATATCGTGTTTTATCAGCTAATTTTTCTTCATCTCCAGAATAACAGACTAAGCTAAAATTTAAGAAGTAAGAGAATTCTCTTTGTAAAAGGAAAAAAGAATTCCCCCGCCTCAAATATTATCACTCCTCTCTTTGAGAAAGATGACACATTTTCAGTAACTATTCTTTTCTGTTTTTCTGGTGTTACATTTTAACATTATAGACAAAGGGAAAATAATCATTTCTGCTCTTTATAATTCTTAATTGGGATTGACCCCTGTAACAAAAGGCAAATGAACAAGAGAAAAATAAATAGCATTTTATTAAGATATATACCTCATATATACATGGAAATTACCAAAAGAAATTGGTAAATGTGAAGACTATATCTCAAAGTGTGGGCTCTGTCTTCAGACTTAAATTCCTTACATTGCTGAAACAGAGAACAAAAAGTTGAAGTCTAAGCCCTTTCTATTGAAAAGAATCTCTTATTATTTATTTTTAATGGTTATTTATTTATTTGAAAAGTAGAGCATGAGAGAGAGAGAGAGAGAGAGAGAGAGAGAGAGAGAGAGAGGTTGTCCATCTGCTGCTTCACTCCCCAAATGCCTGTTGTGGCTGGGACTGGGCCAGGCTGAAGCCAGGAGCCAAGAACTTTATCTGGATCCCTCATGGGCTCCCTCACGGATAGCAGGAATCCAAGTACTTAAGCCATCATCTGCTGCCTTCCAAAGCATGCATTAGCAGGAAGCTAGATTGAAAGTGGAGGTAGGACTCAATCTCATGCACCCTGATATGGGTTGTGGGTGTTTTAGCCAGTCTTTATCTGCTGCTTAACCCACTGGGCCACAACATCTGCTCCAAGGGTCTCTGATGACTTAGAGTCCTCCCTCTCAGAACTGACAGGGAGACTCTCTTAGAAATGTAGATTTCCGGGGCCCACTCTGTGGCAGAGCCCTTTAAGTCAGCGCAGGCATCCCATTTGAGTGCTGGTTTGAGTCCTGGCTGCTCCAATTCTAATCCAGCTCTCTACTAATGCACCTGGGAAAGCAGCAGAGAATGGCCCAAGTGCTTGGGTGCCTGCAACCATGTAGGAGACCTGGAAGAACTTACTGCCTCCTGGCCATTTGGGGAGTGAACCAGCAGTTGGAAGACCTCTCTGTCTCTTCTCTCTCTCTCCTCTCTCTCTCTCTCTCTCTCTCTCTCTTTCTCCCTCTCCATAATCTGCCTTTCAAAATAATCAGAATAAATATTTTTAAAAAATGCAGATTTCCTTTATATAGACTGCATGTTTCCAACAATGACAACAGAAATACAAAACTTGAGAATGTGTCTGTTTTCAGAGCCTTTGTTTTATTTATTGTTTCATAAAGCAATTCATGAAATGATCAGCTCAAAGTAATCCTTATGGCAGTCAGATATAATTGAGGAGATGTATTCTGTTCTCCTATGGCCATATTTTGGAGTGAATCCCATCAATATGGTAATATTACCTTTATCTTAATAAAAATTCAATTTGTGATAAAATTACATGATATCAGAAACTAAGAAAGACCATCTTCTTGTTCATGAAATCATATGTGTTCATGAAAATTAATAGTTTCAGTATATATATAATACATCATATAATAATATATAATATAATAAATTTCCTAGTTTTTAGAAAGAAAAGGACATCAAGTTGCATAAAAGAAATATAGAGTTAAAGAATACTAGGTATTGATGCTAATGCAACTAAATGATACCTGAATATTAAATTTCCAGTGAATTTCACTGAATAATGATAATTCATAAAGAAGTCTCTTAGACAAAATAAATACGTGACTTGTTTTCACATCACAAAACCCCTCTCGCAATGGTAGCCATTTAAGAATAAATTTTATCTACTCTGAAACTTCAATCACATTTAAACTGAAAGCCATTTTGAAATACTGAAGATAAAATTTGAAGATTGAAGTCTGAATGCTACTGAGGGCTGGGGTGTGGCCAAGACCTCTGAAACAGCATCACTGTGTTCTACAGGCGTGCGCATACCATCTTCAATGCCAGTATTTGCCTGTGGGATGGTGCTTGTTACATTCATGGTGTCAACTGCTATTTTAACAATATTGCAGTGATTTTTTTTATTATGCAAGGCCCTAATATTCCACTCATTCTTTAAAATAAGGTGTTAAGGCCCAGTTCTTATTGATTTTTCTCATTTCTATCTATGTTATGACTCTGTTTTAGTTAGGAAATACAGAATTCTAAAATGTGGTATGTGAAGTAGTAAGCTTATTTAACCTTGAAATCATTCCTGTGAAAAAACAACTATTTGCTTGTGTCTTACTGGCTCCTGGGTACCTGGTAATGAGTTGACTGAGAGACTGGATAATAAATAATAGAGAACACTCTTGGAGGGACAATGATGTGCTAGTAGGTGGTGCCATCGTCCTGCACCTCTATGCCCAGAGGAGAAGCAGAGAGGGTCAAAGAGATGTCTATGGCCAACTGCTGCTTCTTGCAAATCTCCCAGCAGGATTCCTTCTTAGGCTGCAGGCTTGCTTACAGTCACAAAAAGAATAAATGGCTGTCCATTCAAGTAACCTAGGGGTAAGGAGAGCTGGCTGACTCTTCCTGCTTTACACACTTGACATACCTTCACACATGACATACCTGAATCAGAGCAGACCAAGTGGACAGTATATGTGGATGCAAAAAGTTATACTAGGACAACTCTAGAGCAGTCCAATAAATTCTACAACCATTAAATAAAGTCAGTGGTGAAGGAAATTTTAAATATGTGCAAGAATTATGATCCACATTAGATCCACAACTTGCACTCCTACCTTGACCCCAAAACACACACGTTACATAATCATAATTACATGAATGTCTTCTGCAACCATCTCCCCAGTACTGTATTTTCCTAGATTCTATATCTCTTGTTCTCCATGTACCACTTTGGAGATTCTCATCATTTGATTTTTTTTTCCCAAATTTTGGTGAGGTTTAATTGCCTCTTTTGGAAAATCAGATAATTTATAATTAAAATAACTATTATCAGAATGCTTTGGAACTGTTATCCAAAGAACAAGTGAGTATGCATTTTGATAGGGTTTTTTGTTTTGTTTTATTTTGTTTTTCCATTTTAAGATACCAGGAGTCTCAATTGGGATTGCACTAATGAATGGTCATTTTGTCATACCCTTCTTCCTATAACTCCTGCAAATATTTCACTTTCTAGAAGGCATTGATTTATCTGTACCTGTGCAGACAGGTCTTTGGTTTTTGTTTGTTGGTGTATGTACTCTCTTAACTTCTGGGAATTCTTTTGGAATAAGTGCCTTACTTTCAAAAATAGTGACATTCATCTGGCCTGGTGATATGTTAAGACAAAATCTTGTTTAATTTGAAATGTCACTGAGAATGTAGCTTTTCTAAGAGCCTTTAAAATGTATATTTTGGAAGTATAAATGGAGATAACATTATTAATCTTGGCTTAATCTTTTAATATATATTGTGTGTAAAATATTTCTACCACCGGAGAAGGGGTATTGGGCAGAGAAGGAAAGAACTTTGTTATAAGAGAATTTGTGAAGCCAATTGCCTAAAGATGATAACCAGCTATCATATGGATCTAACTGAATATATATATTGCTCCTAAAATATATGGTCAAAGGACTTGAATATTTTGAAGGAGAATTAGGAAGAAAAAAAATGAGCTACATCTCTATCCGTCAAAGTGGCATTCCCTATTTAGAATCCAACCAATCAAATCTATCACTGGTTCCTCAATTGACTGTAGCATGTCTTAACTTCCTTTTTTGGCTCATACTCTGTCTTTTGATGTTATGTGTTGTTGGAAAATTTGTAACTGATGCATGATTGTGAACAGTCTGTTCAAACTGTTTCTAATATATAATTTCTTTGTCCAGTGTTCTTTCAATAAGGGTACCTAGTTATTTAAGTTATTATTGTCAGAATGATGCAGATGAAAGTGTGGGTTATTTATTTATTAAAATATATACTGCAATGCCCTACCTACCATGGTTGCTATAATGAAGAAGGCAATGTGACTACTGTTTTTCAGGCAAAATGGAACATTTAGTTTAAATAAGCAATGAGAAGTGATGGGTGACTACCAGAAATAGTTCTCCCTTAAGATTTCTTTTCTGTGAAATGACATTTTTAAAGGTTTTGACCTAGAAAAACCTCCTGATCTAAGAATCTCCCTAACCACCCTCATCCCACTTATTTGCAGCAAAGGCTCCTCACCTAATAAACATTAATAAATATTCATTTATTTAAAGGTAGTTATCTATCTGAGTTAATGTGTCTCCCCAATACCACCTGCCTCCCACAAAAAGTCAAGAAAACATAAACTTGGGGAAATGTGTATCACCATCAAAAAATAAAAATAAAAAAGAATCTCAGAAGGCACAGGCAAACAAATTGCTTTGGCCCCAGTAGGTAGTCAGAACACACTGGCACCTCCTGACAAGGGACCAGAGTGTGAAAAACACGTATGTTGAAAGAATGACACTACCTTGAATTCCTCAGACTACCCTCTGTAGGAAGCAGGGAGAAAGAAAGAATCAGAAAATTGCCCAGCTTCCATGAACTCCATTTAGACTTAGGCAGTACATTTGCTTTTGAACTTGCAGGCTTCAATCTGAGACTCCGGGGTGCCCACTTCCCTTGTTATGTGTGAACCTTTCCTTGTAGACACCTGTTGGGGACTCTATTAATCACACACATTGCAGAAAGAGAAAACGCACTTTTTGAGCCATGGAGTGAGAGGCTCTCTTTTCTAGGACTCTTCTTAATCTATGGGAGCCTAGCATCTTCTATATCAGAACAAAAGCAAAACAGGTGTAAATTCTTAACTTTTTTCCCATTCCACAGAGAAAATGTTGTTGATGTGTTAGTGGTCAGCTACATTTCTCTTAAGAGAAGCAATGGGATGTTTCTTCCTTCTGTCCTAAGATTTTTGAACTTGAGTCCCATTGCTTTCTAGCATCATTCTAAACAGAACCCCACTGCTTGGCCAAGCCAGAATTAGCTTGAATGGTACCTTTTATTGAAAGGGAATCTGTATTTGCAGCAATACAGAGAATGCCAGTTTAGAAATGAGCCTGATTGCATGGTTCATTTTGTTCTCCTTTGTAGAGCCAGGCTGCGGCCCACTACAAAGGCACGAAACATGCCAAGAAGCTCAAAGCACTGGAAGCCATGAAAAATAAGCAGAAATCAGTAACTGCCAAGGACAGCGCAAAGACTACCTTCACCTCCATCACTACCAATACCATCAACACCAGCTCTGACAAAACAGGTTAAGCAATGATCTTTGTTGTTGGTCCTCATTGTGTTTGGGGGTTTCTTCCTTTGTCTAATCTCCTGTCTGTTTATTCATATCCCAGCCACATTGATTCACGCTTGAGCCATATTTTCTTTTGTAAAACGGTAATCGTTTCCCATCATTTTCCCAATGCCCTTGAGAGGTAAAGACACTCAAGAGTTACATTCAAGTTTTTGCATTTTGAGAGTCCTGTGGCTGTTGTACAGGAACATATTAGACATAAAAATATTTGAAGTCATGTCCCCATAAGCCTTTTTGAGACATACCCTGTTCAGTGTGCATTGTTTGCATCTTGTATGCAAGTCCCTTAGCTGATAACTGCATGGTGATTTGATGCACCTGTGACTACACAGCAAAGTATGCCAACTGAATCAGGAAGCTCCCAGTAAAGGCATTATTTCTGACAGCTTTCTTCTCACAAACTCCAACTATTGCATTGTTTCAAGTAGTGGCTGTGTGATCCAGGCCTTGTTATGGCTGGCTAACCTTCTCTCTGCATACACAGGTAAGTGTTACTGATACCAATTATTCTTCTTAACAGTCTTCACAGTGAAATAATTGTCTCTGAGTGGCCCCTTGAGAGAGCTCCTGCAAACAACTTACTTATTCACAACACAGGAATCCCAAGGGGTTGCCCTAAGCTGCTCTTTATAAATAAGATCACTGGTCCTCAAAATTCATGTAGAAGTTCTTTATGATTTCTAGATGCACTTTTAATGAATCACTTTCTGGAAAAGGAGGGTTAGTGTGAATTGGGTTGGTTGTTTCCTAGTTCATACAAATGGCAAAGGTGAGGAAATGTCGTTTTCAAAAGTGATGATAATATATCTACACCTGAAGTCACTCTTCTGCCCATTATTGATGAAAATATAAAATGAACCAGTAAAACAGATTAAACAGTGCTTTTACACAGAGTTGTAGCCATTGGACATGCACCGATTCCTCCAAGGAGCTGGTGCGATGCTTCCTGTGTGAATCTCTTTGAAATCCCAAGGCACCGTGTATGTTCTTCACCCAGCTATTATTTGTGGATGCATTGTGCCCTCTCCCTAAGAACCCTGTGTGCTCCCTATGGCTGAGTGCATCTGTCATCTCTGTATTCGTGCATGGTGCAGGTCTTGAGTCAAATGTCTGTTGAATGACTGAAACTTCCTTTACTCTTCTGGTTTCCTGATATATCCAAGTTTGTTTCACCATACACTAAAGGGGCAAAAAAAATAAATGCTTAGTATGTATTTCTTTGGTATCCAGAGTAAGTGTGGATTATACTGTTTTATTAATTCAGATGCAGAATTTTACAAGAAAAACATTTTTTTCTTCTCTAACAAATGAAGACTGACTGCTTTATTTTGGTGGCTTTAGGGTAACAAATGATAAAGAAGCAGGGGATTGTAACTTCTGCTCCCCAATATTGGGGCACAGATGAGGTCCTCAGAGCCACAGTAACTATGGGGAAATGAAAATATCTTTTTAATGCAAAGAAAATAGGAGATGGGGAGAACAAAAAGAGATGAGTGACATAAAGGTATGTAGTAATATTTTTGCTTGCCTTCTAAATTTTCTACTCTTAGACATTTTTATCCATAATGGCTTTTTGGGTTATTCTGATCCTTTCTTAAAATGCAAAGATTCTTGTAACATTAAAGTTGCATGTCATTAAAAGTATATGAGGAACCTTCGAAAAGTTCATAGGAACTGTCGCTCCCCCTCTTCGCGGAGGAACGACACAGGACCCTGCACTGTTCTTTTGTCTGCTCGGCCCTTCCCGGGTTTGCTGCTGGTTCTTCCCAGGTTCTCTGCTGTCCTTCCACCTCCGTGGAAGGGCGGTTCCCCCTGCCACTTTCCCCACTTCTGCGGGGGAGCGGCACACCGCCGGCCGGCTCTCTCGGGGGCTGCTCAGGTGTTCCTTCAGATAGATGTTCCTGGTGCATGTTGTCTCTCTCCTCCTTTATAGTCCTCTTCCACCAATCCCAACTCTGCTACCCACACGCCGAGTACACTGCTCTCCTCCAATCAGGAGCAAGTCCTGCTGTTTATTGGTTGAACTGGAGGCAGCTGTGTAGAAGCTGTTTACTCCTCTCCCAGCGCCATATTGTGGGAGAGCAGATGCATAGAATAAGTCTTAATTCGAGTAACTTAGTCTAGTCCGAGTTGCTCCCCACAGGAACAAAATTAAAAGATCAGTTAATCAAAGAATCAATGCTTTTTTTTTTTTTTCATTTGAGAAACAGAGGGAGAGATACAGAGAGAGGGAGAACTCATCTACTGGTTTACTCCCCAGATGCCAGCAATGACCAGAGCTGCTATGGCCGGAACTCAATCCAAGTGTCCCAAGTGTGTGGCAGGGATTCCATTACTTGAGCCTTCACGGCTGCCTCCCAGGCTCTGCATTCTCATGAAGTTGGAGTCAGGAGCCAGAGTTGGGTATCAAGCCCAGGTACCCAGATATAGTATGCAGATAATGTAACAGATAAACCCCCACTCCCACAAATTTTTCGGAAATCATGCATACTATGGGTTTCAAAAAGTTAATGAGAAAAACCTATTAGAAAAAATTATCCATGAAATTCAAAAATTTTTAAACTAAAATAAAATTATCTAACTACAGTTTTCCATGATTTTTTTGAAATCCCCTTGTATATGTACATGTTGGATAGATCTGATAATTGGATTAGTAAAGAATCTCACCTGTGTGTTGTCTTTACTACATAAATGAGTGCTGAACACATACCTCCATTCCTCAACTTAACTACTAGAAAATGAAGGGTTGTAGTCACAAAGGCTTTGTCCTTTTATAAGTTGAATGAGAACAGATTTTTGATTGTGTGGTTATACTAGCCAGTCTTTCATCATTACAGTGAAATACTCAACAAGTTAGACTAACTTTATAAAGAAAAAAGTTTTATTTTGGCTCAAGATTCTGGAGGTTCACAGACCAAGGTCAGGCAGGTCCCATGGATTCAGCCTTTGGTGATGGGATTCTTGCTTGCAGAGTCCCAGGGTAATATACCCAGCATCATATGGTAAGAGACAGGGAGCACATGTGTGTGTTTCTATCTGTGTGTATGTTTCTTATAAAGCACCACGAAGAGGCAATCATGGGGACTCTGACCTAATGACCTAATCCAATCTAATAATTTCCCAAAGACCCCATATCTAAATATCATAATTGTTTCTACTCTCTTAAACCATTAACTTAAGACTTCAGGGACTAAATTATTGTGTTTAGAGGGATAAATATTCAAACTGTAGCAATTGTGGAAAGGAACCTATATAAAATAAACATGTTAGAACTTAAAAGGGAGATGGTACTAAAATGGAGGCACACTTTCAGGCTGGAGCTAGAAAAAAATTCCAGAAAAGCAGAAGACATAGTAAATCCTCTAAAGTTACACACATGTGCTAAAACCAAAGAAAGTGGTGGGAACTAAGGAAGGACTGTGCTTTCTTATCCAGGGAAACTTGTACCCAGGGGTAAAAAAAAGAACAAAACAAAGCAAAATAACAGCAACAACAAACTCATATAGGATGGGAGACTAAGGATTCCAGCCCAATCATTGTATGTTTTCAGATGGATTCTACCTTTAAACTAAGCTTCCACAAAATGATGAAAACTATCTTTAAAGCCTAATAAAATGCCATCTATTTCATAGACCCACATCCCCTTTACATTGCAATAGAACCAGAGGCTCTCAGGTTGACAGATTTGAGTTTTCTAAAAACTATGACTTGTCCTTTTTATTACTGTCTTCTCTCCCCCATATTTTTAGGAGTACAACTCTCAAGACAAAGTATTTCTCTGAACTAGTTTTCTAGAACAGTTAACTGCTTGGCAGGAGGCAAGGACAAGACTCTAAAATCAAATGTCATGTTTTTATAATAATATAAAATTGTAACCCTCTGTTCAGTGAGCAATGATGTTTTGAGGTTTTAATGACATTTTACTGTTTTTATCAAATCATTTTAATGAAAGTAATTGAATTGTATAAAAAATATCAAATTAATTGCTTTCAAAACATTAAACATGAAAATGAAAACATGAATGGGTAGAAGAGAACCCTTAGAGAGGATTGGAGCACAACAGTGAAAAGGGTAAGAAGCCATGAGGACTTAAATAAGAAAACTGATTTGAGGGTTTTCTTGGAAATACAGGTATTGGAATACTCACAACAAAGTTCGCATTGTAGGCAGACTTGAAAAAACATTTGAGGCTAAGCCTCTGCCTGCAGCACCGGAATCCCATATGGGCACTGGTTCAAGCTCCTCTTCTGATCCAGCTCTCTACTGTGGCCTGGGAAAGCAGTAGAAGAGAAGCCAGGAGCCAGGAGCTTCCTCTGGGTCTCCCACATGGGTTCAGGGGCCCAAGGACCGTCTTTTGCTGCTTTCCCAGGCACATTAGCAGGGAGCTGGAAGGGTAATGGAGCAGTGCTCATATGTGTTGCCAGTGCTGGAGGCAGAGGCTTAGCCTACTAGATCGCAGCACCAGCTCCAATAATGGAGTCTTAATTGCACTGTTGGGAGTAACAGTTATGAATGAGCGATCGGTGAAGTCAGCTTCTATTCACTAATTTTGTGATTTTTTTTATTTAAATTTTTATTTTTTTCTCACTGGTTGTCAGTCTGAACTGTCGAAAGCTGAGCAGAAGGCGGTGTTCAGTCAGCAACCACTGACTGCTCCTAGAAAATCTAATTCATCATCTCTAGACAAGAGTATACTCCTAACATTAAGCATAATTGTAGTTCCTGTGATACAGTGAGAACTAGGAGGCTGGTGAATTTACACAAAGAAAAATTCATAGGCAAAAGTAATATTTTAAAAAATATGTTGAACACTCAAAATAGTTTCTCTACAAGGGTGACTGCTGTTAGTTACTGAATATTTTTAGAACAAGGATTTCCAAAGACAGATGTCTTTGGAAATAATTCGTCCAACCCAGCAAGATTTTTTAAAAGCAAATTTTTATTCATAAAAATAATGATTAGCATACAAAGCAGCTCCTGTTTTTTGTATGTTTGTTTTGTATCATGCAGTTTTACTGAATTGGTTTCCCAGTTCTAACAGCTTTTTGGTGGAGTGCTTAGGATTTCCCATGCACAACATCATGTCATCTGCAAACATGGATAATTTGACTTCCTCTTTTCCAATTTTGATGCCCTTTGTTTCTTGCTCCTCCCTAACTGCTCCTTGTGAAACTTCCAGTACTATATTGAATAAGTGTGGTGAAAGTGGACATCCTTGACTTTTTCTATATCTGAAGGGAAATGCTTTCAGCTTTTCCCCATTCAGTATGATAATTTTGAGGAATATTCCTTCTATACCTAATTTGTGAAGGGTTTTTATTATGAAGGGGTATTGAATCTTATCAAATGCTTTCTCTGCATTTATTGAGATGAGCATATGGTTTTTGTTCTTTACTCTATTAGTGTGATATGATGTTTATTGATTTGTGGATGTTAAATGACCCTTGCATTTCTGGGATAAATCCCACTTGATCATGATGTATGATCTTTTTGATGTGCTTTTGGTTTCAGTTTGCTAGTATCTTATTGAGAATCTTTGCATCTGTGTTCATTAAGGATGTAGGTCTGTAGTCTTTGTGTCATGTCTTTCTTTGGTTTTGGTATCAAAGTAATGATGGCCTCATAAAAAGAGTTGGCAGAACCCCATCCTATTCAATATTTTCAAATAGTTTGAAGAATATTGGGAGTTACTTCCTCTTTGAATGTTTTGCAGAATTCAGTAGCAAAGCCATCAGGTTGTGGAGTTTTCCTTGCTGGAAGACTTTTGATTACTGCTTCCATCTCATTGCTTGGTATGGTCTGTTTAGGTTGTCTAAATCTTGATTTAATCTTAATAGGTTATATGAATCCAGGAACTTATCCCTTTGTTCCAGGTTTTCCAGTTTATTAGCATAGAGTTCTTCATAGTGTTTCTTAGGGTCTTTTTTATTTCAGTGGTGTTGGTTGTAATGTCTGGTTTTTAATCTTATTTATGTAATTTTTTTCTCTTTTTTCTTTGTTAGTCTGACTAGAAGTTTATATATTTTACTTTTCAAAAAAACCAACTTTTTGCTTGTTGATCTTTTGTATTTTTTTTTAGTTTTAATTGCCTTTATTTCTGCTCTGATCCTTATTATTTCTCACCTCCTGTTTATTTGGGTTTTCTTTTGTTCTTGTTTTTCTGTCTTCAAGATATGTCACTAGATCTTTAATTTGAGACATTTCTTTTTTTAATGTAAGCACTTAATGCTATAAACTTTCCTCTTAATACTGCTTTTGCTGTATCCCACAGGTTTTGATATGTTGTATTTTCATTTTTATTCAAGAAAGTTTTTGATTTCCTTTTTAATTTCTTCAATGACCCATTGATCATTAGTAAAATGTTATTTAATTTCCAAGTATTTATGGGTGTTCTGTCATTCTTGTTGCTTATTTCTGGTTTCATTACTTTATGGGCCTAGAAGATAGGTGGTATGATTTAAGTCTTAAATTTGCTGAGACTTTATTTGTGGTATAAGATGTGGTCTATCCTAGAGAGAGAGCACTTGCCATTTCTAATGGACTTGCCATGACTGTCAATCAGGAATTATATTAGCCTAATGAGTATATGGATTTACCTGATTCACCTAACTGGTAAAGTCTGAGAGCATTTCTCCCTCTTTCTGTACATAATTCTCTTTTTCAGGCCTCAGTGAATTGCAAATATATGTGTTTCATTAACCTAAATTCCGAGTAAAAGTACTTTTCACTCTTGTGACTCAGTCTTTTTTTTTTTTTTTTTTTTGCTTGAAGATTGTAATCTAGGGAGGTTGTACCTATCAAATTCAAAACTGCCAAGATGTGCAGGGTTGGTTGGGGACCTGGTGCTGGGCAATGCGTTGGCTGACTGGGACAGCACTGCTCCACAGTGGCTCCGTGCAGATAGTGCTGCGCCAGAGACCACAAGTATGAATACCACAGTCGATGGCATCAACTGTTTCTGTGCTAAATCTGGAGACAGAGCATCAGGAAAACACTACAGGGCATCAAACTGTGAGGGTGCAAGGGCTGCTTCAGACGCCGCCTACGCGAGGCATGTTAATTCCTACAGGTTCAGTGGGCAATGCGCTGTTGATGAGGACAAAAGGAATCACTGTAGATCTGTCGATTAAGAAAATGTTTTAGAGCAGGAATGAAAAAAGAAACTGTGCAAAACGAACGCGATAGAATAAGCACCAGTAGAAGTCCACTGGGCAGCAGCAACATTCCCTCCATTAACACCCTGGAACAAGCTGAAGTTCCCTCTCACCAGATCTCAGTCTCAAGCCCAGAGGCAAGCACTGACATAGAAAATCGCGAGTATTGGTGATGTCCCTGAGTCTATGAAGCAGCGACTCTCAGTTCTGTGGGAGGGCTTCTGTGAGTTACCACTGGATGATCTGGTGGCGCTGTTGAGAACTCACGCAGGGGAACGCTTACTGCTTGGAGCTACAAAGAGATCCATGATGTATAAATATATTTTTGCATTTGGTAAACAACTACATAATTCACCGTAATAGCTGCGAAGTTAGGATCAGCCCTGTGGCCAGGCGGGTCCTAGATGAGCTAGTTCCGCCATTTCAAGAAATCCAGATTGATGACAACGAGTATGCTTGTTTGGTGGCAATTGTGTTTTCTGACCCAGATGCGAAAGGGCTGAGTGACCAAGTAAGCATTAAGAACAGGTCTTTCTAAGTGCTCATCAGCTTGGAGGACTATACCAACCATTGGCAGTAAGACTCTCCAGGGCGGTTTGGAGAACAGCTGCTGTGGCCATGCTGCAGAGCATCACCTGGCAAATCATTGAGCAAATTCAGTTTGGGAAACTTTTTGCAATGGTTAAAATCGACAGTGGCCTTCAGGAAGTGTTCCTGGGTGCGACTCCAGAAACACCACAAGGTTCTGGATAAGAACAGTACAAAATAGCTGCAAACCAAGCATCCGTCATCTCACATCAGTCTCTCTCCAAACAAAAGCAGTTGTGAGAACATGTTTACTTCTGCACGGCACTGCATAAATGTGACAAATTGGTCTTGAAATATCTCAGGATGGTACTCTTGGCAAACTCTTAGCTGAAACTTTTTCATGGTGCTGTTGCAAGATGGTATCGTTTTCTTGTTTATATACTAATTTTGTTTGCTGTGCCTACCGTGTAAAACGATACATGCAACCGGTGTATATTTTGAGTTTGAATTTGTTTATATCGTGTGTTTTTTCCAACTGCCCCTACACTGTGCCTGGACCAGTTAAATCTGTATACTACTCTCATTTGTTTTCATAATATTAATTTAAATCTGTAAATAATTGCTTTATTGTGATGTGATGCAGAACTAAGTGCTTTTTTTAAAACTGAGACTAGCAAATGTAAAATGAACCAGGTTTTTTTGTTTTTTTGTTTTTTTTTTTAGTAAACTGTAGGCTTACAGATTAGAAAAGTAAAGCAGTTGCTGTAGATTAGAGTGTATTTCTTTGAAGAAGAATAATTATGTGCAACCTGTGGCCAAGAAGCAGCTCTTTGGTCCACAGTTGCATGCCTTTCTCAAGAATGACAGGTTAATCCTTGAAATCTGACTGTATTGAATGTGTGCATTAAGATAGAGTACATTCATTTTGTTAGTTAGAATACAGGCTAACCTGTAACAAAGTATCCTCTAAAACAGTGGTCCCACTGAGATAAATGTTCATTTATTTCTCCTGAAACAGTCTAGAAGCAGTCATCCACTGAGCAGCAAGCAGCATATGACCAGAACTACCTCTTAGGGGGCCCATTTAGTTGTTGGGTAGAAAGCCCGTGCAAGCGAAGGCTGTACAACTCTGGGAGAAAGCATGTGGGGAGACCAGTGAGCCATCTTCCACGGGTGTGCCTTGTATAGGCCTCACAAAAACCCCATTAAAGCAGTATTATTATCTCTCTTTTATAAATAAAGAACCTTTAGTTTGGAGGCTTATGGTTTGTAACCAAAGTTCATGAACCTAAAAAGTAAGAAAACCACATTGAAAACCCAGGTCTCATTGACTTTAATGAAGATAGATTTTTGGTATGCAATGAAAAATGTGAGCATTTTACTCACACTGTGATTTTTAAATATACACACTTGAGTGACTGGATGAATGCTATCTTCATGTTATCTGGAATATATCTTTAAAATTAAGTGATGAATATAAAATTGTTGTAGTGTGAATATGAAACTACTTTTCCACTAAGAAGAATCTTCCCCCCAAAACATTAAAGAAAATGAAAGATACACCAGATATATTTTGATGAAAATTAAAACAAAATCAAATAACTGACTTAGAAGACTTTCAAAAATTCAACAACCCAGGATATGTAGAATATCTGATTCTGGACAGAACACAACTCACCGGTGCCCTAAATTCCTTGATATCATCCCAAATGGGAATTTAAGTGATTAGTAACAAGCAACCTCAGTTAGAGGTGATTCCTCTCTCTCACTTTGTTTACAAAAGCAGAGAACATAATTATTAATGATGTAGCAAAAAATATCTCAAGACATAAGAGATTGAATTACATCATTTTTAGGGACCTTCAAAATTTCTAATATTATGATTTCATAACTCTCATTTGCCATACACAGAAAAAGATACGTTCATGTTAACTGACTTATTGACTGTTAAAGTGAAACTGAACTCAAAATGGAAAAATGATTCCTTGAAAGCTGTCATTGATTTAATATAATCAATAGTGTTCTTTCAAGAGCTGACATTCTTGTGAAACTATAAACTATACAAGTGAGAGAATGGGAGGAATTTTAACTGTTAATTTTTGAAAATTTACTCTAATGTCTGTCTCATGAATATCTGTGATTTTTTTTAATAAATATAAGTATCTCTGTAGTTTTTGTGTACTTTTTTGGGTTCTTCTCTCAGCAGATATAAAATACACTATTTTAGTCCATTTGGGCTGCAATAACAATTTCATAAGCTGTGCATCTTATAAACCAAAGAAATATATTTTTCATAGTTGTCCATGTTGTAAAGTGCAAGATCAAGGCATGGCAAATTCGGTGTCTGGTTCACAGATGGGACCTGCTAGCTAGGTCCTTGCATGTGGAAAGGGCAGGGGAGCTCTCTGGGTCTTCTTTTATATGGGCACTAATCCCATTCACGGGACCTTTGTCCTCATGATATTCCAAAGATCCCACCTCCAGATGCCATCACATTGGCTATTAAGTTTCAGTATAGGAATTTTGAACAACACAAACATTCAGACCATAGCAAACACCTTTAAAATATAAAACATAACATTTACTTTTAGTGAATTTTCTAATTTATTTCTAAACAACTATGTTTTAGAAATTATGATCAATTATTTTGCTTTAATACCTGTGGTCAAGGAATTTGTAATATAATATATTTATATACTGAACTGCCAAAAATGCAAGACAAAGAGGAGCTGATGTTTTCAGCATATTTTCATATATTGTTAAGAAAGTTATTGCTGGGGCCAGCACCATGGCGCAGTAGGTTAATCCTCCACCGTGGCGCTGGCATCCCATATGGGCACCCGGTTCTAGTCCTGGCTGCCCCTCCTCCAATCCAGTTCTCTGCTATGGCCTGGAAAAGCAGCAGAGGATGACCCAAGTGCGTGGACCCCTGCACCCATGTGGGAGATTGGGAAGAAGCACCTGGATCCGGGCTTCAGCCGTAGCAGCTATTTGAGGGGTGAACCAACAGAAGGAAGACCTTTCTCTCTGTCTCTCCCTCTCACTGTCTGTAACTCTACCTCTCAAATAAATGAATAAAATCTTTTTTTAAAAAAAGTTATTGCTTTTGGCCAGCACTGTGGCTCACTTGGTTAATCCTTGGCCTGAAGTGCTGGCACCCCGGGTTCTAGTCCTCTTGCTCCTCTTCTAGTCCAGCTCTCTGCTGTGGCCTGGGATTGCAGTGGAGGATGGCCCAGTGCTTGGGTCCTTGCACCTGCATGGGAGACCAGGAGGAAGCACCTGGCTCCTGGCTTCAGATCGGTGCAGCACCGGCCATAGTGGCCATTTGGGGAGTGAACCAACAGAAGGAAGACTTTTCTCTCTCTCTCTCACTGTCTATAACTCTCTCTCTTTGTCTCTCTCTCTCACTGTCTGACTCTGCCTGTCAAACAAATAAAAATAAAAATAAGTTATTGCTTTTATAGAACACAAAAATTTTTCATGTAATAGAAATAAATGTTATTGTGAAATAATTCATTCTATAAATGTAAAATTACTTTTATAAATTTCATTATTGAAAATCACAAAATTATTAGATTATTAAATGTTAAATTATAATGAGATTAAAATGTTTCTGAACTATGATGCCATGGTGTTTGAACTTTCTAAATAAAAACAGGAAAAAGAAAAACGTGCCAAGATTGAGTGAAATACGTTTTTATTTATTGTTGAGAAGATCTCTGAAAGCAAAGGAACATTTATTTGCTCTGAATTAATAATTGCCTTCCAGTGTTCACTGGAATTCACATTATTTGTTCAGGGGCTTATAGTGATAAACAGTCTTTTCCAATGATAAGAAAGGTGCCTGATGTGAAATGATGGTAGTGACAGAAAACAAACACGTTGGGAAACAAAACTCCATTGGTGTAAGCCAGTCAATGGCAAGATCACAGAGAGAGGCTCTTTCCATTCCCGTGCATTGCTCCTGAACCAGCTGTTTAAATCAGGCACTGTGCTGGGTGCACACCTCTGTGTTTTGTTTTCCTTCCAATTTAGGTCGAAGTCAAAACATTACAGTGGTGAACTGGTGATACAGGTGATGGAGGAAGATTGTAACAGAAAACCATCCTCAGTGTCATTTAGGAAACAAAGAATTTTCAGTAGAGGACAAGTGTGAATTAGCTTTTGTTTCTGTTTTCAAAAAAAAAAAAAAATGGAAAGAGCTGGTTTTCTTGATTTAGTCTTCAAACAAGTACCCCGAAAACGGAAAATTCTAACCGAATACAAGCTGATCTTGACTTCAGGAAGCCAGGTATCTTATATTTGTATTAGATATCTGTATATGTGATGTAATACAGTTTGTATTACATATACACAAATATTAAACATACATATTTCTTTATCTGAGATCATACCTTTAATGCCTGTCCATGAGGTATCCTCATTGTTCATTTTCTTTAAAGAAAGAAACAAATGCTTCTGTGGCTTAGGAATCTGTAGCTCTGTTGAGGTGTAAGAGGCAATATAAAATCATTTGAAAGGGACCCATTTCCATGAGTTCTTGTAGATCTGGAGCAGTGGTGTACAAATAGCCTCATTCCACGATGGAAATTGTACTGGCTCCTGGGGTCTTTCTTTCCTGACCCATTCTTTCAAACAAAGTCTCCGTGGGACAGTTAATTCCCTGATAAAGGATCCCACTGCATGCTTCCAGAGGCAGCAGTTGAAGCACCATTGTGAGACCATTTATGCCTAAAGTGCTTTTCCTTTTCCTAGCACTAGCTTCGAATTGTTCAAAGAAAGATTTTTATCAAGTGTCCTCTTCTCAAGATGTGTGATAAGTGCCAGCAGAATGTGCTGGGAGCAGCAGGTCTTTAGAGAGACTGAAAGAGAAGGGGAGTTCAAAAGGAGAGGGGCCAGACTTGTAGCTTAATGAGTTAAGCCTCTGCCTGCAATGCTGGCATCCCATATGTTTGCAGGGTTCCAGTCCAGGCTGCTCCACTTCTCATCCAGCTCCCTGCTAATGTGCCTGGAAAAGAAGCAGAAGATGGCCCAAATGCTTAGGCTCCTGCACCCACCTAAGAGACTAGGATGAAGCTCCTGGCTTCAGCCTTCCCTGCTCAGCCACTGTGATCATTTGAGGAGTGAACCAGCAGACAGAAGATCTCCCTGTCTGTCTCTCTGTCTCACTCTCCCCTCCCCCCATTACTCTGCCCTTCAAAAAAATAAAATAAAATAAGTCTTTTTTTTTTTTTCAAACTAACACTTCAGTTGAATATGTGCATCTTTGTACCTGAATTAGGGATGAGAAACTATATTCGAGGTGACATGGAAATGACAGCAAATATTCTATCCTGCTCTTTTTTGTATATGGATGAGGAAATCCAGATGAATGGTATTATGCTGGCTCTATTCCTCTGATAAGTTTTGACCCAGATACATTACATAAAACCATTTCTTGAGTCTCAAAAGAATTTCAGAATTAATTCTGCAGTTCATCAAGAACATGTTGTCTGACTCATTATAATGGATGGATGTCTCTAACCTTCCTGACTGATCCCTCATGAGCTTAGTCTGGATGTCAGCTGTATGGTGTGCGATAAGCAATGGCATGATTTTGTGTCATAATCAAAACACTTAACCCCCTACCCATGTGTATATGCGTATATATGCTGTAAGGGGAGAGATTTGTTTTCCTCTACACTCTAAGTCTATGAAATAAGCTGACAGTTGCCAGATTGACAGGAAAAAGATACATATAAATTATTACCTGAAAAGAAAAGTAACTCCCTGAAGCCCAGTGAGATCTACAAGCTCATGTACCTTCATAGGGCAGAAGAGTTGGGGGTCTGGGCAATTAGGGGAGAGTAAATGATTTGGGGAGAAGAGGTATGATCCTCAGAACATACAGTAGCCTGTGACAGAGTTTGTCTAGAAGTGGTGCTGACCTGCCTGCTCTCCTGTGGTAACCTTCCCTGGTTGGTGAAATATCAAAATGGTCAATGATGGTTGAGTTCCTTTTGGACAGTCTGTCCCTAGGCAGACACAGGGAGTCCAGAGAAGGCCTTTTCTTGTATTTGCTGTTCCCCTCTTGCCCTCAGATTGAAGTAATTAGCATAGCAAAGTGGCTTTTCCTTAACTCCTCTAGCGCTATGCCTGTTTGTTTGTGTACACTTGTGACTGCGTGTTTCTTTTTACCAGAAATGCAAGATTTACACAATAAACGATAAATTGAATACCTAACCAGTATCTATGATACACCAGCCATCTGGCTGACATTTAAAAATTAAATTAAAACTCCCAGTGGCTTTGTCTACAGATGCCGCAGTTCTGGAAACATCTGTGTCTGTGTGTGTCTTCATGGAGAATCTCCTACTCCACGTTTTTATGCCAGTTTTGGAAATTAAATAGATGTAAGCTTATAAAGTAAACTGATTCAATTGAAAAATAATGATTAATAACAAAAAAGCTAGAAATCGTAAATGTAACAAAAGGGTTCAGCAATGATCAAATATGATGGAATGTCAAATGAGCATCTGTAAAAACATGTGGACAATTGGAGAATTTTATCTCCAATGTGGAGAAGCGAAAGGATTGATATATAATAATAACAAGCATGAAATGTGAAACAAAACCTGTTCACAGCATGTTTCTTTTACTTAGGCGACATGAAGCTTCTAAATTAGCTAAAACAGATATTTGCGTTAAGAAGTACACTTGCATTTTTCTTTGGTGAATTCCAAACTCTGAAACATGGTGTCAGTACTGTTTTTTTAAAGATATATTTATTTATTTATTTATTTATTTATTTATAATAAAGATACAAAGGGAGATATTCCATCTGCTGGTTCAGTCCCACATATTCCCAATATCTAGGGCTTGGCGAGGCTGAACTCAGGAGCCTGGAACTCCACCTGGGTCTCTTACCTGATGTCAGGGACTCAAACACTTGAACTGCCTCCCAAGTGTATTAGTAGGAAGCGAGGTCAGAATTGTGGAGTAGACAGGATTCAAACCAGACACATTATATGGTATGCAGGATTCTCAAGTGTTAGCTTAACCCACTGCAGCACAACACCATCCCCATTACTACTTTTTTTATAATCTAGCCTTTGACCATTATTTCTGCAAGTTTGCCACATTTTTCCTAGTTCCAACCAAACAAAATCACTTGAGGATTGAAAACAGTGTGTGTGTGTATATATATCCGTTTTCCTAGAGTGCTCTCTCATACATCACCCCATACCATAAATGAAATGATGTACTGAAGAATGCAAGTGTCATATGCTCATGTAGTTGTACGTGGGTGCACACAAATATATGCAAGTCCATGCACACTCATCGCTAGCTGATGCCTACTTCCAGGCCTCTGTGTAAACTCAGCCCTCCTACTCATTGAAATTATGTCTCTTCTTGTCAAATCAAGGAAAACTTTAAGCTCCATGATAGAGCATATTCCTTTAAGATTTACTTAATTATTTGAAAGGCAGAGTTACAGAGAGGCAGAGGCAGAGAGCAAGAGAGAGAGGTCTTCCATCCTCTCATTCACTCCCCAAATAGCTGCAATGGTCAGAGCTGGGCTGATCCGAAGCCAGGAGCCAGAAGCTTCTTCCAGGTCTCCTATACGGGTGCAGGAGCCCAAGCACTTGGCCATCTTCTACTGCTTTCCCAGGTCATAACAGAGAACTGGATCAGAAGAGGAGCAGCCAGGTCTCGAACCTGTGCACATGTGGGATATCAGCACTGCAGGTGGCGGCTTTACCCTCTGCACCACAGCGCTGGCTCCTCATGAATTCTTTAAACAATAAAACCTACAAACACTTAGTAAGAGTTTGAATGTATGTAGTCAATAAATTTCTCTTTGAACTCTATTACAATTAACTGCTTTGGAGCACAAATCAAAGGTGTTAACCAGTGTAATTCAGAATTTGAATGTGCAACCATTGGGCTAAGTATTTCCCAGAGAGGGTATACAATTAAGTTGCTATTTTAATTATAATAATCGCATTCAGATTCCTCATTAAATTGCTGTGCTACTTCAGTTTCTAATGAGTTAAGAGCATTTTTAAAGCTCTATTGAGTCATAGTGACTGTGTATTGAACCTTAAGTTGTGACAGAGGCATTGGCTAGATCTGAGGGCAGAGGACATAGTAACTCCTTAGGGTAGAATTGATGCCATTCTTCCCGGGCATCACTTTTGGTTTTGGGCAGCCTTTACAATATTTTACACTTATGCGATTGCTCAGATCAATAGCCCTCAGACTAACAGTTGGTGCCTAACCAGACTCCAAGGTGGAGTTTAGGATGTAAAATATGTATGAGTAACAAAACTGACCCATTGAACCTTTTTTATTTTTGCCCTAACTTCTATTTCCTTGCCAGTGGAATTGTGTAAAACTAAGGAAAAATAATGTTTCCCCCTGACATACTGCCTCTAAAGTAAAAGATGTTGTGGTAAAGAAAACTTCCTCATCTTTCACTGAAATATTTAGAAAACTGAGTCCGACTCATGAACTGCTAGCTATTTATTTGTCCTTTATCCATCCATTAATTCATGCATACTTATGAATCTGTAAGTATTTTTGCAAAATATAACCTACTGACTGCAGTAATGCAAACTAAGATGCAGAACATTCTACTTTCGAAGTGTCTTCAAACAAGATAACAGCACAAGAAAGAAAGGATTTGCTGAGGGAGAATAGTAAAGAAAGAAAGAAGAAATGAAATGAAATTCTTCATGAAAGAAGAATTGAAATGAACATTCATAAACCAGGAAGGACATATTATTAACCAGCATGTGTTAAACTTAATGTCAAGGATATGTAATGCTTAAAATAATGCCTTTGATGAAATGTTGCATTTAATCAATATTTAGTCAGTGCTCAATATTTGCTACTCATGTTAGTGAAGAAGGCAGTGGATAAAAAGCTGTGATAATGTGGCTTAGAAGTTTTATGCTAAAGGCTGTGATGGCTGTGCAAATACCTGACTCATGGCAGTAGACACATTCTTAAATTTCCAGATAAAGAAGCCAGGTTCTGAGTTAAGCTGGACTGAGATCAATGCATTTGTAAAAAGGCAGAGGTAGGATTTGAACAAACTTCTGATTCTGCCCAGGACCTTTGGTCTTACTGTCTCCTGTTAATTCAGCAAACATTAAATCCCTCCTAGTAGTACTTGTTAACATTAATCCCAATTTGGGTTGGTAGCAGGTATTAACATGTTTGTTAAATTAGTCATATTTCCTCTCACTCAGCAAATCCCACAAACACACCTTAGAGTATCACTATAAATACTTGTCTCTGTGTATCAGACCTTGGGCCCATTAAGAAATTCTAATTTGTATGTCTGCCAGCAATGTACACTCTTCCCATATTTATTGTGGTTTTCACTTATATGAAGCCAGTAGGGAGGATAAGGTCCAGGGCCACAGCTTTATATTGGTCTATATTTTTTTAATGAAAATAAAACATTTTTTATTACTTTACCAGATAGTAAAGCTTTTGTGTATTATTGGAAAGCAACATGTTTGATCTCTGTATAAAATTTATAGTAGTTTGGAATTTGTACATGAAACCATTTCAACCTTGATTTTTCTGTTTATATTTGATTTTTTAATTCTATGTAGACAAGGACAGAATTCTTTGGAAAACAAAACTCAAGACAAGTACAAAAGAAAAATAAACCTGACTTTATTGCAGTAAATTCTAATTTTTCTACATGACTGTACAAAATTGTCAAAGTTACAAGGCCATTTGCATTGGAATGGGGTAGAAAGAGAATAATTGTTATCTCCTAGGAATTGTCACTTTGGAAAAGAGTTTTAATTCTTTTAGGCAATAAAGGTGAGATTTAGTGCAACAATTTTGATAATTGAAAATCCAGTAACCTAGAAAGGATTGGATCATGGCCTATAAATGCAGGTTTCCTCCTATATTATTAAGACATTTTAGATCAGTATGCAATGGTATTTTAAAATAAGATAACGTAGTATAGAGTTTCAAGGTCATAACAACTTTTTTACAAAATTGTCAATTTCCTAATCAGGGAAATGAATATGGATGTTATATATGTAGTTCTTTTAAAAATTCAGCATGCTGTCATATAAAATATTGGATTTTATCTTCATACCGAAAAAAAGAGCAAAATAAAGCATGTAAAGAGTTCTTTCTACATTATTGACATTCCCATTTGAAAGAATTTTCTTTGTGGAAGATTATCTGAAATAGTATTAATATCATAGTTATTTTCTCTATTAATACTCTATTAATAGGAATATCATAAATCCATCATTTACCAAATGGTATAGAAAAATATACTGGTGATATTTTATCCATTTTCTAGTTACTTCCAGGTGATAGCATAGATAACAAGTTAAGTATATCTACTCATCATCCTGAAGGGATAAAAAAAATCTGTGATATAAAGTGCCTGACTGAAACAACACCAGGTAAAACCAGTTTCTTACTTCAATATAATCCAAGATTCTAACCAGATTATGTATTTTTGCTTTTGGAAAGCTGATCTAATAACTATGATTGCAACAATGATAGAATAAATGACTTGTCATGGCTGTTATATCCACCAACTACTTGTTTCCATTATTGTTCTCTGTATTCAAAAAGGTAAAGGTAACATTGCCCATCAAACTTAAAATTAATAAGTGAGAGCCAGGTAGTTTTACTGAGTTGTATCCTGTAGAAATCTAATTTTTTATACTGCAGAACTAATGAAATCTGAAATCAAGTGAGGCCTTTACTGATTTTTTTTTAAAGAACATGTACAAAATCCATAAAGCACATCCACTCAATTTGTGTGCACTGTTTCAGCAGGTTGGTTCACTTTAGCTGTTAGGTTGTAAGAATATTTGTCTTTATTTAAAAACCTGAGAAAATCCTTGGTTTAAATTCATCAAAATCCTATCTAATGTAAGTTTTTGCATAATCAGGAGTTTCTGATTTTATCAGATGTCTTATTCTAGAAAGAAAAGTGAAACATTTATGATAATGTGGCACACTCCCTGGTTTGGTCAATGATCAAATTTGATTTTGAATACCCCGACCTGTACTCAGCTCAACATTAGTGCTATAAAAATCACATATATGATAAATAGAATAGCTTAAAATGTGTGTGTGTGTGTGTGTAGCTCTACCTTTAATGTGCAAATCAAAAATAACATTTTACATAGCTGGACTGGATACAAATGTATATGATGACAAAATGTAAATATCTACTGTTAAAAAAGGATGGAGGTTTGGCATAGGGGTTAAGGTACTTGTTGGGACAACCAAATTTCATAAAGTAGTACCTGGGTTCAAGTTACAACTAAATTCCCAATTGCAGCTTCTGCTAATGTGTACCCTGGAAGGCAATAAGTGATAAGTACTTTAGTCTCTGCTTCCCATGTGGGAAACCTGAACTGAGTTACTGGCTTCTGGCTTCACACTGACGCAGCCCTGGCTATTGCCAGCATTTGGGGCATGAACTAAAGGATGGGAGCTCTCTGTCTATCTCTGGATATCTGTCTGGCTATCTCTGTCTTTCTGGCTTTAAACTAAGTATTTTTTAAAAGTCAAACAGAAAAGTTATCCATTCATCCATTTGTCTTATAAGGTTTTGTTTTTTTTGTTTGTTTGTTTGTTTGTTTTGTCTTATAAGGTTTTGACAATTATTTTCCTCAATGGCCCATGTAGTAAATATTTTAGCCCCTATCTTAACTACTCAGTTCTGACCAAGCGGCATGAAAGCAGCCATTTTCTTTTTCTTTTCTTTTTTCTTTTTTTTTTTTTTTTTTTGACAGGCAGAGTGGACAGTGAGAGAGAGAGACAGAGAGAAAGGTCTTCCTTTGCCGTTGGTTCACCCTCCAATGGCCACCGCGGCCGGCGCACCGCGCTGATCCGATGGCAGGAGCCAGGAGCCAGGTGCTTTTCCTGGTCTCCCATGGGGTGCAGGGCCCAAGCACCTGGGCCATCTTCCACTGCACTCCCGGGCCACAGCAGAGGGCTGGCCTGGAAGAGGGGCAACCGGGACAGAATCCGGCGCCCCGACCAGGACTAGAACCCGGTGTGCCGGCGCCGCTAGGCGGAGGATTAGCCTAGTGAGCCGCGGCGCCGGCCGAAAGCAGCCATTTTCATATGCAAATGGATGAATGAGACTGTGTTCCAATGAAACTTTATTTACTGAAACAGGCAGTGGGCCTGTTTTGGCCCTGGAGCCATAGTTTGCAAATCCCTAGTCTAAATCTTTCCTTTTATTCAGCCAGCTAATGTTTGTTCCAATTATTTTTTGTACTCAAAACAAACCATTCCAAACTTTGTGGTAAAAATTAAACACCAGCAATCAACTATTATTAGTTCCATAATTCTAGTGGTTGACTGAGTTAAGTGGGCAGCCCTTCCTCAGGCAGAGAGGGGAAAGCATTCTGTTATAGTCAGAAGGGCACTTGAGTGAGCCGTTTCAATGCCTTCCTCAGTCACCTCTCAGGATGTGGATACAGCCTGTTGAATGGATCCTGACCTGGGGCTGTTTGCTTGGGCACCTGCTAATGCCCTCTCTTTGGATGACCTGGGCTTTTCCACAATGTGGCATTTGGGTTACAAGAAGACATCCAAGCTGAACCTGTATATCCTTTTATGACATAGCTTCTGAAGTCACACTGTCCTCTCACTGTACTGTTGATACTGGCACAAGGGGACAGGGATAGATTCCACCCAATGATGGTAGAGTACCAAGTCTCACTGCAGGAACACCATGTGAGCTGGGAGCTGCTATTCCTACAGTTGACTTTAAACAATGGAATTTGTCACAGTGGTATTTTATTTATTTTACTTTTTTTGGATTGGAACAACAGCAACAGAAAAGGCAGATCGACAATATTTGGAGAACATGAGAGAAATTTGGACAATAGGAAGGATGTGTTGGTAGTAGTGACTAAGGCAAGTGGGAGCTAAAACAAGGTGTGTATAATGTCTGAAGCACCTGACCCATGCATCTGAAAGAAAAGGATTTTAGGAAATTATATATAAAGCTGAGTAGAGAACCTTAAGTGGTCAGAAGAAGGCTGTGAGTCCAAAATGCAACAGGGAAGTAAGTCTGAAGTGGTGCTCACAACCAGAGAGTGGGACACGCTTGACACCGAGCCCACGTTCTGACCCGGTGAGGGGCAGGGCGCTCACAGTGCCCTGGCGGCCTGGGACCCATTGCACATTCAGGACACCGTGTAACACAGCGTGGGGCAGGGCGTTTCTACCTGGAAGAGCACTTGGCATCACCTAGTAAAGCTGAACTCTGACAGGTGTCACCAAAGCAAAAACCTCATTCACAGGACTGGATCAGCTGGTTGGTTTGATATCAAGAATCCAAGAATACATGGAAATACCACTCTGGGAAGTTAAAGAATGAGGAAAGTCTTTGAAAACACCATCCCCTAACTTCTCTCATTTTTGCACTCAATAAGCCATTCTCTGCACTGAAGGCCCCAGAAGAGCTCTTCAGAGAATGCACCTTGTTTTGAGAGCCCTGAGATGTCTGTTGTGGCATTCTAGCCTTCTCTGTCTGAAGACCAAGTGCGCCTCGTTTTTGCTCCACTGATTTACTAGCCTCAGGAAAGTTGATAATATGATCATAGAAATTCTAACTGAGTGGGATGTCTCGAGTTTCCTCGCCAGCCTTTCTTTGGGATTCTCTGGGCCGTGCGGATTATTGGTTTTGCTGCATTTCAGCTGGTTTTGGGGCAGGGCCTGTTGGAATCCATCTTAGCATTGTGTGTGTGCGTATATGTGTACCTGTGCATGCTTGTGTGTACCTAGTCTTCAACTGCAAGAAAAAAAATTGCCTTTTTAAATCATTTTAACAGATTTCAGTCCATTAAAAGCAAAAAGACAGCATTAAGTGGCATTCTTCAGCTTTTAACTGGTAAACTTTTGTCAGCTTATTAATAGACACTTATTGCAAATGTACTTGCTACATGCTAGGGCTTTCGGCTGATTCTAGCAGCAACAGAGGTGTCCTCTGGGACTAGAAATCCAATTCTAAGTTCTACCTTCAGGTAATGCTTTTGGACCACTTTGGAGAGATTCAGCTGAAACTTTCTTTCCAAAAAACTGAAACTGGCTGGATTTATTCATGCTCTAAAAACCCTGGTCTAAGGAGATGGCCAAGACTGAAGTAGCAAACTTCCAAGTGGGCTCGAATCTACTCTCCTTGCAGTCTCCTAAATGGTATTTCTGTCCTGTTTCTACAGGGCCATGACATTGGGTGGACAGAAGTCTGAGGACCAGGGTAATTGGAGAGATACATTTGAATAGAGAGTTAAAGGCACTTGAACAGATAGAGAGTTTTGCCTTCGTGGTAATACAGTAGAAGTATCTATTCTAGATATGCAGATGGCTGTGGCGCCAGGAAAGCTAAGAGGATATTCGGTCCCTATGAAACTGATGTGTTTTTTTTTTCTTCCTAGTAACGGCAGTCATGTTTCTCTTGTTGTCTTCACTGTCAGGAATATTAAAATAAATATGTGAATGATTGTAATCCTCTTTGAGTTTAATAGAAAGGAAGAAGAAGTAGAACAAGCTCAAGAAGGTTAAGACATATACAGTTTTATCCCTCTTCATAAATTAAAGAGAAATCCACAGGAGACCATTCAACCTGGAAAGACTGTAATGATATAAATATGTAAGCTCCATGGTAAAGTCTATCCTCCCAAACCCTCCAAATGTATTTTGGTTGCACATCCAATTGCAATGGCAACAGTAGCTTACAATCTGTGGCATTTACTGCGAGTCAGGCACTTTGATTTTTACACGGATTGATTCATTTAATTCTCATAGCAGCTCATTAAAGGTTTTGATCTTGCTCTTATTTTGTGAGCTGAAGACCTTAAGGGACAGAGAGTTAAAGCAGTTCCCCACATAGCTCTTAATGATTTAGCTGTAGCTAGGATTTGAATCCAACAAATCTGTTTCCATAGGACAGATCCTGAATACTAAGCATTATGATCCAGCTTTTTGTGTTATAGTTTAAGTAAAGATATTCAATTCTCTTAATCAGTTTTCTCTCTTCTAGTATGATGTTAATGTCATATTGTGTGTGATATTGTATGTGTTGTGTGTGAATGTGTGCATGCACATATTTTTGTGTCATCACACTTGGAAACATTAGTAAATGTACAGGGTTGACAATGAAAAAGATGATAGTATTATTAGATCTATTATCACTGTGTTAGATGAGATTTGGAACTTGCAGTGGAGACAAGTGCTCAACAAATATCTGTTATTCTTCTCCACTTCCAAGTTCTTTTTGCATTTATGTTGAATTCATATAATTAATTCAAGCAAATCTGTGAGTAAAAACAGCAGATTGAAAAACAGGATAAAAAAAAACAAAAATATTATGTAGGACCAGAGTAGCAAACGAAGGGCCATGACATTTTGTCAAATGTGAAAGAATTAAATAAATTCTGGGAGCGAGCTTTTGGCCTAGTGGTTAGAATACCTATATACTCAGATTTGATACCAGGCTCTGGCTGTTGACTCCAGCTTCCTGCACATAAAGCCCCTAGGAGGCAGCTGAGATGACTTGAGTAGCAGGATTCTTGCTATCTATGTGGGGTTTTACCTCGCCTATTCTTGGCCTGCACAGGCAGTAAACCAACAAACAGCATCAGTTTCTCTCTCTCTTCTTCTCTCTCAAATAACTGATTTTTAATAAATACCAAAGACATTTGTCCTAGAGAGGTTTGAAGGTAAGGTGTGTGTTAGCCTCAAGTATCTGATGTGTCACTGTACAGAGAAATAAAAAGCTTTGTTCTGTGTGACATGAGAGTATACAACAGGGCCAGTGGGTGGAGAACACCGCTAAATTTAAGAATCATTATAACAGAACTTACTATTGATACCACTTTTCACGCACTCTGTCACACTTGGAAGTAATTTATTAGTTTTGTCTCTTACTGCCACCTTTAGTAGAACAGAAGTTCCTTAAAATCAGGAATATGGCTGTCTCGTTCATGGAAATTTTCTTAATGCTTTGCATTAGCCCCAGATTATAACAAAAATCATAACACAGTGGCCAGACACCATATGTGAATGAATGAGTGAAAGAATAAAAGAATTTTCTTTCAAATAGAGCATTCCAGATATTCTCCCTGGCTTTGGGAGAATTTTACCGCAGACAGTGTAATGGGGTAATAGGAATACTCTAGAGCAGGTTCCAGCTGTAGACTGTGGTTGTACTAGATGTCATCTAATATTATCTATCCCCGTGCCCAGATACTCTGACTTGTATTTCTTTTTTAAAGGTTTGTTTATTTATTTGAAAGGCAGAGTTACAGAGAGAGAGGGAGAAACAGAGAGATGTTCCATTCACTGGTTCATTCCCCAAATGACTGCAATGGACAGACGAAGCTGGGCTGCTCTGGAGCCAGGAGCCAGGAGCCTCTTCTGGGTCTCCAAATGGGTGGCAGGGCCCAAGTCGTGCTGACTTCCCAGGCACGTTAGCAGAGAACTGGACTGGACATGAGCAGCCAGCATTGCAAGACAGAGGCTTTACCCACTACACCACAGCACTGGCCTCTGACTTGTATTTCTTTACATTTGTACTTTCCTAATATTAAAGCCTTTTACTTTTTACTCTGCAGCACATAGGAAATCCAGTCAAGATGTTTATTGCTACAAAATCACCAAGAAGTACTGGAGGCATGTTTGAAGCCCTTTCTGTTACATGTGAGGGCATTTATCATCTTGTGGGAACGTGTCATCATGTTCACAGAAATGGACAGCGTGCACTTTGTAATCAGGACAGGAGGCTGTGGCATGACTGATGTGAGCCTTTATCGAATATCATCATCAAATATGAGTCCATGAAATGTGTGCGTTTGAAAGGCTTGTACTTGTATTTATGACACTTGGCTCCATTTCCTCATATGCAGTTATAAATTAATGTGTGCAGTGACACCTCATTTCAAGTTGGGTGCTCATCTGTATGCGTGGCCAAATCTTGATCATCAGTCAGATTAGCCTCATTATTCACTGAACATCCCTTCCACTCAACTGGTCATTGGCTGGATTTGTGAGTCTCTAGATAAATTCTTTCAATCTCAGCTAAGTCAGTTTCTGGAGAGGGACAGCCTTTAAATTGGGAGCTGTGAAAATCAGCAGCTAGCCACTCAATGCCTAACAGAAGAGACCGTGTCAGGTGGGTGTTTTTAGATAAGTCGCTGTCATCAAGGAGCTTTGAGTCTTGCTCAGGAGATGAAATCAAAATGTAAGAAATATGAGGTCTCTAAAGGGACAAGCAGAAAGAGCAGTATGGACATGGGCAGGGGCGGGGGTGGAGGCAAGATGAGAGGTTGTTTTAGGTAAAGAAGTTAAGATTTGGAATCAGACTCTGGGTTTCTAATCTCTGCTATACCATTTAATTTTCCTCATTTGTCAAATAATAAGTGGTACTGAGCATAATCAATAATGTGATCAAATCATGGCACTTAATGTCTGGCACATAATAGGTAAACATGGTAGGAAGTTATTGTAACTAGCGTGATCATTATCATTGTACATTGTAATCTTGAGATGGAAGTATGTTAACTTAATTTCTCTGTGATCTTCACAAATGGAGAAATGAGCTATGAGAGAGGGAAGAGGGTTAAAAAGATGCCATCTGTACAAATAAAGCCCATGGAGAACTGGAGATGATGTTGTAACCAAAAGGAGTGCCAGGGCATATTCTGCGACTTCTCATATACAACAGAGGTCATTACTCAGTGATGTCACATACTCATCTGCCACTCATCTGCCACATCATCTGTCCTAAACTTCAGCTGGAAGTTTAGGACAATTTAAGTTCTGGTCTCATCCACCTCAGTATTTGGTAGAATTTGCCTTTCATGATAACACTGGCGTCTCTTTACTGTCCACATTATGGCCCATCTCTAACGTTAGCAAATGTGTATGCATTGTGGATCAGGACGAGCATTATTCTAGAAGTTCCTCTGAACTAGTTGATCATGGCAACACCATGGCTCAACATCATGTCCATGCACTCTAAGCCTTGGCTAATGGTCCAAGCAAATAAATCAAGCTAAACATTGGGCATAGAGAGTTTTTCCTGATTACTATAGCTCTAAAGCCTAGACAGAATACCAACAGCAACTGTTAGAAGACCCCTAAAAGGGAGGGAATGAGACTGACCAGGGGCTTCAAGACTTGAGAGCTAACCCAGGGGCAAATTCCCTATTCATTTTTTTTCATGTTTGTTTTGCTTTTGTTTGCTGCTTTTGTTTTGTTTGCCGCCTACATATGGGAGTCTGAATCTTAGAGAATCCCATCAATTGGAACAGCCAATGGGTCTGTACAAAACAGCCCCAAAATAAGTCTGTTCTTTCCACTCTTCTTCTAGACTGGAAAAGGGCAGCCCTGTGGTGTGGCATGGTTTTGAGTATAGCCACCCTGCCCCAGGCAAACATCACAAAGAACCCAGGTTTCTCCCCCAACCAATACATAAACACTCACTTCAGAAACTGGAGGGAAGAGTCCTGCTGATTTCTTCTGCTCAGCCCTAGCACAAGCCAAGGCAGTGTCCTCTCTAATGACACTGGGAGAACTGTGGGTCCCAGCATTGTTGAGCAGCCAAACCCTGTGAAAACTCAGGGAATCCTTTAAATATCCTTCCAAACACAAATTGGCTTGATGTTAACCTTCGTCAGCAGAGGGCACTGGAGAGACACTGCAAGAGGAAGGGGTCTTTTTCCTCTGTCAGTAATGGTCACAGGTCAGGCTCTGCAGTGTGGACCCTAGGTTCTTCAGTGCCTGGTGGTGAGAAGCATGCACAGGCTAGGAGCTTCTCCCAGCACAGCCCAAGTCAGCTCTTCTGAGATGCTTCCCCCTGATTAGCTTCCCCTGGATGCTAGAGACAGATTTCCAGCAAGTAGCACCCGGGAAGTCAGAGCAACCTGTACCATTCGGTGAACTGTGGTCACACTGTCTCCAACAAAAGCTGGAACTCAGCCTTGGGAGGACTGAGCTCCTCCATGGATGCGTGCGCATCTGCCATTCGTGTATTCCTTAGAGATCTCTATCCTTACCCCCCAGTTGTCATTTAGGTAATCCTCAGCTACAGTTAATATTAAACTTCCCATGTTCAAACTACTGTGTAGATTTTCTCTCTTGATTGGTGTCTGACTGATAAAGAATGGCACCAAAAGCATGATTCATTAATGAAGAAAATGATAAATTAGACTTCATCAAAATCAAAAGCTTTTGCTTGTGAAAGGCAAGCTTCAGCCAAGGAGCAGATATTTTTAATTCACATACCTGACAAAGGTGCTGCATCCAGAATGTATAAAAGACACACTAAAATCAACAGCAAGAAACCCCAAAATTCAATTAAAAATAGGCAAGAGGCTTGAACAGACATTTCAAGAAAGAATGCTGTGCTGATAAATAACGCTTTTATATTCACCAACATTAGCTATTAGGACATGAAAATTAAGGTTATAATAAGATACCACTGCACCTTTATTAAAATGATTAAAATAAAATAAATAATAGATACTAACAGTAGGGAGTACTGATGAAGTTGCAGAGCAATGAGACTTTTACATCTTGCTAATGGGAATGCAGATTGGTAGCGCTATTGAAAAAACAACAGTTTGGCAATTGCTTATAAAGGCTAACTTCTACTTTTCATTGGACCCAGCAGTCTTAATCCTGAGTAAATTTGCCCAAGAGAAATGAAAACATATGGTCACACTAAAACCTGGATACAAATGTTTACATTGGATCTGTTAATTCCAGTGTCTTCCACTGGGTGAACTGATTGATAGATTGTGATACACTAGTACAATGGAAAGCTACTCAGCCTTTAAGAGAAATAAACTTTAGATGTGTGTAACAATGAGGCTGATCTCAAGGGCATTATGGTGAATGAACAATCACCAGGAGATCCATCGTTTGTTATTCCGTTTATGTGGCATTCTCCAAATGACATTAATGAAGTAGGTTCCAGAGTTTAGGTTTAGAGCAAACAGTGACTATAATAGGAACATGAAGAAGTGTCTATAGATTGATGTTAATGGTCTCATCTTAATCATAGTGATCATTATCACCAAGAATCTATACATGTGATAAAATTTCACACAAATGTGTATGAAAAATAATTGCATGTTAAAAGTGGTAAAATAAGACCTATAGTTTAGTTAATGCTAGTATCCAATGTAAATCTCTTTCCATAATTTTGCTATGTTCATATGTTATCATAGCAGGGATCTGGACTAAGACCATATGGGAGTTCCTTAGGATTTTCATTAATTTTGTGGGGCATACAATTGTTTTAAAGCAAAATATTAAGGAATCAAACAAATGCAATAATAACAACAAGAACAGAGGTCAAGTCCCAATAAGCTGAATGATGCCATGGTAGAAAGATAGGACTGATCCTTGGGATTATTATTTCCTAAAGATTATTTAAAGCCATACCTTTGAGTTAGTTGTCCTAATTTAAGGCCTAGGAATTGACATTTTAAAAAATTTCACAAGTAATTCTACTGATTACAGACACTAGTAAAACACAAATTTAAAAGAATTTTTGAGCAAAAGTTAGTTAGCTTTGCCTCAGAGGCAATAGTTTGCTAGGTTTCTTAGCTTGTGGTATTTGGAAATACTGCTTAACTTGGCCTGCAGTTTAATGATCCTGGGCAAGAATGACTTAGAGCAGAGCTGGCAAATGTTTTTTGTAAGGGGCTGCATGGAAACATGTTAGCCTTTGCAGTCCTTATGGTCTCTGTCACAATGACACAATTCTACCTTTGTCATGCAAAAACAGTCATAGAGAATACGTAAGTTAATGAGTGTGTCTGTGTGCAAATAAAACTTAATATACAAAAAAGACCGTGGGCCATTTTATTAACCCTTGATTTAGAGAATTGAGTGGACTGCACACTTAGTAGAAGTCAATTAAGTGATGGTCCTAGCCCTTGAGGTTTTGTAATTCTACTCAGAGCTAATAAACAAATGAGGCAAGCCAACAAAACTAATTTCTCTACTGAGTCACTCTTGTCAAACTATGCTTATGCTTAGTTCATTGGGTTTAGTTATGGGCTCCTCACTTCAAAAAAAAAGTTATGAGATTTTTTATAGCCAGAACAAATCATCCGGCATCGTGAAGGGTCTGGAAACCGTATCATGGGAAAAGTATGTGAAGGAACTGCAACACCGAACCTGAAGAACATGTTGAGAATCCTGTCCAAATATTTAGTTTGTTATTTGGAAAAAGGATTATGAAGTTTATTCAAACACAAGAACTAGGGTTACTTGTCCATTAGTTTATCCAATACCTATATAGTGAGCACGTACTAACGTCATATGCTGTTTTGAGCACCAGAGTTAGATATACCAGCTTTCTAGACAATAAAAGGAAATTGTAGAAAAGTGTATTTCACGTCCATGAGAAAGATTTATTCAATTTTTTTAAATTAAAATATAGGTGAAGTGAACTTTTCTACCTTGTGATATGATGAATTCACAGTCTTTGGGGTTAGACAAAAACAGTCTGGGTAACAGAATAGGCAGGCCTAGGATGATATTAAGTGGGAAAAAGTATAGGAGACAGTTTATAGTCTGCTCCATGGATCTCAGGGCTGCCATTGAGCCCCATAAGGGACCAGGTATGCTTTTCAGAACTCTGAATTCTTCAATCTTGTTTCAGTGTCTGTACCTATTTAATAAGAATTAGACTTCCACATAATCATTCTTTGAAGAAAGAGTTCCTTGGCCAAAAATATATTTTAAACCACAAAGATAATAATTTTGATCAATTGACCCATGAGATATACTCATATTCTTTCTAATCTTGGGACTTCTCGCTCTCTCTTTTTTTTTTTTTTTAATGAAAGTAGGCAGCAGTAAGTGAATTATATTGCATGATCAAAAATCTATGGATTTGAAGAGACAATTTATAGGAACTTCAAAGGTGATATTTGCTTTATGATATAATATCTATTTTGGAGTTTTTATAATAGCTAATGTTTACTTTTTTTGGACATCACATGTGGTTTATCTCATTTATTGTACCACTTCCCTTTTGTTTTCAAATTACTACCACTAATTTTATGTTCTGAAATCTATTACTTATTTTCCTGAATTAAACAAAATTCTATCTGAATCTCCATTTTTACAGCACCAGGACTCTTAATCCTATTCCAATATCTTAGGTAGCTTTGTGTTTCTTAAATTGTCCTTTGGTTAGGATGGGGCAAGCCTCAATAAAGCAACTCACAAATTTAGAAAATTTGAAGGTAGAATAACTGTTTAAGGATTGACTTATGTGATAAATAAATTTTAAATGTGCATTCTAAAGATGAGATGTAAGGATTTATTTTTACTTGTAAATTACAGTTAATGATACTGTCATTTGGTTAAAATTCTGAACACAGGCAAATATATATGTGAATATGTTTGAATTATAGGTCACTACTTACACTTTGAAAAGATCTATGCCCTCTAAATTAGGGAAGATAACTACATTTATGTACTGAGCTTACAAAATTGAGCAAGTACATCAGTATCATCAAATACTGTATTAAGATCAGGCATTGTGGCACAGCAGGTTGACTGGTCACTTGGGACGCCCGCATCTCACATCAGAGTACCTGGTTGGAATTCCAGCTACTCCACACTTAAGGATCCAGTTTCCTGTCAGTAAACACTCTCGGAGACAACAGATTATGGCCCATGTACTTGGGTTCCTGCCAAACATGTGGGAGACCTGGATGGAGTCCCTGGCTCCTGACTCCAGCCTGGCACAGCCTCGGCTGTTGTGGACATCTGGGAGTCAACCAGTGGGTGGGAGCTCTCTCTGCTTTTCAAATAAATAGTCTTTAAAAAAAACAATAAGCTATTAGTGAACCAGGCCATATGTTGTATGTTATCTGCCTTCTAGTAATCATTAAAGATCCTTCTTTTTTTTTTTTTTTTAAACGATCTAGTGATTTGGCTGGGTGTGATGAGGATAGGGAGTTAGTAATGTAAAAGAACCTCTGCAATGAGCAATTTGACATTCAGTGACCAGAGAGGCCTTATCTTGACTGTGAAACTGAACACTCCACCTCCTGAGGTCTTTCTTCTCCCCTAACAGAGAGCAGTCCATCCTTCTTTCTGTATAAATGTATGGATCCACCATACATTCTGTAGATGGCTCTTTTAATATGGGGAAATGACACTTATACAAAGTGTATTTAAAGAGCAGATAGTTTTAATCTCTTGTGGCTGCAGATTTTATTTCCAATTTTAAAAAGCAGACCAAAAGGAATAATCTGTGTGTTTAAATAGCAATAATTACCGTGGGCTCTGCTTGCATTAATACTGTCTGAGTGCATTATGAAGCATTTGTCATCGCTAATGCATTTCTGTCAAATCAAGTAATATTAAAATGGGGCTTTTGTAATGAATATTAATGTAAGAGACAGCCATAAGTGAAGCAAATTATAGAGGCAGGTAAATGTAGAATTAGCCACAATTGCAAAGTAGCCTTTCATTACAAATTAAGTTCTTCTTATGATGCTAATAAAAATTTAAGGCTCTAGGTAGTCATCAGGAGCCCGCTGATGAACACTGATAGGAGTTTGGAAGCACTTTTCATGTACTCTAATTGTAAATTAAAGCCTCAAATAAATTTGTCATACAAAAGAATATTTGCATGTCTTAATTTTTTATTCTTGCCCTTAAATAAATCTTCTTCTAAAGAGATCTACTCTTTAGTAGAGTTAATTTAAGTCCAATGATAGTTCCAGATGCATATGTTTAGAGAATAAATTAAGTAAATAGAGTACTTTGTGTTCATTGAAGCTAGATGCTGTATAAATAAGAGATCATTAACACATCATTACATGTGTTAATTACACATACTAAATTATGGATCAGATCTGAGAAGGAAAATTTCCACAAAAGTTACATAAAGCAAAGATAAACTTTTCAAGTGCTATCCTAGATAAAATTACACAGAAAGATAACCATTTCCTGCTTGAATGTTGCACTAAATTAATTTACAGCTCTGAAAATCTTCTGAAGCTTTCCGTACAGAAAACAGTACCTAGACCACCAGTTCCAATATAAAAACATTAACTTGATAATTTGTTTTGGTCTGTTATGGTTAATAAAAATCTCAAAAATGTTTTAATTTAATATTTATATAGTTGTTGCTTTATCCTATCATTTATTTCTTTATTATAACTACTATTTTAATTATATATAATACACATTTTAAAAGATTTATATGACCTACAAATTTAAAACTCTCTGTAATCCCCATTTCTTCAAAATTTTTCTACTGAATTTGAACCAATGTAAAAAGCAAAAATGAATTCTTGCATTTCTTTCTATCCCTCTTTTAAGATATTTTCTGTGCTGTGGCCCCGGAGTGCAGTGGAGGATGGCCCAAGTCCTTGGGGCCTGCACCTGCATGGGAGACCAGGAGAGGCACCTGGCTCCTGGCTTCGGATCAGCGCGGTGCACTGGCTGCAGCAGAAAAGGAAGACCTTTCTTTCTGTCTCTCTCTCTCACTGTCCATTCTGCCTGTCAAAAAAAAAAAAAAGATATTTTCTGTGTTAATAGGGACATTGTGTTTGTATTAATGTTAAGCATACAGTATCTGTTAAATTTCTTCCTTCTGCCAAGAAATTGCATGGGTCACTTTCACTTAGTGGTTTTAGACAAAGTTATTTACATGGTGAAGCCTACTGTCAGTGAGGCACAGGCATATGCAATCTTCTGAAGGGATATGGTCCTGGAGATAGAGTATTTGAATATTTTGAGCAATGCTGCTACCAACTACAGAGTAAATACTTTGTTACATAATACACATTTTGGAATTTTAATATGTGTGGTCATCCATATACATTTAATGGCTTTAGTTTCTAGAATGAGACTCCATGAGAGATGCGATATAATTTAAGGCAGCATTTGCTTTGACATAGGTTTTTGGGATGTCAGAGAAAAGGCAAGCCTGGTAGAAGAAACCATGAACAAAAATAGTGAACAGGAATATGTTCATTGAACATTATCGTGTTTGATGAAGGAGTTAGAATGGTTGGGTAGAGAGCATGAGACTCCTTCAAGCAAGGTCAGGCAGAATAGATATAGGACTCAGGACTTTCCATCAGGGAGACAAATATGACAGTCAGTGGGGTATTTAAGAACCATCAGTGACTTGAAGAAGAAAGTGTGTTAGGGAGATCTTTGCTGGATTGTTGATTGTAAATATGATGCAGTCTCTACCCAGAGCCTGAAAATGATAATAGGACAGGCATTGTAGCAAGTGGATTTGTTCTACCAGATACCATAAGGGAAGAGGTTATGATGACTTAAAGACAGCTGGTTGGTTGGAGGGGCTTAGAATTATGGAATGGTTATAAAGATTGACAAGGTGATAAAGTGGCTGAGACAGAACCTATGGATTCTGCAAGTGATGGAACAACTAGGGAGGGCTGTGGTTATGGATGAGACTCTGCATCCAAAAATACTTTCTTTTTTCCCAAAATATTTATTTGAGAGGCAGAGTTACAGACAGAGAGAAAGAGAGGCAGACAGAGAGGTCTTCCATCTACTGGTTCACTCCCCAGGTGGCCACAACGGCTGGACCTGAGCCATCCAAAGCCAGTGGCCAGAGGCTCAGGGGTCCAAGCATTTGGGCCATCTTCTCCTATTTCTACTGATTTCCCAGGCCATAAGCAGAGAGCTGGATTGGAAGAGGAGAAGTGGAGACACGAACCAGCGCCCATGTGGGGTGATCTAAGCACCGCAGGCGGAGGCTTAGCCTAGTACTTCACAGTCCAGCCCCATCCAGGTTACTTTCACTCCAGAATCCCTTCCACTGATGGGAAAGAAGGGAGGCTTCCAGAACTAGCTTTAGGGGGAGAACTAGGTTTCAGACAGAGTGAAAGATGAAAGATGACAAAAACTAGATTTGAAGTAAGAACTGTCTCTTCAACAAAAGGAAAATATTTTATTTTAATGCTGGTCAAGGTTTGGGTTCTTAATCTGAGATGACCAGCCATTGTCACCTAATGCATATCCTGAGAAAGATGCTGGATTGGAAGCAAAACAGCTGGAACTTGAATCAAGCACACTTATATGGGATGCTGATGTCCCAAGCGGTGACCTAAGCCACTGTGCCAGATGCCTACTGGTGTCCAATTTAAACTCAAAATTTAAGAATCCCTAAAATGTAATAAGTTTTATGGTCAAAGCCACTTATTAGAACAGAAAGAGACGGCACCGTGGCTCACTAGGCTAATCCTCCACCTTGCGGCGCCGGCACACCAGGTTCTAGTCCCGGTCGGACGCCAGATTCTGTCCCAGTTGCCCCTCTTCCAGGCCAGCTCTCTGCTGTGGCCAGGGAGTGCGGTGGAGGATGGCCCAGGTCCTTGGGCTCTGCACCCCATGGGAGACCAGGAGAAGCACCTGGCTCCTGCCTTCGGATCAGCGCAGCGCGCCAGCCGTGGCGGCCATTGGGGGGTGAATCAATGGCAAAGGAAGACCTTTCTTTCTCTCTCTCACTGTCCACTCTGCCTGTCAAAAAAGAAAAAAAAGAAGAACCTATTGTTTTAGAAAGTATCACAAATTTTAAATTTGTAGTGATCCCTAATTTCCTAAAAATGAAAATCACATCAAAAGACCATTGGATAATTGAAAATATAGGTGTGTTTTTATTTTATATATAAAATGATTTGCCTACCTATCAAAACATCAGTTGATTTCTCCAGAATGAAATAGGAACCTTTAGATATACTGCCATAGAATACACATATATTTAATACAAATTTCTAATCACATTGTCCAATAAAAATACCAATTCCAAAACTAGGAATGGTAAATGGAATAAAACAAAAATAATTATCATCTCTCCCACTCTAATTTCATGTTTCTTTTTTTGTTGTTGTTGTTAGATTCCTAATTAACCTAATAGCATTTTTTTCACCATGTAACCATATGAAAAAACTGATACCATGTCAGGATTTTAGCTGCAAAATAAAATAAGATTTTATTTCTTAATTCATTTTGTATTTTCTAGATAAGCATCTAGACAAAGGATTTATTTATATTTCAGTTATACCAAATGAGTCTGAGTCAAATATAAAGCTATCTAGTCAAAAAAAAAAAGTCATGAGGAATATTATCGTTAACAGGAAGCATTTGACATGGCCTTGTGGCACACTAGATTAAGCCACCACCTGCAACACTGGAATCCCATATGGGTGCTGATTCAAGTTAATCCAGGCCCCTGTTAATGTATCTGGGAAAGCAGCAGAATGTAACACAAGTACTGGGACCGCTTGCCACCCTGTGGGAGATAGGCTCCTAGCTTCAGCCTGGCCTGGCCCCAGCTTTGCAGCCGTTGGGAGTGAACCAGCAGCTGGAAGATAACCCCCTCCCCCCACCCCATCTCCCTCTATATTCTTCCTTTCAAATAAATAAATAGACTCTCAAAAAATACGTGGAATTTACGCTTACGCACATACTTTTGTTTGCAAAGCTAGAATTCGATTTCAAGCACTGTAAAAATGATTTTGCAGTTTGAGACTAGAAAGACTTCTGAGAAGGTTTTGGCTAGAAAGCACTCTACATATTTTAAAATTTTTAAGTATTCAAAGTGGGATTAAATTTTCTGTCAGGGGCAGGTGCTAGTTGCAGTGGTTGAGACACCACTCAGGATGTTACATTCCATATTGGAGAGCCCTGGTTAGAGTCTCAGTTCTCCCCATTCCAGCTTCCTGCTAATATGCCTCCAGGGAGGATCGGGTCAAGTACTTGTGTCCTTGCACCCACAGGGGAAACCTGGATGAGTTCCAAGACCCTGACTTCACCTTGGCCTAGCCCTGGCTGTTGTGGACTTTTGGGGAATCAACCAGCAGATGGAAGATTGAGCTCTCTCTCTCAGTCTTCTCTCATTCTCTCTCTCTCTCTCTCTCTCTCTCTCTCTCTCTCCCCACCCCCTTTCCAAATAAAATGAAAATAAATGTAAAAAGTTTTACAATTTTTCTCTGTGACTATTTAAATTAAACAAAATATTTCTAACCTTAGAAGTAAAATGGTCAGAATTTCAGACATGCCTGCTTGATCTGTAACAAATGGTGAGGGAGAAGGGTAATTCATTTGTTCTGTCTGATAATGCTGGAACTAAAGTAACCTCCAAACAATAGATTTGACCTTGGAAGAGTTATTTGACCTCTCAGAACTTCTTACTATTCTCAGATAAAGAATATAATGAGATGACGTCATTTGCCACACATTTATTTCTTGGCCACTTATTCCCAGTCCAGAGACCTAGTCAAGTGCTAGAAAGACAGAACAGTATAGGCTCATAGTCTGCCTCACGAGTCCTGACAGGTGTAACAAATTCTGTGGTTGGCTTTGATGCTGAAATCTCAGGGAACATCCTGAGTGAATAGACACCGCTCTCTAGCAAAGCATAGAGAGAGCAAAGCATAGCTCAGCAGAGAAAAACAAAAGAAAATAAATAAGCTTTTAAAAAGATGTGATAGTAAATAAACAAAGTAAATACATCATCCTGGGTCGAACAATAGGGTTTAGAATCCACCTTAGTTTGCTTGAAAAGACAGGATGAAAACAGAGTCATTAGGAAGGGCATAAGAAGAAACAACAACCTTGAGAGCCAAGCTATAGAATTGGGCCAGCAAGGGGCCCGTGATACAACTGGGATACAGGCACACATTGCCAGCTTCCTCAGAAAACCCAAGCCCTTCTTTGAGAACATGCGATATAAAAGCAATAGAGGCCAGCGCCGCGGCTCACTAGGCTTATCCTCCGCCTTGCGGCACCGGCACACCAGGTTCTAGTCCCGGTCAGGGCGCCGGATTCTGTCCCGGTTGCCCCTCTTCCAGGCCAGCTCTCTGCTGTGGCCAGGGAGTGCAGTGGAGGATGGCCCAAGTGCTTGGGCCCTGCACCCCATGGGAGACCAGGAGAAGTACCTGGCTCCTGCCATCGGATCAGTGCGGTGCGCTGGCAGCAGCGCGCCGGCCTTGGTGGCCATTGGAGGGTGAACCAACGGCAAAGGAAGACCTTTCTCTCTGTCTCTCTATCTCACTGTCCACTCTGCCTGTCAAAAAAAAAAAAAAAAAAAAAAAAAAAAAAGCAGTAGAAATTTCTGAATCTCTTCTTCCAGTCTCATGCAATCTAGTTGGCAGGAACTAAATGATAGCCGAGACCACTATGGGAGTGAATCTGGGAAATGGGGTTTTCATTCTCCAATTCCAGGCATGGGACATGAGCCAGATCTCCACCACCTGTACAAAAGAGCTGATGGCGCGCAAGCAGAGGAAGCAAATAGTACTAGCGTGCTGCACGCTGTGACAGACAGCTGGACCCTGGAAGGTTTGAAATGTACGTGACCTGTTTCAGGTTCCAAAAATGTTTACTATGATTGTGCAGGGAGTAGATTAGAAATTAAGAGTGGGATCAAGACTGCAGATGATTATACTAGCTAAGGCGAGAGGTGACAGTTACTTGGAACAGTGTGGGCATAGAAGTGGTGGGTGGATTTAAAATATACTTCAGTATTGTTAAAGAAAAATTTACCAGAGTTTATTTGAGTAAAAAAGTAATTCCCCAGTATAGCAACACTGACAACCACTAGAGATTTAGACTGCCCCACTCAGCCAAGTGGGCAGGCAGCTTTTATGGACAGGAAAAGGCAGTGATTTACAGAAACAGCTTGATTGGTTACAGCTGGACTGTGACTTGCTGGAGTGAGGCTGCTCTGATTAGCTGACTCTCGGCTACCTGTTACCAGAATATACTCGTTAGGTTCGCAGGTTGTTTGCATGCTACGTTAAGTTGCAGTTTGCTGCTTACATAGGCAGCATTGGGTCAAATTTAATTTAATTTAATAGTATAGAAACAAGAGGCATTGTTTATGAACTAAAGATGAGTAGTAAGAAAACAAGGTCCTGTTGTAAGTGATTGTTTACATGGTGGTACCAATTTTGGCCGAAATTTATATTTTCTAACCTGGATTTAATCACTCTTTTTGGAGAGACCTTACCACTGTTTTCTCCTATTTTTTTTTTAAAGCAAAGGAAGTATGAATTTTCTCTCCTAATGATTTATTTATTTGAAAGGCAAAATTGCAGAGAGGCAGAGGCAGAGAGAATCTTCCATCCGCTGGTTCACTCCCCAAATGGCTGCAATGGCTGGAGCAGTGCTGATCCGAAGCCAGGAGCCAGGGGCTTCTTCCGGGTCCCCCACAAGGGTGCAAGGGCCCAAGGATGTAGCCATCTTCTACTGCTTTCCCAGGCCATAATTAGAGAGCTGGATCGGAACTGGAACATCTGGGTCTTGAACCAGCACCCATATGAGATGCTGGCACCTCAGACTGTGGCTTTACCTGCTATGCCACAGCGCCGGCCCCTACTCCTATTCTTCAGTCCTCCTCTTCTGCTACCTTGCACTGGCATTAGGTGCAGTTCTTTTGTTTCCTTCTGTTAATTTTAAGATCTTTTAAGAAAAGGGCTTTCTTCTCATACTCTTGAATTTCTTTTTGTATCATTCTTAAGTGCACAGCAGATTTCCTATATCAATGAATACTAAAATATAATTAAAAGTTCCTTCCATTGTCACCTTTCAACCATTGGCAACATGGTTTTATTATAAACATAAGAAATTATTTTAAATGCTTGAAGTTCATTGAAGAATGTACCATGAGATAAAAATTAAATACTCAGATTGTACTGTTTTGAACATATTTCAAGATGACAGTAGTGCTAACCCGTTCTCACATCAACACAAAATTTCTCCCTAAATTAAACAAACTAAATTAGCAAACTGCAGCATTTTGTTTTCTGGAGTCATAAATGGGAAGAAGTTATTATTATTTTTCTTGTTAATGACAGGAAATATAACCGGCAAACAGTAATTGATTTCCTTTATTTCTCTGAGATTTTTTTGCTCATATCTTCAGAAAGACCCTGTAAATATACTCAGAAATAAATCAATTTTACAATGGTATCAAAACTAAGGAGTCTTAAGGGAAATGTAACCATATACACTGCAGGCTATTTTGAATAAGACAAAACCCATTCTAATAAAGTATTTTGATGTTTTAACTCAAGGGGTGAGAAGTGTTTCAGAACTGTACTCCATCCTCTGGGAACTTTTGATTGTTAGAAGATTACAAAAACTATATTAATTAACAGAGAACTATTTCCTCCATAAATCTCTTTTGTTGAAGAGAAATGAGTTGCTTATGTGCTCTGGGCTCTTTAGTCAGAGTATTAAAACTGCTGTAGGAGTTTTATATCAGTGAACTCCTTTGGAATCAATAGACGATGGCCTTAAATTTTGGTCATGCAAAAAACATCCTAGAAGTAGATCCTACCCAATAAGGTTGAGAGAACAACCAAGTACATGATGGAGTGAAGCGGCAGGTAGAATATAGTGCAATGAAAGGAGCCCTAACTCAGAACTCAGGAGAATTTGGGGGTACCTGTGGCATGTATGTATACTACTTAGGCAAGTCATTTACACTTTTCTAGATTTCTATTTTTTTTATTTAAATGAAAAGGATAACAAACATAAGATTTATCATCTAACTCAACTCAATGATTTTATGGACAGTTAAAATTTAAATATGGAATATTAATTTCAAATCTTGTTACTTACTTTAGACTGTTGTCAGACTCTAATGGCTGCACTGTGTTGGAATGTAGTTCCAAAACTTGCCCAAGCGTGTTTATTGGGAGCCAGTAGTGTCTGAAGGTTGAGAATGATCTGGCAAAACAGTAGCACTCTAAAGAGTCCTATTTTTTTTTAACCTCCGTAGTGAACCCTAGAGGGCACTTGTGTCTGAAGGAACAATTTTCAAACTGTAGTTCTGGGTCTGTAATGTGAGCATAAGGAACATACCCTGATTAACGGCTAGAAAAACCATTAGATTCTTGATTTCTTGGGAAAACTAACAATAGGAGCTGTTGTCAGTATGTATCACACTTAATTTGGTCCTTTCATTATATATTTTCATGTCACTGATTTATTTGGAATAATGCCTTTTTGGTCCTAATTCTATGGAAGAATACATTTAAATGTTCTCAGAGATACTTATTTGTAAGTTTACATTTTACTTTCTCATATTTACTATTAGAGCTTTAAAGAAATTTGGGGACAGTGTAGACAAAATACACTTACCCCATCATGCTTTAAAACAATACTAGTTTGAATTTGGGCTGAGAAGGCTAGAGATGGTCAGCTGTCTACTTTCCTCAAACTGCCTAGACACTTATAGTGTCTAGGATCCAGTTCATTTTTAATGTGGATACCATTTATAGTGCACTCTTAGTTAATTCGTTCAGCACTTGGTTTTTGAAGAATTAGTCTAAGAAGTTCTATACAGGATAAAGCAGAAATGTAGGAAAAAAATATGTTCCATCACCATAATTATGAAAGGAAGTTGTACTTTGAAAGAGGGAGAATGTTATAAGTGCCTAATATGACACACAGCAATAAAGTGTTGGGAGGAAAACAGTTATACTTAGTTAATATAACTTCCATTTTATCCAACTTTGAATTCAACACATGCCATTAGTAGCTACATTCTTAGTCCTCTTACCCATCGATTCGTTCTTAATGCACTTACTTTGTGGAATGCTTTGTAAGAAATAATAGATTGCTTTGTATTTGCAGTATTAAACTTTGAAACCACAAAACAATTATTGACTTTTTTCTCTTTAAATTTGCTTTGTATGTTTGTTTTTAATGATTCTTTTTTGCGAGTTACACAGTCTTTCCTGTGACCAATTACTTGATACATGAAAATAAGGGAAAACAAACTTAAAACTGTTCTCAAGAAATTCAGCTTCTATCAGTCTGCACAGTTACTCTTAAAAAGAGAGAAAAACGAAGGTGGGCCTCAGTGGTGTGACTTCTAATGAAAGCAACCTGACATTTCCCCAGATACTAACCTAAATGTTTCATCTCAAATAGCAGCATAGTCTCTAACCGTCAACATTTTCCATGAACTTTTCAAAGACCTCTTTTATTTTCAAATTTCAAAAAAGTTTTGAACCACATTAACTTCTTTTAATTCAATTTTGATGACTTTTTTGAAGTATTTTCATATGGTTAATGCTTATTTGTTATTATCATTGAAAAAATTAAATTGTTTTACCACTGCTTGCTTCTTAGGTTTCCTTGAAGAAAGCTGTTTAAAAACAACCAGTACAATGTGTTTACGTTTCCACCCCCAAGATAAAGCAGGGTATATGAAAATGTGTTCTGGGAGGCGTGTGGTCAGCTGGAGCCAAGCTCCAATTTATGACACGCGATGGGAGGGCTCCAAGTGACATTTACCACAGTGAATTTGCCACGATTGTTTCCCAGCAATCAAAAGTCTGTGGCCCCCTCCGTGTCCTATTTACAGTACAAGAATGAATCTAATGGTTTTTCTAGCCGTTAATCAGGGTATGTTCCTTATGCTCACATTACAGACCCAGAACTGCAGTTTGAAAATTGTTCCTTCAGACACAAGTACAGTATGAGTGAATACATTTCTTTACTTCTTTATTGAGGCTTAATTTACATACAATAAAACATATGAATTTTAAATGAATAGTTCAATGAATTGGACAAATCTGTTCATTGATGTGACTGTCATCCTAGTTAAAGATTTAGATCCTTCCTGCCACCCCATACATGCTCCGTCCAGTCAGTTCTCTCCCCATCCAGAGGTAACCACTGATCTGCTTTCTGTCACAGTACCTTAAATATACCTTTTCTGGAATGTTATACAAATGGAATCATACTGTGTATTCTTTCTTGGCTGGTATCTTTTGTTCATCATAGAGTTTTTGAGGTTCATCTAGGTTGCTTTTGTATCAGTTTGTTTCTGTGGCTGAATATTATTGCAACTTATGTATAATACCATAATTTTCCTGTTCTTTTTAAGAAGTGTATTTGAGTTGCCTATTGAAGATAGTTTATATATAAAGCTACTACTCTGAACATTTGTGTTTACTTTTTCTATGGATTTTTTTTTTACTTTCATTAGTAAATATTGAGAAATAGAATCCCTATGTTCCAATGGAGGAGCATGTTTCCTTTTGTAAGGATCTGTCAAGCTTTTTACAAAACTTTGTGCTGTTTTTCATTCCCACAGACCACATATCCATTTTGTTCTTATTCTTGTCAAAAAATTGAGATGTCAGTGTTTTAAATTTTAGCCTCTCTAGTATATGTTATTTGGGTTCCCATCCTCATTCTGTAAATACAGAAATCATTGTTAGAATTGTTACCTTGCTTAAATAATAGCACATACAAGTGGCAGAACCAGCATTTTGAATGCATAGTCCTACAAGTATAATTTCTGAGTCCTGAAAAATGTGACACCAAATGAACCTCAAATGGTCATTGAAGCATGGACTTGCTGGGACAGAATCACAGTGTGATGAGTTACCAGGGAAATCACACCAAAAGGTGCCACTAACACTAAGTGTCTTAAGGCTGGGACAGAGCTCTAGTGGTGGAAATGAAGTGAAATTAGCATGTTAGCAAGCTTCATCTCTTCTCCTATTCCCACGTTAAAATAAAGAGGCCAAGACAGGCAAAAACAGCTTCAGACATTCTTGTAAATGATTTACTTCCAAAAAACTATGCACTCAGTATGCATCAGGGATAATGTCCCAGAAATACTGTCTTACTTTGTCTTCCAAATAATGTGTACTGAGAACCTGTTTTGAAAAAAAGTACTTAACACCCATGATATTTTTTTAAAAAATATTTACATGTTTATTTGAGAAGCGGGGCCGGGGGGGAGGGTGAGGGGAGAGAGAGAGAGAATGAGAGAATCTTTCATTTACTGGGTCATTCCCCATATGGCCACAACAGCCATAACTGGACCAATCTGAAGCAAGGAGCCAGGAGCCTCTTCTGAATCTGCCATGTGGGTGCAGGGGGCCAAGCTCTTGGGCCATTTCTGATGCTTTCCTAGGCATGTTAGCGGGGAGCTGGATCTGAAGTGGAGCAGCTGGGACTACAGTGCTCATATGGGATGCCGGTGCCGCAGCTGGCAGCTTTCCCTGCTACACCACAATGCCCGTCCCCAATATTTTAAAGATCTCTATCAACAACAACAACAACAAAACAAAGAGTCTTGGTTCTCATATTTTGAAAAAGTTCATGAAATTTGCATGGGCGTTAGGCCTCCAAGTTAAGACACCAGTTAAGATGCCCACATCCCATATTGGTGTACTTGGTTTCCATACCCTGATCCTGGCTTCCTTCTAACAATGCAGACCCTGGGAAGCAACCAGTGCTAACTCAAGTGCTTGAGTTCCTTTCACTTATACAAGAGATATGGATTGAGTTCCTGGCTGCTGGCTTCAATCCCAACCCAGCCCTGGCCATTCTAGACATCTGGGGAGTGAAGAGGAGGATGAGGGAGCTCCCCCTCTCTCTTTCCTTCTCTGTCTCTCAAATCTCTACTCCAAATAAATACATTTAAAAAAATTAGAGTTAATGCAATAGGAATAAATCAAGGCCAAGCAGCAAGAAAATTGATGAAATAAGTTATCCACCCAATCAATATTTGGTCAATGTCTCAAGAACTTTGTTCAAAGGAGTTAGTAAGAAGTCTTGGCTGGTGGTAAGTAGCTTCGGTTAGTGCAGGAAACACAGACTAGGGATGTGAAATATTTGGATTCAGGCAGGCCTGGAGACTGCTTCCCCCAGCTCAGTATCCTGGAGCACTTTGCCTCATGTCTTTGGTCCAGTGTGCTCTCATGTATCAAATGGCAGGGCAGTAATAGGCACTTCCCTATGTTCCCAGTCCTTTGAGTTGTTATTATTGCCATTACCTAACAAGACCAGTAGTTTAGGGAGTCTAAGGGAGGAAAGGATACATGTAGTGTGATGAGAAATTTTCATTCATTTAACAAATATTTTTGTGACCAATGAATTCCTTGAGCAGGAATCACATGATATAATTGAGAGCAAGATGAATATATTGCCATTTTTTAGGAATTTTCAGGCTAGTGAGGAATGCCATTAGTGGGCTGGAAATTGAGATGTAGATGTTGGATGCCATGATGGTGATTAGAAGGAAAAAGGATTTAGTGACAGCAATATGAAGAGGGAGTGCCAACACAATTTAGGGGGTGCTTAAAAGCTTCCTGGAAAACTAATACATAGGTGTTAGCCAATTGATGATGAGAAACTATGTTGAAGAAAGGAAAAATGTTCCATTAACTAGAGGAAAGGGGGTTTCTGAAGCAAGGAGCCAGGTTGAAAAGGAGTCTACAAAGTTAAGTGGGGTACAGACCTGTAAGGACCTCGTAAGCAATATTTATGTCGCTGGATTTTGTTTTCCAAAATGTGAGCAAATAAACCTCTTGTAAGGCAAATATTGATAGCATATTTGTATCAAATGAGTATATTATAAAGTAGGGTTGATTTACATATTAGAATTGATTGATGTGGCATAATAAATATGGAGACATTGTTTATAGGGCTATCACAGTGGCTGAGTTAAGAAATAATATTGCTCTGAGGTCTGCTGTTGGAAATGAAAATTGAGACTGAGCTTCTTAATATCCTTGCAAACCCTCGCAGAGATGACTGGCATAAATTTATGTGGAAGAAGAGCATCTCTCTTCATACTCAAGGCAATTCCCTTAATCTGAAATGTGATGCAGAATATGTTTTATGTAGCTTGAAAGAGTGGGTCATCCCACAGGCAATGCAACTGGGTAAATGCCAGATCTTAATACCGAGTGCATGGCTTAGGTCTATTGTGCGATTAATCAGAAACATAAAATGGGTGATAAAGAAACAAATTACAGAAATGTTGTAAAATTCACAGAGGTGAGTTTTGCACAGTAAAGGAAGAACCAGGGTCAGGAAAGAAAGGAAGACGTGCCAACACTTCCACAGATGTGAGGCCACAGTGCAAAGAGACATGAGCAACCATCATCCATACTTGGAGGAGTCATTTGAAAATGTAGGCTTATGCCCTTGTGATAGACAGGTTTCGTAACTGATTCCTTCATTATTTTAGGATTTTATTTGGACTTGTGTCATGCACGCTTGCCAGGTGATGAGAAGCTGTGGCCCTTGCCAGGGAGTAGAGGAATTTCTAAAAATATGGATAGGAAAAGAAAGGCCCATTATATTTAAGCACTGAATACAATATTTCAATATGCTATTCTTATCACTGAGAAAAGCAAAAGTATTTCGAATTACCTGAGATTATAGACGATTCTGTTAAGTAGTTAGTGAAGAGAACAGTCTTTAAAAATTAGTATGTTTTTGCATTAAACACATAACTGGATACATACAAATGTATTCCAAAAGGGATTGGAAGCATTCTAGATATACATGTGGTTGCCTACACAGAAATCAAGTTTAGGCATTCCAAGTTGTGTAGGGGACAGTGTAAAGTTTCATACAAAGAGATATTTAATAGAAAATGTTCCAGAGGGAGAGATGGCTTTGGACACCTGTTACACACAAGATCTAGAGGAGTTAGGTATAAAGTCTTTCTGAGAAGATGACTAAGTATTTAATGAGAAAGAAATTTATAGCTTCTTATTTAGTAGCAGAATCTTTGGCCGGCAGTGGGGTCACATGATGGCCTCATAAACTTCCTTGGATCCCTCTGCCCTCATCCTCACTGAGAAGGCAGAGGGTAGGCCGTGTGATGTGGGGTAAGCAGGAGTGTTATCTCACTTTCACATGCATTATATTTCTGTGAACATTGTAATATGCTGCACATCTGCTGTGATTGTTTCTCTCGGATCCAGAAACTATCGCAGGAATGGTGGTTGTGTGTGTGTGTGTGTGTGTTGGTGCGTTTTATTTTCCAGAGGCTATAAATAATTGAGTATGTGTGTCTGTTTTTCACAAAGAAGGATTTTTGGAGGCTGAGTTAAAAACATGGCATAAAAATATTAACTTTGGACTGCAGCTCGCAACAGCTGTGCTTTAAAAACTGCAATTCTAAAGACTATTATACTATTTGAAGAAGGATTGACTGTGTTGTTTCTGAAACTAATACAAGGTTCTAGAGAGAAAAAAGCAAGAGCCATGTGAGTGCTTGAGGTTCTGTGCATGTGTCTGTGTGCATACACCTACAAAAGAGAGGGCAGATAGAATGACAGTATTGAAATATGCTTTTTAATATAAAATATGCATATTACCCATAAGATTTATTTTCTGCAAGTCAGTAGATCTGTTCTTGGCAACCAATTGAAAGAAGGCTTTTCTGATTTCCATTTGAGAATCTTCAAAAGTTCATAGACATGGATAACATGAAAAAATTATGCATGGATTTTAAATTTTTACACCAAAATAAATGTATCTTAACTAAATTTTCCATGAACTCTTTGAAGTACCCTCTTATACGATTACATAGTTAACAAAACAGTGAATATATATATATTTTACTGTACATTGAACTTCCAGTCAGTGATTAGACATTGTTTAAAAATCTCTGCAATTACTTTCTCAAAAGTCTGCTTTGTATCATTGAAGACTTGCTTTATCAAATACTCCACAGATTTTGTAATCAGTAAAATATTTGCTTGGGGGAGAGATTTAAATTAATTTAAGGCTTGTTGTAATCTTTGCTTCTTTTGGTTAAGCCAACAATTTTACATAGCATTTGCCCCAGCTAAACTCACTCATGTAATTGCTTTGTTTCCTCTATATGTGTGATGTAGTTGCCAATAAAGAAAATGGGGGACATAGACTCCAGTTACTCTGCATATGAAGAAACTAGAGCTAAGTGACTTTCTAAACAACATGGGGAGAAAAATATAGAATTCTAAGCATTTAACCCTAATCATAATTTTGGGTTTTATCTAGTAAATTCTGTCATTGTGAAATGACCAGCCTTAGATCTGAATGGTTTTTTTCCTGACTCCCAGCTATTTGGGCTACAGTGTAACCTCCTGGAAATGGCATCTTTTCCTCCTGGAGGTTGAGTGAAGGCTGACCAGCATGGAGTCATGAGGGAGAGAAAGCTGGCCAGCAGATACAGGGTCCTGTCTTCAAGGCCAGAGCTGAAGGGCTTTGAGCTGCCTCCTGCACCATGGTCCTTGGCCCTGAGAAGCCCTCAGAGCTGCTCAGATCCAGTCGTGCCTGCCAGGTCTTCGCCCCTCAGTTCTACTCAGGCTCTTCACCTCTTTTTATTTTAAGTATTTAGTAGATTCTCTAATTGCAAAAGCAATAAATTATAAATGTATTTTAGCACAGATGCAAGAAGACCATGTCAATGTAATAGACTTTTTTAATGGCCCTTTAAAAATATACATGACTTACTTTTTAATGAAAGTGAGGTGACATTGCATACAGTGTCTTTTTTTGTGTTAATGAAAATTTTGGCTCTACTTCTATTTTTCTCTTCATATATTTTAGATTTCCAGTGTGTTTACTAATTTTTAATTATTTCATCAAATATAATTATATGTGCACTTAATATTTCATTTCAGTCTATTTTTTATCTCTCAAGTCCACATTTTTTTAACACTTATTTAATGAATATAAATTTCCAAAGTACGATTTATGGATTACAATGGCTTCCCCCCATACCGTCCCGTCCCTCCCACCCACAACCCTCCCCTTTCCCACTCCCTCTCCTCTTCCATTCACATCAAGATTCATTTTCGATTATCTTAATATACAGAAGATCAGCTTAGTATACATTAAGTAAGGATTTCAACAGTTTGCTCCCACACAGAAACATAAAGTGAAAAATGATAGATGATTTTTTTTTAAATGATGATGAAATCAGATCAGACCTATTGTCATGTTTAATCCCAGTGAGAGTCAAGTTGGGAGTTGATAATTTCTTTTTTTTTTTTTTTTTTTTTTTTACAGAGGATCAGTTTAGTATACATTAAGTAAAGATTTCAACAGTTTGCACCCCCATAGAAACACAAAGTGAAATATATTGTTTGAGTACTCATTATAGCATTAAATCTCAATGTACAGCACATTAAGGACAGAGATCCTACATGAGGAGTAAGTGCACAGTGACTCCTGTTGTTGACTTTACCAATTGACACTCCTGTCTATGGCATCAGTAATCTCCCTATGCTCCAGTCATGAGTTCCCAAGGCTATGGAAGCCCTCTGAGTTCTCCGATTCTTATCTTGTTTAGGCAAGGTCATAGTCAAAGTGAAGGTTCTCTCTTCCCTTCAGAGAAAGGTACCTCCTTCTTTGAAGACCTGTTCTTTCCACTGGGATCTCACTCACAGAGATCTTTTGCCAGAGTGTCTTGGCTTTCCATGCCTGAGATACTCTCATGGGCTTTTCAGCCAGATCCGAATGCCTTTAGGGCTGATTCTGAGGCCAGAGTGCTGTTTAGGACATCTGCCTCAAGTCCACATTTTAAAAATTAAATAGTATTTTAAGGATTGTTTTCCTTGGTGTTGCTGCTGAATAACACATATTATTATCGTTTTATATAACATGAATTTTATAGCTTTTAAAATTTATTTTAATTTTTTTATCTCTTATGTTTTTATCCTAAGCCTCATGAAAATTAATATTATAGTAAACATAGTCTAATGCCTATTTTAAAACAATACTAGGTATTTACCAACTTACCTATTTGGTTATCTCTTCTTTTTAGTTATATTTCTTTTCTTGACTGACTTAATTGCAAGCATACTTCACCAATGCAGGAGTCTTCTCTAAAGCAAATCTTTCTCTTCCAGTTGGTTTCATGATGAATGCCCTAGATACTCATTGCAGGCTCTGCAGAGACTAAATTATGACTCACAAAAAATAGCTTGAGAAATTTTTACACCAGAGAATTTTCTGTGTCATATCCCTGGGAGGAAAAAGAAAGGAAATTAAATTAAAATTAGAAAATGTAGAGTTTAAATTTGAATGTTGTTACGCATTAAACAAGACTTGGTTTCCCAAACTCATGCAGCCATTTAAACCTGAAGTCTTTATGTTAATAGTTAGTGGATTAAAATAACTGTTGATGGATTAGGGTGGAGACTTGATCTATAATGGCAGCTAGAAGGTGAGGCCATTTGGAAGTCTTTGGGTCACTGGGTCTTACCATGGAAGGTAGTTGTCACCAGAGGTTTGGCTGTTTGAGCCATGTTTGACCCCACTGCTCTCTCTGCTTCCTGGCTCACCATGCGACTGTTTCTCCACACACACTCCACCACTGCCAGTCTCCACCAGATGCTAGACCAATTGGGCTGTCCAATCTTGAACTCTGAACCTTGAAAATGTAAGCCAAAGTAAACCTTTGCTTCCCAAAGAGCTACTCTAAGGAATTATTAGTTAAAGGAACAGTAAGCTAATTAATACAGAAAATTGACAGCCCCATTCCTGATACCAATTTTCTTTATTAGTTAGCTTTTTGTAAATTTAACTAAAATACCTGACGTGAGCTAACTTATAAATGAAAAAGTTTATTTCAGCTTATAGTTTGGAGGTTCACAGTCCAAGACCAGGCAATCCCAGTGGTTCAGGCATCCCACGAGGCCAGAGGCTGACAGAGGGAAGATTACGTGGCGAGCCAGGAAACAGACACAGGGAGCATACTCGTCTCCTACAAGTAAACCTCTCACAGAAACACCTTCCCAGGGAAAAAACCCCGATGACCCACTAGAAAGTCAGAGGTTGAAAATAATAAAGCCTTCACTTGATATTCCTGAGATTGGTCCAGAACCCTGGTGGATACTAAAATCTGTGGATACTCATGCTCGAGGCCCTTGTACAAAATTGCATATTTGTGTATAACTATTGTGCATTCTTCTATATACTTTAAGTCATCTCTATATTACTTATAATACATTTTGCAATGCAAATACTGTTTACATAGATCTTATAGTGTGCTATTTATGGAATAATGATGAGAAAAAGTTCTGCACATATTTAATATAGATGTGATTTTTAAAAATTTGAATGTTTTTGATGCACCGTTGTTTGAATCTATGAATGCAGAATCCATGGGCACAGAGGTCTGCCTATATTAATACAGCTACAGATGTGGTTTTGTCCTGGTTTGCACCCACAAACAGCTCTACTGGACATGTGCAGCTATCCAGTGAGCAAACTCTCAAAAGAGCATCTGCCGTCTTTCCATGAGCATTTGAATGTACAGCTACATGTTAGTACTATGTGATTTCAACTGGCTAGAGGCCTAATTAGTTGCTTTGCAAATTTGAAGGCAATTAAGTTCCTATTTAACATTTGGCCCAACATGAATAATTTAAATTTATAACATCTTTTCTAAAATTGCTCTCTTAAATAGTCTGCTTCAAACTAAAAACTCAATTTTATAAGAAGCATTTTAAATACAAAAAATTTACATATTTTAAAGGTGAAGACAACAAGAAAAAAAAGTGAAGCATGAAACTTATTTTAAAATGAAAGACAGAGAATCTTTTTTTTTCACTTAACATCCCTTCCTCTCCTAAGTTCCCTGAAACACCATACATGTTGGGAGAGGTACATGTGTGTTAACTCAAGTCTTTGAACTTTTATTCCCATATTTTAAAAGAGGCAAAAATAGTTCCTGCTCTGACTTCAAAGAATATAATGAGAATGAATGAGTGCAAAAGCACTTAGCATATTTGTACAGTAGTAAACAAATTCTAGATTTTATTAAGGCATCAATTTAATATCTTCATCATTATATAGAGAAAGATGAACATTGAGTCTTCGATGCACTAGATCACAAATCCAGTTGCTTTAAAAACTTCAGCATCGAGATTCTAAATCAAATTAGAAAACCATCAATTTTAGAGGTTACAACAGCACTAATAAGTAACTTTGTTGAATTCTCTTTCTTAAAAAAATTTTAAGAGTATAAGATGGTATGAAGTATAGGTTCTTCATACACAGTAGAAAGATAACATAGGCAAACACCTAAGTGTTTTTTAACTGATTCATTAGTTTTCACTTCATCACAAGATTATACAGAAAAATTTAATTTCTCAGCTGCATGTAATGTAATATTCTAAAGAAAAATCAACTGCTTTATTCCTTTGTTCTGATTGAGGTACACAGTTTGAAAGCATTTTAAAGTTTTATACTGAGTATTATTTAGGATAAGCAAAGTTAAATAATAAATGCCCCAAATCCACCCAATGCTCTCTGGTTACAAGATCTGATAGCTATGAAATAGTTACACACACAAAGAATTAGAGTTGGGCATTTGAATTTCTGGCATAGAGAGCAATCAAAAGCAATCCTTTCCAAACTTACATCAGTTGTTCCTGCAAACCAGGGCATATGATACTAAGAAATGTTTGAATTTTTTTTTTTTCTAGCACTGGAAAGAGAAAAAAAAAGGTCTCCTTGGAAGAGCATCTGAGCATAAAATTGAGGTCAGCCTGAATCTCTGGGGAATCCTTGTATAAACAGCATCAACAGAAACATGGGCACAAAAGAGCAAGCTTAGCATGCAGGGCAAATCGACTGTGAACTTGGAAAATTTTGTAGGTGATTTAGCAGCAGCCGGTATGAGTGGTGTAGACTGATGGCTTGTTGTACCCTGGGTCATGGGGCAACAACATGGGAGGTTGTAAGTGGTCGGTCTTGGACCTGGAGCAGAATTTCACATTCCCCAGCTTAGAGTGGAATTCTATGTCCATGGGATCTAGGTTCTAGGCTATTGTCTTAATTATCCTTGAACATGTCTTGGAGAGGTGACAACTTGGAACAGACATCCTCCTCTCTTGAACACTGATCCTGGTTCATTTCTTATCAGGCAACACAGTTGATTATGGTACAGTGCATGGGCACTAGACGCAGCAATTGGCTGGTCTTTTCTGGGCCATGTTTAAAAACAAACTGCTCAGCATGGTGGAACACTCTTTTGATGGGGATTGAGAGCTCATTGCTGAGGGTTGGACATGTCTTAGCTGTCCATTTTCTGCTCATTCCACACCACTGTGCACATCATTTAAATAATGATTGTCCAATTTTAAATATTTTAAACTTCCTTTGCATTTATAAAGTATCCTTTCTTTCCACCCTCTCCTCTGTGGTAGAGCAGAGATGTCAAGCAGAGATAATTAAATACAACACTGTATTCAATCCTTCATCCACCCATCCAGATAATAAGTACTTTATTTAAGCAGTTACCATGTGCCAGATATTGCCCTTTTGAGATTCACAATCTGGGGAAAAGATGATTAACTTTAAAATAATTATAGTAACATGATTGGAAACAAAATAGGAACATACATGAGTTATTGTGAGCATATTGCAAAGGAGTCACCAAGCCTCTACCATGATGTTTGTTCTGAGCCTTGGCCAAGGGGTGCACAGAAAGCTAGCAAAGAGCATATCATTTGGGGCAAGTGGTGTAGTTTAACAGGATTAACTGTAGCGTGTGGGCAAACAGCTGGAATTGAGGCTAGAATGATTTCAAAGGCCAGACTGATATACAATACAGAGGAGTTTGGATTTTCTTCTGCTAAGATTTTAGCAGATGAGGCCGGCGCCGCGGCTCACTAGGCTAATCTTCCGCCTAGCGGCGCTGGCACACTAGGTTCTAGTCCCGGTTGGGGCGCCGGATTCTGTCCTGGTTGCCCCTCTTCCAGGCCAGCTCTCTGCTGTGGCCAGGGAGTGCAGTGGAGGATGGCCCAGGTGCTTGGGCCCTGCACCCCATGGGAGACCAGGAAAAGCAGCTGGCTCCTGGCTCCTGCCATCGGATCAGCGCGGTGTGCTGGCCGCAGCGCGCCGGCCGCAGCGGCCATTGGAGGGTGAACCAACAGCAAAGGAAGACCTTTCTCTCTGTCTCTCTCTTTCACTGTCCACTCTGCCTGTCAAAAAAAAAAAAAAGATTTTAGCAGATGAATGATTCTAGTTGTATTTAGGAGGAATTTTGGGCTTGAGATGCATATTAACTATTAACCTCATGTGCATGTATTAACTTATAAGGCTTAGCTTCTTTCTCCTCACAGCAACCTGAAGGCATAAGTGGGACAGGGCCTTCCCCCATGACCCTTCTTAAATCCCCTACTCTATCCATGTGAATTAATACAACCTATGCCAGGTGAGGGGAGCAGCATTTGGTCCTTGTCCCTCATAGTAAACAAGAAATAAAGGAACTGGAATTTGAGAGGAATTTTCACAGCTTGTTACTTAAACAACGACAAAACAACTTTATGGAGATATACTTCCCATACTGGATAAATCATCCAGTTAAAGAGTACAATTCAGTGTTCAGTATATTCTCAGGATTTTATAATCTTTACCACAATTAATAGTAGAGCCTCCTTCCTCCCAAAGACACCTCATCCCCATTAGCAGACACCCATAAACTCCCTTTGCCCTGGAGACCAGTAATCTCCTTTTCTGTCTCTGGAGATTTATTCATGCCAGATATTTCATATAAATAGAATCATGTAGTACCTGGCATTTTGTAGCTGCTTTCTTTTACTTTGCATAGTGTTTTCAAAGCTCCATCATGATGTGGCACTTACTCCAACTTTCTTTCTAGGGTGCAATTGTGTTTCATTACGGGGATCTCCTACAATTTATTTTTCCTTTGATCATTTGGTTGCTTCCCCTTTTGGAGTATTATGAGTAACATGTGCATGAACACTTATGTACAATTCTTTGTGTGGATGTAGGAGTTTCATTCTTTTGTTTATATGTGAAAGAGTGAAAGAGTGTAGGAAGGCAATGTCTGTGTTGTGCGGTAACTTTGTGTTTAATCTTTTGGGAAGTGTTGGATGGCTTCCCAAAGTGCAGGATGGATTTGTCAGCATCCTGTGTACCTTCAGTTAACTGGAAAAGATGTTAGTATGTGCTTTTAGTTAATGTTGGTGTTCTTAAAAAGAAAATAATAAAACGGATGGGGTGTAACTATTAACCACTTCTAATAATATGTATAAAAGTTATTTAGGTTTAGAACAAGATTTACAGATCCATGTTATTAGTAAAAGTACGGGTTTTGTTTCTTTGTTTAATATTTTTACCTGTGGCTTTAGAGAGAGAACCTCTTAATCTGTTTTGTGGCCCCGAGTCACATTTTGCAGGCTTTACACCTCCCTGAAGTCTTCCTCCATTCCTGCCCCCAGCCTTGCTAGGTTTTATTTTTACCTCTTTATCAGCTGCTTAAAATGTTATTCTTTTTGTGGTGTTTTTTTTTTCCCCCTAAAGAATCTCAGCAATTTTCTTTCTGGGCTATGTCACTGTGATCTAGCAAAATGTAAGGAAGAAAAGAAAAAGAAAAAGAAAGAAAGATCTGGCAGTAATGCCTTGATGTAATTTCTGGCATAACTTTCTAAATGCAAAAAATAATTTTCCACGTTTACCAAGTCTAATTTAACTGTTGGCCTTTGGAAACAGAAGAGCTAATGAATGTAATGAATGTAATTCTTAAATTAAATTAATAATTGCTTCTTTAGAAACTGTGGATCTTATGGTTAAGGTTTTTCTTTAATAAACATCCTATTTCTCACAGTATATTACCTTAGAGCCAGAAGGGACTTCAGAAATCATGTAATAAAAGTCCTTGTTGAAATAAAATCATAACAACTTTCCTTAAATCCCCCAATTAATTCATACTTGTATAAACAATGGAAGCATTTTAAAGAAGTAAAATGCAATTTCCACAGAAATGTAATTGGCCAGTGATATAGCATCTATCTCTGCCTCTTTCTACTATTTGTTTTTCTTTCCCAAACATTGTTATTTCCTGTGTAATTTCAATGGTTCATTGATGTGTTCATTTGATCATTCATTCTTTCCTACAAAAATTGTTTATTAGGAGTCGACTGTGTTTCAGGAAACTGTATCAATGCTAAGAATTAACTGAGAACCAAACATCTAAAACATTTTGCCTTATAGAGCTTACATTCTACGAAAGTGACTGAGAAAAAACAGCCCTTGCCTGTACTGTTGAGGAACAGTGTTTTTTTTCTTCATACCATTTGTTGAACTCTTTACTTAGTGTAAAGTTAATCTATAAAGTAAACTGAAAATAGATCTTTGTAAAAATTAAGAGTGGGAATAGGAGAGGGAGGTAGAAGAAGGTTGGGAAGAAGGATAGGGTGGGAGGTATCACTATGTTCCTAAATCCGTATGTATGAAATACATGAGATTTGTATACCTTAAATAAAATTTTAAAAAATAAAAATAAAAAATATTTAACCCCTCCCCCCCCAAAAAAAAACCCTTAGATCGTTACATGACATTTTTGGATGTGATATATACTATTGATAAAAAGAAAGCAGAGGAGAGAAAGAAGAATTCAAGGATGATGGAGGGCTACATATAGTTTTGTGCAGGGTGATGAAGATTCTGCTTCACTGAATGGTGAGGGGTTCAGTAACCTGACTGTCTGTGGAACAGCATTCTAGACAGGTAGAGTGGCAGACCCTTGTTTCTTAGGTGGAAAGAGAGTAAGAAGGCCAGGGGTGCATAGTGGTTGTTACAGAGGGAACACAATGGAGGGCAGAATGAGATAAGTTTCTATAGACAGTAGAGGACCACATCATGCAGGGCCTTTGGCAAGTGCAAGGAATGGGCTTAAATATATTTTTATAGATAAAAATTTGCATAATGCAAAATTCACTATTTTAGCAACCTTAAGGTTACCATCAAGAGGTTTCTCTAATATTTTTTTTGCTGTACAATCATTAGAACTATTCTAAATCCAGAACATTTCCATCAACACCAAAAGAAACCCTTTAATACTAATTTCTGCTTTCTTACTTTCCCGTTTCCCAGCAGCAATATTTGGTTTCTTTCTCCATAGAAAGATGATGAGTGTCTAAGTTGGTACCATATTTTTGCAATTATAAATAGTGTGACTATAAATATTAATGTACAAGTTTGCATGTAAGTACATGTTTTTAATTACCTTGGATACACATAATAGTCACTCTGTATTTAACATTTTGAGGAACTGCCAAACTTTTCCACAGTGCCTATAGCATTTTATGTTTCCATTAGCAATGTTTGAGACTTTCAGTTTCTCCACATCCTTGCCAACACTTGTTATTTTCTGTTTTACTTTTAATCTAACTTAAATCTTTATATTAGCACAGTAATCCTAGTGAACTTAAAGTGGTAACTCCTAGTGATATTTATCTGAGTTTCTCTAATGGTTAATATTGAACTTCTTGGGGCCAGTGCTATGACTCAGCAGGTTAAAGCCACAACCTGCAGGGCCAGCATCCCATATGGGCATCAGTTCAAGTCTCAGCTGCTCCACTTCCAATCCAGCTCCCTGCTAATGCTCCTGGGAGGGCAGCAGACGATGACTGAAGTGCTTGGGCCCCTGCACCCACATGAGAGACCTGGAGGAAGCTCCTGGTCCTTGGTTTTGGCCTGGCCCAGTCCTGGCTGTTGCAGCCATTTGGAGAGTGAGCCAGTGGATAGAAGATTGTTCTTTCTCTGTCTCTCCTTCCCTCTCTCTGTAACTCTGCATTTCAAATAAATAAATCTTTTAAAAATATTGAACACCAAGTCCTCATCTGATATATGATTTTCAAATATTTTCTAAAATTCTGTATGTTAGTTTCTCAATTTTTGAAAGAGTCCTCAAAGACAAAAATGTTAAATTCTGATGGACTTTAAGTTACTATTTTTGTTTCTTGTACTTTTCTTATCATTATTAAGAGGCAATTGTCTAATCCAAGATCACAAATATTTAGACATATATTTCCTTCTTAGGGTATTATAATTTCAGTTCTTATGTTTATGTCATTGATCCATTTTGAATGACGTATGTTGTGATGCAGGTGTCCAAATCCATTCCATCACTCTTTTTATGTGGGTATCCATTTGTCCAGCATCATTGTTGAAGAAATTATTCTTTCTCTCATTGAATGGTCTTGTCACTCATGTTAAAAATTGATTGGTCATAGATGTGTGAGTTTATTTATGGGCTCAATTCTACTCCATTGATATATAATTCTGCTCTTATGCCACACTCACTGTTCTGATTACTGTGATTTCCTTCCTTTCTTCCTTCCTGATTCCTTCTTTCCTTCCTTCCTTCCATTCTTTTTCTTTTTCTTTTCCTTTCTTTTTCTTCTCTCTTTCTCTTTCTTCCTTCCCTTCTTTTTTCTTTCATTCTTTTTTATACCCAGAAATGCATATTATCTGATTTTATGATTTTTGAATGTTATTTTGTCTGGTGATGCCTCATTTCTTAATGAATTTTAGGTCAGCCTGTCATTTCTACAAAAATGTACTTTTCCTTTTCTTTTAAAAAGTCTAAAAGCAAGATTTATTAGAGTCAGAGACCTCCAGTCAGAGTGGCATGGAGGGGGGCTCCAGGTGAAGCAAAACCCGAAGTGGCCTATGGAAGTGTTTTTTTTTTTTTTTTTTTTTTTTTTTTTTTTTTTTTTTTGACAGGCAGAGTGGACAGTGAGAGAGAGAGACAGAGAGAAAGGTCTTCCTTTTACCGTTGGTTCACCCTCCAATGGCCGCCGAGGCCGGCACGCTGCGGCCAGTGCACCGCGCTGATTTGATGGTAGGAGACAGGTGCTCCCTCCTGGTCTCCCATGGGGTGCAGGGCCCAAGCACTTGGGCCATCCTCCACTGCATTCCCGGGCCACAGCAGAGAGCTGGCCTGGAAGAGGGGGGCAACCGGGACAGAATCCGGCACCCCGACCGGGACTAGAACCTGGAGTGCTGGCGCCGCAAGGCGGAGGATTAGCCTAGTGAGTCGCGGCGCTGGCCAAGTAGTGGGGTTTTTAAGCACAATTTTGGAAAAAAAATACTTGACAATTAGATTGACATTCAGTTACAAGGCAGGAGAAAATAATAACCATCAAAAGACCTGATTTGCTCATGATAAAACAAAAAAGCCATCCAGAAGGGTGGGTTAGGTAACTTGTTTTCACAAAAAGCTGTGCGCTCAGGAGGATAGAATTACCACTCCCTTGCTATTTTCATGGTAAAATTGGAGATTCCTAAGCTAATGCACCCCAATTTCCACTGACTGCCTATTAACCCATCTGACTCCTCACATTCCCCCCTCAGAAGAATGAAAACCAACTTCTGTTAGGGGAACTGGACAATGGCCACTCTGGTTGCTCCATGTTGGAAAGGGGTGTCTTTGAGAACAGCAGTCAAGACAAAATTCCAGCAGGAGGTGGCTTCTCAGCAGGAGGTAGCTCCTTGAGGGGAACAGCAGTGCCAGAAGCTGCTTCCAGCCAAGGTTTCATGTGCATAGTACTTGCACTTTTTATAGGGATCGCACTGTATATGTGAACTAACTTGCATAGCACTGCCATCTTAATGATATGAAGTCTTACTTTCCATGGACCTGCAACTTCGTTCCATTTATTTAGACATTCTTTAATTTCTTTCAGAATTGTTGTATAGTTTTTAGCCTTGCATCCTTCATTGGTTAAACTTATTTCTAAGTGTGTGTTTGTTCTTTTTTTATGCTCTGGTAAAGGAAATTGTTTTCTTAGTTTCATTTTTCATTTTCCATTGTTAGTGTATGGAGATGTACCTGATATGTGTATATAAATCTTATATTCTGTGACTTTGTTGAATTTATTAGTTCTTTTTGTTGTAAGCTCTTTAGGATTTGCTATATATAAGATAATTTCACTTATATATAGAGGAAGTTTTACTTCTTTCTATATAACATGCATGCCTTTTATTTCTTTTCCTACTTAATAGTCTTGGCAAGAGCTTTTAGTACAATGGGAAAGCAATGGCAATAGCAGAAATCCTTGTCTTGTTCATGATCTAAAGAAAAAGACTTTCTGCTGGACGTCAATTTGTTATATGTGCTAAAATATGGGGCCATTGTAGTATTTTGAGAAGAATGATAAAATCTGATATCTATTGTCTTTTTTGTAAATATTTATACTGTATTTGAAAGCCAGAATTAGAGAGAGAGAGAGAGAGCGAGCAAGAGCGAGCGAGAGCAAGTGAGAGAGCTCTTCCATCTACTGGTTCAATTCCCAGATGATCATAATGGCCAGGTTTTGGGCCAAGCCAAGATGGGAACCTGGAGCTTCATCTGTGTCTCCTGTGTGTGACAGGGGCCCAAACATTTGGACCATCTTCCACTGCTTTTACCATGCCATTAGCAAGGAGCTGAATAAGAAGCGGAGTAACTGAGACATAAACCAGTACTCATATGGGATACTTGTGTCCCAGGTGATAATTTTACCTGGTATAGTACAGTGTTGGCCCCTAATTTCTGTTTTAAAAGCATGTCTGTGGGGCCGGCGCTGTGGTGCAGTGGGTAAAGCCTCTGCCTGCAGTGCCAGCATCCCATATGGGTGCCAGTTTGTGTCCCTGCTGTTCCACTTCCGAGCCAACTCTCTGCTGTAGCCTGGGACAGCAGTGAAAGATGGCCTAAATCCTTGGATCCCTATACCCCCATGAGAGACCCGGAAGAAGCTCCTGGCTCCTGTCTTTGGATCCATGCTGCTCCAGCTATTGTGGCCAGTTGGGGAGTGGGCCATCAGGTGGAAGACCTCGCTCTCTCTCTCTGCCTCTCCTTCCCTTTCTGAGTAATTCTGACTTTCAAATAAATAAATAAATAATTTTAAAAGAGCATATCTGGGCTTTTTTATATGTTAAATTATTATCTCTGAATAGAAGGCTAAAAATCTTGGTAAATATAAGTAGGTATTAGAATCGGTCAAGGTACACTGCATTTTAATAATATAGCAACATGACACAAAAATTTAATTCATGTATGTCTATTATATTATAAAATTAGTTCAAAATTAATTATAAATGATTAATTAGCAATATTTTATAGACATGAAAAATACTCTATTATTGTCATTATGTCCTATTGATAATATCCATCTGAAGTTTTTAATTGTGATTTTGAGAGACATACACAGAGACAAAGAGAGAGAAACAGAAAGAGAAAGAAAAAGAGAGAGATTATGCTCATATCCTCACTCCCTACATGACTGTAACTGCCAGGGATGGGCCAGGCTGAAGCCTGGAACTGAGAACTCAATCCATGTTTCCCACAAAGGTGACAGGGACTGAATTGCTCTAGCCATCACAACTGTCTCTAGGAAGCCAGAGTCAGGAGATGCAGGCAGGTGTTGTACCACGGCACTCTAATGTGGGATGCAGACATCTGAACTGCCATCTTGACACCTGGGCTAAAGACCCACTCCAACCACTGTACAATTTTCCACTTAACTTTTTCTCATGAAAGACAATATCCTGTATGTGTTGACAGTGAACCTTAAACAATTTCATTGCTGATAATGGCTTTGCTAATAAGTCGTTGTATGATTCTACTGAGTGACTGTTTATCAATGAGTCAGTTTTCTCTTTTATAAACTAAGAATTCGAATATTTATCTCACAGTGTTGTACTGAGGATAAAAGCTGAAAAGTGTATACAAAATTTATTTGAAAGCTAAAAAAGACTAAGCAAATATAGAGCACTACCCTTATTATTTATCACACACTTGTTCAATTTTGTATTTGTTTAGGTTTACTTTTGAGAGAATGCACTGTTATACCTGTAAGTGGCTCATGTAATAGTACTGACATTGAGAATTTGGACATATAAAACTAGACAACTAAGTTGGTGGATAACTAAAGAGAACCATTCTGCATCATGCAAATTTTTAAATAGCAAAAATTTCTGAGACATAAAAGTAGTAAAGTCGAAATTTTTATCTCATTTTGAGTGATGCAGAAGCCATTATTTGGCATACATTATATAATATATCTTACAAAATTGGCTGTAGGTTTCTATGGCATTTGCTGTTCATTTGTGTGTTTTGGTGATATTCGCATCAAATTGCATAAATCGTCATATCTGGTGGCACTTTTTCCATTAGCATCTCAGAAATCCTAACAGGATACATCTTTTAATAGAAACAGGGCATCTAGACTGGCACCGTGGCTCACTTGGCTAATCCTCTGCCTGCGGCGCTGGCACCCCGAGTTCTAGTCCTGGTTGGGGCGCCAGATTCTGTCCCAGTTGCTCCTCGTCCAGTCCAGCTCTCTGCTGTGGCCCAGGAAGGCAGTGGAGGATGGCCTAAGTGCTTGGACCCTGCACCCACCTGGGAGACCAGGAGGAAGCACCTGGCTCCTGGCTTTGGATCAGCACAGCGTGCCGGCCATGGCGGCCATTAGGGGAGTGAACCAACAGAAGGAAGACCTTTCTCTCTGTCTCTCACTGTCTCTGTCTCTCTCTCTCACTGTCTAACTCTACCTGTCAAAAAAATATATATATATATTTTCTATATATATATATATATATATAGAAACAGAGCATCTGGATGATGGGAGCTTCAAAGATTGAAAGAGAAGCATTTCATCCAAATTCCCTAGATTGGTTCTTCATATCTATCTATCCAGATGGACTGAAAAAAAATCTGTTAAGAGTAGAAGTTTTCAAAAAAAAATTCTCTTCCTATAAAATTTATACTTTATGAGAGCAGATGAGATACATGTGTCTCTGGCTTTTTGTTTTGCTTTCTTTTTTTTTTTTTTCCTAGTTCTGCTTTTTCTTGCAAAGAAAAATAAATGTTAATAAGCAAATACAAATAATTTCTATCTCATTCAGATCTACTCCACTTAAGTTAATTGAAATTCCTGGCCGAGGAAACACTTATTAACCCAGACTGACAAGTCAGGCAGAAAGGAGATTGCTACTGGCTTTGGGATTGTCTACTGAAGGTTAGGTTACTGTGGAATTTTTTTTGAAGTGTTAAATGAAAATAACTACTGAAATCAGGCATTGCAATGTTGTGTGAAAACAAAATATCTTTTTACTATCTGAGCATTTTTGAAGAATTTCCTCCAACATGTAGCATTATCTGTACACTTGAATTATCTAGATGTATTTATTTGGACTTGATTTTGGTAAAAGGCATTATATTCATATAAAACAAAGCCATAAGCAGCAGTGTTCTCTGAATGACCTTCAGAGAGAAAATGATTTTGCCAAATCAGATCTCACAGTTCAATGCCATTAATTGACCTGCCCAATCTGTGGTCATTTTCAAATTTATTTCTCAGCAAATTGGTAGAGTTTTTGATATACTTTCCCTAACAGTATTCTCAATGAGGGTATAATTTATGGGAGCAAATTAAATCTTAAAGAGAGCTGTGCATGCATCTATGTACTGTTTATTTATTGGTTTATATTGTTATTTCTCTTTTTCTGAGGGAGGGAGGGTAAGTTGATCTAAAGAGGAAGAAAACCAGCAGGAGGTGAGCTCTTGCTGCCTGTTCATCTCAGTGTCCCATCATGGTCAAGAACACAAATCATGTCTTCAGACCCACAGCTTCATCCATTCCCTTGCATCCTCTCCCCTTCTCAGAGGCACAGATAGTGGCCACAAATCCTCTTCTCAACAAAACTGTGGCAAGGCTGACCAAGAAGAAAGGCCTTCATGCTAAAAATAACCCGACAAGGTCACCGCCTTGTCTGCCTGCCACGCTCCTCAGCCTTGTCCTCAAATACCCCTGGACCTGTTTTTTCTCACCCTGCTGGCCTCTGGCTCTGACTTTACTGTCCAGTCCTGTGAATTGGCTGCTGCGACCTGACTGGGATCTTGACTACTTGGCAACAGCCCTTCAAGGACCAGGCTTGGATGTGGGCTCTGCCTCACAGGCTCGCTGTACACTCAGACTCTGGACTCCACGTGTCCAGTCCTGGACATTACTTGTCTGGCTTCATCCTGAGGCAGAGGAGGATGCCAGGAAGGACTGAGCAGAACTAGTCACATGTGCGTGGCGAGGCTTTCCATTGCTAGAGAAACATCTGCAAAAGAGCGCACTTTTGCTTTTGAACAGGTTTGCAGAAATCAAGAAATGCAAAGATAACCTTGTATACCAAGAAAATGAATCTATTTTAAAACTCTAATGTAAGGCCAAGCTGATTTACCCAGTCTGGACGCAGACTTTTAACTTTAATATTCAGAGGTGAACCTTTTGTTTAAAGTTACAGAAACACCTGTAATTAACAACAGCTGTTCATATGTATATCCTAAATAAAATAGCATGTCTTTTCTATAACCTGATTAAGAATTATATTTGATGTAAATTAATTGCAAAATTTCAGAATTTCTGTTCATATCTAAGATGAATTTCTGATTTTACTCATGAAACAAGATCCCAGCTGCTGAAATGTTCTATGAGGTCACAGCAAGTGGGACTAGATTTCTCACCTTTTGTAGCTTTAAAAATATTTAGCATTAGCATAACAGGATCACAGTATCACTACTGGAAATTTCGGAGATAATACAAATTTATTTTGAAATTAATTCTAGTGTAATATATCTTTTATTCACACAATTATATCTTTATAAAAAAACACCTCAAAGTTGACTCAGTAGTGGTTAATAAAGCTATTTAAATGTTCTTTTCTCTAAAAATATGTGCTCAAAGTAGGTAACCAGGTTTGAGGCTGTTTAATGCCAAAATTTGTTTTAAAAGGCTTTTAAATGAGACCTAAAGAAAATAAAAATGGTGACATCATTTAGAAAAAAAATAGACTTTTAAAATGTTTCAATTATTATTTTTGCAAAATATAATGACAACGGATATGTTCTCAAAAGTGAAAAAAAAAAAAAACACGTGGTGCATAGTGTGCTGTCATTTGGAGACTCTGGAATTGTGTGACACTTATGAGAATAATGGGAGAGATAATTCTATACTAGCCATACTGTGCAAATTTCATTTGTAGGTTTCCTAGATAAAGAAAAGCAATCTTACCATCTTGACTTTGCTGGGGAAGACGAGCATTTGACTGAGGGTTTTATTCTTGTTCCAGTAGTTCTGTCATTCTTTTAGGGCTCATAATGAGTAAATGATAAGTAGAATTCTGATTTCTCCTGTTGTATTTTCACGGATTTTCTCAAATTTATACTTTTCATCCAACTCTTAAAAGTCGTCTTGGATAAAACATATTAATACAATATGGAAACAGCTACTTTGTAGAGAGAAATTCTATCAAGAAGTAATTATATGATGACCTCTCTCTTCCTCCACTCCCTGCAGAGGAAAATAATAATAAATTACTCTCCTGAGTAAAATTACTGGCAGTTTGAGTTTTGAGACAATTCAGACTACAGTTGAAAAGGAATGCTCAGCAGTTGATTTAAAAAATTGCCAGTGAAAAGTAGATGTTTTCTCAATTTTTGAAAAGGTACTTTCTTTTTCTATATTTCTGGCATCTCTGCCAGGCATATCCATCATTTCTCTGGTGGAATTTTTCCCTATGAAGTTCTTACCTAGTCTCATGACATTCAGTCCTTTCATCGGAAAGTTTTGAGTAATGGATCGTGGCAAGTGCCTATCAGTTACATCACGGTATCTTTTGGATGATTAGAACGTTTTCTATAAAGTGTCATTATCATTAATTGGAAAATGCTAAGGAATTCTTGTATATACAACAAAATGCCCGAGATCAGATGTGGTGATGTTCTAAATTATATTCAAGCTAAATGTTATCATTGTGCCCTCCATTATGTAAGTTTGTTTTCTTACCTTCAGGACAGCTGTACGGTTGAAGAAAGAAAGAAAAAAAAAAAAAAACAGGAAGAAAGGAAAGAAGGGAAGAGCTGACAATTATTACCTTATTTTTATTTTTATTTATTTATTTTTTGACAGGCAGAGTTAGACAGTGAGAGAGAGAGACAGAGAGAAAGGTCTTCCTTTTCCGTTGGTTCACCCCCCAAATGGCCGCAACACTGCTGCGCTGCGCTGATCCGAAACCAGGAGCCAGGTGCTTCTTCCTGGTCTCCCATACGGGTGCAGGGCCCAAGCACTTGGGCCACAGCAGAGAGTTGGACTGGAAAAGGAGCAACCGGGACTAGAACCCGGGGTGCCGGCACCACAGGCAGAGGATTAGCCTAGTGAGCCATGGCGCCGGCCTACCTTGTTTTTTATTATATGAGATGCCTGATAAAATTCTAGAGCAAGGATTTGAATTCTAAATGACTTTGCACTACTGTTTTCACATTCTAAATTCTCTACACATACTTAAATTATTTATTGAATTGTTTTTATTTATTTTTTTATTTTATTTTATTTTATTTTTTTTTTTGGTTGAAAGGAAGGGAGACACACAGAAAGATCTATCTCTGATTCACTCTCCAAATGCCTGCAGTAGATGGGGCTGGCCAGGCCTAAACCAGAAGTCAGGAATTTAATCCAGAATTCCCATGTGGGTAATAGGGATGTAATTACCTGACCATCACCTGCTATCCACAAAATGCTTAATAGTTGGAAGCTAGAATCAGAAGTAGAACCAGGGGGTGTCACAGGTATCACATATGGGTGCCAGTTAGTGTCCCAGCTGCTCCGCTTCTGATCCAGCTCCCTGCTAATTCACCTGGGAAAAGCATTAGAAGACGGACCAAGAATTTGGGCATCTGCCACCCATGTGGGACACACGGATGAAGTTCCTGGCTTTGGCCTGACACAGCACTGCTGTTGCAGCCATCTGGGGAGTGAACCAGTGGATCAATCTCTGTGCCTGTGTGTGTGTGTGTGTGTGTGTGTGTATGTATGTGTGTCCCTCCCTCTATCTCTGTAACTCTTTCAAATAAATAAATAAATAAATTTTTCCAAAAAAAGTAGAGCCAGTATTCAAACCAGGCATTCTGATAAGGGATGTGTGCATCAAGGCAGTGTCTGAACCACTGTGACAACACCTGCCGCACCCCTTCCCATTTTAAATTCTCTACTCAGAAGGCAAGCTCTCCCCGTGTTATGTCCAATTTAGAATAGTAGACTCTTTCAAGGGTCATGATGTATCATGCCTTAATTCCTAAAAGTTAGGTATTATGGACACCAAGGCAAATCCTTACTCTTACCCTAAAGCACACAGCTGGAAGAAAAAGGCCATTTCTATATGTACTCAATAGATACACTGCCAAAGGCAATCTCTTTGCCTCGAAGTTTTTCCAGATTTTAAATTGAGGCTTTCAATGCACAGATCCTCTCATTGATGAAATAGCAACTGTGACTGCAGCACGCGTATTTTTTCACTGTGAAAGATCTTGGAACAGGGTTACTGCCATTCTTGGATTGTGAAAAATGTGATTTTTCCCCCTATCTTCTACCTTACAAAAAAATGCTATTAGAAGCCTGAAAAGGCAGCTTTCTAATCCACACCACTTAAAATAGTTTTGGAATGAGTTGATTTTCTTTTGTATCCTCTCCTTTCTTTCTCTTTTGTGCTATTTATCAGAGAGATCACTAACTCCAGCAAATCTCACACATTCATCTTGGTGCTTATCAGTTGTATATACACCACTTCTATCCACACAAATAACCACACCAAGACCTCACAATCTTGGCTTTTGATTAACGTAGTTTTGAATTAACTTACTTTGGATTAATTTATGTTTGAACAAGATGAACTGTGTTTATGGTAAATGTCTGTTAGCAGAATAGAAAGTGAATTCCCTTTGAAACATAAAGACTCTAGGATGGGCATATGGCAAAACAATGAAGACACCACTTGGGACACCAGCATTCCATGTTGGTATGACTGGGTTTGAGTCCCAGCTTGGCTGCAGATGCCAGCTGCCTTTAGAAGCACCCTGGGAGGCAGCAGATGAGGCTCAAGTAGTTGAGTCCCTGGAGAACCAGATAGTTCCTGGATTCAGCCTGGCCTGGCCCCGCTGGTGTAGGCATTTGGGGGGTGAGGGGTGAACCAGCAGATGGGAGATTTCTCTTTTTCCCTCTCTCCTTCCTCCTCCTCCCTCTTCTCCTCTCCACCCCTACACCCTCTCTCCCTTTCTGCTTTTCAAATAAATAATAATTTTTAAAAGCACACAAACATACAAATTCTAAGGGAGAAAAGGCTATTTTTCTTTACAAACAAAGCACTAGCTTAGCTGTTAATTGTTCTCTGCTTCAGAGATCTGAATGTGTCCCCATCCTTCCTCATTTATGATCACACATATCTCAAAAACTAAATTTGGGCTGGCACCGTGGCTCACTTGGCTAATCCTCCTCTTGCGGCGCCGGCACTCTGGGTGCTAGTCCCGGTTGGGGCGCTGGTTCTGTCCCAGTTGCTCCTCTTCCAGTCCAGCTCTCTTCTGTGGCCCGGGAAGGCAGTGGAGGATGGCCCAAGTGCTTGGGCCCTGCACCTGCATGGGAGACCAGGAGGAAGCACCTGGCTCCTGGCTTCAGATCGGCACAGCGTGCTGGCCGTGGCGGCCATTGGGGGAGTGATCCAACTGAAGGAAGACCTCTCTCTCTTCTCTCTCTCACTGTCTATAACTCTACCTGTCTAAAAAACAAACAAACAAACAAACAAACAAAACTAACTTTGTTGTTTCCTTGGGTGGTTTCTATTTTTGAAAAACAATTGTTTCCTAGTTTTTCTTAATTCCCTTCTTAGGGAGTCCAGTTTGTCTTTGCTTGCCAGGGATATTTCCCTATTAGCACTGAAAATCCTGTGTCCCAGGAAGTCCTTAGTTAAAGGCAGACGAGGACAGTGGTCACTCAGGCTTTACTTCGTGGTCTTACGTTCATTATGGAAGTGTCATTTAGTGTTGCCACTGAGACCACTGAATCTAAACTAAGGCACACCAGTGGTAGCTCTTGAAGCAGCAGTCTGATCTGAGAAGTTGCTAGAAGTACAGATACTCAGAGCCGGCGCCGTGGCTCAATAGGCTAATCCTCCACCTTGCGGCGCCGGCACACCGGGTTCTAGTCCTGGTTGGGGCGCCGGATTCTGTCCCGGTTGCCCCTCTTCCAGGCCAGCTCTCTGCTATGGCCAGGGAGTGCAGTGGAGGATGGCCCAGGTGCTTGGGCCCTGCACCCCATGGGAGACCAGGAAAAGCACCTGGATCCTGGCTCCTGCCATCGGATCAGCGCGGTGCGCCGGCTGCAGTGGCGGCCATTGGAGGGTGATTCAACGGCAAAGGAAGACCTTTCTCTCTGTCTCTCTCTCTCACTGTCCACTCTGCCTGTCAAAAAAAAAAAAAAAAAAAAAAAAAAAAAAAAAAAAAAAAAAAGAAGTACAGATACTCAGACCACACCATGTAATAACAGAATCACACACTTTGGTGTTGGCCTCTTAATTGTTGGATCATAGGAGAGTCAATGAAACAGAAAAAAAAAAAGATTAAAAAACACCGTGTTTTTTAAATGATAATGGAGAAATAACAAGAATGGAAGACTAGGAGACAAAACTAGATAATTTACATTGATATGTCATAGCTATGTCAATTTGAACTTTAATGCCATATAAGGATATGCCCCAATGTTTGACAAACAGGCAGATGCCTTACAGACAAAATTGGATGACATTGTCTATATTTAAAAAATATCAATCATGTAGAAGATGCTGTTCTTGTTGTATTGTGCAGTATTTTTGTAGACTATAGGAGTAGGGAATATAATCACCATTGCCTTTTGGCAGGTAAGGCTCTGCCATGATGAAACGTGGAGGTAGCTTCCTCAGGTGAATACAATCAACCAACATCTCTGGAGTGTTAAGTTTGGCTGAGAAAACTTGCCAAAACTTCCATCCTAACATAAGTCCCTTCTTTATGGATTCCAAGGAGGGGAGAGAGGCCAGATTACTTGATAGAAAAAAAAAATTTAAACTTGAGGCTGGCTCTGTAGCCAGTGGGTTAAGCCACAGCCTTCAGTGCTAGCATCCCATATGGCCACTGGTTTGAATCCTGGTTGCTCCAGTTCTGATCCAGCTCACTGCTAATGCTCCCGGAAGGCAGCAGAAGATGTCCCAGGTAGTTGGGCCCTTGCACTCATGTGGGAGACCTAGATGAAGCTCTGGGCTATTAGCTTTGATCTGGCCCAGCCCTGGCCATTGTGGCCATTTGGAGAATGAGCCAACAGATAGAAGATTTCTTCCTCTATCTCTCCTTCTTTCTGTCTCTCTCTCTCTCTCTCTCTCTCTATATATATATATATATTTATATTTATATATATGTATGTATAACTTTGCCTTTCAAATAAATACATTATTTAAAAAAGAAAAAAATGTAAACCCTACTCAGCATATCTCTCTTAAAGTAGAGACTTTTTATTCCGAGAGAACCCAATTCAAGCCATAGGACCAGTCTCCTAGCTATTGTGGAAACAAGCAGTGTTTGAGGACACAGGTAGTGTCTCTAGGCACCTCTCAACTGCAGATGTGTCAATCACAGAGCACACACAGGTGCTAACATTTAGAATTAGGAAATTTTCCATAAAACTTATCACTCATCGTTTTGTTTTTGGTGATAATCACAGCATGTGGTATAACCGGACATGTCCCTAACACTGCCATGTTCAGTTTGCCTACTTCCCTTATTTACATCTTCTCCCTTTCCCTGTTGGCTATGTGGAGTATGAGGGCACCACAGAGTATGCCTGCTTTTACATGCTGAAAACCCAGTTCACATCAAGTCTATTTTGAGATCAAGGACATTTCAGAGAGGTAGAATCTGAAGATATAAGGTCGATCTCAGCTTCGGTTGGCCAGCTGTGGGCTCTGCTTAACTCCCTGTGAGGAACTGGACACCCTGTGGAGACCTCAGTACTGCAGGACTCTCTGCTCTGTCTTCCTGTTTGGCAGGATTCTCCTGCCTCTTCCACTTCTCATTGTCTCCATTCTCTGTTATCTGATCCAAGTCAATCCTTCTTTAATCTAGCCCCGCCCACCACCTCCCTCTTAGGACTTTTGCAACCATGATCTCACCTGGCAAGCTGATTTGCTAATCTGGTTACCCCAGAATTTGAGTAGTTGATAGGAAAAGTCCAAATTTTGGATAAAATTATCCTATGAAATGAACAGAGAGAGACAGAGATTGAGAGAGGGAGAGACAGATCTTTTATCTACTGATTCACTTCCCAAATGTCTGCAATGGGCAGAGCTGGGCCAATTGAAAGCAAGGAGCCAGAAATTTCTTCTAGGTCTCTCACATGGGTGCAAGGCACTTTGGCCATTTTCTACTGCTTTCCCAGGCACATTAGCAGGGAGCTGCACTGGAAGTGGAACAGCTGAGACTCCATCTCAAATGCTTTTTTATCAGAATAATTTGTTCTAAGTGTTCAACAGTTAACCACTTTTTTCTGTGTATGAAATCTAATCTTAATATAACTGCCTCGAACAAACTGTAATGTGGACACTTTTAAAAAAAAATCTCTGAAGTTTCAGTTTGATGATTGTGTTTTGTAAGTTTTTAGCATAGCTTGTCTTTCTATAATTTCTAATACATATAAGATAACCTGTGTCCATCAAGGAATGAAGGAGATGTAGTAAATATACACAATAGAATACTCAACAGCCATAAAAAGGATGAAATCTTGTTATTTGCAACAACATGTATGTTGCAGCACACACACACAGGAACTCAGTCTTTATACTGTGGTCTTTGGAACATCCACTTCAGCTCCCACTTCCTAGTCCTGTAATTTCCATTTGCTTACTTGATTACTGAGTCTCATAAAAAAGTTCTTACATGACCAAAATCATAGAAATCTAAAGGGCCTTTTATCCCATTGGCTTGGGAAATGTGTAACCCTAAACAGTAGAAGGAAAGGGCAGGTGTTTAGTAGGTTAAGATACCAGTTAAGGTACCCCCATCCCAACCAGAGTACCTGTGTTCAGTAACCACCTCCAGTTCCTGCTAATGTGGCCCCTGGGAGGCAGTGCAGATGGCTCAAGTAATTGTATTCCTACCACCACTGAGACCTGGATTGAGTTCCCAGCTTCAAGTAGCCATTTAGGAAATGAACCAGTCTCCTTCCCTCTCTCCCTCCCCCCCCCCCTTCCCTCTCTTTCCCCTCTCCTCTCTCTCCCTTTCTCTTTACTCTCTCCCAATTAAAAAAATAAAAGAGTACAAAGCAGATCTCCATGCACAGGCAGGCCCAGGCATGGACTATTGTGCTCAATAAATGTTGGTTAAAGTAAATAGAATTGATAGAAAAGAAACTGCCAATAATAATTTCCAAAGATATGTGCTTTGTTTCTTTTTATGGTCATGAAGCATCTTTCTAGACTTTAGAATGTCAGCATGTTTAAGAGGAAGCAGATGTTTTACTCACTTGATAGCAAATTTGAGTGAGACAGATTCATACAGGGAAAAAAAAGTCAGATGCGATTCTGAGGCCTCAGTCTTCAGGAAAGCATGATGAGCACTTGGGGTCATAACATTAATTACTGTTAGCTAGGAGGAAGCTTAAATAACTCCACCTGTGGTTTTTCCACTGAGCTTATGAAGCTGTAACTAGAGGAATACACTTCGTACTTAAACACGTAACTTGGCTGCTCTACATTGGTTATCCAGAATTCAAGTTGTTGATATTTTCTGGAATGCATTCCTATGCTTTGTGGATTTTTAAAAAGTATTTGCAGTGTTTTTTTACAAGATGAGGGTCAAAAATGGGCTATTTGGAATACTGACACATTTCCTTTCATCCTCAATGAAAGCCCCATTGCACAAAGTATTAGCAATCTGTTTTGATGCCAAAGCCAAATAGTGACAGTTGCAATAATGAATATTTGCTACAGGGTGCTGGCGGGAAAATGGCGCAGAAATACAAGCACAAACCATCTCAATCCTTTTTCTTCCCATTGAATCTCACTCATTATTTTCAACTCCCTGTCACATATATTGTGCCTGGAGTCATTGGCTGAATAGTGCAAAGGAATCAGAATCAGCCTTTGGGAAAAATGAAGAAAAGTGAATCATTATCCTACTTTCTCATCTTTTGGAGAGGTGAGGAAAGGTGCAATGAAGAGAGCTATGGTTTATTTTTACCGCTTTGCACAAGAGGTTATCTGGGAACTGTCGATTTTCCCTTTCTCCTCTTTTAAAAATGATTTGATCAATATAGTATTTACAGAAATGGATGATTAGCTGTACATGATTAGCTTGGGTTGTGTTTAGTTTCATTTTAAGTCAAATGTTCAAGATGCTATCTTCAGAATGCATAAAATATCATGACTAATTCAAACTCTTTTACCAAAAAATCTAAATTTTAGTAATAAAAATTAAATGAAGAACAAGTGCAGCTGAGTCAGATTGTGGTTTTTCAAATCGTCATGCTGCCTGACAGCTATGGCATTAGGCAAGTTTCCAAATTTCTGCATACCTCAATTTCTTCTTAGGTCGGGATAAAAATAATGTGCACTTCTTGAGTTTTAGAGGCGTTCTGTGACTTCATATCTGTAAGTGCTTTAATAGTTTCTTTTAATAAATATTTTTTGAGTGTCTAGTCCATGTCAAGTATAAATGCAAGCATATAGCAACAAAGCCAGATTAAGAGTTACTGAGTTATAATTACATTATTATTTCAAGTCATTTCAGGTTGTCTCATAAACTACTTTGCCACTAAGTGCATGATCTATATTTACCAGCTTTCTTATTCCCAGTGGCTTAGAATAGAACTTAACACAAAATAGCTGTTTAATAAATGCTGATGGAATGAAGTTTGAGTCATTGCAATATAGGAAGACAAACACTAGTCTTGGAATTAGGATATGAAATGTCAAGTCGAAATTTCTATTTTAGAGCATTTTTATGACCTTGAATTTTTTTTAAAGAATTGTTTATTTATTTGAAAATCAGAGTTACACAAAGAGAGAAGGAGAAGCAGAGAAAGAGAGAGGTATTCCATCTACTGGTTCACTCCCCAATTGGCCTCAATGGCCAGAGCTGCACCCACCCGAAGCCAGGAGCCAGGAGCCAGGAGCTTCTTCCATGTCTGCCATGTGGGTTCAGGCGCCCAGGTAGTTGGGCCATCTTCTACTGCTTTCCCAGGCCACAGCAGAGAGCTGGATCAGAAGTGCAGCAGCTGGGGCTAGAACTGGTGCCTGCTACACCACAGTGCTGGCCCCGTGACCTTGAAAAATTTAGTGAAACTTCATTAAGAATCAAGAAAACTAATAAAACCACACTAGGCCATTGCAATTCAAATGAGGAACTATTTGTTGACTGACTATAATTCTATTTTTCTTAAATTTAATAAACCTTAATTTTTAAAGTTTTTTATTTATAAAAAAGTGTAATATAACCTATACCCTACACATAGTTCCTTTATTTTTTTAAGATTTAATTTTATTTATTTGAAAGACAGAGTTACAGAGAGAGGTAGAGACAGAGAGAGAGGTCTTCCATCTGCTGGTTCACTCCCCAGATGGCTGCAACGGCCAGAGCTGTGCCGATCTTAAGCCAGGAGCCAGGAGCTTCTTCTGGGTCTCCCATGTAGGTACAGGGACCCAAGGACTTGGGCCATTTTCCATTGCTATTCCAGGCCATAGCAGAGAGCTGGATTGGAAAAGGAGCAGCTGGGACTAGAACCAGCGCCCATGTGGGATGCTGGCACTTCAGGCCAGGGCTTTAACCTGCTGCACCACAGTGCCGTCCCCCTTTATTGTTAACATCTCACCGTACTATGGTACATTTGTCACAACTAATGAACCATTAGCAATATGTTATTATTGACTAAAACCCATACATATTCAGGGTTCTTAAGTTTTTATCTGATGTCCTTTTTTTTTTCTCTCTCTCTCTCTCTCTCCAGGATCCCACATAACAGTTAGTTGTGCCTTCTTTGGCTTCCCTAAACTGGTCCTTAAATTTAAGTTTACTTATCTTATTCTAATGCCTAGACAGGAATTATGGGCACTTAGGACAGGGTGAGAGGGAACCACAGAGATAATTCTTATCACTTCGTATCAAAGAAAGGGACACAGGGCCGGCACTGTGGTGTAGCAGGCTAAGCCTCCGCCTGTGGCTCCCGCGTTCCATATGGGCACCAGTTCTTGTCCTGGCTGCTCCTCTTCAGATCCAGCTGTCTGCTTATAGCCTGGGAAGGTAGTACAGGATGGCTCAAGTGCTTAGGTCCCTGCACCTGCATGGGAGACCTGGAAGAAGCTCCTGTCTCCTGGCTTCAGATCGGCCCAGCTGTGGACATTATGGCCATTTGGGTAGTGAAACTCCCTGTCACTTCCTCTTTCTGTCTGTAACTCTAACTCTCAAATAAATAAATAAAATCTTTAAGAAAAAAGAAACATGTTGTTAACACAATCACACATTTAAGGTTCTAGTTTAATGAGTGGGTAAGCATGGTATGTAAATGGTCGTTGAATGAACCGTATTAAGGGAAATCTGCTGTATGTGCCTTTGTGTACAATATATAGAGCAGTCAGTTTTCTTTGAATAAGGCACAATCTTCAAATATATTTACCTTACTTTTCTGGTTTCAAAAGAGCCCCTTTATCACTCATCTGACAAATAGATGAAAAATCTGTGTCTGGTTATAAGGTTTTGTAACCCTAATTTTAAGGAGTCGAGGTCTGTATATTAAATTTAAAATGAAAGCTGCAACTTTGAATTTCTTTCAGCTTAACTGCAAGCTTAGAACATAACATATCTGTGCTTGCTATACCACAAAGTAGAAGCGCTGGATGTTAAGCAGTTTGTTATATTAATTCCCCTAAGCCTGTCTCACTCAAGGAACTTGCCTTAAGGAATGTCAGTGTTTGACTCAGCCATCGGCAAAAGGAATCTGATGTCTCTAATCTTACGGCGTCTTTGGTATAAATGTACATTATCCTCTGGGGTCAGGAGAAACACTAATAAAGCTGTCACAGAGACTGGAAGATCCATAGTTTTGTTTATTCTATACTTTTGCTAACAAATTTCACCATAAATAGGAAAATTCGCTTAGGATTACTGTGATCTATGCCATGTGCCATTTTCAGATCATGACATAAAATAAACATGTCAGTCAAGAAGGAAAGTTATTAGAAGGCAGGTATTACTAGGAAAATCTTTACCATGGTAGCTTTCAATGAAATAAATACCCACTGCATCACACTGTGGCTTCAGTGTGTGGCCACACTGAGATTAAATATAATATCTGTGTTTACGCTTGTCACTCCCCATACAGCTGCTTATAAGAACACTTCAGTGGTTTTAGCCCACTGCTGCTTCTGACCTTACTGTGGAGAATCAGTCATGGCCAAGAGCATCATTCACAGCATTTTTTTTTTTCCAAACTCCTGATTCCATGAAATATTTTGCCCTGATTCACTCTACAAGGGTGCTTCCAAAAAGTTTATGGAAAATGGAATTGAAAGATAAGTTTATTTTGCTGCAAAATAATTTTGAAATCTATGCAGGTTTTTCTTTATATTCATTTTCCTTGAACTTTTTGAAGACTTCCTATAAACTTCTTGTCTGACCTTGGGAAATTTCCTTACGTTCTGGAATTTCCTGTTTTACAGCTGCAAAGGCTGAATTAGGTTATTTTGTAAGCATGATTTTTTAATTTGCTGCTATGGTCATTTATTAACCATTCATAGGCACATACACATATATATTTAAAAAATCATTTGTTTTACTGGAGACAGTTAACAACTAAAGGACCCTCTTAAAGTTGTAATATTTTTCTGCCATCTCTGGATTTTCAGAGATATCTGGGTGTTATGTGATGTTTTAATAATGGAAAGTTAGCAGGCAAGTAAAACTTCAGTGTCCAAGGGAATAAATGCATAAAAATAGCAAAACTTGGCATTAACGAAATTGTATTTTTTTCTAGTGATGAGACACTAATTTTCGGTGTGATTTTTTTTTAAACATTATTGGTAAATATTTTTTATAACAATGACTGAGACTTACTTACGATCTTCCCAGCTAAATGAGTGATTAAGGGTGTGTGAAGTGTCTGGTGAAGGAAGCGAGATCCGGATGAATCCTTTTGTACAGCAGCCCCTCCCAAAGGCCCGTGTCTCTTCTTATTTCTTACTTTATATGTAGGAATGTGGCGATACAGGACCTCTTCCTGTGTTCCCACCCCTACAGCTGTACCAAAGGGGACACCCGAGGTAAAAGGCAGCCTGTACCTGCAGTCAACCCTTCATAATACGAGCTAATGAGAAGCAAGTGTTCATGGAGACCACACCTCCTTGCAGGCATGCCACTGTTCTTTATATCCGCTGGCCAACCCATGCACCAAGCACATTTCAGTGCGTCCTTAAATAGCTGTAACAGCACTTAGAATGACATATGGAATGACAGTTCCAAGTGCAGCTGCAGCTGGAAAAGTTCGCATAGGGCGATAAGGAACCAATTGAGGGTCACAAATAAGAACATTAAGAGTAGGTAGGATCTGAGTGTAGGGCTTATCTGAAATCCATTACTGGGGTTGGCAAACATCACTGACATGGTGATTGGCGTCCTTGGGAGGAGAGCTGTGTGAACCCAAGTGAAGTTAGGTCAGAGTAGTTTCACTTTGAAGGCTAATCTCTCCAGATTCAGTATCAGACTTTGGAGCCAGGAGGTTGTAGGGTTACAGTGCATCAACAATTTCCTGGTCATCAAATTCTTGGAATGATGTGATGTTAGCATGGTATGATCAGTCTGTGAATTCCTGGTGAATTGTGGCTATTTGGGTATTTGTACCAGCAACTTCTCGTACACAGCCTGATAAAGAACATATTTAATAAACATTCCGTACTAGAATTCCTGTAATTTTGATATTGATGATTTTTGTGCCTAGTGTTGAATTATAACTCCCGATAGAGTAATGATTTTCTGAACTGCTGATCTAGACAAAGCAATTGTGACATTAAGAGTCCCATATGTTTTTCATAAGCAAATACAAAAGTATCTTTACTTGTGTTTCATTCAACAGATGGAATTTAGAAGTCAAATAGACAAGTAGTAAGGAAAAAGAAAAAATGTATTAAAAGCATTTATCCTCTATGATAATTTTAAAAACCTATCTTTGTAGAAATACATTATACAACATATAATACATTGTAACCATTATTTTATTAAGGCCACATGTTAACAAGAGAAATTTGTGGGTATATTTATTTACCCCACAAATTATTTGTAAATACTCTTTGTGCATATTTTGAAGAATTGTTTGAATGTTTTATTTCAATATGTGAATTAGGTGTGGTCAGCTTATAAATTTCCTTATGAAGTGATTGATACAAGGTTGGCAAGCAGCAGTTGCAAGCTATTCTTAACATTATTAGCAGAATCCAGTATTAGTGATACATTTCCAAATAGGGAAACTAATGCCATTGTCCCCCTCTCCTTTCTTGTGCTATTTTGAATGCAGACAGTACCGCAGGGACACCAGCAATATCAACGACGACAACTGTGGAAATCCGCAAAAGCAGTGTTATGACAACTGAGATCACCTCTAAAGTGGAAAAAAGCCCCACGACAGCCACTGGCAATAGCTCATGTCCTTCCACGGAGACGGAGGAAGAGAAGGCAAAACGGCTCCTTTACTGTTCGCTATGCAAGGTTGCTGTCAACTCCGCCTCACAGCTGGAGGCGCACAACAGTGGTGAGATGCAGCAATTTCTTTTCTGTCTCAACAGCTCTGCAATTATCTTCCTCTGAATAGATTAGATATTTTGCAGCAGGGGACAAGGGGGTGGCGAAAAACTGGCAATTATTACATGGAATTCATTAATCATTAAAAAATAAAAGTGACAAGCCAAGTGTCATTTATGGCAGGGAACGATTTCCAGGGCTTGCAGGCCATGGAGTGTGTGTGTGTGTGTGTGTGAGTGCGCGTTACTTAACGTCAGGAGATATGATAAGATAAAATTCTCAAGTGCGTTTTGCATTTTCATAATTCCTATATTGTTTATGTATTTCTGTGCACTCACATCTACAGGAAGTATCCTAGAATTGTACCATAATATTGCTGCAATATATGGCTGCGTAACTCCACACACCCTTTTGGTTAAAACCCCTCTATTATGATAATTATATCAAATCATATTATCTGTGTTATAAGTCTGTGTGATGAAGACCAGTAAACTCAAGAAAGTCTATATTACACACAGCAGTTGAGCGACTGATGTATGGTCTTTACATGGAACTTGAGGGTTCTCAAAGAGTTAATAGAGATGGAATTAAAAGATGAATCTATTCTGGTGCAAGAAATTTTGAAACCTATGAATGGGGTTTTTATGAACTTTTTGAAAATCACCTGTATGTATAGATTTCCAAATTTTTTGCACCAATATAAGCTTATCTTCTAATTGCATTTTTCTTGAGCTTTTTAAAGTGCATTATGTTAGATTTTCTGTTCCCAACAACTTAAAGTCATTATTTTTCATTTCAATGAGATTCAGATAAGAAAGAATACATGACCAGGTAAGTGATAGAACCATGATTTAAGCCCAGTCTCAAACTCCAAATTTTAATAGCAGAATATACTGAAACACAAACATGCCAGAATAAACTGCTTTCCCAATATATTTTTGGGCCATTCAGCTGTTCTTTTTGTTGGGTATGTGTGTGTCTGTGTGTATCTTTCACTAAAACACACGCCCTGTGTATATATATGTATGTATAGATATAATGGATATGTATTATGTGTACAAAAATATCACATACCTCTCTCTCCCTACACACACACACACACACACACACACACCCCAGATTTTCTGTAAAGTCCAGTGTCATTGCCAAGCTGAACTTTCCTCTGAGAGACAGGGTTCATTGCCAAGATTCTGTCAGCAGCTATGATAGAAGATGAATCATTTGTGAATCATGCCCCAAGCTTATACTGCAGCTGTATGTTGAGTCACTGACCAGTCATTTGCTGTACTAGTAATTTGCAAATATTGACTTCAAGACTCCAGGGAGTAATTGCAGATAGAGAACAATTCCTTCAGCACATATCTTCCCTCTAGCATATAACATTAGCTGTAGCTGGAAAGAATTCATGAGTTCAGGGACTGAGAAACACAGAAAAGCATCTGGCCCCAAGTCAGAATCCGCACTATGCAGATTTGCCACATGTTTACTTGTGCAAATCCATTTCTTACTGTATGTAAGAGGCTTGTGTGTATGTGCACATCATGGGAAGTCCACTTATTCCTCAAGAATTCTTGATCTTTTTTCGTAGTGATGAAAAAACACATTCATTTTGAGGAGGGATCAAATAAACCATGCACTTTGAGGCCAGGGTTCATTTATCAAGAATTTGAGAGTCCTTGAATTCTTATCAGAAACATCGAAAGAATGTAATGTATATGAATGAAACTGACATTTTGAGGTTTGATTATTATTTACAGCCTTCATCTCTACTGTTGAGAAACAATTTTTTTCTTCTATTTGTTGAATTCTTTATTTAGCAGAGGGTTAAGCTGGTGATTATAAAATAAACTGAAAGTGTGTCATTATAAAAATCAGGAGAAAAAATAAGGCAGGAAGGAGTCCGGGGAGTTGAAGGAGGTGAATGGCTGTCACCTCCTTCTTGGATCCTAATATAGGAGTCTTCCCAGAGAACCTTCACCTCCTCCGAGGGCTGCAGACGCTCCCTCGGCTGCCCCGGGGGTCTCCTCATCCCCTTAATTCCCTCTCTGCATCAGAGATCTTTTTCTGTTTGGAAACCGCCCACCCCGACATTGTGGGCCTAATGACTAGCTCGCTGTGTCAGGACTACTAGAGTCAGCAAAGGAAAAAAGGAAAACACACAAGGCCGCCTCTGTCTGCTCCCTTTGACCTCCGGAGTCAGCTCTGTTATTTGTAACTGCAGTAGTGTTGAGAGGCCCATTATGTCGGGGACTTTCACTAGATGCAGATGAATGTGATACAATCCTGCCTGCATCCGAGCAACCTGCTGTCCACACACTGACTTCCTCTGGGGTGAGTGTGATGAGAGAGGCTCCATATGTGCCTACTCTCCTGCCAGGAGCCGGGCAGCAGTAGCCAGAGTCATCGCAGGATTACTGCGATGTGTTGCTACTCAGATTCTCACAGAAGCAGACTCTGAGACAAGGATTACAGGGCAAATTGTTTTTGTTTTGTTTTGTTTTGTTTTCATAGAGGTGAAGGAAACAGATTAGAGGACCAACAAGATCCATCATTTAGCCAGTTTCCAACCTAGGCAACCAGAGCCTACCAAACAAAACCTTTAAGGTCATGACCCATGCTCTGTTTCACTGTTATGTGTATTTTTTTAAAATATAGATTTATTTATTATTTGAAAGGCAGAGTGACAGAGAGAGGGACAGGAGGAGAGAGAGAGAAAGAGAGAACGAGCGAGAACACTCCCATCTGTTAGTTCACTCTCCAAATGACTGCTATGGCCAAGACTGAGCCAGACTGAAGTCAGGAGCCTTGAATTCCATCCAGATCTCCCACATGGGTGCTGGGGCCTATGTACTTGGGCCGTCTTCTGCTGCTTTCCCAGGTGCTTTAGCATTGAGCAGGATGGGAAGTGGAGCAGCTAGGACTTGAACAGGCACACAAATACAGCTGCCCACAATGCCAGCCCCAACGTCTCACTGTTTCAAAGATAAAAACTGCAGCTGGCTACATAGAATGCCAGAGTTGAATTAATCTCAGTGGTCCCTACATCGGTTGTTTGGAATATAGCCCTACAGTGTTTCTGGGGCATTGTTCTTCCTCTGACATTATTTAAAGTGCCCAGCTCGTGTGCAAGAGGAAAGCTCATTTAATTGTTGTTTCCTCAACTCACCTTGAGGCACCCTCTTACTGTCTGCACTCAGGGAGCACCCAGTCACTGCCTCACTGCCCTCTGCAGGCACCACTACCCTCCAACGTGACTCAAAGGAATGTTCCCTCTTTCTTCCAGGGTCAGGTGTTAGGAAACCTCTGGGAAGGCTGGGTTGTGTTTTCTTTTATTTATTTATTTTTTGTTTGTTTGGCAGGCAGAGTTAGACAGTGAGAGAGACAGACAGAGAGAAAGGTCTTCCTTCCATTGGTTCACCAGTGGCAGCCACGGCCGGTGCGCTGTGCCGATCCGAAGCCAGGAGCCAGGTGCTTTCTCCTGGTCTCCCATGCAGGTGCAGGGCCCAAGCACTTGGACCATCCTCCACTGCCTTCCCGGGCCACAGCAGAGAGCTGTAGTAGAAGAGGAGCAACCGGGACAGAATCTGGCGACCCAACCGGGACTAGAACCCGGGATGCCGGCGCCGCAGGCAGAGGATTAGCCCTAGTGAGCTGCGGCACCGGCCGCAGGTTGTGTTTTCCAGGCAACCTGTTTATAGGCCAATTTTGATAGAAGCAGCCAGGCTGCAGGTGGGGAGATACTTATCCTGCATCTGAGTAACAATTCTAAGGATTTTTTTTTTCCTCTTCAGAAGCATATTATGTAGAGACAGGAAATACAATCTGTAACATGGAGTGTAGAATTAAGCACCTATGGACTGCCCCTGGGAACCCAATGATTTTTCTTTCAAACACGTTCGTTTTTAAATCTTGAAAAATGCATTCTGAGCTATAAACAACTGACCACAAGCAAATTTGGGGAATAAAATTTCCATTCACCACCGTTTGTTGTATGATCCAATAGAATGGACTGCAAGTGATCAAACCTGATTTTGAAATTAATGGAAAATCAATTAATACTGAATAATTAGATATGCAAATTTTTATGTGAACTTGAGCAAGGAGATAATGTTTTCCATGTCTTTTTCTCTCCCTGTCCCTCAGTCTTTCTGCCTTCAGTGGAATTAAGAGGTCATGTGGCAACATTTACAGATCCAGCATGATGCCACAATAATTAGTATGACCACAGCTGCTGGATTTATTTAGGGGTCAGTTGTATTATTTCATTTGTTTTTTGTTTTTCTTTTTCACCATTTGAGGTGACAGTTAATTGATCTGTGCTCCATGACATCTACATCCAAGAGTAGAACACAGACATTCTTGTTTTGATTTTTTGAAGTGAAGTAGCTCCTCTGAACTAACTAGCAGAGTGCACAAAGTTATCCAAGAATGTTTAAAATACCTTAGGATGTGGGGCAGGTGTCGTGGTATAGTAGGTTAATCCTCAGCCTGTGGTGGCAGCATCCCATATGGGCGCTGGTTCTAGTTCTGGCTGCTCTGTCTCCAGTCCAGCTCTCTGCTGTGGCCTGGGAAAGCAGTGGAAAATGGCTCAAGTCCTTGGGCCCCTGCACCCGCATGGGAGACAAGGAAGAAGCACCTGGCTCCTGGCTTCAGATTGGCGCAGCTCTGGCCATTGCGGCTATTTGGAGAGCCAACAGAAGGAAGACCTTTCTGTCTGTCTCTCCCTCTCACTGTAACTCTAACTCTCAAATAAAATAAATAAAATCTTTAAAAAAAATACCTTAGGAGGACATTGTCCTTTCACAAAATCCAGAATTCCTCTTGGCATTTGCATGCTATAGACACAGATGTTAACAAAAGATGTGTTTTGTTTTTCCTGTAATGAAACCCGCCCCCCTCCCCACTTCAAAGATCCTAGTAGGCAATGATTTGTTTAGCTTATTTTGATGGTTTTCTCTATCCAATTACAAAATAAACCTTTTTTAAAAAAGTCAGAATTATAGAGAGAGAGAAGGAGAGGCTGAGAGAGAGAGAGCGAGAGCGAGGTCTTCCATCTGCTGGTTCACTCCCCATTAGCTGCAATGGCTGGAGCTGCACCGATCCAAAACCAGGAGCCAGGAGCTTCTTCCAAGTCTCCCATGCAGGCGCAGGGGCCCAAGCACTTTGGCCATCTTCTACTGCTTTCCTCGGCCATAGCAGAAAGCTGGATGGGAAGTGGAGCAGCTGGGACTTGAACCGGCACCCATATGGGATACTGGCACTGCAGGTGGTGGCTTTACCCACTATGCCACAGCACCAACCTCCTTCCTCCATCAAAAACAAAACAAAAACAAAACACCAACTTTGAAGCATTTTGTAGTTGAAGCTTAGCACAAATTTGGGCAGATATTTCTGGTAATCACTAAGTAGCAGCGTCGATAATTTTCACTAAACTCATTCCAGTTTTTGATCCCTTGATGGAGTTTATTCTATCCCTCACTGAGCTTTAGTATACACAGAGAAGACTACTATGAAAGAGCACATTAAATTACATTTTGAAATGCTTAGAGACTTATAAACAAAAATAGCTCTACAAGGAGAAAGAGATTGACTAAAATTCATCAAGCTCATGGGGCAATGAAGAATAATGCTGAAAACTACTAATGCATTTAACATAACAACCAGGAAATCAAAGAATTTCCTTTTCTTTCTTTTTTTTTTTAAAGATATATTTATTTACTTGAAGGAGTTACACACAGAGAGAAGGAGAGGCGGGGATGGGGCGGGGTGTCTTCCAATTGCTGGTTCACTTCCCAGTTGGCTGCAACGACTGGAGCTGTGCAGATCTGGAGCCAGGAGCCAGGAACTTGCTCCAGGTCTCCCATGTGGGTGCGGGGGCCCAAGGACTTGGGCCATCTTCTACTGCTTTCCCAGGCCATAGCAGAGAGCTGGATCGGAAGTGGAGCAGCCGGGTCTCGAACCAGCGCCCATAAGGGATGCCGGTGCTTCAGACCAGGGCATTAACCTGCTACCTCACAGTGCCGGCCCCACAGAAATTTCCTTTTCTACAACTCAGAAAATTAAGGCACAAAGAAACTTATGCTCACTAAGCTAACGATTCAAATCTGAAACACTCCTTTAAGTCAGTCAGGTGTGGTTGGTGTTTATGTCATTGATATTAAGGTTCCAAAATTATCAGCCATGCCTACCCAGCACCTATAATGGTAAATCTGCAGTTTGATTGGAGATAAAAGGAGAGACCACCCTATCCCAATTCTGTTCTTGTGCCTTCTTTAAATTTTCTGCAAATGATAAAGCAACAGTCAAGCCTCATAAGCCTTGTTCCACCTCCCCCTGCAATACATTTTTGAGTACTACAGCAGTACTATCTTAGCCATTTAATTTTTTTTTTATTTGACAGAGTTAGACAGTGAGCGAGAGAGACAGAGAGAAAGGTCTTCCTTCCATTGGTTCACCCCCCAAATGGCCCCTACCGCCGGAGCTACACCAATCCGAAGCCAGTAGCCAGGAGCTTCCTCCTAGTCTCCCATGCGAGTGCAGGGCCCAAGCACTTGGGCCATCCTCCACTGCCCTCCCTGGCCACAGAAGAGAGCTGGACTGGAAGAGGAGCAACCGGGACTAGAACCCAGTGCCCACATGGGATGCTGGCGCCGCAGGCGGAGTATTAGCCAAGTGAGCCACGGTGCAGGCCCCAGCCATTTAAATTTAAATAAATTTCAACTTCAGTGGTCTCATTTCAATGGCTCAAGAGCCACCCATGGCTAATGGCTACTCGGTTAGCCCTGAGTCTAATGTACTAAAGCTATAATTCACAAGTAATATGTTTGTGGGGTTGGGGTTGTGATAGTAGAGAATTTGGACTCTGTTACATCGCCGGCAATATTCAGGGTTATTTCACATTCGGTTATCTCTCACTTGTTTACCACCACAAAAAGTGACTTCAGAGATATGGCAAAATGCATTTTCCGGCCAGGCAGTTTTTCAGGATTGTTCTTGTGGTTTAGCAGGTAACACAGTGGAAGGCTCTACCCCTGTTACTTTTCCTGCCCATGCCTCATATAAAGTCGTTGGTGTTCAGAACATTTCAGGACAATGAAACAAGGGAATGTGTTGGTGGTGAGGGTATGGGGCTTGAAGTGGAGGACTGGGTAGTTTTTCACTTTTCACCTTACACCTTTTTGTACTTGAATTTTCTATCAAAAGTGTCTGCCACTTTCATTTAAAAATTTAAAAAGTAAAGCTAGTTTACATAAAGAGGAAACAAAAACAGATATTATCAGTCACTAAGACAGTATCATACACCAATTACACTACAGCATTGTGAATAATTGGTTTATGTATTGGTTACTGAGTGTTAATTTTGTGAGGACGTTTTTGCTAGACTCTCTTGGGGCATGCTTCACACATGGCATGCTTCAGGCTCTTAAGGCCTTGTTTAAGGTGATGAGAGGAGTGCCCAAGGGTATTGTGGAGTACATGTTTAAAGTAACAGGGAAAGCCCCCATCAGTGTTTTCCAGGCATATGGATAAAAGAGACTTGCTACATGCCTCATATTCCCCCTCACCTGCTGGGATTTCAAGGGTTATGTCCATGTGGATGCCATACGTGTATCTCTTTCAAGTCAACCCTTGGGTTGGGTCCCTCAGCCTGCAGAGTTCTCTGGGATTCCTTTGGCTTTCTGGGTGTATCTTGTGGGTTGTCTCTCACCCCATCACTGTTTCATAGCTTTCCCTCAGGGGCCTTTTCTAATGTTAAAAATGAAATTCTCCTTTCCTCTGTGTTTTAGATCTCTCCTTTCCCTTTTCAGTTCCTCTGCAAATTGCACTTTAGCTACATTACTGGCATGTCTGCGAATTAGTTTCAATCAGAGAACTTACAGGAATAACTCAATTTTTGCTCACTTGGGGAATTACTTGGGAACCTGATACCATGGATGCCATTAAGTGTGCTGATATGTTGATAAAATAGGTCAAAATGTTGTTCTATGAGGCAAAAAACAAACCGAACTAACATGGAAAACAACATACGATAAAGGAAGTTAGGGTAAAACAAGGTTAACTTGACATTTAAAGATTTGAAAAAGAACACATGGAGGGCTTCGATGCTAATTACACATTTCAAGTACACAGAGTGGAGAGAACTTTGAGACAAACAAGTTAGAATATAACAAGATTATACTGAATAACATAAATGAGCACATAAAATCACCTTTTCACTTGGCTATTTTTATTAAGATTGACTACTTTTCCCCATTTTATCTGTAAGCTGAATTACTGAACTTGTCGATGAGAATGTAACTAAATTACTACTGGCAGTTGTAAGAGTTTGTTAATAATGTAGTCAAACAGTATGAGGTTTTTTTTCCAGGAGTTCCTGGAAACTATGCATTATATTTTAATCCCATTTTCCCCCTAAATTTTTGAAGTACCCTAGTATTATTTCATGGACACTCTGGAAAATTAAATTTGAGGGTATTGAAATTTATTTTAGGTAAGGGCACATTCTGCAGATCCTTCCCAGATAAAATTTCCTTATAATATTCATTCCTCTGTAATTTCCTTTGGAAGTTTATAAAGTTATTTATCACTTTGAATCAAGAGGCTTAAAAATACTCATATTCTTTGTCCATATGATATTACTTGTGAAAATCCATCCAAAGGAAACAATCAAATATGTGATACATATAATGAGTAGCATGAACATTTCAAGCTGATTATATAGGAAAGAAAAGAAATGATGTGAATTTCTAATATTAGATAAGTAATTAAATATATTCATGTTGAAAGTCTATGTTATCATTTAAAACAACGCACATTTCTAACAGTGTTTATAATTCCTCAGGTATTTTAGGCAAAGTCACTTTAGCTAAGTTATTCAAACTTTTAACAGTGGACATATTGAGTGGATGCTTGGTCTGCTGGTTAAGACACCACTTGGGACTCCTGCGTCCCACCTCGGCGTGTTTGGGTTGGAGTCCAGGCCCTTCTCCTGGATCCATCTTCCCGCCAGTACAGACCCACGGAGGCAGCAGGTGATGGCTCAGGGACTTGGAGTCCTGACCTCCATGTAGGAGATGCACATTTAGTTCCCAGCTCCCAGCTTTAGCTGGCCCAGCCTCAGCTGTTTCAGGTGTTTGGGGAATGAATCAATGGATGGGAGATGTCTCTCTCCTCTCTCTCTCTCCCTTTTCTCTTTCTCTCTCAATAAATAAATATATTTAAAAAATTAAAAATCTAAATGTATACATACAACTAGAAAATAAATAAGGAAGTAGTAATGACCATTATTATTTTTATATACTTGTTTCTGGCAGAATTATGATTTTGTTGTTTTTATTAGTTTCTTCAATTTTCCTAATGACCTAAAAATTTAGTCTTAATGAATGACTTATTTAATTATTTTTTTAAAGTCTTCCCAGTTTTCTTGCTCTTCTACCTTTCCTTTACTCCAGTACTTGACTTGAGAGTCAGCTAAAAAAAGGGAAGTTGTCAAGAGGATGGGGAGTGAAAGAGAGAACTAGCCCTTCCTCCCATATTACTTTGATTTTTAGAAATATGAGAGGAATACATACCTTGCTTTGAAAAAGTATTTAAAAACAGACAAAACAAGTAAAATCCGATACACCCAGGGTTTCTTAGAACCTTATAAATCTGCCAAATTTAAACTGTGTTTGGAGTATATTTCCCCTTTCAGAAATCTTGACGCTTCAAATGAAGGCCATTGTCAGAGTCAACTTTTCAGAAATGTCGAGAGGAAAATAGTCCACTTAGCTTCACGTAGACTCTTTCCTCAGAGGAGGAGGGAGTCAAGTGCAGAATCTGACTTGTGAGTGCCCTGCTGAGCAGTCACAGAGGAAGGCATGAGCTTTGCAAACTGTTTACACAGTGCTGAAACAGAGGTGACATCATTGGCCATTAAAAGGCCTTTTTAAGCATCATGATTCATTGACCTCTGCTAAGCAGAGAAGAGCATTAGGAGAAAAAAAAAGGCAGATGGGGGAATTTGAAAGACTCTAGTGAAAATCTAACTTTAGAAAAAACTATAAAAATAAAAAGGTAAAGTGGCTATGTGCAACTGAATCCAGATGTTTCAGAAATCCTTAGTGGATTTCTAGGGACTTAGAGATCCAAGTTCCAGGGCCAGCATTGTGGTGTAGCAGGTAAAGCTGGCTGCAGCGCTGGCATCCTATTTGGGCACAGGTTCAAGTCCTGACTGCTCCACTTCCAATCCAGCTCCTTGCTAAAGCACTTAGGAGTGTAGCAGAAGATGGCCCAGTTCCTTGAACCCCTGCACCCACATGCAGGGGGCCCAGCCCAGCCCCAGGGGTTGCAGCCATCTAGGGAGTGAACCAGTGGATGGAAGACCTCTCTCTCTGTCTCTCTCTCTCTCCCTCTCTCTCTCTCTCTTTCTCTCTGTAGCTCTGCCTTTGAAACAAATAAAATAATCTTTTTTTACAAAGAGGAATCCACATTCTACCTGCCAACTACTTCAAGTGGTTCCTGCTTCGTGACCACAGGCAACTAACTTAACCTTTTTAAATCTCACTTTGTTATCTCTGAAGTGGGAGTAATCACAGTACTTCATTCATATGGCAGCTGTGAGCAGTTCAGAATTTTAATACAGTATGTCTAATGTTTGAAGATCAATCAATATGAGCTCTAAATATCGGTAAGTGTATATTAGTGAATTCATGTTTTAACTCTCATAAATGAAAATGGTTTAAGGTTCTAATTTTATCTGTATTTGGAGGAAATACAGCAGCCCTTACAAAGCTATTCAAATTCCAAAATCTTGTAAAACTATCTAAATACTAATTATGATTGACAATCAGTTACTAAATGCTTGAGGTTGTATTATACAGAAGTCTCATGCCGTCTGATGAAGAGCAGCCCCAGAATCAGAGCCATTAGTTCTCCTCTAGTTCTTGCCGTGTTTTAAGCATGTATGTGTGTGTGCATGTGTCTATGCATAAGGCATGAATGGGTGAATATATTTAATTTTTTACATTATCTGGCTTCCATGGAGAGATTACACTGCAATCATAATTTCAATAACTCAATGATTTTGGGAGAGGATGGGTTTTCTCCAGTGTCCCCTTATGTCCCATGTCTACTGTTCTTTAAGGAACACCACATAGGTGTGACTTAGCTTACCAAGCATATGCCAAGGAGCATGTTACTTCTGGTATCTTTTCCTGCTACTGCTAAACCAGCTACTGGAGCCCCATCTTCCAGATTCCCTCTCATCTCCCTAATTCACCTGACACTCGATGTTGAGGCAAGCCATCCATGTCTGGCCTTTTTCTCTTCCCAGGCAAGATACATTACATAGATATTGTGCAGTGGGTTAACTCAGTGTTCTACCCTATCTGTATTCCAAACCTATGGAGTCTGAACTCCTCTAATTATAAAAGATATGAAACCAAAGTGAATCAGGAGCCATTCAGGGAAGTCAGGATGATAATTTATCTTCTGTTGCTTTCCCAAGTATTCATAAGCCAAACTAGCCTCACAAAATGCTTCTCAATTTGGCTGAAGGGGCTATGGGGTAAAGAAATTGTTTGATAAAATCATCTGTTGGGATGGTTCTTATTCCCTGGGACTGTTTTTCCCCGTGTCTCACTGTGAACCTTCAGATGAAGGGGCAAGCATCTGTGACTCCTGCAATACAGGGAGGATGGGCACCAGCAGAGCTCAGTGAGGGATCTCACAAACACCACTGGCAACAGTTCTGGAGCTTCATGTTTCAGTCCCTCCCATCTCCCTCCAAGACTCTGCCTTCCTTCTCTTTAACCTGCTGCGACAGGAACATTTTAATAGCCTTGCATAATAATATGGATGTTAAAAGTGGACATTCTATGTTGTAAGAACCTACGATTTTATAATATTGGACTCAGTAGTTCTCTGACCACTTTGAACGAGAGAAACCTATGGCTGTGCGCGTGCTTTGTGTTATGTATTTTCTCCTATTTAACAGATGTGCTCAGTATTCACCAGAGTGTCCCCTACATGACATCCTTCTTGATACGCAATTGTTCTGTTCTTATGCCTGCAGAACTGACGAACAATCTAATAAATGCAATTAGGAAGCAGAAACTACTAAAAAGGATTTGCAAAATAACTGGCAGAAATGATACAAATGATTATAAAAGAAAATTTCATACCAAATCACTGTCAGAAAGATAAATGTACTTATGAACTCTAAAAGAAAGGAAATTTTGAGCAACATTTGGGGAGAATATGGGACATCATGAGCTTTATATAACAATAGTGATCCAGCAAATACAAATATTGTTAACAATTGATAAGTAATGTTACATAAAATAGGTGGGACAGCCCACAAATGTTATTGGTTTATTAAAAATAGATATTAATTTGTAGTATATCTACTTTGACTATGAGCTGACCTCTCATTTTATTGGTCCTTTGTTACATTTGAAATTACATGGTGGGCTCTAATATCCTAACATGGCTTTCTTTCATTAATATATTAAATACCATTTTTTTTTAAATTTGTGGTAGCTAATTTATAGAGTACAAAAACTGTAATGTATAAGAGTGAAATTGTTTAAATCAGCAACAGGAGTCACTGTGCACTTACTCCCCCATGTAGGATCTCTGTCCTTAATGTGTTGTGCTATGTGAATTAACGGGATAACTAGTACTCAAACAGTACTTTATACTTTGTGTTTCTGTGTGGGTACAAACTGTTGAAATCTATAAATAGTATATACTAAGTTGATCTTCTGTATATAAAGATAATTGAAAATGAATCTTGATGTGAATGGAATGGGAGAGGGAGTGGGAGATGGGTTGGTTGCAGTGAGAGGGAGGTTATGGGGGGAAAAGCCACTATAAGTCAAGAATTGTACTTTGGAAATTTATATTTATTAAATAAAAGTTAAAAAAAAGAGTGAACTTGACATCAGGAGATTTGATTATGTTTATAGCTCCTGTCTATACTCTGGTGGAACAGTGCTATTTCTACTTTCTACTTGATGAATTCTTTATTAAGTAGAGGATTAAGATTGTGACTATAAAGTAAATGGAAAGTATGTTAGCACAAAATTAAAAGGGAAAAATAAAATGGAAGGAGGAAAGACAAAGGAAGGAGGAATGGTAGGGTGGGAAGTATCACCATGGGCTTCAAATTGAATATATGAAGCACATGAAATCTGTTCTCTATATAAATAAATAGTCAGTACAAATAAAAATATATATTTATATTCTTTTTTAATTTTTTTTTTGACAGGCAGAGTGGACAGTGAGAGAGAGAGACAGAGAGAAAGGTCTTCCTTTTTTTGCCGTTGGTTCACCCTCCAATGACCGCCGCGGCCGGCGCGCTGCGGCCGGCGCACCACGCTGATCCGATGGCAGGAGCCAGGAGCCAGGTGCTTTTCCTGGTCTCCCATGGGGTGCAGGGCCCAAGCACCTGGGCCATCCTCCACTGCACTCCCTGGCCACAGCAGAGAGCTGGCCTGGAAGAGGGGCAACCGGGACAGAATCCGGCGCCCCAACCGGGACTAGAACCCGGTGTGCCAGCGCCGCTAGGCGGAGGATTAGCCTAGTGAGCCGCGGCGCCAGCCATATAAAAATATATATTTATATTCTTACTCTTTCTCTTTGAACCTAAAATGCACAACCATGGAATCATGTTTGTATTCCGTTTAGGAAGTGGGTATTTAATTAGAACCACTTCTATAAACATACCATGCTTAAACTGATTACATTTGTACACATCACCTCCAACTGTACCTTTAGCAGCTCAGTCAATCTTCCTCATCAGCTATCATTTATGTCTTATTAGCATCAGGAGGAAATGAAGGCAAGTCACTCCCCTGTAATTTAGCTGTAGGACTTTCAAGTTTAGTTACCGTATTGATGGTGCTTGTTGGTTATGTGGAACATCAGCCAAATTAGATACTTTAATAATGTTATGGAAGGTGATGGGAGCAGTGGAACAGTCTACCACGGCATAACCGTATTTCAGCCATAACCTCTGCAAGAACTACACTACAATGAGGCATCAAGTTGTATTATTGTTCTTGAAGGTATGTGATAGCCAAGATTTTTTTTCTTTTTCTCTTTTTCTTTCTTTCTTTCTAAATATTCCTTGCAGGTACTAAGCACAAAACCATGCTAGAAGCCCGGAACGGAAGCGGGACTATCAAAGCCTTTCCTAGGGCAGGCGTCAAAGGCAAAGGACCTGTTAATAAGGGAAACACGGGCCTCCAAAACAAAACGTTTCACTGTGAAATCTGTGATGTGCACGTCAACTCAGAAACACAACTAAAACAGGTGGGCAGAGGACAGTCTAAGGAAAAAAGATAGGGCACACTCACGTGAACTGGTTGTGCCTGTTTCCTTTCTGTTTTCTCTCATTTCTGCCTCCATCCATGCACCCACGCATGCATCTACCCACTTACCTCTTGTTCGCTGTCCTTATATACCTGCACGTACTTAAGTTGCTGAGGGAATACTTGTAGAAGTGGTTAGCAGTGAGTTTGTGCTATTCGTGTATATGAAAAATGGGAGGGGAAGGGACATCAGATCTTTTTCTCTATCAGATTTTCCACTTGAAAGTGTTGATTTTCTGTAAAGGTCAACGTGCAATGTTCCATTTTTACTTATTTAGATATTTATGTGCTAAAGCTAATTTTGTACTGTGCTTTGCTTTTATTTTGTGTACTTTTATGTGGTATTATACTGTATTTCTGAATCCTGCAGCCACCTGCTGAAGGGATGACTAATCATGTTGCTTTCATTTTTGCTCTGAATAGCCTTCCTAAGAGATCAGTTCTACATTTCCAGCTAAAGGCACAGCCCTCATATTGTGTTTTGTTTTATTTGTATATGTTACAATATTTTGCTGATTTTATGCAGCTTTAGTTATTTATCTTTAGAATTTAAAGGGCTGGCATTTGACTGTACAAATGTGAAGATAAATATTAGTATGGAAATAAATTCATGCCTGCCTGGGCATCTTTGTTTATTTGCACATAAAATTCCTTTAGACATTCCTTTCTTTCATAAATGCTTTTCTAAAAAAGGAGACGTGTGCAGTGATAAGGGGAAAAAACTGGGGGGAAAAAGATCTCTCTGTTTGTTAAAAATACACTAAAATAGATAGAATAAAAATATATATCCTCAGGGAACCAGAATCTGAGGACAAAGTGCATGCTCTTTTATTGTTCTCTTTCTGAAACTTCCATGAAATACTGAATATCCTTGCCCTAGGTTACAATAATGTTTGTGAAAGTGTTTTTTTGCATGACTTTTTTCAAAGCTGTCATTTTTAATTGCTTTTAATAGCACATCAGCAGTCGAAGGCACAAAGACAGAGCTGCTGGGAAGCCCCCGAAACCTAAATACAGCCCTTACAACAAACTGCAGAAAGCAGCGCATCCGCTGGGGGTGAGTGTCGATGGGCGTTCCCTACGAGACTACACTGTCCTTAGTGAACCTCAGTCTGCTCCACCTGTGTTTTCTAAAAGTTGGGCCTCTACTAGATGGCATCAGTGGCTTCAGCCACAGCCCAGGTTCTTGTCTTTATGAGTTGGGGTCAGGTTTATCACAGTGCCCAGGGAAAAGAGAAATGCCAGACTTTTGGAAGTCAGATAAGGAACCCTGTGACATCTAGTGTAGATGTTCGTAGATACTTGTAGGAAAGAGAGTCAGCGACAAACAAGTTCTTACAATTCCTTTGTAATATATTTAAGAGACAAAGCATTGGTGTGGTTGTTACATTCAACAATTTCAGGTTTTGAATAACACAATCTTAGGAATATAGCTTAATTTTATTTAGTTATTCACTCAGAGACATTAAATAAGGCCTGAGAAGTAAGATCCTGGAAAATACTCTGTCCCCATGCCTCTTAATAAGCACCTTAGATTTAGTAAGCATGCTGGTATAATGTCCCTTCCTGCATTTTTGGATAGGGCTTTAGAGGAAGTCTGTGAGACCTCCTGACATTGCGGGCTAATATGGCTGAACTCATTAAAGGTTGACATGACTGTCACTTTCATCAGAGACCAAAAGCACAACAAAAAATTAAGAACTGACCCTACAGTGTCTGCAGAGTTGTGATTTTGAAATGTTTTCTTCAAATAGATCTTGTTAATATTGGTGCTATTGTGTGCTGCTGACACATGAATGTGTGGTTAATGAAAAACTAAATCTATTATGAGATCCCAGTCTGGTTTAACCCAATTAATGTAGTATGGCAGTATGCCCCCCCCTTTTTTTTTATTTGAGAGGTAGAGTTATAGACAGTGAGAGAGAGAGACAGAGAGAAAGGTCTTCCTTCCGTTGGTTCACCCCCCAAATGGCTGCCACGGCCAGCGTGCTGGGCTGATCCAAAGCCAGGAGCCAGGTGCTTCTTCCTGGTCTCCCATGGGGTGCAAGGGCCCAAGGACTTGGGCTGTCCTCCACTGCCCTCCTGGGCCACAGCAGAGAGCTGGACTGGAAGAGGAGCAGCCAGGACTAGAACTCGGCGCCCATATGGGATGCTGGCGCCGCAAGGTGGAGAATTAACCAAGTGAGCCACGGCGCCAGCCCCAGTATGGACCATTTTTGTGCATCCACTTTACTCTCCTACTGGAGCAATTTTAGCTGCACTGGAGGCTGTGAATTCTGTGCACACCTGATATTTCTGTGATAAACTGTAGTGCTATTCAGGCCTGCATATGTATAGCTTTTTTTTTTTAAAGATTTATTTATTTATTTGAGAGACAGAGAGAGAGAAAGAGAGAGAGGTCTTCCATCTGCTGGTTCATTCCCCAAATGGCTGCAATGTCCGGAACTGGGCCGATCTGAAGCCAGGAGCCAGGAGCTTCTTCGGGGTCTCCCACATGGATCTAGGGACCCAATGACTTGGGCCATCTTTTGCTGCTTTCCCAGGTGCATTAGCAGGGAGCTGGATGGGAAATGGAGCAGCCAATACTTGAACCAGTACCCATATGGGATGCTGGCACAGAAGGCGGGGGCTTAGCATACTATGCACTGACCCCAACAGGTACAGGTACATTTTGACCATCAAATGAATGTTTCCTAAACAAAAAGAAAGGCAGTCAAAATTGCATTATTTGTAGTATCTAACACCCCCCTCCCCCAGCTTAACTATCCTTGTTTTTCAGAGATAATTGGTCACACAGTTGGTAAATTTCTCTTCATATGAGTAACTGATGAAAATAATGTGCATTGTTCAACTGTGGGATGTAATGTTCTATAGATATCAGTTAATTCCATTTGGCCCATAGTGTAGATAAACTCTTATTTCTTAGCTGATTTTCTTTTTTTGACAGGCAGAGTTAGACAGTGAGAGAGAGAGAGAGAAAGATCTTCCTTCCATTGGTTCACCCCCAACTGCACCGATCTGAAGCCAGGAGCCAGGTGCTTCCTCCTGGTCTCCCACACGGGTGCAGGGCCCAAGGACTTAGGCCATCATCCACTGCCCTCCTGGGCCACAGCAGAGAGCTGGACTGGAAGAGGAGCAACCGGGACAGAATCCGGCGCCCCTACTGGGACTAGAACCAGGGTACCGGCGCTGCAGGCGGATTAGCCTAGTGAGCCACTGCGCCAGTCTCTTAGTTGATTTTCTATGTTGTTGATTTGTGCATTGATGAAATTGGGGTGCTGAAGTCTCCATTATATTGTATTGGAATCTCTGTCTCCCTTTAGATCCCTTAACATTTGTTTAACAGCCAGATGCCCTGTCATTGGGTCCATATACATTTATTACAGTCACATCTTCCTGTCGAATTGATCTCTTAATCATTACATAATGCCTTTCTTTGTCGCTTTTAATAGTTTTGAGTTAACATCTATTTTGTTCCATATTAGGGTGGATACACCTGCTTGTTTTTTCTTTCCATTAGCATGGAATATCTTCTCCTAACCTTTCAGTTTCAGTCTTCATGTATATTTGTTGGTTTCTTGTAGGCAGTAAATAGATGGGTTTTGTTTTTTAATCTATTCAGCCAATCTATATTACTTAACTGGAGAATTTATGCCATTTACATTCAAGGTCACTATTGATAAGTAATGACTTAGACCTCTTAGTGATTTCTTTGGATTTCCTTTGTACTTTTAGTAGTAGATTTTCTGCTTTCACATTTTTTCATAATTATGAGTATCTTTCTGTGTTTCTGTGTATAACACATCCTTAAGCATCATTTATAAGCCTGGGTGAATGGTGACAAATTCTTTCAATTTCTGTTTTTTATGGAAGGCCTTTGGGTGGGCTATTGTTCTGCATCCCATAACAGAATGCCTGTATTCAACCTTTAGCTCTGACTCCCAAACCCCATTTTCTGCTAATTTGTACCCTGGAAGACTTCAGTCATGGCTCACGTGGTTGGATTCTTGCTACTTATGGGAGATGTGGATCAAGTTCACAGCTCCCAGCTATAGCCCCAGCTGGGTCTTAGCAGGCATTTATGAGTATACCCGTAAACTCTTTGTCTGTATCTCCCCCAACCTCTTCTGTCTCTGTGCCTCTCAAATAAAAAGAAAAAAATTATTTTAATTTTAAAAAAAGTCTCCTCCTTGACAATTAATGTGAGGTAAAGAGTGGCATAAAAATTTCCTATTTTTTTCTCAAGATGGATGCTTTCCTCTGGAATTATAACTTCCAACAAAAACAAAATAAAATAACATCGCTGAGTATTTTTCTGGTGGGTCATTTTCAGGTACCTCTCATGTGTTTCAGCCGGCAAATATTCTACACCCTCCATTTTTTTCAATTGTCAGTTCACAAGTGTGAATGTATCTTTCTAGTTTTTACTGCTGTATTTCTAAAGCTGCCAACCACGTTGAGGTTTAAGAACAGACACCCAAACTTTGTTCTTCTATTCCTTGTGTCTCTCCCCTTGCAGGTAAAATTAGTATTTTCAAAAGAACCTTCAAAGCCATTGGCTCCACGGATTCTACCAAACCCGCTGGCAGCTGCCGCCGCCGCCGCCGCCGTGGCCGTGAATTCCCCCTTCAGCCTGCGCACGGCTCCAGCAGCCACCCTCTTCCAGACTTCCGCTCTTCCGCCCGCACTCCTGAGGCCAGCTCCCGGGCCCATTCGGACCGCCCACACTCCCGTGCTGTTTGCTCCCTACTAAATTCCAAACGGGAATAATTGTACTGCAATAATTTTTCACAAAACAAAACAAAAAACAAAGAGAACTATGCAGTGTTTATTTATAGTTTAAAGTATATCTGAAGAGCCAGGACTTTTGATAGTGAATTGAAAAGATAATAAAAGGGGGTGGGGAGTATAGGGGCAGGAGGGAGGGAGTGGTATTTTCTCCAAATTAAAGCATTCCTCTTGAATCTTGATTGTTTTAGAAGTGATCTCCAGCATTGACCTGTAGTATTATCTAGAACTTCTGAAGCCTTGTGACTGTGCTTTTGGGCACCTGTTTCCCCCTGCATTGTCTTTCCTGCTCTCTGAAACAACTATACATTGTCTAAGGGCATTAACTGGTTCCAATGTATATATAATAATTTACTCTGTAGATTAAAACAATGTGAAAAAAGAAAAAAAAAAGAAACAAAAACAAAAGCAACACTGTGAATAGTAGTACCCGTGCTGGTCCTCTTGCTATGACAGCAATTATTGGGTATTTATCCCAACAAAAGTAGATACAGTAGATGTCTTGTTCAACAATAGTGCTGTGTCTCAATCTATGCCATTAGATTTCAAAATATTGCAAAAGGTAAAACGAACAAGTATTTCATACCAGTAAGCAGTCAAAATATAAACACAAGATGCTATCCTGGAGGCCTCCCTGGCCGGCGTTCTCCTCCCCTGTTAAGCTTGAAGAATGAACAGGGTTACTCTTAGAGGTAGGGAAGCCATTAATAAAGGTTATTTATTACAAATACTGATTTCCCACCCTGAAGAAGTATTGCTGGAAACAGAGAAGTGCTTGTAATAAAACCTATATCTGAAAACAGATAAACCCATGTATCATGGGCATTTGGAAAGAAATCAGTACATCTCTTCTGTTTCAAGGTTAAGAAACAATCATAACCTTGAATGACAATTCAAAGTAAAGATCTTTCATGTTAGTACATATCCAATAAATACAGAGAAGATTGTGTCTCTGTAATATGCCCTTTATATCATACCAGTAGGGTTGTCTCTTAGGAAAAGTTACTGCTTTAAGTGATGGTAGAATTAAGCATTAGCTATTGTTATGGGTTTATTGTTGTATTTTAGATTTCCTACTGACATGATATAAACAATTAATATATATTTAAATGTTAGTAACAACAAGAGAAAAAATGAAGCTGAGTTCATTGCACACCAATGATGTAGTGTTAAAAAAAATACTGGTAAGGTCCACTTGACCATCACTTCCCCAGTGGAGTTGTGAAATATTGACAGCCTTTTCTGGTTACAATTAGGCTGAATGGAGTTGATGTTTTACCTTTAAAACAAGATTTATCAGGGGTATATATAAATATATGTATATTGTATATATGTTAGAAAGATTAAGAGAATAACTTATAAAAGAAATCTATATGAAATAATTCTATAACCATCCAGTGTTACATGTTATCATTAAGTTGGTAACAAATGGCATAAAATAGCTGTGCCTTTAATTTGTGATAAAGGCTATTTGCTTTTTCCCATAGAAAGCTAAGACATACTTGTCAATACTGTGGGGTTTGATGCAGCCAGTCTGTTGCATTAATAAGAACATTGACACTCAAACATAGAGCAAGGACAAACCATGTACAAATCAACCCTACATGATTTAGATTTAGAGAAAAAATTATTTTTGAAAAGGTTTTGTAAAGATTATTTAAAAATATAGGGAAGGCTGGAGGTGGCCTTCCTGAAAATACTCTTATCTAAATGGTAGTAGCCTTTAGAGAGATATGAAGAATCAAGACGAAACCATTTGAGAGATAGGTATTTAGCATTTCTCATTTTATATTTATGAAACAACCATAGCGTGCTTGGTGCTCAACATTGAACATCGTCTTTGGAGTATATCTCCACCATCTAACTGTAGAAATTTGTCACATAAATATATATTTAAGGCAGTTGACTTTATTTATCTTTTGTTAAACGAACAACCAAACAAAATGGGCGAAGGAAGGAAGGAAAGGAGGGAGGGAGGGAAGGAAAGGAGTAAGGAGGGAAAGAAAGAAAGGAAGAAAGAAGAAAAGAAAATGTATTCCATCGATCTTCTGGTAAAAAAGAATTGCAAACCATGCCTGTCTGGTTAAACGTATTGGATAACATTGTGGTTAATTTGTTTTTGAAGGTATCCCATAAGTTTGTATTTATCAACATCTCTACTCTCTGGTTTTAGCAAACGTTACCCTTTTACACCTATGGACCCTGCTATTTCAACCAGTTGGACAATTTCACATAAATTGGTGGCTTTACCATGTGATCAGCTTCTAAGCATTTTGAACTTTAGTTTCCTTTTTTTCTGTTCTGCCAACTACTTTGATCTGTTATTGTAGTCATCCCAAATCCCCATCCAACAACCTTTATAGCTAAGGAACTTCTTTCTATTGGAGAACTTTTGTTAATTGATGCAATCTTCCTGCAATGTGCTTTTGTTGTTCTTCCCCATTTCCACCAAAGTGAATGAGCCAGTCTGCTAGAAGCCAGGGCCTGTGAACACACAGAGTCCTGGGTCACCAGGCATTAATAACTTTAATGATTTGCTGGGAACAAACAAATCAGCCATATTTTCTCCATCAGCCATATGAGAAAACTCAGAAATATCTGGATCCCTTCTGCCTCACTTCGCTATGGAACCACTTTTGTTTAAATGGTCTCTTCAATTGGAGCTGTAAGCATCAGTTGTCTTTTACTCACTACCTAATAAAGGATGAAGCCTAACCACAGAACTTAGATTCTCTGTGAATTGTTTCCCTCTCGCTGCACATATTTGTCAACACCAGATCAACATCTATTATAGTTCAGACTGCCATAAAGCTCTAACCTTTCCCTTAGGAAACTTTTTTCATGAATAAAGATTGACAGTTCAGATTGGTCAGCAGCAGTGCTGTGAAAATGCCCAAAGGTGGTCTGACTTTCTGGTTAGACATCCATTCCCACACATCACATCCATGGCAAGAAAGGTGATAGAGAATGCCTTTCTGATTTTATTTGGAAGAAATATAAATGCATTGCAATAGCCGAATGTCTCTGGAAAAAAGCATTGTTGCACCTTACCCACATCATCCAGACAAATGGGAAGCAGTCACTGGGGAGATACTGTATTTCTCTTCTGAGAAAACGGGTGATTACCCATGAAAAATTTCCCCTTTCACTGGCCCTAGCTTTTGAAGAGTAGTTGTTTTATTCACATAAACAAACACAGTTGGCTTTGGGCAATTTATATCCCCGTTGCCTCATCAGAAAGGACTGCTATCTCTAGGTGCTATTGGATTTCTCCTCATCTGTTGCAGTAATTCACTGCCATTATCATCAGAGACATAATTTCATTTTTTGAAAGGTGCTACATATCTTGTTGCTATGGAATTATTTATCAAAGAAAGTGTCTGTTCATTTGGAAATTAAAGGAATAGGAAATGATAAAATGGAAGATTAAGGATTCAAAGACAATGGCATTATAAAAATGGGATCAAAGTATATTATAGATGTACCCCTGTGAGGTACTAAGGCAGAGAATCAATACATAGTAGATTTGTGGATTAAATTTCACTTGGTCACTATTAAATTTTAAATGAACGTTTTTGCCTGTGTCCCCATGTGTTGTGTCAACTTCTCTGAAGAAAGAAACCAATTCACAAAGCAGGATGACTACATGATCTGGAAACCTCGGCCTCTAAATCTGAGTTAGTGTTATGAAACTCTGCTTCTGTGCGTAGGCATGGACGAGATAATATCAGCAACTATTTGTATATAAGAAACCAACATGAGGTGGTGGGAAAAGCAATGAGCCTGGAAGCAGTCAGTCCTTACATACTTTGTGTCAGACAGACAGGGTAGATTTAAATAGCCAATGAATCCCTTGCCCTTAATTTAAAAGTGGATGAAGGTGATTAAAGACTGAGATGGTTTAATATTTCATCACTGATCCACTTCTCTCATCCTGTTAGGAATACAATAGTTTTATTTTAGTGAACAAAACAGCTATTCAAATACCAGCATGTGTCCAGAAAAACGTTCTGTACTCCTGTCCATCCTCAGTGTACACCACACATTCATCTACTCACTAAGAATGTAGATTTCACCAGTTAGTATCAGCACCATTGCTAATTCACTTATTATTACTGGCCTATGTCGAAGTCATGGAGGATATGCTGCCTCGCTTTTCCCTGAATAGAACGTGATATATTCTGAAAGAAACCATCCCAATAAGATGAATAGAAAGCTGTCAGTATAAGTGTGGACTGGACCAACAGCTATTGAAATACCTCATCCTTATGCCTTTTGCTGTGTTTTCTGTCACCAGCAGAAAGAATTGCCATCACTGATTCTGCATGGAGTTTGCCTAAGTTTTAGCTACGTTGAGTTCATTTCTTCTTAGGCAAGGATGTTGCTCAGGCATTGTTGTCATTGTTAAAAAGAAAAACTATTTGCACTGATTCCTGACAGTGATTTTCCCCCTAATGATCATATGAGTTTTTGTTGAATGTGGACATGTATTTCTAAGGCATCTTCTCTGGTCTTTGTACGATATGCTTCCATAACTAGAGAAGCTGCTATCACAAAGTGAAATCAGTCATTTTTATGACAAGCCTCCCTTCCTAATTGCTAGTTCTGAGAGCTGTATCAGGGCCTCCAGTGAAAGATGGATATATTGGTATATCATCTTCATGTGGCTTTTCAAAGTTGTTACTTCTGGGAATGGAATCATTACTAGCCAAAATGATGCAGTGATGGAAGAGAGCTTCTGTGCTGGGAAACCTCTACACGCGCTACTTGATTAGAAGTCCAAGGTCTATGAAAACCATGAAGGATGACAGAGTGTAAAGAAGTCTTGTTGGGGCCGGCGCCGCGGCTCAATAGGCTAATCTTCCGCCTTGCGGCGCCGGCACACCGGGTTCTAGTCCCGGTCGGGGCGCCAGATTCTGTCCCAGTTGCCCCTCTTCTAGGCCAGCTCTCTGCTGTGGCCAGGGAATGCAGTGGAGGATGGCCCAAGTACTTGGGCCCTGCACCCCATGGGAGACCAGGAGAAGTACCTGGCTCCTGCCATCAGATCAGCGCAGTGCGCCGGCCGCGGCGGCCATTGGAGGGTGAACCAACGGCAAATGGGAAGACCTTTCTCTGTCTCTCTCTCTCACTGTCCACTCTGCCTGTCAAAAAAAAAAAAAAAAAAAAGTTAAGTCTTGTTGAGTCATAAATGTTCAGTTGTGAATGCACTCAGAGATTTCTTCAATATAAGAGTTTCCCTGCTTCTCAGTGATGGAAATTTTTCCTTCCTAGATGGCTGAGTTCGCTCTAGAAGCTGCCAAAACCCATCTGAAGTCAAATCCTATCATTAATATGTATTATCTGATTGAGTGAGACTTTGATCAAGTTTACTAAGATTATAGAGAATGGGATCATGTGCTTTTCTTAACTATCAACTCTGTTCTAAAAGCAATCTCCAAAGAGAAGGGCTAAAAGGGTTTGTGAGCAAAGAAACATAAAATAAACCTACAGTGACAAATTCTAAGGTTAGTGTTTGTGTGTGTGTGTGTGTGTGTGTGTACAGAATTAAAATATATTGGCCTGTCGTTAATACCTATCCTTTTGTTTTTTTTCCCCGAAACCTCTTATTTAAGATATATATACTTCATGTATTTAATAAATTGTCATTTTGTTTTTACAAAGGCATGATAAATCATTTTATTTTCAATGATTAGGGTGGATTTGCTTTAAAGAGAGAAAGTCTAATTTCTTACTTGGGAATCTTTACCATTCAAGGGCATTTGAAGGGTGGACAGGTAGATATATCAGAATACTATGCTCTCTAGCAAGCTTAGTATGCCAGTGGTTTGAGGTGATTGCTGCAATTGTATAATTTCATACAAGCTAAGAAATTTGAGTAAAGAACTTTTTAAAAGATTTATTTTTCTTTTTATTTGAAAGAGTTAGAGAGAGGCAGAGCCAGAGAGAGAGGTCCTCCATCTGCTGGTTTACTCTGCAAATAGCCGCAACTGCCAGAGCTGGGTCGATTGGAAGCCAGGAGCCTCCTCTGGGTCTCCCACATGGGTGCAGGTGCCCAACCACTTGGGCCATCCTCCACTGCCTTCTAGGGCCATAGCACATAGCTGTATCAGAAGTGGAGAAGCTGGGACTCAAACCAGTGCCCATATCGGGTACCAGCGTTGCAGGTGGCGGCTTTACCACGGCACTACAGCACTGGCCCCTGAGTAAACAATTTGACCCTGTATAAAATTTTCTTTAAATCAAGGGAGTGTGCAGGACATGATAAAATAGAAATAACATCAATTGGCCAAAAGCTAATAAAAAGCTACCATAGGCCCAGAAAGCATTTGCCCTATAAGCAATAGTTGAAGTCTCAGGTGTAGCCTTGTCATACACACATTCATTTTGAAATTAAGTTATGGTATTTTCAATCCCTGGGGAGGGTTTATGAAATTAAAAATAGCAAAGTGTGGTTTATTGGACACTTATCAAAATAAAACACTTTATTGTGGAAATAGTTTCAGTAAGGGACACTAGTGCTACAGACAACAGGTCTACTATTAGATAAAGATCCTTGATGAACTGTTTCGTGTCTATTGCTTCTGTTGTGACTTTGAGTTCATGTTATTAGTAATGGAAAAGGAAGCAAATGTTTGAGATGCTGGAAATTTTAACTTTTATCAGCTAGTTGAAAAGAATTCAAATAATGACATCTGGTTTTGAAAGAGATTATTGGAAAATGGTAAAAGTGTCAAATAGTGGGGGAAAGCCTATGGCCAAGAGATCTGGGCAAAAGATTGAGCATCGCGGAACAGTGAGCACAGTCGCTGTCTTCACCATGAATAATCCCTGAGGAAACTGGGTCAACTCATTTGACATTTTGATAATTCTCTTCTTGAAAAAAATAGGGATAACATTGATTACATTATAGACATGTGCATTAAAAGAGCTGAATTTAGTAAAAGCTACAAAGTATAAGCATTTTCCTATAAGGTTTAATAAAATCCTCTTATAGTGCAACTTGTTCTTACAGTCATCTGTAGCTACATTAGGTACTTGGTTTTCTCCTAGGAAGAAACTTCATGGAGTAAATACTCCTTTAGTTATACACTAAGGGCATGGTTTTTCTTGGGAAATTTACTAGTCATGTTTTTTCCATTTCTTTTATCAGCTGAAATCACAGGTTAGTTTCAGCTAGCATTTCCGTACTCATTTGTAGCAGTCAATTCTGCTAGTAATACTTCATTTACTAGAATATAACAATTAATTTTAAACTGACTCCAAAGAGTTGTCAGTTTGAAGAAAATTTAATATCAGCCAATGTGTGATGAAATGTTTAACTCTCACAAAAACTGGATATTTGGCTATTTTAGTATAATTATTGCTAACAATAGAGCTGCAGACCAATCCTACTAAATTAATTGAGTAATAACAATGCAAATGCCCTACATAAGCCAATTTGGACTTCAGTTTCAGTCCCTAAAAAGGTAGTTTAACACACATTCATTTAACAACTAAAAGCTGAAGCCTTTTTTTAAAATCCAAATTACTTATTAGCACACAGAACTGGATTACTATTTTATATAAAAAGAGACTGTAGCTTATTCTACTTATTTGGAACTCTGCAAAAAACAGGAGGGTATATTCATGTGATTTTTCTCTCCTTACATTTTCATGGCCTAGAAGATATGTCTTTGTCCAATATCTTTGTCTTTTTGGCAAAAGGCTTGATAAAGTTTAACCAGATAACAATGCTGCTTCATATTTGAAAGAACATTACCATAAATATTGGAGAGAGGTACAATAGAGATGGATATCTTGATTTTATAAAAAAACAAACTACAAACCTGAGAATCAAAGAAATTGACTTGACTATAGTCACTCATCACCCATGGGATTCTGCTTCATCAACCACAATGACGCCACCTTGCTGTAGAACTTCCATGTGCCATACTCATCTGCATATAAGGAGCTTGATGTGAGCACCAGAAGCCAAAATGCTCAGGATGAATATTACCGCTCTCTTATCAGTCTATGGTTCAATAAAGGAACATTCTCCTTACATCTTATCAAATGCTGCCAAGTAACCTTTCAGCAGAGATTCTACTTGTCTCCAAATAAACTTGACCAAAAGAGAAGTGATTTTTTTGTGTGTTTTAATTATGATAGTTGAATGATGATGGTATTATTATATTAATTTTAATTACAGATACTGACATGTCAGTAAAGTGTTAAAATAAAAAAAATTAATAATGATCAAGGCAATTCAGCTTCCTGCCATTCTTCTGTTTTAAGTCAAAGTAGTAAACCCCCACCCCTGTCAATAATTCCCCCAGTAGGAAGTAAGCTGCTGTCAATTATATTGACTCAGAAATGTAAAATACAGCATATTTTATCTCATCTTTGGACCTGTACTAAGCTAAACTTGCGGCTGTGAACAAATTAATCTTCATTTTTAAGCAGGAATTCTTTAAGAACTTTGACATTTCAATAAAAGACACTAGTGGTGTTTTTATGTAATGAAAGCGCTCTGATTCTCTCAGATGCTCTAGAAGCATCCTTAGCCATTATCTCCTTTCTTCAAAAAAAAAAAAAAAAACAGCAGAATTGTCCAAGTAAATGTAATGTTGCCAATAGTTTCAGGAAACATAGGTTTATGTTGTTTTTCTCCACTGAGTTCACAAAATAAAGACCATTGCTTATTTTCTTCTCTTTCACAGATAATCTATAGGCGTTGTGTCTAATTTGGGAAGCATTTTTCCTTCATGGTTTAAGTGGTAGGCTTCTGAAAAGAGGAATGTTAGAACAAATTATGCATTTTAGTGTTTTTTGTTTTTAATATCTTCGTATTCTAAGAAGTGTAGTGAACCTGCACATCACAATCGCTCCAAGTGCCAAGTAAGATTTTAGTGATTCACAGATGTGTGTCATGAATGTTAGAGAAGTATGTTGTTTGGAGGAAAAAACTAAAATATTTTGTTCTTATTTAATTCGAACTATGCCTATTCATTTGTCTCTCCTTGCTCATTTGTTAGACAAACGTTCTCATCTTTAAAGTGACAATTTTGTGTATTTCAATTAAGTATGAGGAAGGCAATCACTTTGCTTAAAACTGAAGCCTTGTGGTTAGCTTTTGCTTAGATAAAATTGCAGTGTAGACAACAGGTGGCAATATAATAGTCTGTTTTCACAGTGTTGAAAAAATTTGAAGTAGCTCAAACATTTTAAGAAATATGTTTTTTGAGAATTTCTTATTTCAATTAAGACACCTGATTGTTCCAGGACTACATTCCCACAAAGCAATTATTAGCTGCACTTCAACTGTGTCTTCCCCTTTGGACAAAGCTGTTTTACATTTTTCTACAGTCTGTGCTGATAGACTCCAAGCCCCTGCTTCCTGCCACGTCTCTGTAATCATTTGGCGCTAAAAGCCTCAGCGTGAATTGTTGGTTCTTAACCATCACATGCTCTTTTGCCAGCCAGGTATCGCTCTACCTCTCTCCCAATTCATTAGTGCCGGATTCATCTTGGCATGCCTTTTACTTCATTTTAGAGAGACAGTTTCCATAAGAAGAAATGTTTTGCAAGCATCAACTTCCATACAAGTTTCCTTCGTGAGGAACTGACCTGTGACAAATTAATGACTGAAATATGTATGGGATTTCCTGGAGTCAACACTCAGGAAATATTTATTTGAGGCATCAAGAAAGGGATTCTCTCATTTTATTTGGGATTTTCTATAGGAGGGCTCTACTTCTGCTAACAGCACAACTTGGATTTGAGGAAGAATCACAAGCTTATTTCATACAAAACAAGTCCTTTTTTCGTTTATGCTTTAAGTAAATAAAATATGAAGAAAAATTCAGGAATAATGTTTGTGAACATTCATTTGCTGATTAAAGGGCCACTGATATTCTTCCCCAAATACGTAGACCCCACTAACTTAACAGTTTGAATACCATCCAAGTAAAGATATTAACTTTTGAAATAATCCCCATTACTCCTCACATTGAGGAACAACATTTAAAATATAAGATTGTCCATTGCACGCTAAACAGCTATCATTTTCATCTGCCTGGTCAATAAACTGACTCAATTGCATTGTTATTAGCACACGTAATTTCAAAATTACTGATTATCTAACAACAAATGTTTCTTTCACATTGTTTTTCTTAGAATCAGGGCTGTTCATAGTTTTTTGAGTATTCCAAGCCAGGGGCCCATGCCAGAGGTAGTTTTTGAATAACACACAACTTCACATTTTTCAAAGAGTGTGATCCAGACGTTGTGAATAATTTCTGGACAAGGCCTAGGAAACTGTTCATGATCTTTCTAAACATAGCCTGGGAATTATGATGAAGCTAAAACCAAATGTCATCTAAGGTCTGCTGCTGAAGGAACAATTAGAACATTACTGAATTAACCTCTTGTTAAATAGTTCTCTTTCAAAAACTGATTATCAGTTTATCATGCTTTGTTCATTAATCAGAATTATTTTCAAGAGTCCCAGAACAGTTCTGGTGGGTTGTTTTATGACATAAACGTACATAACATGTCCTTTGAAAATTTGTGATTTGTTTAGCCAAAGATGCAGAATGCAGTAGAAACAAATGCTATACAGAATAGGGGACATTTAAGTTTATTTTGGCCACTTTCTTCCTTTCTCTGGATTCCTTCTAGGTAGGCTATGGAGAAGCAAGGAATACAGTCTCCAGGGATACTTGGTGCAAATATGGTTCTGATTTATGAAGAAAAGCACAGTTTATCTCTGTTGTATACTATTTGAACTAGGGCTGCTTAAACAAAGGGTCATAAACTTGGTGGCTTAAAGCAATATAAATTTACTCTGCCTCAGTTCTTTTTTTTAAAATAATTCTTTTTCTAAAAGATCATTTATTTAAAAGGTGAGTTACAAATGGAGAAGGTGAGACAGACAGAAAGGTCCTCCATCCACTGGTTCGCTCCCCAAATGGCTGCAATGGCTGGAGCTGGCCAGGAGCCAGGAGCCAGGAGGTTCTTCCAGGTCTCCTACGTGGGTACAGGTGCCCAAGCACTTGGGCCATCTTTTCCTGCTTTCCCAGGCCATAGGCAGAGAGCTGGATCAGAAGAGCAGCAACTGGGAAATGAAAGTGTGCCCAATGGGATGCTGGCACTACGGGTGGAGGCTTAGCTTACTGCACCACAGCACCGGCCCCTCTGTCTCTTTCTGAAAAATCTGGCAAGATCAGTTCTTTCTTAGTGGCTCTGAGGAAAAATCTGTTCCATGCCTTTCTCTTAGCTTTCCATAGCTGCTGGCAGGCCTTAGCATTCTGTGAGTTGTAGACACTTGCTCCAATCTTGGCTTTGGTCTTCACACCAGGGTTTTTCCTCTCCGTCTTCACATCATCTTCCCCCTGCAAGCCACTCTTCTCTTCTGATAAGGGTGCCGCTCATATTGGGTTCAGGACCCATCCTACTCCTCTGGAGTTTCATTTTAACTTAGTTCTTTACATCTGCAAAGACCCTGTTTCTAAGTTCACAATCCCAGCTTCTAGATATAGGACTTCAGTATATCTCTTTGGGAGAGAAAAATCAACCCACATAAACTACCTCACCTTCCCCTGATAACTTACACTTGAGATTTGCACCCTGCCCTTTTAGGATATTTTTACAATCTTGAGATTTGGTTAGTTTTTAGGTAAACCAGTACAATCATGGCCACCAACATTCATCATTGCAGTTTGGGGCATCAGGCAGACAGAATGGGGCCGTTTCTCCCCATCTTTTCGATTTCTTAAAAGTTCTGCCCTGTCCTTAATTATCCACACCAAATTCTTAGATTAGGTCCTCTGGAAGCAGAGCCTGAACTGGATTTCTCATGGAAGTCCTGTTACTAGGAGTGCTCTCACGAGTAAAGGAAGAAGGCAAGCAGAATAAGGCCAGAGAAGAAAGCTAAAGGCTAGTCTGAACAGTGCTGATATTTTTCTAAAATAATTTGTGATCCTTCATATAATCCAAGGACAATGTATTAAAAGAGAAGATGTAGTTTGAAAAAGGATATGGATAATAGTCTTGGGACCATTGGCAAGCCGTCATTCTTTAGGCAAGTTGATTAGTCATCCTGGTTTTCCTGGAATCGTTCCAATGTATACTTGTTGCACCAGTGTAGTCATTCATAGTGCCGCATTCCTAACACTATGTGCACTCCAAGCAGCACTATAATGGTTTGATTGGCAAATAGTATGTGACTTTGTGTTGCCTCTCATTTTCCCAATTAGTAAAATGGATGGGTTGGAATAGGTGATATTAAGGACCTTTCCAATGATGAAATTTACTGCATAGTATTCCGTATTGAATAAAGCATACTAGTCTTTGGGGAAACTCAACTGGCAATGAGACAGATGTTCCTCCTACAACAGAGGTTGATATTTAAATCACAAATAAAGTTATTAAATTTTCTCTTTGTCCAGTGAACCTACACCTTCTATTAGAATGAAGTTATAATGCATCCTCTGCTATATTGGTTAAATGAAATGAAGGGAACCAAGATATATTCAGTGCCACATCTCCTATGACAAATTAACATTTTATTTCATCTTCTCAATTATGAAGAAAATATTATTATCATGTGTCCCAAATGTTAAATGATAGCACAGATATAAAGCAGCTGCTGGAAGATAAACAATAAATGAGCTCTGGAGATAAACTTAAATCAAGACTTTTAATGCCAAAGAATTTTTCTGTTTCCAACTCTTGGTGATTCTTATGTACACAAAACACCTGCCTAAAGGAGATCCTATTCCTGATATTTTTAAATAATCTTCTTTCATAACCTTTGATGTGATACACAAAACTCGGATTCTGTCATTAATGTTGACTTTTCCACAAAAGAGATTTTTCCATTTTAGTATAAATCTTCTGTATTGTTTTGAAATTTGATATTCTTTTATACCATATATCTCCCATAGGTAAAGCAAACAACCTGGAATACAGGACTGTATATTCATTCATTCATTATCAATGATCACTCCATAAATCTGCAACAAAGGACTTATATATCGTGTTTCATAGATAAAAAACATCACACAGGAAAAAAAAGAATAAAAGTTTATGGGTTTAGATAGAAGTTTATAAGATTACATAGATGAGGTAGACTCTAAGGAGTTTATATGCCTTAGAGATCTCTGTATTTCAACTACAGGTTCAAAAAACACAAGAAGCCAAATGTCACCCCGAGTATTTCTATTGGGGGCCCCCGTCTGTCACCCACCATGTTTGGAAGTTTTATAATGTTGGATGACACTAGACTCAAGCAATAAAAGGACATTTTTAAAATTTTTTTTATTTGACAGGCAGAGTTAGACAGAGAGAGAGAAACAGAGAGAGGTTTTCCTTCATTGGTTCATTCCCCCAAATGGCCGCTAGGGCTGGCACACTGTGCTGATCTGAAGCCAGGAGCCAGGTGTTTCCTCCTGGTCTCCCATGTACGTGCAGGGCCCAAGCACTTGGGCCATCCTCCACTGCCCTCCCAGGCCACAGCAGAGAGCTGGACTGGAAGAGGAGCAACCGGGACTAGAACCTGGTGCCCATATGGGATGCTGGCGCCACAGGCGGAGGATTAGCCAAGTGAGCCAGGGCACCAGCCCCAAAAGGACACTTTTCACTAGATGGGAATCTAAAGACTTCTGTTTCAGCCATGCACATCTCTGACTAGGAGAATATCCTTCTGTGAGTTAGCCTTATTTCTCCTGATTCTTAGGATACAACGTTGGACTTGTTCTGCATATATCATGCAGCTCCCATCAAGCCACTTGTTTCATTATACTGCTATCTTAATGTGTCCAATTCTTATGATATTTACTAATTGTGTGGGTTTGGGCCATTTAATTACTCTCTGCTTTTGTTACCTTATCTGTTACATTAGGATAGTAACACTGTAGCTACATCTTAGTGCTCTGGTGTCAATTTACTAATGTAATGAACCTGAAGCACTTAAAACAGCACCTGGCATGTAGTAAGTGCTACATGAATATTATGTGATATTACTATGATCATTTTCCTTCCTCAAGCCTTGCACAGATGAGCGTTTTTAGGCCAAAATTTATATGTTCAAGGTAATACTGGTACTCATTAATTTTGTGTGTGTGTGTGTGAGATATACCATCTATTGGCTTAAAAATATTAAGATAGAAATGTCTATGTGTTTATTTGTGTGTGTGCTGGAAACTATTATTTAGAAAAAAAATCTTCTAAAATATAGGGAGGTTCTTAATAAGGTTTAGACATAACAATAGCATTCAATTTGAGAACATAGAACTATTTCATATACGTTTATATATATATTATATAGATATGAACTTAGTTGAGTTTTATGAAATTCCTAGGAGGCAAACTTTATTAGATTCAGGGTTTGAAGGAAATAGCTGATAGTGTAAGAATTTAGAAAGTCAAAGTAAGGCCAAACAACAAGAAATGAGTAGTACAGTAGGTATTTAAACCCATGTCTTCTTGCCTCAAAGCCAGCTGTTATTTCCACTCCATTTAATCATCTCAAGTTAATGAATACTCAATTAGTCAATATTTCTACTAGTAGATCAAATCTTTTCATTCATCCAGCCATTCAACAAACATGTCTTAAAACAGCACTTTGGTAGTCAACTGGGATTAACAAAAGAAACAAACAAATAAAAGCTACAGACAGTTCCCGTATTAAAATATTCATACTTGAGAAGGTAAACGGGGCTGGTGCCGCGGCTCACTAGGCTAATCCTCCGCCTATGGCGCTGGCACCCCAGGTTCTAGTCCCGGTCGGGGCGCCGGATTCTGTCCCAGTTGCCCCTCTTCCACGCCAGCTCTCTACTGTGGCCTGGGAGTACAGTGGAGGATGGCCCAAGTGCTTGGGCCTTGCACCCACATGGGAGACCAGGAGAGGCACCTGGCTCCTGGCTTCAGATCAATGTGACGCGCTGGCCGAAGTGCACCGGCCGCAGAGGCCATTGGAGGGTGAACCAACGGCAAAGGAAGACCTTTCTCTCTGTCTCTGTCTCTCTCACTCTCCACTCTGCCTGTCAAAAAAAAAAAAAAAAAAAAAAGAAGGTAAACGGAAAGCCAAACAAATATATATGGATTGTACTAGGGAGATACTCAAGACACTATGAGACCTAAGAGAGTTCCTAGCTTTTGGGTGGAAGGAGAGAAGGGAATTCAGGGAGCACTCTCCCTCTGAGTGCACACTTCAGAAAGTGGAAGGAGGAGCTGAATTGTGTTGAGTCGCACGCATTAGGATGTCACGATCTTTCTGCAGGAAGCAGTTCTGGTTTACACAGCCTGGACAAATATTTCCAGGAACACAGAGACAATTCCATGAGAGGAGTCTTACAGAAGTAGGGGAAGGTGGGGTGTGAGGGGGATAGATACAATAGGCATTTCAGTCAAGGATACTCTGAACTCAACTTTGAGCCATTGTTTCAGCCGAACAATTTCTCACATAATTATGTGGTAAAATTTATTTAATATCCTATCTTGTATCATCTTTTTCTTGTTACTCCAAACTGCCATCAGCCCTCTCCCGCTTAGTTGCAAGATTTTTAAGAACATTCAAGATCTGAGTCACCTGGAAATTAAATCAGAACATGTCCTTAGCCAATTCAGTGTCCTAGCAGGGGATGTAGAAATGATATCTGACAAACATTCATCCTTTTAAATCAAACTCTCATCCCTGACATTGTTTCTCTAATAACTCTGGAGAAATCTGAAAAGCCGTGTTTCACTATCCTCTGAAAAGCAAAGCGTTTTCCACTTGTGAAAATAATTTACAGAGGGGAAGAAAAAATTGTGTGGTTTTTAGATTCAACACAGGAAGAACAGAACATTGAGTGCTATTCACACTGAGAGACAAGAACCTGAAATCTCTCCTCAGTGAATAAAGTTATTTGGAGAACCATTTATTTATCAAGGATGTGCATGTTGCTATGATACAAATTTGCAACAGGCACATAACTTCTCTAAGTTGCAGATCCTTGAAAGGTAGTCTCCACGTGTTGTGATTATCTGGTATCCTGTATTGCCAGGCCAATACACTTCAAAGTCTCCAATGCAAAACAGTGAAATCTGGACACAAATGTCCCTTCTTCTGATGGCAAATAATACAGAACTGTCATCTCTATGATAATTGCTTGAGAAATTTCCAGAGTCAACATGCTGCTTTTCGGAAATTATTTCCCATCATAAGAAAAACATTGATGTCTAAGTAGATCTGTTTTGTCCAAATTTGAGACAAGCTTTTGGTCAAATACATTATGAAAAATCTGTTCCCTTGCTCCCTTGTACATGTATTTTCTTTGTACATTTCCCCCAGTTATCTTTAACAAATTACGTTGAAGTAGGACTGCTGGGTTAGGATGGATAAGGAGAAATTTTAGAGCATAGATGGGAGGTAAGAGAAACAGAAAATGAAAATCCTCATGGCTTAGTGATGCATGTCAAGCATCAATAAATACAACCAACATCTTATTGGCTTAAAAATTGAAATATGTTTTCTGACCATGCAGACTATCCAACAATGACACAAACTCTGCTGAGAAGGCAGGCTTTTGAGTAACAATGCCTACATTACATAAGGAAAGGACACTAACAATGCTCCCCTCATTAACTTACTAAGAGAAGTAGATTATGTAATATATGTAAATTACTTAGCACACTGAATACAATTAAAAAAACTAAGAATCTAGTTAAGATTTGTGAATAGCTCTCAGGGGCTGTCATAATCTCAATAAGAATGCATATTTCCTTATCTAATTCTCATAACTGTTTATTATGTGGAATATTATTTCTCACTTTATAAATCAGATAACTGACATGTTGAGGTACACAAGCCCAAAGTCTCACAATGGTGGAGTGATCACTCAAGACTTAGGTTGTCTGATTTCAGTGGCCATGGTTACAACTTTTGATTATATTCTGGGTTAGGCAATGTTCTTGAAACATTAATTGCAAGTAGGATGCAGATAGTAACCATTCTTCATCTTATTAGTATAACAGAGTAGACTTTTTGAAAGACAGGAACCTGGAAAAAGCAACAGAGAGTGGTTAATTACACTCCAGGAATTCTGCATGGAGGATTCTTACATTGTGTAGTAAATTTTTCACTGGCTTAAAATGACCCTTTCAACTCTACAAGTGAATGTGTATTCAAGTTCTGATTCTGTCAATTTCTAGTTACCTGACTCTGGACAAGATGTTTAGCATCTACAGGAACTCCAATTGCCTGTAAAATCAAGACAATAATAACCATTTTGCAAGGATTCAATGGAAACTGTGTACATAAAATTTATCTCACCAATTGATAAATGGTAAGTACTTGGCAAATGATACCCAAAATTGTTAATATTACTATGGAATTTATATTTATTTGGATTTTTACTTCTCTAATCTGTTTTATTTTCTATTCTCATCTTTTTATGTTGAGACGTGTTGTCTCAAAGAAGACATATTTTTCAGATCACTCTTCTACTCTGTCAAGGGAAAATATCAGAAAAAAAAGATTGCAAATGGCCAATATATACGTGAAAAATATCTCATAATCAATAGTCTTCAGGAAAGTGGAAAAGAATATTACAAAGAGGTATCATCTCACTCTATTTAGAAAGGCTATTACCCCCAAATCAGAAAAATAACAAAGAGTGACTAGGTTGTGGAGAAAAGGGAACCCTAGTAAACTGTGGTAGGAATGCAAAGTATTACAACCATAATGGAAAGCAATATAGAGATTCCTCAAAAAAAGAAAAGTGGGACTTCCATATGACAGAGCTATCCTACTTCTGGGAATATATCCAAATGAAGTGAAATCAGCATATGAAAAAGTTATCTGCCCTTCCATGTTATAGCAGCCAAATTCACAATTCAACCTAGATGTCCATCAACTGATGATTGGATAAAGAAAATAATCATTCATACAATGGAATATTACTCAGCCATAAAAATAAAAAAGAATGAAGTTGACACTTGCAAAAAATGGATGCAACTGGAGGTTTTTCTGTTGAGTGAAATAAGCCAAACACAGAAAAACAAATGTCACGTTTTCTATTATATGTGGAAGTTAATATAAGGAGAGTGTAAAGATTACATGAATATCATACTATTTGTTATGTAGATAGTATAGATATTGTCTTCACTGAATTATACCACGTTCATGGCCATATATCCCTCTTTCCTCACTTTATAATCTCTGGTATGAATCACACATTTTGTGATGTTAATATCCCTGTTTTCAAGGAAAAATGATACATATGTGTGTATGTAAATATTTACATGAGAATTGAATATGGAAAAATGTTAAGATTGTTAAATATTAAAAATAAAAGTGAGTTAAAAACAGAAAATTTGAAAAGCAAAAACAAAATTGGGTTTAGAAAATTAGTTTAATGGAAGGTGAAGAAGACTAGAAGGAACCATTGGAGGTGGAGGAGGTAGAACTAGAAGCAAATGAGAGAGAAGATGTAGGAAACCTATATGATCAACTTCTCCTTTTTTGCCTAAATCTGGTGTGTTGATGAGCATGGTGAATTCTGAGGATGAATATTAAAGCAATGACTCTCTATTGGCTATGCAAAGTGTGTGTATATACCCAGCAACAATGAGAGGGGTGAGAGCTATCCAGGTATCAAACAGGGTTACCATATCTACTCTTATATTCAGGAGCAGCCCCTCTAATCCTACTCCAGGCATTTGGGCCTCCATTGTAAAAAGACCATCGTAGGGGCTGGCGCTGTGGCGCAGCAGGTTAAAACCCTGACCTGAAGCACCGGCATCCCATATGGGTGCCGGTTCAAGATCTGGCTGCTCCACTTCTGATCCAGCTCTCTGCTATGGCCGAAAGCAGTAGAAGATGGCCCAAGTCCTTGAGCCCCTGCACCCACATGGGAGACCCAAAAGAAGCTCCTGGCTCCTGGCTTGGGATTGGCATAGCTCCAGCCGTTGTGGCCAGCTGGGGAGTGAACCAGCAGATGGAAGACCTCTCTCTCTCTATCCCTCTCTCTCTCTCTCTCTCTCTCTATCCCGCTCTGTGTGTGTGTGTGGGGTGTGTGTGTGTGTGTGTGTGTGTGTGTCTTCTTCTCTCTTCTGACTTTCAAATAAATAAATCTTTAAAAAAAAAGACCATGGTAAATTCCGCTTTGCTATGATGATAGAACTGTGCCGTGCAGAGAGCAGAAGCAGTACCCTGGTGCAGGTTAGTGACCCTGACTGGGATAAATCAAGGTAAATTCTCTGAAATGTAACATAGTTAAGTAAGCACATTGGGTTCAAATCACATATATAATATATATCGTGTTTTCCTGGAGCCCGATCTTTGTTGCACCCTTTCTTACAAGAGGAAAAGAAGGAATTATTAACAGGTCTATTTTCATTCTGAAGAGTTTCTTTCCCTTTACATGTTTCAGGTTATGCAAAGGAGGTAAGAAGTGAAATCGCAAAGAGAATGAAGCGGAAGCAGAAAATTCCGTCTCCATGTGCTGCTCACACTATAGTTAGACTGTCACTAATGTGGCTATTAACTTTTCATGTTCAGATTTATTATGCTGTCGTTATAGCACTTTTCTTTGCAGATGTATCAAACCACTATTACATATTTGTTGGCATCTCATCTATTTAAAGGAAACAAGTGATTACCCGTTGCCAAGGAGACTAATAAGGAGTGTGCAAGCAAAGAACTGTAGAGTTATTGTTGGAAGATAATAAGTCACTGGAATTTTATTTTCAATTAAATCATAAACTACCTCATTGTTTGAAGAAAAATCACCTCTACCTTTCAAAAAAAACTCAAGGCCCTTCTTAACAGATATACCTATAGGCTTTTCAGAAATTGAATAGATGAACATGATAGACCTAAAGCATTTTAGGAAATAACATAGTAAAACTTCCATAGAAATAGTTCTTTCTGGGGATTTTGTAAATCTTTATTTCCATCAGAAAACCACAGAGTGAAAATAGCGCAAATGTTTCTGAAAAGACCTGATGCGAGATTATGGAGACAAATTATAGATTTTCATAGCTTTGTGACATGTATTTCCAGAGGCTTTTAAGTTAGCCAGAAGTGGCTCTCCAAATGTTGGCTGTCTACCTTGCCCAGATTACTTGCCTACTCATATTCTTTTCCTTGCTTATAAAATAGAGAAAATTTGTGCCATGAGAATTGTGATATTGAAATGAGATAATATTTGTTAAAAAAAAAAACTAAAAATATGTTAGTTCGATGTATGCCTTACCCAATATATCAGGTCACCATTCATTGAACTCAAGCATTTATTGAATACATGTGTTTACTTAGAGATAAGAACTTGAACAAAATATGACATACTCTCTAACTTCAAAACTGTTATAGCAGTCTCATAAGTAGTTCAGCTATGTAAATATTATTTCAAACAATATTTTCAGTGTGATCATGAAGTGTATTTTTGAGACAGTGCTAATACTGTAACATAAATCCCCAAATCTCAGTGATTTAATGTTTTTCATATTTTCAGCATATGTATTGCTGATAGGTAAGTCAGTGGCTTCCCCACTGTCATTGAAGAAATGAAAATGGGACCACCGTGGAGGCTCACTAGGCTAATCCTCCGCCTGCGGCGCCAGCACACGGGGTTCTAGTCCCAGTTGGGGCACCGGATTCTGTCCTGGTTGCCCCTCTTCTAGTTCAGCTCTCTGCTGTGGCCTGGGAGTGCAGAGGGGGATGGCCCAAGTCCTTGGGCCCTGCACCTGAGTGGGAGACCAGGAGAAGCACCTGGCTCCTGGCTTCGGATCAGCGTGGTGCACTGGCCGCAGCATGCCAGCTGCAACAACCATTGAGGGGTGAACCAACGGAAAAAGGAAGACCTTTCTCTCTGTCTCTCTCTCTCACTGTTCACTGTGCCTGTCAAAAAAAAAAAAAAAAAAAAAAAAAGAAAAAAGAAAGAAAGAAAAGAAATGAAAATGTGCTACAGTTTTATTTTATGATACTACCCTTCCCTGAAAATAGTTCTTTAATCTAAAGTGCAGTAGACACAAAGGTTGAAGGATAAGGCAAACAAGATTCTCCTATGTCAGAACTGGAAAAGTCACCTGATGCTTTCATTTGTATTCCAATGTATTCTGGCTCTGCACCCAGAGTTGAGTGCAGACACAAAGGAAACACAGAGCAAGAACTCCAAGTTCAGTCTAGGGTGAGCGGTGAAGGAGGTATGAAAGAAGACTTTCTGCACGAAAGAGCAATTGGATCTTGTTGAAAAATACAGCAAAGAATATGAGGAAAGCATTTGAAGTAATGGAAATAATGTAGTCACAGAAGAAGTAAAGCGATTGAATAAAGAGCATAATATATGTACCTTGTTATGAGTAATTCAATAATATTGGATTAAAAACATAAACTGAAATGAGATGGGTAATGAGGAAGACGTGGTATACTTATATTACTACTAGTAGCTAATATATGTGGTCACTTACTGTTCAGTGGGCCCTGCGCTATGCATTGTCTGTGTATATATTCACTAATTTTGATCTTTCTAGCAATTCTATGAGGAGTCCTTTGCCATATTACATGGGTAAGGAAGTTAATTGTGCTTTCTGTGAATATAGAGTGAACATACAGTACAGTTGGATTCACACCTAAGGTATGAAACCAAAATCCTAAATCCTAATCTGCACCAATGACTACTTTTCCTAGTTTAGGGTCTCAGTGAAAATCAAATTGTTCTTCTTGAATTGTGTTGAACGAGCAAGAGGAGTCACACTAAGAAAGTTTATATTTTACATCTGTAAGTAAGTCTGGTGGTTGGTGAATCTAGTGGTTTTCAAACATGACTGTGCATTGTAATCACCTGGAGAACTTATTTGAAACACAAACAGCTGGGGTGTACAACCAAGATTTATGCCTAACTGTCCTGGGGTAGGCATGCATTTCTAGCAAGTTTCCTGAGATCCTGGGCTCCCGTTTTGAAATTTATTGTCTCAGAACAGAGTAAGATATTTTTTTTAAGTCAGCAGGAGTGAAGATGTTTAGCAGAACACAGTAAGTGTGTTGCCCCACTGCCAGAAGTTCAATATTTTTACATTTTCTGAATTACAAAGATGTCTATGAGACCATTGTTGATTAGTTTTAACTACCAATTTTTTTTCTGTCAGACTTAAGTATTAACTACATGATAAAATCCATGATATTAGCTTTATTGACTGTAATAGCAAAATACAACAAATTAGGTGCTTAAGAAATAGATATTTAATGTGTCACTCTTCTTGAAGCTAAACATTCAAGATGAAGGAGTCAGGAGGTTTGATGTTTTCTGGACTCCTTGCCTTTAGTCAACACGATGTTGCCTTCTTGCTGTGTCATCATATAGCCCTGATTCTGTGCAGAAACATGCTTGTGTCTCCCTGTGTGTAAGAACGCCAGTCTTATTGGATTAGGGCCTTATTTTAGCTCACAAGGATTAGATCCTATTCATGTGATCTCTTTTACCTTAATTATCCCTTTAAAAGTCTTGTTTCCAGGGGTCTGTCTCTACTACCAATTTTTTTTTTTTTTTTTTTTTTTTTTTACAGGCAGAGTGGATAGTGAGAGAGAGAGTCAGCGAGAAAGGTCTACCTTTCTGCCGTTGGTTCACCCTCCAATGGACGCCACGGCTGGCGCGCTGCAGCTGGTGCACCGCGCTGATCCGAAGCCAGGAGCCAGGTACTTCTCCTGGTCTCCCATGGGGTGCAGGGCCCAAGCACTTGGGCCATCCTCCACTGCACTCCCGGGCCACAGCAGAGAGCTGGCCTGGAAGAAGGGCAACCGGGACAGAATCCGGCGCCCCGACCAGGACTAGAACCCCGTGTGCTGGCGCCGCAAGGCGGAGGATTAGCCTATTGAGCCGCGGCACCAGCCTCTACTACCAATTCTAATTTCCTGCTAGTGTGTACCCTGGGAGGCAGCAGATGATGGCTCAAGTTTGAGATCTAGATTGGGTTTTGCCTCCTGAATATTTGGAGACTGAACTAGCAAGTTGGAGCACTCTCTCTCTCTCTCTCTCTTGCTCTCTTTCCCTCTCCCCGTGTCTTTTTCCTCTACCTGTCAATATCTTTTATAAATAAATAACTGAATATTTTAAAAAGTCCAATTTTCAAATATAATCCTGAGATACTAAGAGATGAGACTTCAACATGTGAATTTGTAGGTGGGTAGGTGGTGCACAATTCCGCTTAAAACACCATTTACTAATTTTTTTTAAGATTTTTTTTCTTTTTTAATTTAAAAGGCAGGTTTGCAGAGAGGCAGAGGCAGAGAGAGAGGGAAAGAGATGGAGGGTCTTCCATTGGCTGGTTTACTCCCCAAGTGGCTGCAATGGCCAGAGCTGTGCTGATCCAAAGCCAGGAGCCAGGAGATTCTTCCGGATCTCCCAGGTGGGTGCAGGGGCCCAAGCACTTGGGCCGTCATCCATTACTTTCCTAGGCATATTAGCAGGGAGCTGGATTAGAAGTGGAGTAGCCAGGACACAAACTGGCACACCTGGGATACTGGCCCTGCTGGCAGCAGCTTCATCTGCTTCGCCATATCGCCAACCTCACCATTTACTGATTAAAGATATTAAAGTGTTAAATTTGGGGGATATGATTGTAGTGACCTGAAGGTACTTTAACTTTGCCAAGTGCACAGTTGCCACTGATAATAGTGTTTGATGAAATGACTAAATAGCTAAGATAAATGTTCTGAACTTTCAGCTCTGCAAAAGTCCAAACATTGTATGTTGGTCAGATAGTGTTAAAATAGGAACTTGATACATAGTGAGAGTGTTAATGGTACAATCCCTATGAAGGAGAATTTCATAAACCCCAGAAAACATATTTTTTTATTTCACAGAGAAGTATCACTTCTAGGAATATCTTTCAAAACTATACTACCAAAAATATGAAAATAATGATCAAGAGTAACCATGGTATCTACCTTTTAATACACTTATTTTAATAGTACTATTCTAAAATACTGAAAACTACTCAAAAATATTAACATGAAACAGCTCAATGAACATGGTGTATTCACACAATTATTACTATGTCTCAGGATATGTAATTATGTGAAGATGCAAGTTGGATACAATTCTGTGTATAATGTTACAGCTTGTTTAAGAAATTGTATAAATTACATAAAAGAGAAACTTGTTATCTATAGAAGAGGGAGAAATATAATGAAATAAAGAGATAAAATCCAAACTTTTGTAAAGAGGCCCTGACGCAGACTCCGTACTGAAAAGGGTAGCTACAAAAGTTGTTATGGATTCCAGGATTTTGATTCTGAGCTTTGTGTTTGCTTAAAAGCCTCTGAAGCAGACCCTGTGCTGGACAGGGGAGCTGCAAAGGTGTTCCAAGGAATCAAGGAGTTTTTAACAAAGACTCCAACATTGGAAATTCCTGAGCAAGCCATTCATAAGAGGGTCCTCTTCAGATCAGTTTCAGAGTAAATTAAAGGGACCTTACCAGGTGCTATTGAGCACAACTACCTCCGTGAAATTAGGACTAAACTTCTACCTCTTACGTCTTCACAGGTGAATGCAAAAGACTTGCCACACTGTTCCCATAAGCCAGTCAGAAACCTTCAGTGCTTCAAAGCAAAAAGGATAAGTCAAACTTTTGCCTTTGTCTCCTTAAAGCAAACATACTGAACCTGCCTTCCTTGATTATCTCTGGGAACTGTTATTGATGATAAAGCTACCTGATGGGCTCTTCTATTATAATTCTCTATACTCAAACTAAATGGATTTATAATCTACATAAGGGTAGCCTATCACTACCCACTATCTGGGAATCTGTAAGATATGTTGTTTTCATCTAAAGGGGCACCCCACTTATAATCGGTGTTACTCCAGTTTTGCTTATACTAATTAACAACTTATATGTTTCAGAACTCAACTTCTGGGAACTACTAACCATGCAGGGGACAGATGTTGGCAATGACTGAGACTGTTCCAGCTCACAAAGCAAATTTGTTAGATAGGATACACAGAGACCTCCAGACCCTGGACAGGCAAGGCCTGCACTACGCCCCTCATAAGCAGGAAGCAGTTAAAGAAGAGATGATTCGACATTCATCAACTCCCCTTAGGATTAAGGGATGGAGTCTCTGAGGGGGGAATGAAGTAGGCAGGCATACAGGTTAAAATCGATTAGGTTTGTGAGCTGGAAGACCACGCCTTCACCACGCCCCTGTGTGACCTCATCTCCCTACTGGCCACACCTCGGTGCCCACCAGCCAATCTGGTTAATTAACCACTCCCCTTTGGAAGTGGGTTAAAAGCCTGGGACACGGTGTGTCCTGCCCTTCTCTTTGGCCCTGGCCTCTTGCCAGGAGGGGGCTGGCTGTAGCCCTGCGCCTCCAGGGCATGTGGCCTTCTGGCTTTGTGCCCTCGGCTTCCTGGCCTAGATGCTCCTCCACGTGGCTGGATCCTAGTGCTTGGTATGAACCCAGATCTACCTCTCTCTCAACAAATCTCTCTCCTATGCATCTTTCGCACTAATTAAAAGCTTTAAAAGAAAAAAAAAAAACAGAGATAAAATATGTTTATAAAAATACAGTTGATATATCTTTAAACTTTTGGGGGATATAATTGTATCATTAAACTATAAAAAGCAAATAATTTACTAAATATTTACTAGGTATACATCTATAAAACCATCACCGCAATCATGATGATTAGCATATCCATCATCCTTAAAGGTTTCATCTGTAATCTCTTCCTCCCTTTTTCCCTGTCTCCTCACAATCACTTAGATTGTGCTGTCACTATAAATTGATTTGTATTTTCAAGATTTTATTTAAATGGAATCATTCAGTATTTACTATTATTTTGCCTTCTTTCACCTGAAGTGACTATTTTGAGACTCGATTGTTTTATTGCATGTATCCATGAATCATTCCTTTGTATTTCTGAGTAATATTTCAATGTATTGTATTCCTACAGTTTGCTTATCTATTCACTTTTTGAAGGATACATGCTTGAGTTATTTATAGCTTGGCTACTACAAATAAATCTGGTATGAACATTTATATAGAGTTCATTGTATAGACATAGAATTTCAATCCTCTTGGATATATACCTAGGAGGGAAATGGCTATATCAATAGTAGATAAATATTTTACTTTTTAAGAAACTGCCAAACTGGTTTCCAAATTAGTTGTGCCAACAGCCATTTATGAGAGTGTCCAGTCACTTTGTTTTCTCACCATGGCCAGCTACAATCTGTTATTTTTAGTCATCTTAGTAAGAATATAGTCTTACCTTGTTGTGGTTTAGTTGACTTCTTTGAAATACTAAAGATGCAAAAATTTTTGTGCTTATTTTTCATCTGTAAATCTTTGGTGAAGTGTCTCTCTCAATATTTTAATGCCTCCTTTTGGTAACTGGGATTTTTATATTTTTGTTATTAACATTTGAGAGTCCCTTGTATTTCAGGATCTTTCAAAGTGCTCAAGGGAAAATGAAATAGATGATAAGTTGGTGTAACGAATCATGAAATCTGTGAACAGTATTTTTCATAATATGAATTTTCATAAACTTTTTGAATAATGTTATATTCTGAAATCAAGTCTCTTACCAATTATAGGCTTTTAAAAAATGATCTTTCTTAATTAGTGGCTTTTATTTTCAATTTCCTGAAAGTGTCATTCAAAAGCAGAAGTTATTACTTTAGTAACATCTAGAGTTATGAATATATTTTCTTTTAGGTGTATTGATATCTGTGCCATTCTAAGAGGTCTTTGTTTATCAATAATCTCTTCTAGGAATGTTATAATTTTAAGTTTTACATTTAGATCTGTTAACCAGTTGTGTAAATGTGTATAGTACAAGGTATGAATGCAAAATAGTTTTTGTGCATTTATTTTGTTTGTGAATATCCAATTGTTTGGAGACAATTTGTTGAAAATATGATGATTTAGGGCCGGCGCTGTGGCTCACTTGGTTAATCCTCCGCCTGTGGTGCTGGCATCCCATATGGGTGCTGGGTTCTAGTCCCGGTTGCTCTTCTTCCAGTCCGGCTCTCTGCTGTGGCCCGGGAGTGCAGTGGAGGATGGCCCAAGTGCTTGGACCCTACACCCATATGGGATATCGGGAAGAAACACCTGGCTCCTGGCTTCGGGTCGGCGCAGCACCAGCTGTAGCGGCTATTTGAGGGGTGAACCAACAGAAGGAAGACCTTTCTCTCTGTCTCTCTCTCTCACTGTCTAACTCTGTAAAATAAAAAATAAAAATTTAAAATTTTAAAAAAATAAAATATGATGATTTATCCATTTACTACATGTGTGAGTCTACTTCTGGGCCGTATACTGTATTCTGTCACTTTAGCCATCTATCTTGATGTCAGTACCATTTGGATGAATATCATGTTATAATGCTCTAAATTTTATTTATTTGGAAATCAAGAAATGAGAGGGGAGAGAGAGAGGGAGACAGAGAGAGATTGATTATCTATGTGCTAGTTCATTCCGCATATGCCAGGGTTGGGCCAGGCCAAAGTCAGGAGCTAGAAACTTAATCCAGGCCTCCCATCTGAGTGGCAGGGACTCAAGTACTTGAGTTATCACTTGCTGCCTCTCAGGGTACACATTAGCATGAAACTGGAGTCAGGAGTGGAGCCAAGGCTGTTACCCAGATAACTCAACATGGGATGCGGGTGTCCCACATGGCCCAAAGGCCCACTCCACAACTTAGATCTTTGTAAAAGTCCCTGCATCTGGGACTGGTGTGGTGGTGCAGTGGGTTAAGCTGCCACCAGATCACTCATGGGCACCAGTTCAACTCCCAGCTGCTCCACTTCTGATGCAGCTACCTCCTACTGCAGCTGGGAAAGCAGTAGAATAAGGTACAAGTGCCAGGGCCTCTGCACCCATGTGAGAGACCCGGAAGAAGCTCCTGGCTTCAGCCTTGCCCAGCCATAGCTATTTGCAGCCATCTGGGGAGTGAACCAGCGGTTGGAAGATCTCTTTTTATCTCTCTCCACCTCTCTCTCTGTGTTACTCTGCCTTTCAAATAAATAAATACATTTTAAAATAAAAGAAAATGGCATTAAATTTAGTTTATTTAAAAAATATTCTGCATGTTCTGATGTATTTTACATTCAGATTACCAATTTCTACAAAATAGCAGCCCATGGCAAGAGCCTAGGGTGATCACTGATGTCATAAATCAGAGTGTTAATTGTTAAAGGAACAACAAAAGTCACTCTGCACTTACTCCCCATGTAGGACCTCTGTCTTTAATGAGTTGTACTATGAGAATTAACTGTTTAAAGACTAATTTTGTTATTTTTTTATTTTTATCATTTTTCCCCCTTCATTCTCCATATATATTGTGAGAAATTAGGACACTGCGAGATATTTGATATCAGGGGATTATAATAAATTTGTTTTCTGGTGGGATAATTCTATCTATGCTAAAAAAATCTCTTATTTTTGAAACTTTTTGGTTGAAATGATATGAGATTTTTCTTAAAAGTAATTTAATAAAGTTTAGTGGGTTTTGTTCTATAGGTTAAAAACAGATTAAAGGGGACAGGGCTACAGCACAGCGGATTAAACTGTGGCTTAGAGCGCCAGCATCCCATCTGGGTGCCTGTTCGAGTTCCGGCTGCTCCACTTCCAATCCAGCTCCCTGCTAATGTACCTGGGAAGACAGTGGAAGATGGCCCAAGTGCTTGGGCCCCTGCACCCATGTGGCAGACCCCTGTGAAGCTCCTGGCTCCTGGATTTGGCCTGGCCCAACAGTCTCTGTGTGTGTGTGTATGTGTGTGTGTGTGTCTCTCTCGCTCTCTCTATAACTCTGCCTTTCAAATAAAAAAAAATCTTTAAAAAAGAACTTACATCGGATACAAGGTAATAAAAATGATGAGAGCACTATTCTATCTCATTTGTGTTTGATACTTTCCATTATAAAAAGCTTGTTGCAACTGAAGCAGATATATCCTAGCTATTATTATCCATCTTATTAACAGATTGTATATTCTTTTTTTTTTTAAATTTTTGACAGGCAGAGTGGACAGTGAGAGAGAGACAGAGAGAAAGGTCTTCCTTTTGCCGTTGGTTCACCCTCCAATGGCCGCCGCGGCCGGCGCATAGCGCTGATCCGAAGCCAGGAGCCAGGTGCTTCTCCTGGTCTCCCATGGGGTGCAGGGCCCAAGCACTTGGGCCATCCTCCACTGCACTCCCTGGCCACAGCAGAGAGCTGGCCTGGAAGAGGGGCAACCGGGACAGAATCTGGCGCTCTGACCAGGACTAGAACCCGGTGTGCCAGCGCCGCAAGGCGGAGGATTAGCCTAGTGAGCCACGGCGCTGGCCCAGATTGTATATTCTTACATTAGGACTTTGTACAACAAATGCTGTATTGACTTTAAAACTTTTATTATGGGCGGTGTTGTGGCACAACAATGCTTGCAGTGCTTGCATCCCATAGGAGTGTCAGTTCAGATCCCTCCTGCTCCACTTCCTACCCCCTGCTATTGGTGAAGCTTGGGCCGTCTCCATTCATGTGGGATGAGGTTGTCCAGTGGGGCTGCGGGTTCTATGGGCCCCTCAGACATAGGCAGAATGTCTGTTTTCTCAAGCAGGCTGCCAGCTGTGGCTGGAAAACCTGTCTCCAGACCGAGCAGCATCTCCCTCACTAATAGTTTCTTGTGCTGCATGGGTGACCTTGTGGCTTTAAATCATACTTTCAGGGCATTTGCCATCTTTCACCCAGAGCTGGCAGAGGAAGGGCCTGAGCGCCTGGGGAGTTGGACTGGCTCCAGGAGATCCAGGCTATTTTGTATGGCCTTGTAGCTTTAAATCACACCTCCAGGTTGGTCGCAATCTTTCACCCAGAGTTGGCAGAGGAGGAGGCTAAACCCCTAAGCAGGAGACAGGCCACCTCCAGGAGACCCCTTCTATCTCCATGAGCTCCAAGCTAATCAACGTATGTCTCACATACGTATGTGAGACCCCCGTCCAATGGGCACCCCCAATAGAATGACCCAATGAACAGACAGTAATGCCTTAAAATCCCTGGACACTTCCTCAAAGCCAGTGTCCCACTCGGGCACTCTGCCTGCTCTCCTCTTGGGCCAGACACTTTTCTGTCAAATAAAAGTTTTTGCCTCTTTGCAAATTGTTCCCCAGCTTTCTATTTCTACACTAAGCTGAGGAAAAGAACCCACGAATCTTGCTTCTGCAACCGCACTCCCCTCCCTGACCGGTAGCATGGGAGACCTGGGTCTGGCCCAGTCTCAGCTGTTGCTACCATTTGGAGTGAATCATGGGGAATGTGAATCAGCAGTTGAAAGAGCTCTTTCTTTCTTTCCCCGCCCCTCTGTAACTCAGCCTTTCAAATAAATATATGCGCAAGGCTACCTAATCTGAATAGACATTCCTCAAAAGAAGAAATCTAAACCCAAAAATATATGAAAAGTTGTTTGGTGGACTGGTCATTAGTGAAATACAAATCAAAACCACGATGAAATATTATCTCATTCCAGTTGGAACAGCCATTAACAAAAAGACAAAAATTTAACAAATATGGAGAAATGGAAACCCTTAAACACTGTTGGTGAGAATTCAAAATAGGACAGCCATTATGGAGAACAGTATTGAGGTTCCTAATAAAAACTCAAACAGATCTTCTATGTGACCCAGCTAACCCACTTCCGGTGTGTATTTATTGACTTTTAAGCTTTAGGAAAATTTCTCACCCTTACCTGAAACAACAGAAGTTATAAATATTATGAGCTTCCTGCTCAGGACTTGGGCCTCAATAAGTAACTAGGAAAAATAAAATCTTAAATAAAATTTCTGGTTTCAGTTCTGGAGTTCCTTTTCTCTCTCTTTTTTATTTATTTTTTATTTTTTATTTTTTTGACAGGCAGAGTGGACAGTGAGAGAGAGAGACAGAGAGAAAGGTCTTCCTTTTACTGTTGGTTCACCCTCCAATGGCCGCCGTGGCCTGTGCGCTGCAGCCAGTGCACCGCGCTGATCCGAAGGCAGGAGCCAGGTACTTATCCTGGTCTCCCATGGGGTGCAGGGACCAAGTACTTGGGCCATCCTCCACTGCACTCCCTGGCCACAGCAGAGAGCTGGCCTGGAAGAGGGGCAACCGGGACAGAATCTGGCGCCCCGACTGGGACTAGAACCTGGTGTGCCGGCGCTGCAAGGCGGAGGATTAGCCTAGTGAGCTGTGGCGCCGGCCCCCTTTTCTCTCTTAATACAGTTTCCTCTTGGCATTTTAATTCTTTCAACTTTCTCCTTTTCTTTTCTGCCAAGACCTCTACCATTACTGGCTCAACTTTTTTCTATGCAGCCCAGTAGCATTATAAGGAAATTACTGCCTAATAGCTGACTGTCAAATAATTTTAACATTCCAATGTAAAAATAATGTCCCAGAAGACATTCTACTCAAAACATCAAACTAAAAATCAATACATAGAGAAAAACAAGTCTTTAGTTTTCCTAATTATGAATTTATTTACACAAAAAAACCTCGAAATGAATACAATTAATCATGTGGTTAATTTGTCTTTAATGATACAAATAATAAATAATAAAAAATGTGTGCACTGAGGAATTTTATACACATTTTATCTAATATTTTTAAATAGTGTACAAATGGTAGACATTCTTAACTGAATTTTATATTTGGGGAAAAAAGCTGTTTACTTTTTAAGAAGTTATATGCTTAAATTCTCAAAATTAATGGACTGAAAGACTCACACCTCATGTCAAGTCTATCACACTGGCAGATATGGTAGTGACTTTAAAATGTTTTATGAAAACAGCTTGAAAATATTTACAGTCCTCACACAAGAGCTCTATTTTGTTTTTTTTTTTTTTAATTGGAAAATGTACATATTTATAATTTAAACACCTATGATTGATTCAGCAATTTTAAAAACTTAATTGTTTCTTTGTCCTTCCAACACTGTCTCCATATGGATTTGAGTGGTAGATGTGGTCTGGTAATTCAAGTTATTGCACTGTTTGATATCCACATGCTTTTGAGAAAATTTCACAATAGCTTCAACACCTCACATAACAGGTGTTCTTTGTTCTATATTGTACATATCATATTCTATTACAGAAAATAATGCGTTCATGACTCCCTGGAAAACTGGAAGGAAAAAACAAGTTTCCAATTGTTTCCCCTTTTTACTACCTTATAGCATTTGACCACAATACAAGAAATAGAAATGGAGAGAAACATATTTAATCATTACTTTGTTTGAGAAGTGGTGAAAAAGCTTTACCAGAAATGTAGTGAAATTTCTGCCATCTATCATACTGATTAGATTGTTTTGAAAGTAGGCATCAAGAAATTAATCAGGGTTTGTACTCTGTTACACTCTATTATTTTTTTCCTGCTATAACAGAGCAAATGAGCTTGGGTAACATAGAACAAAGATTTATTTCTGAATGGAGACTCAGATTTGGAGGATGGCAAGTCCAAGAACATGTCGCCGGCATCAGGGAGGGCTTTCTTGCTATTTCAAGCATGGTGATAAGAAGTGAGAGTGTATAAACTCAGGTCTGTTCTTTCAAAGTCACTGCTTTCATCATATGTGTTCCACCTTTATGATCTCAGCTCCCTCATTATCCCCCCAAAACCTTATTTCCAAATATTGTACATACAATATGGGGGTTCAGTTCTAGCCCAAGAACTTTTAGAGGACACATCCAAGCCACAGCATCCACACAAGCATGATAAGGAAGTGCCACAACTGCATAGTGGGTGCTGTGGTAATAGCTGTCGCTCTGTGTTCAGATTAGTTTCCAATGTCTTATGTTAATGATACTACAAGGGTGGAGACAATCCAGTTATGGTGTTTATGGGGAGTGGTCAGATTGAATTACTTAGAGTGGAGCTCCACTGATTGAATTCTGGTGTTTTTATGAAAGATTACATAGGGATAAAGAGTTATAGACAGACCAGCAGGATTCCTTTTCTTGCCATGTGACACTCTGAGTCTACACTGGCAAGAAAAATGCCACCAAATCCAGTCCCATGGAGGACCACCATATCTTGAACTGTGAACAACTGAACCACCAGACAAAATAAATCTCTTCTTTAAAAGTTAGGCTGCCTTAAACATTTAGCTCTAGTAACTAGAAGTCAGTTAATAAACACAGGTTTTACAAAAATTAATTATGTATTTATTTTAAAGACAGAGTGACAGAGAGGGGGAAGAGCCAGAGATATGAGAGAGAGAGAGAGAGAGAGAGAGAGAGAGAGAGAGAAAGACTGGAGAGAGAGAGGTCTTCCATCTGCGGTTTCACTTCCTAAATATCTACAATGGCTGAGGCTGGGCCAGGCAGAAGCCAGAGACCACATCTCCCATGTGGTAGCAAGGACCCAACTAGTTGGGTCATCTTCTACTGGCTTCCCAGGCACATTATCAGGGAACTGGATCAGAAGCAGCACAGCTGGGACTCAAACTGGTGCTCTGTTATGGGATGCTGGTGTGGCAAGTGGTGGTTTAACCCACTGCAGCACAATGCCAGTCCCAATAAACACAAATTGAACTGAAGACAGTTTTAGCATGCATGCTCAAAGCTTATACAGAAGCAAGGATACAACTATTTTGAATGCCCCTTTGGCCAAATTCTGACAAATATTTGTTAAGTGTCTCTTATGAATCAGTCACTTATTTAAGGTGCTGGTGATATTTCAGTGACCCAGGCAGACCAATCCTAGCTGTAAGAGACTTATATTGTAGATGGGGAGACAGAAAAAAAAGAGATAAATACATGTGTACAGGTGCTGCCTAGAATGCCAGGTAGTGCTTTCTACAATGAAGCAAAATAAAATAACCCAAGAGGAGAGAAGATTTCACAGATAGGTACCGGGGAAATAGTTTCCAAGAACGTGCTAGTTCATTCTCTCCGTAGAAAATGTGTGAATAAACCATACAAATATCAGAGGGAAGAAAAGTCCTGATAATACAAGGATATTTGCAACATTTCATGGAACAATGGAATTAAAAGTAAGTTTATTTTGGTGCAAAACTTTCTGAAATCAATACAGAGTTTGTCATAATACATAGTTTCATGAACTTTTCAGAGAGCTCTCATGCATGGATTTCAATTTTATGTACCTAAATAAACACATGCTAATTCTATTTTCCACAAATATTTTGAAGTACATTTGTAAGAACAGCAAGAGCAAAGGCAGCGAAGCTGAAATGTGCTTGATGCAACTACAGATAAATACACTTCAAGTTTGTATTTGCAGAATTAGAAGAGGTAGTGTAACTCCGTGTGGTTTCTCTAGAATTCTCCTTCTTAATTATAAGTTATGTAATTCCTAATCCAGAAGAACATGAACATTGGAGAGATTAGAAAAGACCAAGGGAAAATACAGCCAGTCTCGTACTTACGTTCTAATAGTTGTATAGTAACAATATTGGATGAAATATGTGAAGTCTCACCAAACCAAAAGTCTGCAAATCATAACAGTGATCCAGCAAATAACATCACCACCTTGATCAGAGCAACAAATTCCAGGAGCAAAAGTGTCGGGGAACGGGACAGCCTGGCCAGCTGTGCCGCTCCCGACAAGAAGTTTAGTGCTGGGCTTTTTCCACCCTGCCCGTTGCTAATTGCAAGATCCTGTTTTGACTTTAAGCATCCTGTTATTGCATGTTTCCCACACTTAGTTGGTAACATGTTTTCCGTGAATGATATATATAAATAGGTGGACGGTGGGCGGGAGTGGATGAATGAACGCTGGTAAAAGACGGAGAGTGAATGAACGCTGGTAAAAGACGGAGAGTGAATGAACGCTGGTAAAAGACGGAGAGTGAATGAATGCTGGTAAAAGACGGGTGAGTGAATGAATGCTGGTAAAAGGCGGGGGGAGTGAATGAACGCTGGTAAAAGACGGAGGAATGAATGAACGCTGGTAAAAGACGGAGGAATGAATGAACGCTGGTAACAGGCGGAGTTGTGAATGAACGCCAGAAACAGGCGGGAGTTATGAATGAATGCCGGTAACAGGCGGGAGCTGTGAATGAACGCCAGTTGTAAGCGGGAGTGGTGAATGAAGGAGTTGTGAATGAATGCCAGTAACAGGGCGGGCGTTCGCGACATGTAACGCGAGTCTGCTGAAAAATAAAGTGGAAGCTGAAAAGCCGATAAACGCGTCTGGTGTCTCCGAGGTCTCGCCTGCGTTAACCTATCCGGAAGGTGTACGCCTGCACAAAAGCAATTCCCCGTGTGCTACAAGAAAGTGCATTTGATGAAGCCATTAAGATGCCACTAGGGATGCCGACACCCCCTGTTGGAGAACCTCGGTTCAGCTCCAAGCTCTGCTGCTGATTACTGCTTCCTGCTAATGGGAGGCAACAGGTGATGGCTAATGTACTTGGATCCCTGTCACCCATGTGAGTTCTTGGCTCCTGGTTTCAGTATGGCCCAGACTTCATTTTTGAGAGTATTTCAGAAGTGAAGAGGGGGTGGATGCTGTGGCATAGGGGGTAAAGTCGCCACCTGCAGTGCCGGCATCCCATTTGGGTGCCAGTTCTACTCCCAGCTGCTCCATTTCCAATCCAGCTCTCTGCTATGGCCTGGGAAAGCAGGCCCAAGTCCTTGGGCCTTTGCACCTATGTGGGAGACTCAGAAGAAGCTCCTGGCTCCTGGCTTCAGATTAGCACACCTCCAGCCTGTTGCAGACATTTGGGGAGTGAGCCAGATAATGTAAGGCCCCTCCCTCTCTTTCTCTCTCTCTGTCTCTCTGCCTCTGCCTCTCTGTGACTCTGCCTTTCAAATAAATAAATAGATCTTTAAAAAATAATATTTTCACTATCTGTTTATGCCTTTCAAACAAAGAAAAATAAGTGAATACTTAAATTTTAAATTATAAAAATTTTTAAAAATTAAAACCAATCAGACTTTATATTGTAAGAAACTTATTTTGAAGACAATATGGAAAAAGAGAGTATAGTGCAAACATTTGTCAATGGAAAGTAAGGCTAGCTATATTAATTTTTTTTTGACAGGCAGAGTGGACAGTGAGAGAGAGAGACAGAGAGAAAGGTCTTCCTTTTTTTCCCATTGGTGTTTAGGAAAAAGGAAATCATTAGAGAGAAAGAAGCACATTGTGCAGTGATAAAAGGTCAATACAACATGAAGTCATAGCAAACCCAGACACATGTGTGCTAGTAAGAGAGCTGTCAAAAATGTGAAACAAAAACTGAAAAAAGTGGAAAGAGAAACAGGGAAACCCAAAGTTTTATGTGGGCATTTTAATGTTTTTCATATCAATTATTAGGACTACTGAACAGAAAATAAGCTACAGAAGATATCAAAGTAATCAACTGCAAGCACCTAAATTACATCTGTAAAAACTCTACTTGACACCAACAGAGTATACATTCTTCTCAAGTGTCTACGAATACCTAACAAGATAGGGCATAGTTTGCAACAACAAAGAAGCCTCAACAAATTTAAAAGACTTGTGCTCATAAAACTTGCTTTCTGGACACATTAAAATAAATAGAAATCAAAAGAATATAGTTGAGAAATCTCCAAACATTTGAAAACTAAACAAGGACTTCTAAATTACCCCTGAGTCAAATTCCAGAAAAAAAAAAAAAAAACTTTGAATTTGAGGTTAAATTAAAAAACAGCATTAAAAAATTTGAACAAACTATAGCAACCCTAAGAAGAAAATGTATAACATTAAATAAGGAATGTTTCAAATCTCAGATCTTAAGGACCAATGGGGGGAAAATAAAAAGAAAGGAAGGAAGGAAATAGCAGAAATCAAAGAAATTGAAAATGGAAAAAAAAGAGAAATTCAGTGAAATAAAGTGCTGATTCTTCAAAACAATAAAATTATCAAACCTGGGCAGGCACTTGGCCCAGTGGTTAGGACAACTGTTTGGAACACTCACATCCCATATCAAAGTGCATGGGTTCTTGTCTTGGCTCTGCTACCAGTTCCAGCTTCCTGCTAATGCACACCTTGGGCAGCAGGGGATGGATTGGCTAGTTGGGTCTTTGTCACCCATGTGAGAGACTGGAATTGAATTGCAGGCTCTTGGCTTCTGCTCAGTACAGCCCTGGCTTTTGTAGGCGTTTGGTGAAGGAAACAGGGCCAGGGGCATCTCTCCCTTTATCTTTCTCTCTTTTTCAATGCAATTAAAAAAGAACCCACATTTTTTAGAAGTATTTTATGTTGTGATCAAGTGGGAACCAAAAAACAGAAGACAATGATAAAGAGTAAGACAATGAATAAGTCATGAAATGACTGAAAGTGGAAGAATGCAATCTATACCACAATCTGAGTTTACATTTTACAACAAAACTCAGTCCTGGGCTATTCACAAAAGGTTCAGTATTGTCATAGGAAAAACTTATCACATTAAAATGCAAAAGAAACATAAATTCCCAGTAGCATTAGATAGTGTTCCAGATTGTAGCAATTAAAGGATATGTAGCAAAAAGTTATTACTCATGAATGTTTAGTCACAATAAAGTCAAACACTCAAATATGAAGGGAAAACATTTTAAAACATAGTAACATTGAAACAACAAAACTATTACAAGATTTGAATTTTATTACTTTGATTAGGCAGAGTAAATAGAGAGGATTATGTTACAAGTCTTATGGATATAAATGAAAACTAAATTAGCTCAACAAGATTGAACTTAAAGAAGTAAAACTTACATAAATGATCTTTTGCTAGAAATTGGGGATGGTATTTAGGCACTATTTTAGAAATGATATTATTATTACTGAGTCACTCACCTCCATCACTTCCCCATCCCAAACTCTTGCTCTCACTCTCTCTCTTTTCTTTCTTCACTTTTAGCCTTCTGCATTCCTGTATTTTGTCTTTCACTCTCAAGTAGCTTCATGTTTATATCACCCATGTGTCTACAATATAAATTTACAAAGACCTTGTCTTTCTTTTTATTTTTAAAGATTTATTTATTTGAAAGGTAGAGTTATAGAGAGAGGCAGAGAGAGAGAGAGAGAAGTCTTCCATCCACTGGTTCACTCCCCAAATGGCCGCAAAGGCTGGAGCTGGGCTGATTCGAAGCCAAGAGCCAGGAGTTTCTTCCAGGTCTCCCACTCGGGTGCAGGGGTCCAAGCACTTGGGCCTCTTCCATTTTCCCAGCCATAGCATAGAGCTGGATTGGAAGTGGAGCACCCAAACCTGAATGGGTGCCCATATGGGATGCCGGCACTGCAGGTGGTGGCTTTACCTGCTATGCCGCAGTGCTCGCCCGGACCTTGTCATTCTTAACAACTCTTGTGTGGCTGTGTTTACCTGTCATTGCATGCAGTAAGCTTCTGTGACTCAATTTCTGTGACAGTAATGAGAACACTAATTGGCTATGACCAAGACACATGCTTAACTCTGAGGCTACAGCAAGATCAGTCTCACCCAACCACATGGAAAGGGTGATTCCAAAGGGAATAAAACGACAATGCTTTTCTTTTCTCAAACTCTAAAATATCATTAAACAATAGGACAGCATTCTACTCTTCCCTAAAGCTGACATCAATGACAGGTTCTTGTAGCATATGAAAGTCTACTTCCTTTATTTCACCAAAGTGAAGACCATCATGAAATGTTTCTATAACTTTTGAGAAAATCAGGTGATAGATATTTTCATTAAAAACTTATCAATATTGTAGGAATTGAAGCATTCCTTTGGGACTGGTTTTGTGGTATAATGGGTAAAACCCTTGCCTGCTACATTGGCATCCCATGGGGATACCAGTTCAAGTCCCGGTGCTCCACTTCTGATCCAGCTTCCCGCTAATGGCCTGAGAAAAGCAGAGGAAAATGGCCCAGGCCCAAGTGTTTGGGCCTCTGCCATCCATGTGGGAGAGCCAGATGATGCTCCTGGCTCCTGGCCATTTGGGGAGTGAACCAGAGGATGGGAATTTCTCTCTCTCTCTCTCTCTCTCTCTCTCTCTCTCTCTGTGTGTGTGTGTGTGTGTATGTATGTGTACACGCTCCCTTCTCTTGGTCACTCTGCCTTTCAAATCAATAAATTAAAAGAAATTCCCCTTTTGCTCACCAACAAGGCATTTTAGTTGTAAGCTCTCAATCAGAACATTTTTTGCTCAGTTTCATAGAACAATAAAGAGAAAGAGACAATACTGTGGGTTTGTGAGAAACACCCAAATTCAGTGGCTGCTGTTTTTGAGAATTAAAAAAAAAACACATATATTCTCCTAAACTTGTGAGTTACTCTTCCTGTTTGCTATATTTCCTTTTCAACCCCACTCACTCCAATGTTCTTTCCAGTATTTTGTGTAATACATTGTTTTGATTATTTACTTTCTTAATCCAGTTTCATATGTATTTCCACCCATCATTAAAGAATCACAGATATTTAGCCATCTTTTTTGATGATATCTGGATCAAGATAGTATTTGTTTTACAATCATCCTCATTTTAATTATCTAAGCTGTTAGAAAACAATCATGATAGTCACAGTATTGAAAAGTGACATGATGCCATTTTTTCTAAATGCTCATTATCAACTACTTGAAAGGCTGAACTACAGACAGAGTGAGAGACAGAGAAAGAGATTTTCAAGACAGTGAGAACAAGAGAGAGAGAGAATCTCCCATTTGATAGTTCACTCGGCAAATGCGCCCAACAGCCAGAATTGAGCCAATCTGAAGCCAAGAGCTCAGAAATCCATCTGGGGTCTCCCACAAGGGTGGCAGGGACCCAAACAGTTAAGCTATCATCAACTGCCTCCCAGGACTCTTTAGCAGGCAGATGGATTGGAATTGGAGCAGCCAGAAAATGAACCAGCACACCAATATGGATATAGGTATCCCAAGCACTGGCTTAACCTATTGACCTACAATGTCTGCTCCTCCAATGGCACTGCTTTTGTTTGTTTGTTTGTTTGTTGACAAGCAGAGTTAGACAGTGAGAGAGAGAGAGACAGAGAGAAAGGTCTTCCTTTTTCCATTGGTTCACCCTCCAAATGGCCACCACGGCCAGCTTGCTGTGCCGATCCAAAGCCAGGAGCCATGTGCTTCCTCCTGGTCTCCCATGCGGGTGCAGGGCCCAAGGACCTCGGCCATCCTCCACTGCCTTCCTGGGCCACAGCAGAGAGCTGGACTGGAAGAGGAGCAACCGGGACAGAATCCGGCGCCCCAACCAGAACTAGAACCCAAGGTGCTGGCGCCACAGGAGGAAGATTAGCCTGTGAGCCGCAGTGCCGACCCAATGGCACTGTTTTGACTGAAGGCACAGAAACCAGTCCATGAAGGATATCAATGATGGATTTTAAAATTCACAATTAGAGTTGGGCCTTTTATCTTAGTCGTTAAATCGTTTGGTGGCCACATCTGATATCAGAATGCCTGGTTCAAGTCTTGACTCCTCCAAGTCCAATTCTAACTCCCTGGTAACGTTACACTGGGAAACAGTCATGATGGCAGAAGTACTTGAGTCTCTATCTTTCGTAGGAAACTGGAATTTAATTTGGGTCCTTGACTTGGGCCTCTGTCTGTAAAGCTTTTGCAGGTATTTGGGGAGTGAATATGAAGATGGAAAATTTGTCTCCTCTTGTCTAATTGTTTCTCTTTCTCTGTGTGTCTCTCTGCCTTTCAAAATATGAAGATAAATAAATAAAAAAAAATTTTGAAATTTTACAGATACAACTCACTTAAGTTAAACTTTTATATTATCTCATTGTTTAGGTCTTCTAGTCAATAATATCCCTGTGTCTGAACTTTTATTAAAGACTTTATTTTTAATAAATTGTTCATGAAGTGTTTTTATTTAATGTCCGGCAAACTATTTGCTGAAAGTTATATTCAAATCTTCAGTTTATACAAAGATAAAACAGATCATGACTTTAAACATCAGTCCCTTTCATTCAGGCCTGAGGTCCAAAAATCTCTATTCTGCAAACCAAAAATACCCCTGATAATTTTGTGGGTGGCAAATTATTAGATACACTATAGCTGGAATTACACCATTCACATCTATTACATTTAAAACCAATGATGGCACAATCAAAAAGAGAACATAGGATCCAAAGCTATTAATTACAATAGTAGGGAGATAATTTCATGTCAATCAATCAGGTGGCAAGACATGGAAGAGAGACATGTTAAAGTTAGATTCAGATTAAATAATTGAATTGCAGGGGATCTCACCGAACTCTCTCTGAGTTTGTTTGAGCAGGAACAACTTTATAATTTCTCCCCATGGAATAGTAATGAGAATTTCAAAGGCTCCTCTTGGCTAAATGCATTTTGCATAAATACATAATGCAAAAGCTGAAGTCAAAAGCAGGCACATCCTAGTGATATTCAAAGGCCAAATTATGTGGCATTTGAAGATCTATAAATACACACAAGGTGTGTACTCTTTCTTCTTCCTTCTTCTTTTATTCTTCTCTCCCTTCCCTCTACCTTCCCTTTCTCTCTCTCCTTCCTTCCTTCCTTCCTTCCTTCCTTCCTTCCTTCCTTCCTCCCTTCCTCCCTTCCTCCCTTCCTCCCTTCCTCCCTTCCTCCCTTCCTTTCTTCCTATTCTATTCTATTTAGTGCCCTAATGAGAAATTTCTTGCTGATATGGCTACAGTCAGTTAAAGAGTTCTGATTTTAACTACCCAACATCTATGGAACCCCAATGTGTTCTGTGAAAGTCAAGTTGGAGGTTAATTCTGGATCTACATTGGAAAGTCCTATAGGCTCTGTGTGTTCTTCATCTACCACAGTTTAGCCTGATTTGAGGACAAGTCACAATTTTCAGGATCTACAAGGTGGAGTATGAATGTTGACTGGATTAAGGAAATGAGAAATGCAGGCCACCTCGTGAGGTCCCTGTTTCTACCTTGTGTATTTGTGTTTGCCTGCAACCCTGGCAGCACTTAATACTTGGCATAACAGTCCTCAGCAAAGTTTGTAGAATTAAAGTGAACCATAATACACAAAAGAGAGTCATCTGTGCTTTGTACATAGTGGGATACAAGAAATGGGTTTTAATCACAAAGGAAGTGAAAAAGCAAGAGGTTCTAAATGAGCTCTGGGTAATTATTTCTCTGTATGTTTATGACACAGAACACAAGGATACTTCCTTTGGAATATCACATGCAAAATATGGTTTGGTCATCTTGGAAAATTGAAAGGAAAATGCTGTTACTAAGGTTGAATTATATAGTTCAAAAAGTATCTAACAGAGCACCTAATAGTATTCTGCACAGAGAAGCCATGAAAGAGCATATAAATTCGACTCAACATGGGTAGGGACAGGTATTTTCCCCCCATTGTGAGAATAAGGATCATAATTATCACAAAAGGAATGCACTCTGTGTGGAAAAATTATTATTACCATTTCGTGTGTAAGGTAGTTGAAGTTCAGGATAGTGAACGTGCCTAAGACATCAAATTTATAGAGAGAAGTAGAACTCAAATCTGTTTTAAGTATACTCTTAGAGTGCTTGTGTGTTTAAAAATTTTAAATTATTTATTTTCACTTTATGTGAAAGAAAGAGAGAGAGAAAAAGAAAGAGAAGAAAGAAGGAGAGATATCTACCATCTGTTTATTCACTCCCCAAATGCCCACAACAATCAGGCCTGGATCAGGCAGAAGCAAGGAGCCTGGAACTCCAACTTGGTCGCCCATGGGGATGGCAGGGACTCAAGTACTTGAGCCATCACTTGCTGCCTCTCAGAGTTTATGCTGGCAGGAAGCTGGATAGAAAACACATTAGCTGGCTCAAACCAGGCACTCTGATATGGTACGTTAGGACCCCAAGTGACATCGTAAGGACTGCATCAAATATCTGCCCCTATGGTATTTGTTTTTGGTTTAATTTAACACTTTTTTTTTACAGGGATGGGGGAATGTGTATTTCACACTTTCCGGTTATCAGGATTTTAATCATTGCTTTTTTGGTTTCATCTTGCTTTCTTTCTTTAAAAAAATACTACACTACACTATAGTTGACTTAATATCACCATAATTATCTTATCTTTTCTTATACTTTACTTCATCTTTTTTGCTAGCAGACATCGAAGACATTTTCTTTATCTTTGAATTCTAATCATTAAGATGCATCTCAAACTTTGTTATTGTTAGTCACTTTTTCCAATAGCTTGGAGGATCCTTTCCTGCAAGTTCTTCAGTTAATGTCTAAAACAATTTGTTGTACAATATTTTCACATACTGTTTCTGTTCCAATGTTTCCTTTTTTTTTTTTCAGGATTTATCATGGTACCACTTTCCATTTTTCAATGTCAACTACTTCCTCTCTCTTTTTACTCTTTTCTTTATCTTTTCTTGTTAGAATGATCCTTATTTAATTTTCTTTATATTTACTAATTTCTAGCACCTTACAATTTTCTCTTCATTTCAGATATGATTTTAGATTTTGAGTCATTTCTATACCTTTCTAAATTTAATCAACACATCTGATTTTTTTTTTTTTACCATTTCAGAGTTGAAGTTTTGAATAACAGCTTGAAACTGCATCATATGTCCCATAAACCTGTTCTAGAACATTCAGCTCAAAAAATGGTGGTAGTAAAATGAATAATGTTCCCAAAAGATATCTGTGATCTAGAACTTGAATCTTAGAGCTTGAACATGTAAACTTGTCTGGCAAAATGCCCCTGTAGATGTAGTTAATTAAAGACCTAGCAAGGAGATTCCTGGATTTCCTGGGTAGACCTTAATTGTAATCACAGGCACTCACATATAGAAGCAGGGGAAGATTTGACTTCAGAAGAGACACTAGGAAGGAGGATGTTGGAAACACATCGGAAAGTGGTGAGAAGAACTCACAAGCCTTGGAATGCAGGTATTCTCTAGGAACCATAAGAGACAAGGAAATGAATTCTCATTCAAAGTCTTCAGAAATAATCAACCCTAGTGGAGCCGTGAAGTTAACCCAGTGGTATTGATTTCAGAACTACAATATAATATAATAAGTATAAATATATTTTAACTCATTACAATTGTGTTAATTCATTACAGAAGCCAGAAAAATAATACAATGATAGTGTAGGCACCTTATATTTTCTGGTTGATTTGGAGAGGAAATTTTTATTATCTGGAATGCTATGCCTCAGATTTTTTTTATAAATGCAGTCTATTTTTGTTCTCATTACTATTTGTTTTGTGTAAAGTTTAGTATTTATATTGTAAAATATTCAAATATTAACCTGGTTCCACCTTTTTGATGGTGTTTTACCAGAATTTCACTAACATGTATACTTGACCTTCTCTAGTAAGAGAAGACACTAGTTATCTTTATGTGGGTTTCATATGCCTAGTTATCATTCTGCATTCCTGCTGTTACATCATTTAGAAATGAGTATTTATTCTTTTTTCTCCTCTTGTTTTTCTTCTTACTCCTAAGTTCCTCCTCCTTCATATTCTGCTTTTTTCAGCTTTCCAAACTCCCTTTCTTTCTTCTTTGTGTACTACTATAATTGTACTTTCACAGTATAAAATTTCAGAAGACAAGAACAAATGTTGTTCAATGATAAATGCAAGTTGACTGATGGAGATTCTATTGAATTTACCAAATTATTTGAATTTACCAAATTCCAGTCTGGAGCTTCAGCTTAAACCATCTATCCTAAAATATCTACATACTTATTTCTGCCAAAATTATGCCATTCAGTGTCACCATAAGATCAGGAATGCCTTAGTCTGACTTTGATCTCCAACATTTACCGCATAAGGGATCTCATTCAATGAATTCAGTTTTTCTCAACATCTGCTTTCTCATTTCCAAAGCAAGGGAATGCTGAGATCCATGCTTGAGGTTTTGTGTGTGTGTGAGAGAGAGAGAATTCAATGTAATGAAGCTAATAAAATACTGAATTAGAAAAGGCAGCATGTTTACTGCACTGGAGAGTTTGTGAAGATTAAATGACATCTGTTAAGCCCACAGAGTGCTTGCTACAGTGATATGTAATTCTATATGAGTTACACCAGCCTACTTCGTATAAAAAAATTGTCATCCAAGTACAAACTGAGTACAGCTCCATTTGAAAAATTGTTCCATTACTGTGTACGGTAGGTGTTTTATCATACAAATCATTTAAAAAAGGAATCAGCTGACAGTGTATAATTCTCCACATCCAGTTATATTCCAGACTAAATGACAATGATGAACTTTCTTACTTAATGAGATATATACATACAGAAACATTTAGTATCATACCCGCTTCAGTTTATCAGCTATCTGCCACAACTCTGTTGTACATTAATTTTATAAACTTATAAAATTATATTTTAAAAGAAAACACTCAATGAGAGCATATGATCAAAATAATATAAAGTCCAGAGAGACATCCATATGTACACATTTTGTTTGGTGTTTATGTGTTTGACTTTCAGAGATGAAAACGAAGACCTGATACTTACTGTCCTTATTTCATCAATATCTGATTGGTATGGAAGAAGAAGCTCTTCCAGTATGCAGAGTTCATTTACATTTTAATTTAGTTTTAGTATGGATACAAACTTTGGGCAGGAGGCATCCTTATTCCACTTCAACATGAAAAAGGGATAGAGGCTTTGAAAGGTTAAGTGGTTTCTGGGATTTAGTCTGATGCATTTTCTGTTACTCCATGGAATTTACTGTTGGAATTTACCTTGACTTTTGGGAGATCTGAAGGGCATTATAATCAGGATACTTCCTCATGTATGGAAATGGTTCTTCTGTATGCCTGAGGAACAGTGGTTTCTCTTCTTACTACTTGTTGAATTCTTTATTTAGTGGTAGATTGAGCTTGTGATTATAAAGTAAATTGAAAGCATGCCATTGTGAAAATTGAAAGAAAAATAAGAAAGGAAGGAGGACTGAAAGTGGGAACAAGGAGGGAGTGGGGGTAGGGTAGGAAGCATCATTCTGTTCCTAAAACTACATATATGAAATACTTGAAATTTGTTCACTTTATATAAATAAAAATCAACAAACAAACAAAAGAAATCTAAAACAAAAAAGCCTCATGGTGTTTTGGAGTGCTTAGGAACAATCAAAAAGAAATAATGCAAGACAGTAGGTTAGGGAGTGGAGTACTACTATTATGTGGGAGCAGAATAAATTTACTGAAATTAAATTGACATAAGCCTAGAAATTCTCCAGTTCCTTCCTGTCTCATCCCCAACAAGTCCTTCATTCTCCTACACTCCTCCTACACTATCTCTTTCCCTTAATGCTGCCTGGGAATTTATGTAAACTACAATGCTAGGGTGGTTTCCAACTTCTTACTTTAGAAGTCCCCATTCCATCCTGCAATTATGGTTACATTTTTCAATCTATGTTTTCATCAACAGCAACCCAGAAATAATATTTTCTGTATGATAGCTCCGATTGGATTAGGTTCATGCTTGAAGAAACAGGGGGAAAAAATTACACAGGTAGTGTATAGCTGAAAATAAGTCAGAAAAGATGTCTTTTAAAATTTATTCTGAAAAAGCATTAAATGATAGCTTAAGGCTAAAATAATTTAGCTGCTGAAATATTCTCCTCTGAGATGTAGTCATTTTCATTGGTTTTGGAAATTAATTTTATTATGAGAAAAATAAGGCAACTTTAAAATTTTTCAATTAAAACTTTCAGTTGTCCATTGCAGGCAGAACTGTATATTAACTAATAACTGTTTCCAATTAGAAATGCCACCTACCTTCTTTTCAAGCCAGCTCTCCTCCCAGGCCTGCTAGGTAATGGAAGTCAACAGGGTGCCTCCCTTATGATGTACCACATGTAAAGAGATATAGATAGGTCTGAGCCTCATAATTGACAAGGCCTTAATCCCACCTGACTATCTGCAAGCCCTTTTTGTCAGTCTGTATTTGCCTCTCCATGAAAAAAACTTGGTCATGGTCTAGACACTTCCCAAAGACATCCCTTTTCTGCATGAAGCAGCCAAAGCGACCATCGCCCGGTTCCCCCTAACGGATGTTAGGGCTTCCATCCGGAGGAGGGAGTGTGAGGAGTCAGATGGGTTGATAGGGGATTCCAGTGGAATTTGGGGTGTAAAATATTTGCTTCCTTCCCCAAAACTTTATCTTTAGCAAGAACAAATAGCTGCCCTCCTTCCTTTGGCCTCTCCTAATTTACCATGAGAACAGCAAGGGAGCTCTCCCTGAGCTCCCACCCTTAGGAGGCTAGACAGGTCAGGGAATTATAAATGAGGTCTTTTGATGCTTTTGTGCCCTCCTGGTAACTGAATTTCAATCTGATTGGCAAGTTTTTTTTTTTTTTCCTTCGAATTTGTAATTAAATTGTATTTAAGGAGGACAGCCACCAGTCCCCTTTGTGGTGGAACCCTCCCTCCATGCCACTGTAGCTGGAGGTCCTTGATTCTAATAAATATTTTTAAATAAAAAAAAAAAACTTTCAGTTTAACACAATGTGAAAATATACTCTATATCTACCGCTTAAAAAAACCCACTCATGACTTCAACCGTTTTCCTTTGCCAATTTTGTAGATGATTGGTATAGATTTTTATTTGTTATAAACTTCAAATACTTCCAGTACCAATGTTTACAAAAATATTGTTTTGGAATTACACAATGATATGCATTTTCACACAACTCTTTCCATCTGTTGGAACTAATAACAAATCAAAACATATTTGAATATAATTTTGTCTTCTGATGTTATTCTCTCAACAAGGACCTAGTTCAGAAATCCCAGTTAACTCGGGGAACTGATACTCAAATAAGTTTTATGGTCAAAGCCGCTTATTAGAACAGAAAGAAAATAGCTGAGATTTTGCTACCTTTTACCTTTGTGTTTCTGAGACTTTGGAAGTTCCCTTATGTGTTTATCAAATGATGTACACTTAGAGACATCACATCCTTTCAAGTTGGTAGCATACTGAAACAAGATTTCCCTTTATTAAAAATGTTTTCTCAAAAATTAAAAAAGGAAAAAAGAGAAAGAGAGGGAATGAAAGAAAGGAAACAGGAAGGAAGGAAGGAAAGAAGGAAGGAGGGAGAGAGGGAGGGAAGGAAGGAAGAGGGAGGGAGAGATGAAGCATCATTATCTTGTTAGAATTGTATGTATAAACTACATTGCATCTGCTGTTTTTGTATTAATATCATATTAACATGAGAATTGATGAGAACTGTGTTGTAGTAATTATCATGCACTTGCTGTGACCCTGAGAATCTTATGTATTAAATAAATTCCTTAAAAATACTTTCCACACAGCTACCCTTTATGCCAAGCTGAGTACTTGCGTTAATTTTTTTCAGAGAAAATGGTTCCTCCACCTTAGAAGCAAGGGCTGGATGAGTATGGCCTTAGGGAAGGGAGGGAGGTGCTCTTGCTGGCTTCAGTGGCTAGCTTACAGATCTTACAGAGTAGAGTGCAAGTGTTCCTCAAACGGCTGATGAACAAGCTAGAATAGCATGGCTCTCATGTTCCACTGAAATTTTTAAAAACAGTCAATAGGATGTGGAGTTGAATCTGAGAATGAAAAAGATACTTGAGGGGCTGGTGCTGTGGCATCGCAGGTGAAGCTGCTGCCTCTGACTTTCCCAGCCTTTATCGGTGCTGCTTCGTGTTCTGTTTTCTCCACGTCCAATGCAACTCCTTGCTAATGGCCTGGGAAAAGCTTCGGAGGATGGCTCAAGTGCTTGGGCCCCTGCTACCCACATGGGAGACCTGGAAGAAGCTCCTGGCTCCTGGCTTCTGGGGAGTAAACCAGCAAAATGCAGATTTCTTTCTCTCTGTCTCTCCCTCTTGCTCTGTAACTCTGGATTTCAAATAAATAAATAAATAAATCTTAAAAAAAGAAAAAAAATACTTGAAGCTTCCTAAATGTTTTGTAGTACATGGATGTTAAAATTGCAGGTAAGCTAGATATCAGCAAATGACTATCAATGATATTTTTGTCTGAATACAGTAAACTGTAGACTATGAATCTCACTCTCTCAGTAGAATTTTTTATTTAGTGAACTGTCATGTTTTAGAAAGAGCCAAACTTTAAAGTGTTCACATGGCTTTCTGTTGAAGAATCTCTACCAATACCAGAAATGGCATGACACTGACATTTAGCATAAGTAAATAGAAAGTAATTTAGTTCAAATTATGCCAAAATTTTTTAATTTTGTATTGGAAAATATTATGTATTACATCTAGAGACACTTTGAATTTTTCCCTAGACAACAATGAAATAGGCAGGCATACAGGTTAAAATTGATTAGATTTGGGTGACGCTGTGGCACACTAGGCTAATCCTCTGCCTTGCGGCGCCGGCACACTGGGTTCTAGTCCCGGTTGGGGCACCGGATTCTGTCCTGGTTGCTCCTCTTCCAGGCCAGCTCTCTGTTGTGGCCCAGGAGTGCAGTGGAGGGTGGCCCAGGTCCTTGGGCCCTGCACCCACATGGGAGACCAGAAGGAGATACCTGGCTCCTGGTTTCGGATCGGCACAGCACGCCGTCCATAGTGGCCACTTGGGGGTTGAACCAACGGAAAAGGAAGACCTTTCTCTCTGTCTCTCTCTCTCTCACTGTCTAACTCTGCCTGTAAAAAAAAAAAAAAAAAGAAAAAAAAAGAAAAAAAGAAAAAAAAAAGGGAAAAAAAAGATTAGATTTGTTAGCTGGAAGACCACACCTTCACCAGGCCTTTACCATGCCCCTGTGTGACCTCATGTCCCACCTGGCCACACCTGGGTGCCCACCAGCCAATCAGGTTAATTAACCACTCCCCTTTGGAAGTGGGTTAAAAGCCTGGGACACAGTGTGTCCGCCCCTTCTTGCCAGGAGGGGGCTGCTGCCTCCAGGACACGTGGCCTTCAGACCACCCACCCTAGGCTTCCTGGCCTAGATGCTCCTCCACGTGGCTGGTTCCTGGTGCTTGGTGTGAACCCAGATTTACCTCTCTCTCTTAGATAAAGCTCTCACTCTCCTAAGCATCCTTCTCACTAAAAAAAAAGCTCAACATGTACCATGCTGTCTTGTTTATTTATGCCGGTATTTAGAATTCTTCTCTAAATACTAGGCAAGAACCCTCTCGGGCTTATTAATATTGAGGATTTATTAATAAGCATATGGTGATATCGCATGGCACCCCAGAATGCCGGTAACAAATTTGGCAGCCCAGATGGCACTTCTGGGTAACTTTCAGGGGCCACATTTTTGCAGATATTTTAGGGGATCAATTCCCATATGAAGAGGAACAGGGACTTTTAGAAGTATTTCTATGGTAAACTAGAATTGAAGCACATCACCTTTGCTTTGACACAGAGAAACCTTTGTGCTTTAGCTGAGTGAGCATAAAAGCTGATTTCATTTATCTGACATCAGTGAGAGACTTTAACATCGGCGCCAGCACTGTGGCATAGCGGGTAAAGCCACTGCTTGCAGTGCCGTCATCCCATATGGGCACCGGTTTGGGTCCCAGCTGCTCCACTTCCGATCCAGCTCTCTGCTATGTCCTGGGAAAGCAGTAGAAGATGGCCCAAGTGCTTGGACCCCTGCACCCATGTGGGAGACCTGGAGGAAGCTCCTGGCTCCTGACTTCGGATCGGCCCAGCTCCAACCATTGTGGCCAACTGGGGACTGAACTAACCTTTGGAAGACCTCTCTCTCTCTCTCTCTCTCTCTCTCTCTGCCTCTACTCATTCTGTGTAATTCTAACTTTAAATAAATAAATAAATCTTAAAAAAATCCTTTATTGGTAGTGGTGTTTTTCATCCTTCCATGAGTTACCAATTGGGGCAGGGCAGAAACATGGATTTTTTTCTTTCCATCCTCTTAGGGTTTTAGCTGGTGAAACTCAAACAGTCAGAAGCTGACTGTCGCTGTGCACCTGGGTCATGAGTCTTGAGCCTTAGTTCTGGCTGTTGGCTTGTTTTCTTCCTTCTTTTTCCCTGGGCTTCTCCATGGTAAGTCAGTGCTTTGCAGCCCCTAGAGGAACGTTGATTCGTGTGTCAGCTGCTCTGCTTCTGATACAGCTCCATGCCAATGTCCTGGGGAAGCAGAGGAGGCTGTCTCAAGTACTGTGCCCCTGCCACGTATGTGAGATACCCGTTTGGAGTTCTAAGCTCCTGGCTTCCACGTGTCGCAGCCCTAGTGGTTGCAGTCATTTCAGGAGTGGATCCTTGGAAGAAGGATCTCTCTGTCTCTGTCTCTTTTTCTCCCCACCCCCACTCTACTGCCATTGTTCTTTCTGTTAAATAAATAAATAAACCCTCCTACTGTTCCATCAGTCCTCTCCATGACTAAATTAAACTTCCTCACAGTATGATCATCTCACCAGGGAATGTTCTAGGCAGGAAATAAGCAATGCACATAGGAATCAGACTTCTGCTTGTGTCACACTTGCTGAAGTCCTATTTGTCAATCACAGGTCGAATTAAGTGAGTGTGGAAGAGGACAGGAAATAGAATACTTGAGTGTGGAAGGCGAGGCCTGAGTGCCACCAATGTAACAGACCGTCTCAATTCATATTGTGTCTGCCCCCCATCCCAAAACCAGAAATGTTAAAACCTCCAGCTTTGAGTTAGAACAGAGGCGCTTAATCCCTAAAGCCACAGAACTCTTTTCATTTATTAAAAGACAGCGCCACAATAGAGTTTGCTTGGAATCCTAACATACAGATCTGGGCACTGGAGGGCTGATTCTGTAAGATGAAGAAAACAGAGGTTGGAAGGCCCATAGGGACCTCCCATCTTCTCCCTAGTACACCTTGGTAAGTATATTACAGGTGTAACTTAATGAAGTCCCAGAGCTGAAGAACAAGGGTGGATATAATATATTCAGGACAGGCTGGTGCCATGGCTCACTTGGCTAATCTTCCACCTGCAGTGCTGGCACCCCAGGTTCTAGTCCTGGTTGGGGTGCCAGATTCTGTCCTGGTTGCTCCTCTTCCAGTCCAGCTCTCTGCTGTGGCCCGGGAGTGCAGTGGAGGATGGCCCAAGTGCTTGGGCCCTGCACCCACATGGGAGACCAGGAGGAGGCACCTGGCTCCTGGCTTCGGATAGGCGCAGCACACGGGCCGTGGCGGCCACTTGCGGGGGTGAACCAACGGAAAAGGAAGACCTTTCTCTCTGTTCCTCTCTCTCTCTCTAACTCTGCCTGTCAAAAATAAATAGATAAATAAATAAATAAATAAAAATTAAAAAAAATATTCAGCACAATGCAGATAATCAATTACTCCTGATTTTATTTATTTATTTTATTTTTGATTCAATTATTTATTTGAAAGGCAGTAACAAAAGCACACACATGAGAGAGACAGAGAGACAGAGAAACACAGAGAGAAATCTTCTATCTCCTGCTGTGCTCCCCAAATGGCCACAATAGCCTGGGCTGGGTCAAGCCTAAGCCAGGAGCCAGCAACTCTAACTGTGTCTCCCACATGGGTGGCAGGGCTGGAAGTGCTTGTGCCGCCTTCCATTGCTTTCCCAGGTACATTCGCGGGGAGATGGAGCAGAAGTGTCAGGACCACAAGTGAAGCTCATATGGGATACTAGTATCACAGGCAGTGCCTTAACCTGCTGCACCACAGTGCCTCCCCCACAGTTTCAATTGCCATTTTATACTTGGAGGATTCTGTATCTCTGTAACTGAACTTCGACACTTTGTCTTTTTCCCTCTTAATATGGAAAATCTCTAGAGTATTCTGGTATTGTATTCTTTTAAAAAAGATTATTTATTTATTTGAAAGTCAGACTTACAAAGAGAAAGATCTTCCATCTGCTGATTCACTCCCCAAATGGTGCAACAGCCAGGGTTGGCCCAGGCCGAAACCAGGAGCCAGGAGTTTCACCCGGGTCTCCCACATGGGTGGCAGGGGCCCAAGAACATGGGTCATCCTCTGCTGCTCTCCCAGGCCACCTGCAGGAAGGTGAATCAGAAGTGGAACAGCCAGAACACTAACCGTCGCCCGTGTGGAATGCCAGTGTTGCCAATGGTGGCGTTACCTGCTGCGCCACAATGCTGGCCCCATTATATATTGCATTTAAAAAGAAAATCATTCTATCTTTGCCTTTGATCATTGTCTTCCAGCCTCAGAGAACAGTTGTCCACTATCCCAATCCAGACATCTGCTCTCCACTTTCCAGATCTCAGAAGCTGTTTCTACTATCCACCCTCTTTGGGCCCTTAGGCTTTTCCACCAAGCTGCAATCTGGACAATGGACATTTGTTTAAGAGACTTAGCAGATGCATAAAAATACTTTTAGAGCATGCCAACTTTCATGGTATTAATTTTCAACCATTTATATAAGTAGCAAAGCCCATATAATTGAATAAAGAGAGCTGGATTGGAAGTGGAGCAGCAGGATTTGAACCAGTGCCCATATGGGATGTTGGCATTCAGGTGGTGGCTTTACCCATTATGCCACAGCGCTGTCCCCAAAATAATAGATTTTTAATATGAAAGTTCCTATGGCACTGTTGTACTGGATTACAGTTTAAATAGATTAATCAATCAAGTTGAAAAATAGTTGAAATTTGACAGCTATACATGGAGATTTTTATAGGAGTGTATACTAAATCCCCAACTCTCGTGAACAACACTGTTACAGGGTTGTGTTTTTCTGAAATAGTTAACAACTCTATATAAAGCTCTGAAAATTCACGTTATAAATGCAGTAGTTGGATTTCTAGTGTTTTATTACATTTAGCATGTATCAAACTACTTTGTATTTATTATGAAAAGTAGTTACAGATAAATGACAGTGGCTTTTTAAATATTTAGCTGAGAAGTGAAGTCCTTTAGCAATGTTTACACAGTTCAGGGTATTTCTTTATTATGCCAGGGTTGCAAGAATTGTCAGATGTCCATCATTCCAGTCTCCTTCTCAGTAAATATCTTTTAGTAGGTATCACTCAACACATGAAAAAAATACTCAAATTGGCCTCCAGAGGGAGGTGTCTCTCCCACTGCAAATCACCTATCTAGATCCAGGTTGCTGTTTACAAGGGAGTCTTAGTTTAGCTTGAGATGAAGACATGTGTTTTGGACTGTCTAAACCAGTTCCTGGAGAGACAAATCTTCCATTGACATTTATGCCAATATCTCAATCCAGGGATAAGCAAATGTATAAACAGGATAGACTCAACAAGGTAAACTTTCATTTGAAATGCTGTAACTGTTTATTAAGAATCCTATTTCCGTGTTTAATCATACTTTGATAAGAATTTCTTAATTATGTCCATCCCAAATCTTTCGTATTTTAGCTAACGCTCAATTCCTCTCATAAAACTTATGCCATCTTAAAATGTACATACCCCTATCAGAAGACTTCAGAAGGTAATTAACCTTTACTTTACCAGGGAAAGAATGACTGCATGATAGAAGGCCATCTTAAACACTTTGACTTTCTATATCAAAACAATGGTTATTTTAATTTACTTATTTATAAAATACATTCGTTATTTTCACGTCACTTCATACCTTTCATAGAAATACTGAAAAAAAAGAAGAAAAGATGATATGAGTTGTATATTACTTGGGGCATACAGCTCCCCAAGGCTGATACAAGCTGGTTACCTTGCTCTGTCACTATAACCATCCTTACTGTAAGGAGACCAAAGTAAAGGAGAATGAATCTGAACACATTCTGAGGATTTGAATCATCTGTCTAGACAGAAATACTGATTTTTCTCTCTTTGTAATGAAGTGATTTATAATTTTGCTTCTGGGCATGGCAAAAGTTCATGAGTTTCCTGTGAGATGACTCCCTAGAATGTAGCCATGCCTTACTGTGCATGGGGACTGAGAGGTCATAGGGTATTCCATCAATGACAGGAGGGAATGGAGGCTTGAATCAAAGAACAGAGGAAAGGTAGATTGGAAAGATTTAGTATTAGGAAATGGAAGTGCAAAACAACATAACTGAAGTCAGTTTTGAAAAATAAAACATGTTCATATTTGAGCATCTTTAAGTTTGTTCTGTTTATAACAGGTTTGCAAAAATGAATTTTTGTGTGGAATCTGAGGGCCTTTACTTCAATAAAATATTTGTGTTGTCTACTAATCTTCACTGAGATAGCCCATGAACCTATGTTTTATATAAGTTTGTGTCTTCTTTACTATAGGGGTACCATGTTTGTCAAACATGATGCACAAAACCTACATCACCCTGCCACATCCCTTGGAAAGTCCAGGCCCACCTACAGTTTTCTGCTGAATTTCATGGTAATATCTCTCTAGTTTTGGCATGCTTCCCTTAGGGTCGTGTCCTCCAAGTTCATACATACTATGGCAAATGGAAGATTTACCCCAACCCCAAACCTCTTCTAAAAATATTTGTATATTTGAAAAGCAGAGTTGCAGAGAGAGAGAGAGAGGGAGAGACAAAGAGATCTTCCATGTGCTGGTTCACACTTTAATGGCTTCAATGGCTGGGACTAGGCTAGGCGGAAAGCAGGAGTCAGGAACTTCATCTGGGTCTGTCGTGTGGGTGCAGGGGCCCAAGCACTCAGGCCATCTTCCACTGCTTTCCCAGGCATATTAGCAGGGTGCTGGATCAATAGTGGAGTAGCCAGGACTAATATGGGATGCAGGGGCTGCAAGCAGCCAACCCTCTGCCCACAATACCGGCCCCCTTTTTTCTCCCATCCTTTCCAGTGTGTGTGTGTGTGTGTGTGTTCTTTGTGTCTTCATTCATTGATAGACACTTAGATTGTTTCTATATCTTGGCTATTGCAAGCAATGCTGCAGTAAACTACGGGATGCAGATACCTTTAATACAGATATGTACCTAGAAATGGGATTGCTAAATCACATGGTTGTTCTCTTTTTACTTTTTAAAGGGACCTCCATACTTTTTTTTTATGTATTAACTGCACCAAATTACCTTACCTATAACAGTTTTTAAGGGTTCTCTTTTCTCCACATCTATGCCAACACTTATCTTTTGTCTTTTGGAGAACAGCTGTCCCAACAGATGTGAGGTGATATCTCATTGTGGTGATGATTTTCCTGGTGGCTAGTGATGTTGTTTCTTTATATATATATATATATATATATATATATATATATATATACACCTGTTAGTGGTTTGTTTGTCATCTTTCAGAAATGTTCTATAAGCCGGAGCCGTGGCTCAATAGGCTAATCCTCCGCCTATGGCCCCGGCACCCCGGGTTCTAGTCCCAGTCGGGGCGCTGGATTCTGTCCTGGTTGCCCCTCTTCCAGGCCAGCTCTCTGCTGTGGCCCCGGAAGGCAGTGGAGGATGGCTCAAGTGCTTGGGCCCTGCACCCCATGGGAGACCAGGAGAAGCACCTGGCTCATGGCTTCAGATCAGCACGGTGCGCCGGCTGCAGCGTGCCGGCTGTAGGGGCCACTGGAGGATGAACCAACGGCAAAGGAAGACGTTTCTCTCTGTCTCTCTCACTGTCTCACTGTCCACTCTGCCTGTCAAAAAAAAAAAAAAAAAAAAAAAGAAAAGAAAGAAATGTCCTATAGGTGCTTTGCTCATTTTTCAATCAGGTAATTTTTTTCCTTGCTATCGAATTCTTCATGTTTCATATATTAACCCCTTGTCAGTTGCATGCATTATAACTATTTTCTCCCATTCCGTGAGTTGTCTTCACTCTGTTAATTGTTTCATTTGCTGTGCAGAAGGCTTTTAGTTCAGTGTAGTCACATTTCCTAGGTTTGCTTTTCTTGGCTGTGATTTGGAAGTCATATCCACTGTCAAGAATTTCTCTAATGTTTTCCTCTAATAGTTTATGACTTTAAGTCATCCATTAAATCTTCAATCCAAGTCTTATATATCAATCTTTAATCTGTTTTGCGTTGAATTTGTATGTGGTGTGAGATAATGCTACGATTGCACAATTCCATGCTTCCCTATGGATCTCCAGATTTCCCAACATTTATTGAAGAGACAGCCCTTTCACCATTGTGCATTCTCGTCACCTTAATTGAATATTAACTGATTATAAATTTCATGTATTTATTTCTGAGATTTCTATTCTGATTCACTGGTTGATATATCTTTATGCCACTGCTATGGTCTTTTTGTTACAAACACTTTATAATGTTTTGATTCCTATTCCTTTTTCTTTATCTTTCGTAAATCACTGCAGGATTTTTCTTTGTGGTTGCCATGAGCTTAGCCACATTTTTTATTCAGAAGCACACACACACCACTCACACCAGGATGTTTGAGTGAATGCCAGATTTTAATGATAAATTTGGAAGCAGAAATGATTTATATTGAAAAAATGCAGTATTTTAAAACTGAGGTTTTTTTTCCCTCCAGGGAAGAGCATGAATGCCCCACACCAGAAATCATGCAGTGGAGTTTCCCACATTTAGGGCAATCGCAGGGGTCAGCACACCGCAGTGTAGTGGATAAGCCTCACTCTGGGAAAACTACCTTTGTGATCATGGTTTCTCCCCTGCCAGGTAAGTATTTAAAATCTGATTTTGAATATTTTTATGTATCTCACCAAGTTGCTCTGTCATTCAGTCTTATGCCATCCCTCCATTTTCAGAGGTTAAGAGACAAAGAAATAAAAAAAAAAATCCCAACAAAAACTCATTGTCACATAGAGAAGACTTTGCCCCACTCTGGAACTTACCCCAACACTGCTTTTCCAATCACGTCTGTACATAGCCATTTATTCCTTCTGGATTTCATTCTGTATTCACCAAGCACTCATAGTTACCCTTGATATTGGAAAAAACACAAATAGAGTATATTTTTCTTATGTTATTGACATATATTAAGCTGCCAACCTGTCCTCTCAGCAGAAATCAATTTTGCATAAATATCATTATTATTACATTATGATTATTACTATTATTGGTTGCTAAAAATGGAGAGTTTATGAAAACCAAGTTTTTTGATGTTTGTTTACTTGCAAATGCTCAATTCATTCAATGCAAATGCTCAAATTCATTCAAACTCAATAGAAATTGATTGATATTTTACTTTTTCATATATCTATTGTGTACTTTGACCCTGAAATTCTCCTCTCACATTTTCTTGTTTAAGAAAAAATTTTTAAATTACTGTTCTTGGCTTTGGATGTTTCATTTCAAAAATGAAAGTTTGGACCTTCAAGATTCTCCTACTTCTATCTATATTACTGTGAATACTAGAATACTATTTTTCCTTCCTCTTCAACTATGGAGTATAAAGCTGTGCACTTGTTAAATTATTCTATGGCAGAGTAATTAAGGGAAGTATTTTCAAGGTTCAAAATTAACCCTTGACAGTTCTATAAGGACAAACTACAAAGAGGTCCAGCTATTCCCGCTGGCCATGAGCAGAATTTATAAATGGCCTACAGACAGTCTGTGTTTTAAAAAGTTGTCACTTCTTTCATTATGATTGTGGGAAATGTTCTTCTTTTTTCTATATAATCAATGCAAAAAAATGAGTAAAACAAATGTCGCTCCCCCTCTTCGTGGAGGAACGACACAGGACCCTGCGCTGTTCCTTCGTCTGCTCGGCCCTCCCCGGGTTTGCTGCTGGTTCTTCCCGGGTTGGCTACTATCCCTTCCACCTCCGTGGAAGGGCAGTTCCCCCTGGCCACATTCCCCACTTCCGCAGGGGAGCGGCACACCGCTGGCCGGCTCTTCTCGGGGGCTGCACAGGTGTTCCTTCAGCTAGATGTTCCCCATAGATGTTACTGGTGCATGCCGTCTCTCTCCTCCTTAATAGTCCTCCTCCGCCAATCCTAACTCGGCTGCCCACACGCCGAGTACGCTGCTCTCCAATCAGGAGCAAGTCCTACAGTTTATTGGTTGAACTGGAGGCAGCTGTGTAAAAGCTGTTTTCTTCTCTCCCAGCGCCATATTGTGGGAGAGCAGATGCATAGAATAAGTCTTAATTCCAGTAACTTAGTCTAGTCCGAATTGCTCCCCACAACAAAAAATTTTATCATTCAAAATATCAGGAATTTCTTTTCATTCATCACACTGAGGGCCATAAATGCCATGTCAAGACTGGCACTTATTAATTATCATTTCCTTTACTGTGTTAATTAGATTAAACATCCAGGCATAAAATGAACTTACTAATATGAGTAGGTTGAAATAATAAATACTTCTTATATAAAGCCAAGCAAATACAAAACTAACCATTGCTCATTTCCACACAATTCTTTTGCAACTATTTAGCAATGAACTTATTACATAAAACTGTTTACTAAATATTCATTTATTTTCTAAACACATTTGATATAATTTAAAATAGACCCAAGTATTTGGAAAATTCTTGAAATGATTAAGTAAGAACTAGACTTTAAATTATGAACAGAATCTGCACTTGATTGATCTAATAGCAACTTGAAAACTGTATTAAATTGTTTACAAAGTTATGGCTTTTTCATATGGTATTTTCCTATTTTCAATATCTCCTGGCACCTGGTTTACATCTTAAAATTTTCTGATGGCCTCATCTCAAATGAATGTCAAATGCTCTGGATATGAGTTCATATTCCTCATTGTTATTCTGCTCTTCCCAGGAACTCCATCAATTCATAGAACTCAAGATGCAAAAACACGAGTAGCTCCAAATAGCTGATCCATCCCTCACTGGTATTACTGACATCTCTATTGGTTTTCTCGCTTGTGCGCTTGTGCAAGTCTTATTCTGATTTCAGTTTTTATGTAAGTTTTCCCTTTGGCTTAGATAAAAGGAGCTAATTTCTGTTGCATTTTCTAGGATGGTATTCAAAATTAGATCAATTCCTAGTGTGAGATAGATTTTAACCAATCAGAACTGAACTTACTCTAATAAAGCAATAAGAATGTGTCAGAGTTTTCCAGCAAACATCTGCTGTTTCTTCCCTTACTAAATACTGGCTGTTTTATAAACATTAAAACTTTTACTTGAAAATTTTAAAAGTTGTCATTGCTTTAAAGCTGAAGAGAAGAAGGCTTAGTGCAAATAATAAACTGAGCAAGGTTACACATTTTATTAATTAGGAATTGTTAACAGATTATAAATTCAAGTACAATAGAAATTAATTTCAATGACAGTTAAGCCTCCTATAGGTGAGCACTGTAAAAACTTTTCCTCACCCATCGCAAGGGTCATGACTGACATGCATAAACATAAGAGAGATTAATGAGAAAAAAAAACATAAAAAATGTATTCATTCAAAGTTTTCTGAAGACCCAAGACTCAGAGAACACATATGTGAAGGACAAGCATATGGAGTGTGGTTGAAAAGAAAGTGGGTGTGACCTAAAGGTAATAACGTGGAGAAAACTTAGCAAAGCCTACTTGTTCATATTTCCATTGCCCTCCAGTTGTAGGGAAGGACTGTTCTGGAATGATGGTCTCATGGATCACTTTTTTTTTTTTAATTTTTTTGACAGGCAGAGTGGACAGTGAGAGAGAGAGACAGAGAGAAAGGTCTTCCTTTGCCGTTGGTTCACCCTCCAATGGCCGCCGCGGCTGGCGCACCGCGCTGATCCGATGGCAGGAGCCAGGTGCTTATCCTGGTCTCCCAAGGTGTGCAGGGCCCATGCACTTGGGCCATCCTCCACTGCACTCCCTGGCCACAGCAAAGAGCTGTCCTGGAAGAGGGGCAACCGGGACAGAATCTGGCGCCCCGACCGGGACTAGAACCCGGGGTGCCGGCGCCGGTAGGCGGAGGATTAGCCTATTGAGCTGCGGAGCCGGCCTCAGGATCACTTTCAATCAAGGTCATTCAGAAAATTTCTGGGTGGACATGCGTTAGTGGAAAAAGGCAGAAAAAGGTCAGAGCGGCCTTTCTTCTACCGCTTTCCCAATTGTCAGGGTGCCATATTTTGGAGTTATCAGATACTGAGTCTGGACACTTTTGACATATAACTCTCATATGTACTATTAGTGTCGTAGGAATAGATACTATAGTACATAGGTATAAAAGCCTCTGCATCTACAGAAAAAGTCAAAGGTAGATTTTAGGTAGTCACTGAGCAATCTCTTTCATACAGCTAATAAATGACACAGTCAGAATCTTTACCCAGATCTAAATCTATTTGTCCTAATCATCATTCAAAATCTCTATTTTAAAGATTGGAAAATGAGATGGGTAAGTAAAGCAGGTATTTGCATATTTTGGAACAACTTTGGCCTCAATTACTGTAAAGGCAACTATCAAGACAATTCTCTCAATTTCTATTGTGTTTAACCATGAAATAAAATCAGACATTCGACTCTTGGTTATCTTGTATTCTCTTTTTTAAAGTTAAGCACACACACACACACACACATGCACACACACATTTCCAAGTACTTATCAACTTTTCATTGTTCAGTGAGTTCCATTATGCTCAATCAAGATGTCTAATTTGTCTGTTTTGCCAAGTAATGATTATATTTGTGTTGAATCTTCGGTTTCTATTCTGGGCACATTGCTTCTGTGTGAAGATGCACCCAAGTTTGGCCATAGGGAAGAAAGCAGTTGCCTATTTGCAGCACACTGAGCTCTACATTGTTTACACTTGAAGCAAAGATTCCAGAATAATCCATGCCTGCTCCACTTAGTCAAATCCATCACTGTCAGGAATGCATACAACTGCCCACATGCCTTTGATGTAGTGGCATTATGCTGTGTCAAATATTTCTGAAAATAGATGAGCTGCTGATTAGGCCTTGGAAATGATTTTATAATGTGTAACCTCAGGTTATGGTGACATCAGTTGGGTAATAATCCACTTCCTTGAATTGTTGGCAAGCTTTGTCCCAAGATTCAGGTTTCTTTGATATCTATATTTGCCATGCAAATTATTTGGCCAGTTTTAAAAGTTCAAGTTGCTTCAAGATAATAACTAAAATTAAATGTGTATATACATAAAGGTAGAAATGAATTACCAAAAGCAAGATAAGAATATTTTCATTGCTGATAAAAAATGTCTCATATCTTATTTTGTATTTGCTGTGAAAAAATGATTTTCCTAGGAAGAATATAAAAAAAGGAAAATGAACAAAAAATGTAATGCATATGGCTGATTCAGGGTAGCATGACAGTTGCAGAAATCACATGAGTTTTAGAAAATTTATAGTGGGAATGAGATTTGCCTCCCCAATGCACAGCCATCTCATCTTAAAACGGTAACAAGAATAGAAAGCTAGTTAATACCCCTATCTCCCTGTTCCTGTTGCTATATATTCTCATTCCTGGGATCACAGTTGTAGGATATTTTAATCCTCTTCTTTCCTTGGTTCGTTTAACAACAGCTGGCAGTGGATGCCTATTTCGGTTACCTGGGCCTGTCAACCTGTATCAGTCACTAGCACCAACACTCAGAAGGCAATCACTTAACCAGATAACACATTAGCCAGTCAGTCAAAAGAAAGGATCTTTCCAATTTAGGAGAAATCTATTCTGCAGGGAATTGGCTTTTTTAAAAGGCAGCACTCTGTCCTTTAAACACACACGCACACCCTGCCCCCATGCTTGTTTTTCAGCTGCCACAATTTCTCTTGGGCTTGAGGTTAAATAGCAGTGTTGGAGGAATGAGAGGGGATAATCATTTCATCAGATGGGAAATGAGTCATGAGTATGAAAGGGTGTTGCTTGAAATTGGTAAGTAGATAGAATTCCTGGTAAGCATCTTTAGAACGCTGGTTCCTAACACTCGAACAGTAGATGCCTATGGATTCCATGTTTTCCCAGTGCCCAAATACAGCAGCCTGCAATTCTCATTCCTCATTTTTCTGCATTTGACTACTGCAAGAAACACAACATGTACACCATGCCTCTTGCCCTAAGACAGACTAGTTATACCTGAAACTGGGAAGATGTCATTGGGGGTACACAACTAAAAATAACAATTATTTAGCATTTTCTCTTAAAGTACATTTTAAAATGTAGTTTTGTTATAAAAAATTACTGCAAGGATAGCATGAGGAAGTCCACAGTCCCCTTTAAATGATAAATGCAAAAAGAATGCTACTTGTGTGTGGAAATCATCACACTGGCAACAAAACTCCATGTGCCATTCTTGGCCATCAGACCAAGCTTTGGTATGTTCATTAAAGCATTGCTTCCTGGTTAAAAAAGTGGTGCATATTAATTGTAGCATATGCAGCAAACAGAAAAGTACTAAGGGGAAAATCAAAATTTGTGTTTTTTTTTTTTTTTCTGGTAAGCATTGTAGCATAGTAGGTTAAACAGCTGCTTATAACACCATCATCCCATAACAGGGTGTCAGTTTAACTCCCAGCTGCTCTGCTTCCTATCCTGCTGTTCTGCCTGGGAAATCAGCAGACGATGATGGCTCAAGTGCTTGGGTCCCTGCCTCCTATACATAAACCCAAATGGAGTTCTTGTTTTTTTGGCTTCAACCTAGCCCAGCCCTGGATGTTCTGACCATTTTGGGAGTGAAGCAGTGGATGGAAGATTCTCTCTCTCTCTCCCCCATTCGCTTGCTTTTCAAATAAAAAATACATCTTTTAAAACATTATATTTTTTGTTTTGTAAAAATGTTTTTTATGTATTTGAAAGTGTGACACGTAGAGAGAGAGAGAGATCTTCCATCTGATGGTTCACTCCCAAGATGGTCACAATGGACCCATGCCAAAGCCAGGGGGCAGAAGCTTCATCTGGGTCTCCCATGTGAGTGGCAGGGGCCCAGTCACCTGGGCCATCTTCCACTGCTTTTCCCAGACCATCAGCAGGCAGCTGGATCAGCTGTGGAGTAGCCTGGATCTGAACTGGCTCCCAAATGGCTTACTGTTGTCACAGGCGGTGGCTTTGCCTGTTATGCCACAATGCTGGCCCCTGAAGGAGCACATTAAATGTTACACCACAGAGTCTGCCCCAACCTTTTTTAAAAATCTTAATTTATTAAGCTGAGAATCTATATAAATATTTAGAAAATTTTCCTTTGAGTGCTCATTCTCTCTCTCTCCATTTCTCTCTCTGCCTCTCACATTTCTTCATGAACTTGTTTCTGTTTTATTCAACATAGCATTGGGAAACTTTAAACACAGTATGAAGCATGTTTAAAAATCATAATAGTATATAACTGTGCAATATTCATTCTATTATAAGTGTGGAAATCTCTCAGTCACCTTTTATCTTTGGATAACATTGCAGGTAAGACTCCCCGGTATACCAACACTGGGATAGAGATTAGCATTCAGTATGTTCATTGGAGAATATTCTCTATTTACTCTGGTGTGGGAAGGAAATGAAGTAGGATTGGGAAGAGCAAAAAGCTGGTCTATGATATAGTCATAATAAAGGCCTCAGATGAGCACAGGGTTGTGCTGGGAAGCTGCTTGTAACTTAAGGTTAGCCAAACAGTCTAGGCCTTTCTACCTGCATTTCCCCAGAGCTAGGCTAACCCGAGAGGTTGTGAGGCTGTGAGTTAAGCAGCTCTACCAGAGGACTAGACAGCATTCCTTATATACAACTTTAGGAAGCCCGTGTTAAAATGGCCAGATAGTGGTCAAGCCACTATGGAAGTCAGTCTGGAGATTCCTCAGAAACCTGAATATAACCCTACCGTTCAAACCAGCCAAACCACTTCTTGGAATTTACCCAAAGGAAATGAAATTGGCAAACAAAAAAGCTGTCTGCACCTCAATGGTTATTGCAGCTCAATTCACAATAGCTAAGACCTGGAATCAACCTAAATGCCCATCAACAGTAGACTGCATAAAGAAATTATGGGACATGTACTCTATTGAATACTATACAGCAGTCAAAAACAATGAAATCCGGTCATTTGCAACAAGATGGAGGAATCTGGAAAACATTATGCTGAGTGAATTAAGCCAGTCCCAAAGGGACAAATATCATATGTTCTCCCTGATTGGCGACAACTAACTGAGCAGCAAAGGGGAAACCTGTTGAAGTGAAATGGACACTATGAGAAACAGTGACTTGATCAGCCCTTGTCCTGACTGTTGATGTACAATGTAATACTTTATCCATTTTAGTATTTTTTCTTTGTTTTGTGCTAGTACTATTGGTTGAACTATGTAATTAACACATAATTATTCTTAGGTGTTTAAATTTTAACTGAAAAGTGATTCCTGTTAAATATAAGAGTGGGAATAAGAGAGGGAGGAGATGTACAATTTGGGACATGCTCAATCGGACTTGCCCCAAATGGTGGAGTTAGAACTGTGCCAGGAGATCCCAATACAATCCCATCAAGGTGGCATGTACCAATGCCATCTCACTAGTCCAAGTGATCAATTTCAGTTCACAATTGATCACACTGTTAGATCTAAGAGTCAAAGGGATCACACAAACAAGACTAGTGTCTGCTAATACTAACTGATAGAATCCAAAAGGGAGAGAACGATCCAACATGGGAAGCAGGATACACAGCAGACTCATAGAATGGCAGATGTCCTAAATAGCACTCTGGCCTCAGAATCAGCCCTTAAGGCCTTCGGATATGGCTGAAGAGCCCATGAGAGTATTTTAGGCATGGAAAGCCAAGACACTCTGGAAAAAAAAAATAAGACCTAAATGAAATGTCTCTGTGAGTGAGATCCCAGTGGAAAGAACGGGGCTCCATCAAAGAAGAAGGTACCTTTCTCTGAAGGGAGGAGAGAACTTCCACTTTGACTATGACCCTGTCGGAATAAGATCAAAGTCGGTGAACTCAAAAGGCTTCCATAGCCTTGGCAACTCATGACTAGAGCCTAGGGAGATTACTGATGCAATAAACAAGAGTGTCAAATTGTTAAGTCAACAACAGGAGTCACTGTGTACTTACTTCTCATGTGGGATCTGTCCTTACTGTGTTGTCCAATGTGAAGTAATGCTATAACTAGTACTGAAACAGTATTTTACACTTTGTGTTTTTGTGTGGGTGCAAACTGATGAAATCTTTACTTAATATATACTAAATTGCTCTTCTGTATATAAAGAGAATTGAAAATGAATCTTGATGTGAATGGAATGGGAGAGGGAGCGGGAGATGGGAGGGGTGCGAGTGGGCGGGAAATTATGGGGGGGAAGCCATTGTAATCCATTAACTGTACTTTGGAAATTTTATATTTACTAAATAAAAAATAAATTTAAAAAATGGCCAGATAGTTCATGCCTGTGATTAGAGCAGCACCAATCTACCAGCCAGAAGTGCTCTTGGTAGCTGGGGAAGGACATTGACCCATTGTGATGGTATACATGGGTGACATGTCACAGTTTCCTGTACTCCATTCTGCATTGCCTAAACTTCTTTGTGTATATTCTGGAAGCAGCTCCATCAGGATTATGGTGTTCCTCTTCCCCAAGTATATAGTAGGGAGCTAATTAGAATAAATGAGAGTTCCTTCCACTGAAGTTGGAACTTCACAACTAACATTCTGTATTTCCTTCTCTATTAAGCATTCCAGTTTCTCCTTACCCTTAGATACCCTCCCTGTGGTTTGACTCAGATCTTCATCCCCTTAGTATTTGAATCTCCCACACCATATCCATCTCAGCTTGGGATAGTTGGACTTGTGCACATACTATCAAAACTTGGCAGGGGTGCCCAAGAATTCCCTAAAGAAAATCATTGGAATGCTAACCACACTCAGCCAGAACAGCCCTATTTTGCTGAATAGGCTTTAAAAAAATTCCTGCTAATGTCTAATGTTTCCTTAACACAAAGAGTCTGAAGTGTTAAAGATCCATGGTAAGTTTTCTGTGCCCTGGTGGAAGAACTCCTGTTGGAGAAATAGGTTCTGAAAATCCACAAAGCCTGGATTCATGGGGAAAGGGAACACCAATTTTTCAAGAGAACTACTAAATATGAGGGAGTGTATTGCTGTCCCTGTGTTCATTCTTGGATTTATGAACCTTGCATTCTGAACACTGTATTAGCCATCCTGAAAGTATGGCTGAGGCAAGGAAAGGAAGCATTGACCTGCAAAGGTAAAGAAGTGAGATTTCTGAGTATGATGTACAATGCTCTCACGACAAAGAACGCAGAGGATTCCTGTGGTGTGGAGCTCTAACACCGAGACAGCCTTTCAGCGTTGCCTCCAGGACAGGCCAAGAAGCTGATCTTTAAATCTCAACCTGAGCCAATCAGTGGCAATAGGAAATATGGGATAAAGCCTGTAACCTTGAGAAAGGCAACTCTGAGATGAGGGCAATTCTTGTAGAGGACTGGCGATTGCAACACTCCAACAAAGTGGTAGAATAGCTCTTTTACCCTAAATTGAGCTTCTGGTTTGTGTAACATAGTGTCTGCTATGTATAACTAATGATAAATATTTTGATAAATATTCATAGACAGCATAGTATCATAATATTTTGTTAGTTTTCTTTAATTTTTTAAAACTATTTATTTATTTATGTGAAAGGCAGAGTTACAGAGAAGCAGAGGGGGAGAGAGAGAGAGAGAGAGAGAGAGAGAGAGAAAGTCCTCCTTTCACTGGATCACTCTGCAAATGGCTGTAACAGCTGGAGCTGGGCTAATCCGAAGCCAGGAACCAGGAGCTTCTTCCAACTCCCCCACCTGATTGCAGGGGCCCAAGGACTTGGACCATCTTCTACTGCTTTCCCAGGCTACAACAGAGAACTATATTGGAAATGGAGCAGCCGAGACTCGAACTGGCTTCCATATGGGATGCCAGCATAGCAGGCAGCTGCTTAACCTGCTACTCTACAGCTCTGGCCTCTCTTTGTTAGTTTACATCTTTTATTTAAGAAAAAACCCTGTTAGTATCACTATATAAATGGAATATTGTTACCAGAGGACCTTGTAAAATTTACAGGCTACTCAAATGATCAGATTCAAGTGTGCCCTCTTTGCCTCTATCTGGAATGAACTATGCATTTTCATGGCTCCTAACCTAGGGAAAAATTCTCAAATAAGTAAAAAAACAACTGTTTCAAAAACTCATTGTTAGTACCCATGTTTGATGTGAGACTATTTCCTTGGCTCTTGATTTACCACTTCTTGACCAAGAGCCTATGATCGCTGGCTTCCATCTAACATGCTTTGTTCAAACTTCACCTTCAGTTCCAATGTCCACAGACTCTGATTTTGCACTTTTCATATAAATTCTTATATTATATTCTGACCCATCCTTTTAGATATTTCTCAGATAAGCACTGTTTTATTTTTTAATTTCTTCTTCTTTTTTTTTTTTTTAGAATTAGAGACAGACAGAGATGGAGAGAAAGAGGAAGAGAGAGAGAGAGAGAGATTTTCTATCACAGATTCTCTCCCCAGACAGCCACAACAGCCAGGGTTGGGCCAGAAGCCAAGAGCCAGGGACTCCAGTTAGGTCTCCCCTGTGGATGAAAGTGGCCCAAGCACTCAGGCCATCTTCTGCTGCTTTCCCAGGAGCATTACAGGGAGCTGAACAGGAAGTATAGCAATGGGGACTCGAACCACTGGGCCACAAAGTGAGCCTATTCAAGGTAATTTTAGAATTAGCCAGGGACTGAAGCATAAACTGTTGCAACTGCAGAAAGGCATTCTTCTGTTGTGCCTGCCTCATGTTTCCTCGGCTTCAGAATCCAGCCAGGGAAATCAGAAGCATGAAAATGATCAACAGAGAAATTGCCTCCATTACAAACCTCTTTTTCATCAAATACAATTCAAAAAACAACTATGAATTCTGAAATAGCTTTTTGCTTGATGGGTATAATTATTATTATATATGACATTCTCTATCAATTTATTATGAATGTATGCTCTGATTTATTGCTAAATTACAAAAATACTCTATATAAGAAAGTACACTAATATATATGCAAATATATTAATATAATGATAACTATACCTATTTACATAGATACATATGCACACATATGAAGTTCAAGGAAAATTGAAATAAAGATAAGCTTATTTTGCTGCAAAATTTTTGAAATCCATGCATATTTTTTCAGAATACAAATTTCTCATAATTTTTAAAAGATTTATTATTTATTTGAAAGTCAGAGTTACAGAGAGAGAGGGAGAGTCAGAGGGAGATTATCCATCCATTGTTCACTCCCAGATGGTTGCAATGTCCAGGGCTAAGCCAGGCCAAAGCCCGGAGCTAGGAGCTTCTTTTGGGTCTCCCACATGGGTGGCAGGGACCCATCAGCTTGAGCCATCTTCCTGCTTTTCCCAGGCCATTAGGAGGATTGGAAGTGGAGCAGCCAGGATGTGAACTGGTGCCCTAATGGGATTCTGGTGTCACAGGCAGCTACTCAACCTGCTACATCACAATGCAGGTCCCTCCCACAAAGTTACAAGAAAGATCGCACACATGAATGGATCTTTAAACTTTTTGCAGCAAAATAAGTTGATAATTCACAATTCCATTTTCCATTTTTTAGTACATATATACAGATATTAATATATAGACATATCTCAAGACAAACATATTCAACTGACAACTCAATATATCACATGATAAATCTCACAGGAACAATGAAATCAGTGTTTCAACTGGAAATTGTCTCAGTTTTTGCAATATTCCATATTCTAATGAAAATCCCCAGATTTATTCAGACGCTCAGTCCTCTCATAAATGCTCTTAACATCCTTCTTGCTGTCCCCCCATATCAATGTATCATTAATTTGATGAAAAATCACCTCTCAAATCTATTCAAGATCTTTGGCTTCTTCAATTGCTACTTCCAATGTATCTCTGAATGGCTGCTGCACTAGGCTTCTACTATTTCTTTTCCTTCCTTCCTCCCTCTCTCCCTCCCTCCCTCCCTCCCTCCCTCCCTTCCTTCCTTCCTTCTTTTCTTGTCAATGCCACAGCAAGAGAGGGAGAGACAGAGAGAAGAGAGAGATTTTTCCATCCATTGGCTCACTCCCCAAATGGCAGCAGTGACCAGGGCTGGGCCAGACCGAAGCCAGGAGCCAGGAGCCCCATCCAGGTCTCCACCTGGGTACAGGAGCCCAAACACTTGGGCCACGCTCTTCTGCTTTCCCAGGGGCATTAGCAGAGAGCTGGATCAGAAGTGGAGCAGCAGGGACTCAAACCAGTGCCCATATGGGATGCTGGCACCATACATGGTGGCTTGAGCTGCTATGCCGCAGCAGCAGCCCCTTCTACTTCTTTAACTGTGCCTTCCTCTGCTCTTCCTAAGGGAATGCCCCTGCTACTTCCTCCAGCCCTAAATCTCTCCTCACTCTCTGATTCGTTCCATTTTCAGTTCAAATATCACATTCACTGGTATGCTTTCCCTTATTCTCCCACAGATCAGCTTCCATAGTTACATACCCTCATTGTGCCTTATATTGTAGCAACTTACAAAGTTTGTACTTCTCTGTATGATTATTTGATCCAAATCTAGCTTTTTACAGGACTATAAACCCCAAAAAGGCCAAGGAACATGTCTATTTGGCTCCTTCACATAACGTAATCAGTGACTTTCTCATAAAAGTTTCTTGAAACATTTTTTGGCCTGAATTTATACATAAGAAGTGGAATGAAATGACTATCTCCTGTAATGGGAGAAGCTGTGGAATAGTTTGTGCTAGAGTTTCTCTCAAGTTTCAGACACATGGGGTTAGAAGGCATGACCTTCTGAGAGTGGATATCTGAATGAGCCTATGTGTGACTTTATGAAACTGCCATTCTTACAAAAATAACTGTCTTGATGAAATTGATCTCCAAAATCTTGTGATTGCGTGTTTTTTCTTTTTTTTTTTTCTTTTTCTTTTTGACAGGCAGAGTGGACAGTGAGAGAGAGACAGAGAGAAAGGTCTTCCTTTGCCATGGTTCACCCTCCAATGGCCGCCGCAGCCGGTGCACCGCACTGATCCGAAGGCAGGAGCCAGGTGCTTCTCCTGGTCTCCCATGGGGTGCAGGGCCCAAGCACTTGGGCCATCCTCCACTGCCTTCCTGGGCCACAGCAGAGAGCTGACCTGGAAGAGGGGCAACTGGGACATAATCCGGTGCCCCGACCGGGACTAGAACCCAGTGTGCCAGCACCGCTGGCGGAGGATTAGCCTATTGAGCTGTGGTGCTGGCCGTGATTGTATGTTACAATAGTTACAAGAAGGGATGATTTTGTACATATGTATAATGGAATATTGTGCAACTATTGATAAGCAATGCTCAAGATACTGTTCCACTTCTGACAATGATATAAATGGTAAGGAGAGAAAAGGAGGAGAGAGAAGGTGCGGGGAGGGGAGGGGAGAGAAGAGAGGATCTTCCATATGCTGGTTCCTACCCCAGATGCCGCAATGACCAGGACTGGGCCAAGCTGAAGGCAGGAGCTTCATCTGGGTCTCCCATGTGGGTACAGGGGACCAAACATTTGGACCATCCGCTGCTGCTTTCCCTGTTGCTAGTTAGCAGGGAACTGGATTGGAAGTGGAGCAGCCATGACTCAAAATGGTGCACATAGTGGATGCTGGCACTGCAGACAGCAGGTTATCCTGCTGTGCCTCAGCACTGGCTCCTTCTGTTGACTATTTAAACATCAAACATGATACATCTGTCTATTGAAACTATTCATAATTCTGTTTTAAAGTCTTAGTAACATTTCCCAAGGTTTTTTTTTTTAAAGTTAGCAATGGATTAAAAACAGTTCAAGAGACCGTAGTTTGAATCTAACTTACATTTGTCAGAACCAAAAAATGTAGCTTCTCCAGATTAAAAAAAATCTCAGAAATAATTTAAATAGTGTACCTGTATCTAAAGACGTGCAAACGGTCTTAGCAAAGCAGACTAAAAAACAGTCATTTTGTAAGATAACACTCCTTGTTAGAAGATTTTGTAACAGGAGCCAGGTCTGTGGCGCAGTAGGTTAATCCTCTGCCTGCAGCTCCTGTTCTAGTCCTGGCTGCTCCTCTTCCAATTCAGCTCTCTGCTACGGCTTGGGGAAGCAGTGGAAGATGACCCAAGCATTTGGGTCTCTGTACCCGTGTTGGAGACCTGGAAGAAATTCCTGGCTCCTGGCTTTGGATTGGCCCAGCTCCGGCCATTTTGGCCATTTAGGGAGTGAACCAGTGGATGGAAGACCTACCTTTCTTTATAATAATAATAATTATTATTATTCATTTATTTGAAAGGTAGAGTTATAGACAGAGAGAGAGACAGAGATAAAGGTCTTCCTTCCGTTGGTTCACCCCCCAAAATGGTCTCTACGGCCAGCACGTTGCGCAGATCTGAAGCCAGGAGCCAGGTGGTTCTTCCTGGTCTCCCACACGGGTGCAGGGTCCAAGCACCTGGGCCATCCTCCACTGCCTTCCCGGGCCACAGCAGAGAGCTGGACTGGAAGAGGAGCAGCCGGGACAGAATCCAGCGCCCATTTGGGATGCTGGAGCTGCAGGCGGAGGATTAACCAAGTGAGCCACGGCGCCAGCCCAAGATTTTTCAGAAGACCTACCTGTCTTTCTCTCTGACTTTCCTTCTCACTGTCTGCAACTCTAGCTCTCAAATAAATAAATAAAATCTTTATTTATTTTTTTTTTTGCCAGGCAGAATTAGACAGTGAGAGAGAGACAGAGACAGAGAGAAAGGTCTTCCTTCCGTTGGTTCACTCCCATAATGGCTGCTACAGCTGGCGCTGAGCTGATCTGAAGCCAGGAACCTGGTACTTCCTCCCGGCTTCCCATGCAGGTGCAGGACCCAAGCACTTGGGCCATCCTCTGCTGCCTTCCCGGGCCACAGCAGAGAGCTGGACAGGAAGAGGAGCAACGGTAACTAGTACCCGACTCCCCAACCGGGACTAGAACCCTGGGGTGCTGGCACTGCAGGCGGAGGATTAGCCAGTGAGTCACGGCACTGGTCATAAAATCTTTTTTTTTTTTTAAGAAGACTTTATATTAGTAGATTCTATGTCTGGGGATTCAACCAACTTCAAATAAAAAAATACTTCAGGGGTAGGTGTTGTGGCACAGAAGGTCAAGCTGTTGCTTGGGATGCCTGCCGCCCATGTTAGAGTGTTGGTTTGAGTTCTACCTCCTCTGCTTCCAATCCAGCTTCCTGCCAATGCACTTGGGAGGAAGCAAAGGGTGGTCCAAATAATTCAGGTTCCTGCCACTTACATGGAATACAGATGGAGTTCTTGATTCCTGGTTTCAGTATGGCTGAGCCATTTGGGGAGTGAATCAGTGGATGGAAGATCTCACTGTCTCTCTCTGTCTCTGTTACTCTATATTTCAAATAAACAAATAAATATTTAAAATATTACTTTAAAATTATGTCTATACAGAACATGTACATTTTTTTCTTGTCTTTATTTCCTAAATGATAAGAAATAAATGATACTGATAAATTGATAAATGATAAATTATATTGATAAATGATAAATTATATTCACATATTATCATTTACATTGAATTAAGTATTATAAGTAATCTAGCAATAATTTAAATTACACGGGAGGACATGTACTGTTTATATGTAAAGATTACATAATTTTATATAAGTATTTGCGCACTCAGTGGTTTTCGCATCCATGCAGTAGATTTAGGGCTTTGGCACTTATACCAACAGACTCCCGTATACACTGTGTGTGTATATATACTAGGCTACTCCAAAAAGGTCATGAAAAATGGAATTAACAGATGGTCATTTTGGTGCAAAAATTATTTGAAATCCATGCATAACATTTACATTATATCCATACACTTTTTGAATACCTCTTACACACACACATGCGCACACACACAGAGAGAGAGAGAGAGAGAGAGAAGGAAAGAGAGAGACTAATAAAAGAAAAAATTAGGTGCATAGGAGCCTATGGAAAGTCTTCCAGTAATATAATGTTCTTGCCAAGGATAGAGTATTCCTTTGAAATGTTAGATTTTTGCAAATAAGAAGCCCCATGTGAAAAGTTTTGAAGTCAACATTGTATTTTATAGTACTTTTAGATTTACCAAAAATTTTACAGGAAAGTAAAGTTTCCCATGTATTCCACATTGACTTTTCCTTATTATTAAGCTTTATACTAGTAAGGTCTATTTTTTACTATTGGTGCACCAGTTGACATAATATTATTAAGCCTATATTTTATTCAATTTCCCTGAGTGTTTATACAGTGTTGTTCTTCTGTCCCAAGATCCCATATAGCAAATGATGTTATATTTAGTTGTCATGTCTCTTAATTCTCCTTTTGGCTGTATAGCTTCTCAGATTTTCCTTGGTTTTGATAATGCCAAGTGTTCTTTTTCTAATTTTCTCATTTTTATTTTTTTTATTTTTTTGATCTCTTTTTTTAACTTTTATTTAATGAATATAAATTTCCAAAGTATGGATTACAATGGCTTCCCCCCATATCGTCTCTCCCACCCGCATCCCTCCCCTTTCCCACTCCCTCTCCCTTCCATTCACATGAGGATTCATTTTCGATTCTCTTTATATACAGAAGATCAGTTTAGCATACATTAAGTAAAGATTTCAACAGTTTGCTCCCACACAAACATAAAGTGAAAAATAATAGATGATTTTTTAAATGATGATGAAATCAGATCAGACCTATTGTCATGTTTAATCCCAGTGAGAGTCAAGTTGGGAATTGATAATTTCTTCTTCTTCTTCTTTTTTTTTTTTTTTACAGAAGATCAGTTTAGTATACATTAAGTAAAGATTTCAACAGTTTGCACCCCCATAGAAACACAAAGCGAAATATACTGTTTGAGTACTCATTATAGCATTAAGTCTCAATGTACAGCACATTAAGGACAGAGATCCTACATGAGGACTAAGTGCACAGTGACTCCTGTTGTTGACTTTACCAATTGACACTCCTGTCTATGGCATCAGTAATCTCCCTATGCACCAGTCATGAGTTTCCAAGGCTATGGAAGCCTTTTGAGTTCACCGACTCTTATCTTGTTTAGACAAGGTCATATTCAAAGTGGAGGTTCTCTCCTCCCTTCAGAGAAGGTACCTCCTTCTTTGAAGACCTGTTCTTTCCACTGGGATCTCACTCACAGAGATCTTTCATTTAGGGTTTGTTTTTTTTTTTTTTTTTTTTTTTTTTTTTTTTTTTGCCAGAGTGTCTTGGCTTTCCATGCCTGATATATTCTCATGGGCTTTTCAGCCAGATCGGAATGCCTTTAGGGCTGATTCTGAGGCCAGAGTGCTGTTTAGGACATCCACCATTCTATGAGTCTGCTGAGTATCTCACTTCCCATGTTGGATCACTCTCCCCTTTATTTATTCTATCAGTTAGTATTAGCAGGTACTAGACTTGTTTATGTGCTTCCTTTGACTCTTAGTCCTTTCATTATGATCAATTGTGAACTGAAATTGATCACTTGGACTGGTGAGATGGCATTGGTACATGCCACCTTGATGGGATTAAATTGGAGTCCCCTGGTATGTTTCTAACTCTACCTTTTGGGGCAAGTCAGCTTGAGCATGTCCCAAATTGTACATCTCTTCCCTCTCTTATTCCCACTCTTATGTTTAACAGGGATCAAATTTCAGTTAAATTTCAACACTTAAGAATAACTGTGTATTAATTACAGTATTAAACCAGTCACATTAAGTAGAACAGACAAAAAAACTACTAAGAGGGATAATGTATTAAGTTGTTCATTAACAGTCAGGGCTATGCTGATCAAGTCACCGTTTCTCATAGTGTCCATTTCACTTGAACAGGTTTCCTTTTTGGTGTTCAGTCAGTTGTCACTGATCAGGGAGAACATATGGTATTTGTCCCTTTGGGACTGGCTTATTTCATTCAGCATGATGTGTTCCAGACTCCTCCATTTTGTTGCAAATGACTGGATTTCATTGTTTCTTACTGTGGTATAGTATTCTAAAGAGTACATATCCCATAATTTCTTTATCCAATCTACCGTTGATGGGCATTTAGGTTGGTTCCAGGTCTTAGCTATTGTGAACCGAGCTGCAATAAACATTAGGGTGCAGACCGCTTTTTTGTTTGCCAATTTAAATTCCTTTGGGTAAATTCCAAGGAGTGGGATGGCTGGGTCGAACGGTAGGGTTATCTTCAGGTTTCTGAGGAATCTCCAGACTGACTTCCCTAGTGGCTTGACCAGTTTGCATTCGCACCAACAGTGGGTTAGTGTCCCTTTTTCCCCACATCCTCGCCAGCATCTGTTGTTGGTAGATTTCTGCATGTGAGCCATTCTAACCGGGGTGAGGTGAAACCTCATTGTGGTTTTGATTTGCATTTCCCTGATTGCTAATGACCTTGAACATTTTTTCATGTGCCTGTTGGCCATTTGGATTTCCTCTTTTGAAAAATGTCTATTGAGGTCCTTGGCCCATCTCTTAAGTGGGTTGTTGGTTTTGTTTTTGTGGAGTTTCTTGATCTCTTTGTAGATTCTGGTTATTAACCCTTTATCTGTTGCATAGTTTGCAAATATTTTTTCCCATTCTGTCAGTTGTCTCTTCACTCTCCTGACTGTTTCTTTTGCAGTACAGAAACTTCTCAATTTGATGCAATCCCAATAGTTGATTTTGGCTTTGACTGCCTGTGCCTCCCGGGTCTTTTCCAGAAATTCTTTCCCTGTGCCAATATCTTGAAGGGTCTCTCCAATGTTCTCTAATAACTTGATGGTGTCAGGTCGTAGATTTAGGTCTTTAATCCATGTTGAGTGGATTTTTGTGTAAGGTGTAAGGTAGGGGTCTTGCTTCATGATTCTGCTCGTGGAAATCCAATTTTCCCAGCACCATTTATTGAATAGACTGTCCTTGCTCCAGGAATTAGATTTAGATCCTTGATCAAATATAAGTTGGCTGTAGATGTTTGGGTTGATTTCTGGTGTTTCAATTCTGTTCCATTGGTCTATCCATCTGTTTCTGTACCAGTACCATGCTGTTTTGATTACAACTGCCCTGTAGTATGTCCTGAAATCTGGTATTGTGATGCCTCCGGCTTTGTTTTTGTTGTACAAGATTGCTTTAGCTATTCGAGGTTTCTTTTGCCTCCATATAAATTTCAGCACCATTTTTTCCAGATCTGAGAAGAAGGTCTTCGGTATCTTGATTGGTATTGCATTGAATCTATAAATTGCTTTTGGGAGAATGGACATTTTGATGATATTGATTATTCCAATCCATGAGCATGGAAGATTTTTCCATTTCTTGGTATCCTCTTCTATTTCTTTCTTTAAGGTTTTGTAATTTTCATCGTAGAGATCATTAACGTCCTTGGTTAAGTTTATTCCAAGGTATTTGATTGTTTTTGTAGCTATTGTGAATGGTATTGATCTTAGAAGTTCTTCCTCAGCCATGGCATTGTCTGTGTATACAAAGGCTGTTGATTTTTGTGCATTGATTTTATACCCTGCTACTTTGCCAAACTCTTCTATGAGTTCCAATAGTCTCTTAGTAGAGTTCTTTGGGTCCCCTAAATACAGAATCATGTCATCTGCAAAGAGGGATAGTTTGAGTTCTTCCTTCCCAATTTGTATCCCTTTAATTTCTTTTTCTTGCCTAATAGCTCTGGCTAGAACCTCCAGAACTATATTGAATAGCAGTGGTGAGAGTGGGCATCCCTGTCTGGTACCAGATCTCAGTGGAAATGCTTCCAACTTTTCCCCATTCAATAGGATGTTGGCTGTGGGTTTTTCATAGATTGCTTTGATTGTATTGAGGAATGTTCCTTCCAAACCCAGTTTGCTTAGAGTTTTCATCATGAACGGGTGTTGTATTTTATCAAATGCTTTCTCGGCATCTATTGAGATAATCATATGGTTTTTCTTCTGCAGTCTGTTAATGTGGTGTATCACATTGATTGTCTTGTGCACATTAAACCATCCCTGCATACCAGGGATAAATCCCACTTGGTCTGGGTGGATGATCTTTCTGATGTGTTGTTGCATTCTATTGGCGAGAATTTTATTGAGGATTTTTGCATCTATGTTCATGAGGGATATTGGTCTGTAATTCTCTTTCAGTGCTGCATCTTTTTCCGGCTTAGGAATTAAGGTGATGCTGGCTTCATAGAAAGAATTTGGGAGGATTGCCTCTTCTTCGATTGTTCTGAATAGTTTGAGAAGAATTGGAGTTAGTTCTTCTTTAAATGTCTGGTAGAATTCAGCAGTGAATCCATCTGGTCCTGGGCTTTTCTTTGTTGGGAGGGCCTTTATTACTGTTTCAATTTCTGTCTCAGTTATGGGTCTGTTTAGGTTTTTGATGTCTTCCTGGTTCAATTTAGGTAGGTTGCATGTGTCCAGGAATCTATCCATTTCTGATAGGTTTCCCTGTTTGCTGGCATACAAGTCCTTGTAGTAATTTCTGATGATTCTTTTTATTTCTGTGGTGTCTGTTGTTACATTTCCTTTTTCATCTCTGATTTTATTGATTTGGGTCTTTTCTTTTTTTAGTTAGTTGGGCCAATGGGGTGTCAATTTTGTTTATTTTTTCAAAAAACCAGCTCCTCGTTTGGCTGATTTTTTGTAATGTTTTTCTTGATTCAATCCTGTTGATTTCTTCTCTGATTTTAATTATTTCTCTTCTCCTACTAGATTTGGGTCTGGTTTGCTGTAGGTTTTCTAGATCCTTGAGGTGAATTGAAAGCTCATATATTTGGTGCTTTTCCAATTTCTTGATGTAGGCACCTATTGATATAAACGTTCCTCTTAACACTGCTTTTGCTGCGTCCCATAAGTTTTGGTATGTTGTGCTGTTATCCTCATTTACTTCCAGAAAATTTTTGATTTCTCTTTTAATTTCTTCTATGACCCATTGTTCATTCAGGAGCATGTTGTTCAATCTCCATGTGTTTGCGTATGCTCTAGGGATTCCTGAGTTGCTCATTTCCAACTTCATTCCTTTATGGTCTGAGAAGCTGCATGGTATGATTCTAATTCTTTTGAATTTGCTGAGACTTGCTTTATGGCCTAGTATGTGGTCAATCCTAGAGAAGGTTCCATGTACTGCTGAGAAGAATGTAAAATCTTTGGCTGTAGGATTGAAAGTTCTGTATATATCTGTTAGATCCATTCGGGCTATAGTGTCGTTTAAATCTACTGTATCCTTGTTGATCTTCTGTCCTGTTGATCCGTCTATTTCTGAGAGTGGAGTATTGAAGTCCCCCAGTACTATTGTATTGTGGTCTAAGTCTCCCTTTAAGTCCATTAATAAATCTTTTAGATTAAACTGGTGCCCTGTAGTTAGGTGCATATACATTGATAATTGTTATATCTTCCTGTTGAATTGATCCCTTAATCATTATGTAGTGCCCCTCTTTGTCTCTCTTAACAGTTTTTGTGGTAAAGTTTATGTTGTCCGATATTAAGATGGCTACGCCCGCTCTTTTTTCATTTCTGTTGGCATGGTATATCTTTTTCCAGCCTTTCACTTTCAGTCTGTATGGATCTTTGTTGGAAAGATGTGTTTCTTGTAAGCAGCAAATAGATGGGTTTTGTTCCTTAACCCAATCAGCCAATCGGTGTCTTTTAACTGGACAGTTCAGGCCATTAGCGTTCAATGTGACTAATGAAAAGTGGTAACTTTGCCCTGCCATTTGCCAAAGATAAGTTCTAATATATGCTTTGAATTCCCTGTGATCTGTTGCTGTGAGGTTTCCTTCCTTTACCTTCTTTCATATTGATGACCATGTTTCTGTGTTTCTGTGTGCAACACATCTTTAAGCATCTGTTGCAGGGCTGGACGAGTGGCGACAAATTCTTTCAATTTCTGTTTGCTATGAAAAGTCTTTATTTCACCTTCATTCACAAATGATAGCTTTGCAGGATATAATATTCTGGGCTGGCAGTTGTTCTCTCTTAGTACCTGGGCTATATCTCGCCATTCCCTCCTAGCTTGTAGGGTTTCTGATGAGAAGTCAGCTGTGAGTCTGATTGGAGATCCTCTGAGAGTAATCTGACGTTTCTCTCTTGCACATTTTAGGATCTTTTCTTTATGTTTCACTGTGGAGAGTTTAATTACAACGTGTCGTGGTGAGGATCTCTTTTGGTCGTGTTTATTAGGGGTTCTGTGAGCTTCCTGTACTAGGATTTCTCTGTCCTTCTCCAAACCTGGGAAATTTTCTGCTAATATCTCACTAAAAAGGCCTTCTAATCCTTTCTCCCTCTCCATGCCTTCAGGAACTCCTAGAACCCGAATGTTGGGTTTTTTAATAGTATCCTGCAGATTCCCGACAATATGTTTTAGATTTCTAATTTTCTCTTCTTTTCTTTGGTCTGACTGTATCCTTTCCTGTTCTCTGTCTTCTAAGTCCGATATTCTCTCTTCTGCTTCACCCATTCTGTTTGTAAGGCTCTCTATTGTGTTTTTCATTTGATCTATTGAATTCTTCACTTCAGTCACTATCCCAGTTTCCTGTTGTACTAGTTGTTTCGTTTCATTTTGATTCCTCCTTAATATTTCATTTTCACGAGAGAGATTTTCTATCTTGTCCATTAAGGATTTCTGTAGTTCAAGAATGTGTTTTTGAGAACTTCTTAATGTTCTTATCAATTTTTTGAGATCTGCTTCTTGCATTTCTTCTATGTCATCATCTTCATAATCTTGAATTGGGGTGTCTTTTTCATTTGAGGGCGTCATGGTGACTTCCTTGTTTTTATTACCTCGGTTTTTGCGTTTGTTATTTGGCATATTGGAGATATTTGGTTTCTTCACTGTGGTGCTTTTTCTTGTTATACATGACTCTAGATTAAGTGGACTATCTGTTTTTGATGGAGCCTTAGGGCTTGAGATGGGTGTGGCCTGAGAGCTCTGTTTGGTGTGCCAAAGGTGACACTCCCAGGTTAGGCGTGGTAAATCTCTCTCTCTCTCTCTCTTTCTTTTTTTGATTCAAAAGGGAAGTAATTCCGCACAGCTGAACGAAGTTGGAGGTAGTTAGCAGGCAAATGATATACCCACAGGAGCCAGAGATCGGAAGCTTTCCCAAGGACCACACAGGGAATCTGTTCGGCCCTCAGAGTGGGCTCAAATTCTGCTTCAGTCTCCCACTGGGTTGCCAAAGTTACGGAATTGTAGCATCTCTGGAGAGTACTCACGTGAATTCCGTGAGTTCTCTCCCCACCGTCCGTGAGTTCTCTCCCCCACCGTCTCTTTTTTCACAGTCTCAGTTCAGTAGCACCACAAATTTACTAGGTCCTAATCTCCTGTTAACTCGCCCCGCCCAGAATCAGGTTTTTCTGCTAGGCTCAGGGCCTGTGCAGACCTGAGGTCGCTCTGCTTATGACGTATGTCTAAGATGGCGCCTGCTCTTTGTCTTGCTCACCCTTGAGAGGTGAGCAGAGAGAGAGAAACCCATGTCCATACCAGTCACCTTTTTTTTTTTTTCTCTCTCTCTCTTCCAGTTTGCCTGGTGAACTTTTACCCCCCGGGGGTCGTTCCCTCTAGTCTCCTCTCTCCGCTTGCCTGCCGGTGTCTCAGGCTATTGAGGTTCGGCTCACCTTGCGTTCCAGTGCTGGTGTGTTGAGTCTGCCGCTGGTGTCCCGAACTGTGGGCTCCCACGCTCTCCATGCAGGTCCGCTGTGAATCACGCATTCCAGAAGAGTTTCTTCTGCTGTTTCCTCCCCTACTCTTCCTTGAACCTGCAGTATTTCCACTTTTATTAAACTATCTCTCCCCGGACTATCAGTGTGCTCCCTTCCTATTCCGCCATCTTGCCTCCTCCCCCCATTTTTATTATTAACACAATTTTAAGGCATGCAGTTATTTGAAAGGAAGAGAGATAGAGACACAGAGAAACAGAAAGAAAGCTTCCATTCATTGGTTCACTACCCAAATGCCTGCAATGGCTGGGCCTGGACTGGGCCAAATTAGGCACTGGCAACACCACTGAGGTCTCCCACATGGGTGGCAGGAACCTAATTACATCACTACAGCCTTCCAGATTCTGCATTAGCAGGCAGCTGTAATCAGGAGCTGGGACTTGAAATGGAACCTAGGTAGTTGGGTAACTTCTCCTCCCAGCATTAGTTTTGAATGTAACAATCAAAATTATATAGAATATAATTATACATATGGTACAATATGATATTGTGATGTAGGTATACCATGCGAAATGATGAAATCATGCTAATTAATATATCCATTACCTATCAATTTTGATGAGACACTTAAAATTTTGTCTTTAGCTATTTTGAAATACATATTAGATTGTTAATGGCTGCAGTCACCTTTTGTGCAATATATCTCAAAACCTATTCCTCTTGTCTATCTGGAACTTTGTATGCTTTGAATGTTATCTCCCCATTTCTCCTTCCCTCAACCCCCAGCTTCTAGTAATCATCATTATATACTATGTCTATGAGTTTTAGATATATTAGATCCCACATTTAACTGAGATTATATACTGAACATTCTTCTGTGTCCAGCTATTATCACTTAGTATAATATCATTCAGATTCATCCATGTTGACACAAATGGCAGGATGTCCCCATTTTATAAATCTGACAAGTATTCCATTGTGTATATGTAGTACATTTTCTTTTCCCATACACCCATTGATGGACACTTAAGTTGTTGATTCCATATCTTTGTTGTTGTAAATAGTGTTATAATGAATACATGCGTGTGGATATTCATTTGAAATTTCAATTTTAGTTCCCTTGGATATGCATAATATATATAACTTATATATATAGATATGGAAACACCATGGAGAATCAGAGTTCCTGTGTCACATAATTCTATTTTTTGCATTTTGAAACATTTCTATACCATTTTCCAAAATGGCTGTATTAATTTACATTTCCACCAAGAATGTACAACAGTTCTCTTTTCTCTGCATCACCACCAGACTTTAATCTTTTTGATAAAACCTACCCTAAGATGTATGAGGCAGTAACTCACTGTAGTTTTAATTTGTATTTCACTAACAATTAGTTATGCAGAGAATTTTGCCATGTGTTGTTGACCATTGTAGGTTTTCCAGTAAGAACTGTCTGTCTGGGCTTTTGGCCTATTCTTCAATCAGGTTATTTGATTTCATCCTACTAACGTGAGCTCCTTTTACATACTGGATGATAACTCCTTATCAGCTGCATGATTTAAAGATTCTCTCTTATTCTATGGGTTGTCTTCACTTTGTTTATTATTTCATCTGCTATGCTAAAGTTTATTGTCCACTTGTCTATTTTTGCTTTTGTTACCTGGACTTTTGGGGTCTTATACACAACATTGTTGCAAAGGCTACTGTCATGAGTCATCTTCCTTTGTTTAATTCTTTTTTTTAAACTTTTATTTAGTAAATATAAGAATTTCAAAGAACAATTTATGGATTACAATAGCTCCCCCCCCCATAATTTCCCTCCCACTCGCACCCCTCCCATCTCCCGCTCCCTCTCCCATTCCATTCACATCAAGATTCATTTTCAATTCTCTTTATATACAGAAGAGCAATTTAGTATATATTAAGTAAAGATTTCATCAGTGTGCACCTACACAGAAACACGAAGTGTAAAATACTGTTTGAGTACTAGTTATAGCATTACTTCAATTGGACAACACATTAAGGACAGATCCCACATGAGAAGTAAGTACACAGTGACTCCTGTTGTTGACTTAACAATTTGACAATCTTGTTTATGGCGTCAGTAATCTCCCTAGGCTCTAGTCATGAGTTGCCAAGGCTATGGAAGCCTTTTGAGTTTGCCGACTTTGATCTTATTCCAACAGGGTCATAGTCAAAGTGGAAGTTCTCTCCTCCCTTCAGAGAAAGGTACCTCCTTCTTTGATGGCCCCATTCTTTCCACTGGGATCTCACTTGCAGAGATCTTTCATTTAGGTCTTTTTTTTTTTTTTCCAGAGTGTCTTGGCTTTCCATGCCTAAAATACTCTCATGGGCTCTTCAGCCATATCTGAATACTTTAAAGGCTGATTCTGAGGCCAGAGTCCTATTTAGGACATCTGCCATTCTATGAGTCTGCTGTGTATCCTGCTTCCCATGTTGGATCATTTTCTCCCTTTTGGATTCTATCAGTTAGTATTAGCAGACACTAGTCTTGTTTGTGTGATCCCTTTGACTCTTAGATCTATCAGTGTGATCAATTGTGAACTGAAATTGATCACTTGGACTAGTGAGATGGCATTGGTACATGCCACCTTGATGGGATAGGATTGGAATCCCCTGGCACATTTCTAACTCCACCATTTGGGGCAAGTCCGATTGAGCATGTCCCAAATTGTATATCTCCTCCCTCTCTTATTCCCACTCTTATATTTAACAGGGGTCACTTTTCAGTTAAAATTTAAACACCTAAGAATAATTATGTGTTAATTACATAGTTCAACCAATAGTACTAGAACAAAAAAATACTAAAAGGAAAAAATATTTGCAAACTATGCAACAGATAAAGGGTTAATAACCAGAATCTACAAAGAAATCAAGAAACTCCACAACATCAAAACCAACAACCCACTTAAGAGATGGGCCAAGGACCTCAATAGACATTTTTCAAAAGAGGAAATCCAAATGGCCAACAGGCACATGAAAAAATGTTCAAGGTCATTAGCAATCAGGGAAATGCAAATCAAAACCACAATGAGGTTTCACCTCACCCCGGTTAGAATGGCTCACATGCAGAAATCTACCAACAACAGATGCTGGCGAGGATGTGGGGAAAAAGGGACACTAACCCACTGTTGGTGCGAATGCAAACTGGTCAAGCCACTAGGGAAGTCAGTCTGGAGATTCCTCAGAAACCTGAAGATATCTTTAAGTGGATATTCAGTTTTCCCAACACCATTTATTTAAGGGACTGACATTTCCTTAATTGTGTGCTACTGGTGCTATTGTCAAATATTAATGAAAACAAACATGGGGTATATTTTGAGAATCTCTATTCTATTCCTTTAGTTAATGTATGCATTTCTGGCCATACTATTCTGTACTGATTATAATCAATCAGTTTATAATATGTTTGGAAATCAAGGTATTTGATGCCTCCAGCTTTGTCCTTTTTACTAAAGACTGTGCTATTCAGGATCACATGAATTTTTTTAGAAAGCTTTTATTTAATAAATATGTTTCATAGGTACAGCTTTTGGAATATAGTGGTTCTTCCACCTATACCCGCCCTCCTACCACTACTCCCATCCCACCTCCTACTCCATCTCCCATCCCATTCTTAAGTTTCATTTTTAATTATCTTTATATACAGAAGACCAACTCTATATTGAGTAAATATTTCAACAGTTTGCACCCACACAGATGCACAAAGTACGAAGTATTGTTTGAAGACTAGTTTTACTGTTAATTTTCATAGTACAACTCCTTAAGGACAGAGGTTCTACATGTCAATCAAGTGCACAGTGACTCTTGTTGTTGATTTAATAATCAACACTCTTATTTATGACATCAGTGATTACCTGAGGCTCTTGTCAGGAGCTGCCAAGGCTGTGGAAGCCTTTTGAGCCCAGAAACTCCTGCATAAATTTAGACAGAGCCATAAGCAAAGTGGAAGTTCTCTCCCTTCAGAGAAATATACCTCCTTCTTTGATGACCCCTTCTTTCCACTGGGATCTCACTCACAGACATCTTTCACATAGGCCATTTTTTTTTTTTGCCACCGTGTCTTGGCTTTCCATGCCTTAAATGCTCTCATGGACTTTTTAACCAGATCCAAAGGCCTTAAGGGCTGATTCTGAGGTCAGAGTATTGCTTAGGGCATTTGTCATTCTATGAGTCTGCTGTGTGGCCTGCTTCGCATGTTGGATCGTTATCTCCTTTTTAATTCTATCTATTGTTATTAGCAGACACTTGGTCTTATTTATGTGATCCCTTTGACACTTATTCCTATCTTTATGATCAGTTACACACTTAAAAGGATCAAATGAATTTAAATTATCAAACCACCAAAAAGACAGCAAAGGAGGAAGGAATAAACAAAAGACCTACAGAACGACGAGAAAACAAATTGAAAAAATGCAGTACCAAGTACCTCTGCTCTCTTATGGTTTCCATTTGTACAAAATATGGTTTTCCATCTCTCTGCTGTCCATCTATATGCATCCTTGCTAGTTAAGTGTATCTCTTGTAGACAGCATATGGTTAGATCTTGGTTTTCTATCCATTCAATTTGTATTTTTATTAAAAAAATCACTTTACATCAAGGTAATTATTGATAATTAAAACTAGGTACTGTCATTTTTTCAATTTGCTTTCTCTTTGTTCTGTAGGTTCTTTGTTTATTCCTTCCTCCTTTGCTGTCATTTTTGATGGTTTGATGGTTTTCTGTGATGGTATGTTTTGAATCCTTTCTATTTATCTCTTTTGTACAACTAGCTAGAATTTTGCTTTGTGATGCTATGAGGCTTATAAAAGGCTTCTAATCCTTATAACAGTCTACTTTAGGCTAATAAAAACTTAACCATAATCTCATATTAAAACTTTATATTTTCATTTCCTGTTTCCCAACTTTTATATATTTGTTGCCAAGATTTACTTGTTTCTGTGTTTTGTGTCTCAACAATTTATTATAGCTTCAGTTGTTTATAATAATTTTATCTCTATTAAAACAATAAAGGAAAATTGCTTTATTTACAATACTTCAACACTTACAGTATCAGAGAATTCTGAGTATGACTAGATATTACTTATAGCATTGAAGATTTTCAACTTTGATAATTTATTTTTTCTTATTAAGTAGAATCTTTCATTTCAGTCTAAATAGATCCCTTTAGCAATTCCTATAAAGTAGCTCTCATAGTTATTAGCTGCTTCAGTTTTTTGTTTGTCTGGGAAAATTTCTATTTTCCTTCATCTCCAAAGATGGCTTTGCCAGGTAATTTAGTCTTGATTGGCAGGGTTTCTTTCTTTCTTTCTTTCTTTCTTTCTTTCTTTCTTTCTTTCTTTCTTTCTTTCTTTTTTTTTTCCTTTGGTTTTTGCTTTTTTTCTTTTCTTTTTTTCCCCTTTGCACTATAAATATGTGACCTCATTTTCTTCTGACCTGCAGGATTTCTGCTGAGAAATCCACTGAAACCATATCTAGGTTCCCTTCAACACGATGTTTCTTTTTAAAACTTAGTTTTAATATAATTTAAAAAATTTATTTGCATGGCTGTGGTCAGGGCGAGAGAGATTTCCTGTTTTCTAGTTCATATCCCAATGCCTACAACAGCTAGGAATGGGTGGCTGTAGCTGGGAGCCAGAAACTCAAATGTGTAGCAGGGAACCAAGTACTTGAATCATCTCCTACTACCTTCCAGAGTGTGCATTAGCAGGGAACTGGAATCAGGAGCAGAACTGATACTCAAATCCAAGCATTTTGATATAGGACATGGGTGTCTTGATTGCTGTGTCAGATGCCCACCCCTAGTGTAATATTGATATGTTTCCTATATTTTTGCTGCTTTCAGAATTCTTTCTTTGTAGATTTTACCATCTCTTCAATTTCAGTCTATGTGTATCCTTTGATTAGAATATTCCTCAATGGACTCTTTCTTGAATTGAATTTGATTAGTGACCTCTAAGCTTTGATGTATCATCCTTCCCAAATTAGGAAAATTTCAGTAATTATCATCTCATTTATGTAAGTATGCTTTCTAGGCCTATCTCAAATGCCTAATATGAAATGTTAGTTCACTAGATGCTATCCCATAATTCTCATAGAACTTATTCATTGCTTTTCATTCATTTTTATTTTCCTTCTCTGGAAATTTTATATACCTCATCTTAGGGTTGTTTCTTTTTTTAAAAGATTTATTTATTTATTGGAAAGTCAAAGAGTCAAAGTTACACAGAGGAGAGGCAGAGAGAGAGAGAGAGAGGGATAGAGAGAGAGAGAGGTGTTCTATCCGATGGTTCACTCCCCAATTGGCCACAACAGCTGGAGCTGCACTGATCCGAAGCCAGGAGCCAGGAGCTTCTTCTGGGTCTCCCATGTGGGTACAGGGGCCCAAGGACTTGGGCCATCTTCTACTGCTTTCCCAGGCCATAGCAGAGAGCTGGATGGGAAGTGGAGCAGCCAGGTCTCGAACCGGCGCCCTTATGGGATGCTGGCGCTTCAGGCTAGGCGCTAAGCCGCTGCTCCACAGCACCAGCCCCTGGGTTTTCTATTTTATTTTTTTCTTTCTAGTTCTTTGTCAAAGTTTTCATTTTTGTTTTCCAAATTTCACTTAATTTCCTATGTTTATTTTCTTGAAGTTCCTTAACGTTCTTTCAAGATTGTTCCAAACTCTTTTTCAATCATTTCATAGATCTCCATTTCTTTTGGGTCTATTATGAGAGATTCGTCAGTTTATTCTGGTGGTGTCACATTTCACTGATTTTTTTCTTAATCCTTATGCCCGCTCGGTGATGCGTACACATTTGAGGAGAAGGTCTCTTCTCCTGGCCTTTGTGTGTATTCCTGTGTGGTGATAGACTTTTTTTTTTTTTTTTTGACAGGTAGAGTGGACAGTGAGAGAGAGAGAGACAGAAAGTAGGTCTTCCTTTATCCGTTGGTTCACCCCTCAATGGCCGCTGCGGCTGGTGCGCTGCGCTGATCCGAAGCCAGGAGCCAGGCACTTCTCTTGGTCTCCCATGCGGGTGCAGGGCCACTCCCGGGCCACAGCAGAGAGCTGGACAGGAAGAGGAGCGACTGGGACAGAACTAGAACCCAGTGTGCCGGTGCTGCAGGCGGAGGATTAGCCTATTGAGGCGCGGCGCCGGCAAGTGATAGACTCTTACTGTTGAGTCTAACTTAAGATTCAGGAGGGGCTGGCTGGTAGTAACAGTGAACAGGGAGATCTTGATGTTGGAGTCCCTAGATGGTGTGTGTTATTTTCTGTACTCTGAGGTAAAATAACACTGCTGTCTATTCTCAGTGGTCCAGTGAAGCCACTGAGTGGGCTCTGCCATCAGGCAGAGCTGCTACCTGGGCTCTGTGATTATCTCTGAGCAGAGTTGTGAATTTTTCTCCCCTGACTGGGCAGTATCATTGTTTGAAATCTGAAGCTGGACAGTGCCGTGCAGTGGGCGCTCAGCCTGGGTGAGGTCTCTGGAGTTGCTGATAAGCCACATGGAATAGACAAGTAGAGATACTATGTTCTGCAAAAGCAAGTGATCTGGAGCTTTCTTTCCAGATTAGGGTAGGTTTAAGTAGAGCACTGAGGCTTTGTGGAATCATGGCTCAGTATCTACTGCCAGATGATCCTTCCCTGGGTAATTGCTGGCTTAGAGTAGCCTCCTGCTCTGGGGAAGACTTCATGAAAGCACCAGAGCTGTGTGGGAATGCTAGCTAGGGACTTCAACCCAGTAGAATTGTGGACTATGCTTCCTGCAGCATGATATTTTTGGCAAATGTCTCTGTGGTGGAATCTCCATTGGCCAGAATGCAAAGCAATGGCCAAGATCTACTGGCAAGATGCTATGAATCCATACTTATTCTTTGCTTCTAACTGATACCAAGTTATCTAATCATCTAACCCCACTAATACTCCCAACACTTCTCATGGGATGAGACAAGAGTGAGCCTCTCATGAAGAGTCTCAGAGTTATAATTAAGCTGAATATACATCTCTAATTCAATTTTCCCATTGTAGGATCCAGTACTTATTTTTTGGCACTGTCAAATAGTACAGGCTTATCTTGTATATTTCCTGCCCTAGAATCAGCGTTTTTCCAAAAAGCACTATATTTCATTGTAGAACAACAATAGAAATTACAATTAAGTGCTAAATGTGCACATTTCCATTGGTGTAGCATTACCACATGAACCTTGCAGCTGACAAAAAAGGAAATGCATGTATGTATATATTTTTGTGTGCTTATGTACACACATCTATAAATATTTTATCCCTATCCATGTTATGTACATTAAGCTAAACAGGAGCTTTCACATTTTCATCTTTGTTAACACATAGAATGTTCCATCCTCCTCCTATTTATTGTTTGTGTATATTCACTCCACTATTGAGAAAGTATCTCCCACTGTCTGTTCTACATTTCTGTAGTTATTCAATTTGAATATGTAAATCCAATGGCTTCAGAATTCTTAACCTATATTCTTGTAACACAATCTATCAACTAGAGTATAGTATTTAAGTTCCTTTTATCTTTGGTTTTATTACCTTCATTAATTTCCAGTTACTTGGGTCAGCATTCTGCTTTCCCCATCTCTCACATGAGGTAATTTCACACATCTGTAACGTAGACATATTCTTTTTGTCATAGTCTGCATTCTATACTGAAATGACTTTATTTCAGAATATATATTTATTTAAAAATTAGTTTTTAAATTTGTGCACATTAAGGTTCAGTCTGTATATTATAAAATTCAATGGGTTTGACAAATATGCAATATCATGTATCCAGTATAATTGTGTCGTACAGAATAATTGCACTCCTCTAAGATGTCCTTGTGCTTTATTATTCAATAGCTGGGGCCTACTCTTTACATTAATGGTAGCAGGGATTTCCCAGGAACCAAACCAACTATAGCTCAAATACCTACATTTATGAAAAGGATGGACATGATGAGAATCTGATCTTCCATTCTGGGGGCTTTTAAAAGCCAGAGAGTTAAATGGAATCTCCAGTAATAGGACACAGGTATCACTGTGTTTTAAAATTCCAAGGTGATTCCAATGTACAGCCAAGATTGAGAAGCGTTGCATCAAACACAGAGACGTGCACCGATTGCTAGTTTTGCCAAGTTGAAGCAATGCTGCAATTCTCTTTCCAAGGATGTCTAGTTTTCTCCTTTCTTACTCAGCAAGCATACCAACTGGCATAGATCGATTCACACAGACAATTAGTAAATACCTGTGTACTTGCAAAAATACATTAAGATTCTTCATTTACTGTTTTAACTTGCCATTATGGTAAAAATTATTTTGGGGGATGGAGGGATTTGAAGGCTTGCATGTTTTCAAACCAGTTGCTATGGTTGGATTTGTTTGGAGTTTGTCCCCCAAGGGTTCACGTGTTGGAAGTTAGGTCACTTGTGCAGTGGGGCTGGGAGCTGCTGGAGCCTTTAAGTGATGGAGTCAAGTGAGAGGCGATTGGAACATTCAGGTTACTGCTCCCATAAGGAATTAATGTAGTTCTCATGGAAATTTGATTATTTTTCACAGGAATGTTATTATAATCGAGCAAGGCTAGCCTCTCCCTACTCTAGGCCTCTTTTTTTTTTTTTTAAAGATGTATTTATTTATTTGAAATCAGAATTAAAGAGGAGAGGTGGAGAGGAGGAGGAGGAGAAGGAGCAGTGAGAGAGAGAGAAAGAAAGAAGCTTCCATCTGCTGGTTCACTTTCCAAATGGCCACGATGCTCAGGGGTGGATCAGGCAGAAGGCAGGAGTCAAGAGCTTCATCTGGGTCTCCCAGTTGGATTCAAGCCCCAAGGACTTGGGCCATCCTCTGCAATTTCCCAGGCATGCTAGCAGGGAGCTCGATCGGAAGTGGAGCAGCCAGGACTCAAACTGGCACCCGTATGAGATGCCTGCTCTATAGGAGGTGGCTTTATCCTCTGTGCTACTGTGCCACCTCCTTACTCTGGGCCTCTTGTCTCATCCTGTGATCTCCTGCTCTCAGTAATGTGAGGCAGCCGAGGGTGTTCTTAAAGGAGCCAGTCCTGTGCTTTTTGGATTTTCAGTCTCCAAACCTTTACGCTAAATACACTTTCTTTCTTTATTAAGTCTTCAGCCCCAAATATTCTGTTATAGTAACAGAAAATGGACTAATACTTCAATGTTAGCAGAATAACTTTTGAACAATAAATATGTCACAGATATTTGAATAACTGTGTTTTGTACCGAGTGATGTTTTCTCTAACTTCCTTTACCATTAGGGAGATTTATTGACTTTCAAAACCATGCTTTGTAGGATCTGCTTCATAGGGCAATATATGCACTCTTAATCAATAATCTTTCTCTTTGTAACTAATAGTATAATACATGACAGAAATCAGATGTCCAAAGGCAGACAATGGGAGTGATGCCACACCCTTAAATCCCTCCTCCTAACTTACCATTACCTCATATGTTGGAGTCAGACATTAAGGGATGACAGATTTTGACAAGTATTTGTTTTTCCTTTAATCTGGTATGACTCTCAGCAGCTATTTAGAAAATACATATCCAGCAACTTGCTCATATAGGAAGCAAATATGAATGCTGGCAACTGAGCTGAGCGTATGTCATCTCATCACTGATGCAGGAACAGACAAGTTGAACCCCTTATATTTAGTTCACTTACCCACATTGAGAGAAAATTCATATTTTTATCTATTAGAATGAGAGATGATAAACCACCTCCATTTTTTTCTCTTTAAATTGAGAGTGATATAATGGCTACCACAGAATCAATTGCTTTGAATGTAATGAGGTGAGGCTGTCCACACCATTACTTTCAGCTCTGGCTTCTTGCCAATTCCACCCAACAGACATTTTAGCTGGGTCCAGTGATTTGCACATTGTGTTTGCAAGTTTACAGAGTTTTGAATATTTCCCTTTAAGTCCCAGCACGTACCCCTGTGCACATCAGGACAATAGGGCTGGATTTCAGCAGTTTCCAAAGGAGAATCCAGGTTCAACTCTCCCTTTTGGAGCTAACAAGTATTAGTTCTAATGTCGCACAGTCCTTTCTGCCTTTTCACTAATATTCTCATTTCACAAATAATTGCCCATTAGAAAAGCTGGTTGAGATCTGGGTCTTTGAAATGGGTTTCCTATGGTGCTGGTGGGTCACTCATCATGGCTAAAACTTAATTGCCACTTCACAGAAAATTCCATCAGTGGAACAAACCATACTCTCCTAATTTGATTTAATCAGGAATGGATCTAAAGAATGCAAATGAAGATCCTAATTATTTTTCCATTTATACATCTCCATCAAAGCACATTAATTCTAAGAAGTATTTTCAAAGATAAATACTGATTTTTCAAGTTGGGACCTGTAGTATGTATGGGCTTTTATTTTTTTCCAGGAACATATTTTGTAGGGAGCTTTTGTATTGTACTTAAATGCGTATGTAGATCATATTTCATGTATATTTAAAAACAAAATATAATAAAATAAGTTTAATTCATCCATTAAAGAAAAATCCTTCAGGTAGCAAAGTTTACAGAGATGTAAATAAAAGAGGAGACAGGAATCCTAATACAGGAAAGATTTGGGGAAAAGTGTCACTCTTTATAAATTGTCCAGATTTGGGAAGCAAACAAAGAAAAGAATAAAGAGAATACTGAATTCCTAGGACTTATTCAAAAGTTGATACAGTAACCTTAAGGTTTAATTAGGTTCATGTAATGAAAATCCAAAGGTAATTATTGTATTACATTTCTGTTTTTTCTTAGTTTTCATTTCCCCATTTATATCTGTATATATTTATCTATCTACTTTTGTATCTGCACATCCTTAAGCAATTGTAGAAGACAGCATCTGGGAGCATTAGCATTTATCTACTCCTAGCAAAAACAAACAAACTAAAACAACAAAACAAAAAAGCAAGATAAGCAAGGGAAAGCTGTTCTTGGGGGTTCTAAGATAAAAAGAAACTATCAACACGGTAAGTCCAAGGGAAAGAGATAAAAGACCTTGAACTCTGGACCAGCATTGTAGTGCAGCTGGTAAAACACTGGCCTGCAAATCCAGCATCCCGTATTTGCACAGGTTCGAGTCCTGCTTGTTCTACTTCCAATCTAGCTCTCTGTTGATATGCCTAGAGAAACAGCAAAAGATGGCCCAAGTGCCTGCCACCCACATTGGAGTCTTTGCCACCCATACCGGAGTCCTGGAAGGAGATCCTCGTTCCCGGCTCCTGGCTTTGCCCTGGCTTACCCTTGGCCATTGTAGCCATTTGGGGAGTGAACAAGTGGATGGAAGATCTCTTTCTGTACTCCCTCTTTCTCTCAAAAAGCCAGTCAAAAAGTCTGTTGAGTTAGGATTTTTTGGATTTGAGAAGGTCCTCTGAAAACTTCTCCTGCAGTCTTCAAATGTTTCAGCATCTAGAATTCATATTTTTGAAATAATTTTATTTATGAAATTATATTCAATCATGAAAAATAGTTGTGATTGTTAGCTTTAAGTGTTAACTAGGCCATGATGTCCAGATATTTTCTCAAATGCTAGTTTGGAGAACCTTAACTCCTGGATTTTTATCATTTTACCATTTTTGCCTATCAAATGACATAATATATCTAAGATATATATGTTAGGAGGTGGGGAGAATCTATTTTTAATAATGTCTATATTTGTTTGAGAAGAAAAAACACTTAATGTAGGGTGGAAAGTGAGAACTCTAGAGCCTAAGAAGTTTGCAAAAAGTAATAATTCAACAGCTCTCCATGATATACAGTTTGCTCCAAAGATGGACATCAGGCAATACAGAGAGAGAGAGAGAGAGAGAGAGAGAGAGGAAAAGAGAGAAGAAAAGGGAGGAAAGAGCTTCTATGAATATGTCAACATATTATCTTAAATATCTTAAATCACCAGCATTTTTATATGGAAGGAATTATTGGACTGGGTAGGGTTAGAGGATAAGACAGTCAGGTTGTGGCTTTCAATAAGTCAACAAAATTCTACCATTTGCAGCAAAATGGATGCAACTGAAGGACATCGTGTTAAGTGAAATAAGCTGGACCCAGAAAGACAAATACCACATGTTCTCCCTCATATGTAGGTGCTAAAATGTTAAAAACAAATAAAAAAGGAAATGTCAGTGTGTATCAGTGTTGTTGCAAATATAATTTTGCAAAACTTTATTTTATACCTTTGTCTAACCAATGGTTAAGAATGTTACACTACTGTAAGTTTTTTTTTTTTTTAAGATTTATTTATTTATTTGAAAGGCAGAGTTACAGAGAGGTAGAGGCAGAGAGAGAGGTCTTCCATCTGTGGTTCACTCCCCAGATGGCTGCAGTGGCTGGAGCTGGGCTGATCTGAAGCCTGGAGCCAGGAGCTTCTTCTTCTTTTTTTTTTTTTTTTATTTTTTTTTTAAATTTATTTGACAGACAGAGTTAGACGGTGAAAGAGACAGAGAGAACTGGATTGAGTTCTTGGATTCTGGCTTTGGCCCGATCCTGCCATGGCTCTTGTTTGCATCTGAGGAGTGAACCAGCAGACGGAATCTCCTCCCTGCCCCTCATTCTACAATTCAAGTAAGTAAAACCTAGAATAAATATAAAAATGAAGAAAGGATGATTAGCTAGTTTTAGGTATTTATTCCAAGTATAAAGATAATTTCCTGGTTGGCGCCATGGCTCACTTGGTTAATCCTCCACCTGCAGCACCAACATCCCATGCGGATGCCAGGTTCTAGTCCTGGTTGCTCCTCTTCCAGTCCAGCTCTCTGCTGTGGCCCGGGAAGGCAGTGGAGGATGGCCCAAGTGCTTGGACCCCTGCACCCGCATGGGAGACCAGGAGAAAGCACCTGGCTCCTGGCTTCAGGTTGGCGCAGCACCAGCTGTAGTGGCCATTTGGGGGGTGAACCAACGGAAAAGGAAGACCTTTCTCTCTCTCTCTCTCTCTCTCTCTCTCTGTAACTCTACCTGTCAAATAAATTTAAAAAAAGAGATAATATCCTTAGGCTTTTGAAATATGGCAAATCCCTAGAAAGCTAGAGAGTGTAGACTGGGAACAATTCATCTAGTCTTATCTTATGAGATAAGATGAGAAAAATAGAGGGCCTAAGAATGTCAGTTTCTTTGACCTGAAGTTTAGTCACTAAACAATTCTGATGAGTTTTTTTTAGGTTTTTAGACTGTATTTTTAGGCTTAAGGGTTTTTCATTAACTTTGTGATTTTTATACTTTTTTTTTTAAATCTATTTATTTATTTGAAACTTAGAGTTACACAGAAAGGAGAGGCAGAGAGAGAGGCCTTCCATCCACTGGTTCACTCCCCAATTGGCCACAACAGCTGGAGCTGTGCTGATCTGAAGCCAGGAACCAGGTCTTCTTGCAAATCTCTCATATGGGTGCAGGGGCCAAAACACTTGGACCATCTTCCACTGCTTTTCTTGGGACTTGAACCAGCACCCATCTGGGATGCCAGCACTGCTGGTGGTAGCTTTACCTACTATGCTATGCCACAGCACCAGCCCCTATACTTTTCTTCTAAGAGATGTCTCAGTTCTTATCAAGTGAATGCAAGTCCTTGGTCCAGATTTTACTTGCTCCCAGAATTCCCATTCAGTTGATCAAAATTGCTTGAGAATTGTTTTAAAATGGATGACATAGTTTGCTATGATGTTGTTTGCTTTCTTTAATTGGAGGATGTACTTTTCTTGACAATACACTTGAGGTGAATAATCTTCTTGGCTAGGAGAGACAAAGTTAAATCACTGCCACATGCAAAATCCAATTTTATATGGTTTCAGTTTGTCTTTCTCTGTCTCTCCTTTCTGTTCCACGTGGAGATTGTAAAGCAGGAAATGACTTCTTGTGAAGGAGACATGAGGATGTACCACAAATTAAACCTTGTGGCTGAAACAAACATTTTGCAGTATTAAAGTATGGAATTTGTTCCTGAGATAAAAGTAAAAATGTTAACTATATCAAAATTCTTTTTCTTCTCCTCCACTCTTGAAATGCTCAATGAAGTAATGAACCCATTTGGGAATTAGAGGCCAGGCTGTGCCTAAGACAATGGTTTAATCATGCAGGAAAGGATGACCGGAACATTTATTTGTGTTCAATGAGCTGAGATAATTTTACCCCTCTTTCCATATCTTCCAGAAAAAGATTTCTTAGAGCCATTCAAAAATGGAATGCCTTTAGCATTCGTCCTTTATTTTAAGGACCTGGAAGGAATGTTTGAGTCATTCCAATTTCACAGAAATTTTCTTGAAAGGGGAGGAATGTGTCTCTTTGCTTTGCATGTCCTTGGCCTTAAATATACTGAGTTGATAGGGGAATTTGACAGCCTTTGTTCTAAACTTAGCCCTCCTTCTCTATTTCAGACTCAATAGGGGAAGGACTGAACTTTGTAATTAATACCCAGGAAATTAGCAATCAGCAATAGCAGAAGGATAAAACGGGCACGTGGACGAATGAATCGCAGCCACCTCTGGCGGGCAAAGGCCAGTGAGAGACTTGCACAACAGCTGCCCTGTTTCTTTTTAGCTGGTGCAGACAGTTTAGATGCACCGGATCCAGCATCATAGAAGGGTGAAAGGTCTTATTTTTGCTGGTGTCTCTAGCTATTTTCCTTGGAGTTTTTCTTTTTCTTTTTCTTTCCCCAAAAGTGAGGCTCTTTCTGCTTTCTTTAGAAGCACACTGATGAGGAGCTGGCAATAAGGCATAGTGGGCTAAGCCTCCATCTGTAGTGCTTGCATTCCATATGGGCACTGGTTCTAGTCCCAGCTGCTCCACTTCTGATATGGCTCTCTTCTAGGGCCTGGGAAAGCAACGGAAGATGGCCCAAGTGCGTGGGTTCCTGTACACACTTGGGAGACCTGGGAGAAGCTTCTACTCCTGGCTTTAGAATGGCTCCAGGATCAGTCCAACTCCAACTGTTTGGCCATTTGGGGTGTGAACCAGCAGATGGAAAACCTTTCTCTCTGTCTCTCCCTCTCTGGGTCTGTAACTCTACATCTCAAATAAGCAAGTAAAAAAATCTTAAAAAAAAAAAAAAGTACACTGATGTATTAAAGTTAGCTTCTTCATCAGGATTTAAGAATATTTTTCCTTCTCTTCTTGCAAGAAATTAGAGTATCTGAGAAGTGGCCGTGGATCCAGCTGGCCTAGAGAGGGCAAGCTCTTTGAAAGGTCATGATGAGCATGTGTTAACAGGGATCCTGCTCCTCGGAGCACTTATAATGTTTGGTGAGAACAATAAACTCCTGCTTGACTTCATTCTCTCCAAAAGAAACAAGAAGTATTCATAAATGAATGCATTCTGCAGGAATTGTTTCTGTACAATATGGTGAGAGAGGGTTTTAGGAGTAAAGTGTAGTTTTATATATTTGTATGTATATCTGTGTAGGTTTGTATTTATATGGGGAAAATTAAAGTGCATTTATCTTGAAATCTAGGGAAAACAGGCCAGTGCACATCACTTACTCCGTTTTAGCTACTTTCTGGAGAAGATGGAACCTTAAGTTTTTCACTCAATCCTATTGCTTACTCAACAAGCATTCAGCATGTATCTCTCCCACACTGAATAGAATGAGGCACTGGAGACAATTTTGACCAAAAGCATTTTAAGACCGCTGTAGGAACGTTCACTTCCCTGTTGTGATGTATAGCCTTTTATTGTAGTGGCCTTGTTACTCAGGCCGTTACTTGGCCCTCCAAGAAAGCTCCATCTCTTCAGGGCTCTTTGATCATTCTGTTTCCACTTCATCACACCAGGTCTGCCACACTCATATATCAACTCCTTGCCCCAGTAGGCATTTGCATTTTTAGTGTTTTCCCTTAAGTTTACCCTTTATTGCCTTTATTACAGGATTAATAAATGAACTTGTTCTTAATGATTCAAAAGTAATATGCTCCAATAAAGAAGTTAATAATAACATACTTAACTCTGTGTTCCTGAAAAATAATTTAAAATTATCTAGGTGTTATTTTCTTTTTCTCTCAAATCAGATTGTTGGATAAGTGGATCTCAAGTTTAAGAATGCATAAAATCCACCCAAATAATTTATTTACAATGTGTATTTCTTTTTTTTTTTTTTTCTTTTTGACAGGCAGAGTGGATAGTGAGAGAGAGAGAGAGACAGAGAGAAAGGTCTTCCTTTTCCATTGGTTCAACCCCCAATGGCCGCTGCGGCTGGCACGCTGCGGCCGGCACACCACGCTGATCCGAAGGCAGGAGCCAGGTGCTTCTCCTGGTCTCCCATGAGGTGCAGGGCCCAAGCACTTGGGCCATCCTCCACTGCACTCCCAGGCCACAGCAGAGAGCTAGACAGGAAGAGGGGCAACCGGAAAAGAATCCGGCGCCCTGACCGGGACTAGAACCCCGTGTGCTGGCGCTGCAGGCAGAGGATTAGCATATTGAGCCGTGGTGCCAGACTACAGTGTGTATTCCTAAGACTTGATCTCAAATATTTCAATTATGCAATTCTCAGCTGGTATCTAAAAATCTTTTTTTTTCTTTCACATTTATGTTGACATGGTTTGAATGTTTGTTCACTCAAAAACTAATTTTGACATTTATTTGGTTTCCAGTTTTAGACTTAGATCCCTGATACACTGTGAATTGAATATATGTGTATATATATATATATATATATATATATGCTTCTGCATGCAGAAATCCAATTTCCCAACACCATTTGTTGAAGAGACTGTTCATTACCCAGGGATGATTTTAGATCATTTGTCAAAGATTAGTTTGTTGTAGGTGCATGGATTAATTTCTGGAGTCTATAGTCTGTTCCATTGGTTGACATGCCTATTCTTGTGCAAGTATCAAATTCTTTTGATTATAACTGCCCTGTAATAGGTCTTGAAATCTAATATTGTTATGCTTCCAGCTTTATTTTTATTGTCTAGAGTAGCTCAGCTATTTAGGGTTTCTTGCAAGGCCATATGAATTTTAAGATCATTTTTTTTTCCAGATCTGAAAAGAATATCTTTGCTATTTTGTTTGGTATTTTGACTGGGATCACATTGAAATTGGTTGGAACTTGGAAATGGAAATGCAGCTACTAGCACTGCCCTTCTCCCCAGTAGTGCCTGCCTCTGTGCCACTGAAACTGACACCACCACCATCTTACTACAGGCAAATGTAGTATTTCTCCTCTAATTTTTATTATTTCTTTCTTCCTACTAATTTTGGGTTTGGTTTCTTCTTTTTTTTTTTTTTTTAGATCCTTGAGATATATTGTCAGATCATTTATTTGATACCTTTCCAGTTTCTTGATGTAGGCACTAATTGCTATAAACTTTCCTCTTAACACTGCTTTTGCTGTTATTACATTAGTTTTGATAAGTTGTGTTGTCATCTTCATTCATTTCTAGGAATTTTTTTTGTTCCCTTTTGATTTCTTCTATGAACCACTTTTCATTCAGGAGCATGTCGCTCAGTTTACATGTATTTCCGTATTTTCTAGAGCTTCTTGAGTTGTTAATTTGCAGCTTCCATCCATTGTGGTCAGAAAAGACACATGGTATGATTTCAGATTTTTTGTATTTGTTGTGGCTTGCTTTATGGCCTATGACTATCTTAAAGAAAGTTTCATGCTGATGAAAAGAATGTGTGTTCTGCAGCTGTGCTGGGAAATGTTCTATAGATATCAATTAGGTACATTTCGTCTACAGTGTAGATGAGCCTTGTTGTTTCTTTATTTTTTGGCTAGTTGAGCTGTCCATTGATAACAGTGGGTTTTGAAGTCCCCCACTGTTATTGTATTGGAGCCTATGTCTTTCTTTAGATCCATTAACATTTGTTTTAAATAGCCAGGTGGCTTTCTGTGCATATACATTTAGTGGGATCTTTCTGTTGAATTAATCCCTTAATCACCACCTAATGCCCTTCTTTGTCTCTTTTAACAGCTTTTGTGTTAAAGTCTATTTTGTCTGATATTAGGATGACTCACCTTCCCATTTTTCCTTCCTGTTTGTATGGGATATATTTTTCCATCCTTTCACTTTTAGTTTGTGTATATCTTTGTTGGCAAGGCAAGGTATGTTTCTTGTAGGCAGCAAATATGTGGTCTTGTTTTTTAATCCATTCCGCAGTCTGTATTGTTTAATTGGAGAATTTAGGTCATTTACACTCAAAGTTATTATTGATAACTAATGACTGGGTTCTGCCATTTTTGCAGTGGAAAGGAGGTGGGACCTTGGGGGAAGGTGATAGATCCATCTTGTTTCTTTCTTTTGCATTTCCACCTTCCAGTGTGTGATGAGGAGGAAGCAGGCCTTCATTAGTTGCTGTTGCCTTAATGCTGGACTTTACGGCTGAAATCGGAAAAGACCCCCTAAAATTTACCCTGAAATGTGGCCCCTTAAAGTTCCTTAGTGCTGCATGCACTACTGGAATTTGGGGTGCCTTACGATTTCACCATGGGCTTATTACTAAATTCCCAATATTAATAAGCCCGAGAGTGTTCTTGCCTAATATTTAGAGAAGAATTCTAAATACTGGCACAGATAAACGAGGCAGCTTGGTACGTTTTAAGCTTTTATTTAGTAAGAAAGGTGCACAAGAGAGTGAGAGCTTTATTTAGGGGAGAGAAGTGAATTGGGGGTTCATACCAAGCACCAGGAACCAGCCATGTGGATGAGCATCTAGGCCAGGAAGCCTAGAGCACATGGCCTGAAGGCCATGCACCCTGGAGGCACAGGGCTACAGCAAGCCCTGTCCTGGCAAGAGGCCAGGGAAGAAGAGCAGGGGCCCCGGGCACACTGTGTCCCAGGCTTTTAACCCACTCCAAAGGGGAGTGGTTAATTAACCTGATTGGCTGGTTGGCACCCCAGTGTGGACAGGTAGGGGAATGAGGCCACACAGGGCCATGACAAAGGCATCAGGTAAGAGCATGAGGTCACACAGGGGCGTGGTCTTCCAGTTCACAAATCTGATCAGTTTTAACCTGAATGCCTGCCTACTTCAAGGCCACTAGAACTGTGAGAAATCCCATTCTTGATAAATCATCCAGCCTCAGACATTCTTTTATAGTGGCACAAATGAATTAAAACCTGTGCTAGGTCATTGCAATTGAATACAGTTTGAGAAATAATAATCTGGATGATTTCTATGGTAGATTGTATTTTTTAAAGATAGTTTCCACATTAGACCCTATCCCACGTGTTCTCTTATGATAGTCATATCCTCCCTCAAGTGGTGGTTTATGTAACTTTGAGTCTGGATGAGCTATAACTGCTGAGTGACTTCTGGTGCTAGGTTATACAGAATAATATAGTCTTTTAGTTTTTTCTAGTACTTTCCAAAACCCGCTTTCTTTTGGAAGCCAGATTCCACACTTGTGAAGAAGCCACAGCCATTTGAAGAGGCCACGTGTAGGTGTTCTGCCAACAGTTCCAGGGAAGCTCTCTGCTGTCAGAACCAACCTGCCAATCAGGAGAGAAAATCTTGTAAAGAGACCTTCCAGCCCCAGTCAAACCATCTTACAGGAAGTTGTGTGAAGCAAGAAAGATTCCTTGCTGATTTCTGCCAAATATTATGCCTTCAAGTTACATAGATGATTCTTGTTGTTTTAAGACCCTGAGTTTTGGGGTGGTTTATTGTACTCTAATGGAAAACTCACAGAATTTCTAACATCTATGTAGTCTGAAATTAGCCAAATAAAATGATCAGATCATTAACTTAGAAACTGGACAGACTGGGATTTAAATAGTACCCACAGTTAGATACTGTGTGACTGTGGTAGAGCTGTTAATACTCTTTGAGCCTCACAGATCTTATCAATAAAATGACAATAGTGATATTATGTAACCTTTGGGACTATTTTGAGAATTACATGAGGAAATGAGTGGGAAATATTTTTCTGCCATGTTATTTTTTCAATCCTAAGAATTTCATCAATGCATAAAAACAGGATATGTATTCAACTCGCAGGGATAAATGACTTATTTTCAATTTTACCACCTCCTTTAAGAACCAGTTATATGGATGCTCATATATTCATAAGCATTTTTTCAGTTAGAAGATTTTATTTCTTGATATCTAATAAGAAAAAGAAATAGATTAAATTTTGCTTGTGTGGGGGTTTTATGAATATATTGGTATTTAATATAAAGCATATGTCTTTTGACATGAAAATGTGGTTAGCGTATTAAATAGAGGTGTAAGAATTAGAAAAGGAGTCTCTTTTGCATATACCCAGGACAATTCACTATAGAGCTAACACAAATGATAAAAGAAATAAGAAAGGGATAAAATATTAAGTTAAAATAGCCCAAACCAAGGTCCTCCTATGTTAAACATAGTAATCCGGAGAGAGGTATCATAAATACCTTTAGGACATGCATGTTTCTTTTTCCTCTATCTTATGAATTAGTATTTCATTCTAGTTTCAGTATGTGATCACACTGAAACATACAGGTAGAGGTGAAATTTCTCTGACATATAAACTTGCTTCATACTCCATTTCTCTCTCTTCAGTCTTATTTATTTCTTAATAGCATTATTAAGTTTTTAACAGCTTTGTGAAGATATAGTTCAGATGAAAAAAATGTGCATTTTTAAAACAGTTTGATGAGTTTTGACTGTCATTCTGGATTAGTTTGCTTTTTCTGGAATTGTAAATGAATGGGATCAAACTAACTAGATACTTTTTTTGAACTTATTTCAATCAGCATAATTAAGCTGAAAAGTCTTCCATTTGCTGCTTCCCTCCCAAATGGCTGCAACGGCCAGAGCAGGGCCAGTCCGAAGCCGGTAGCCTGGAGTTCTTCACCAGGAGCTTCTTCTGGGTCTCCCATGCGGGTGCAGGGGCCCAAAGACTTGGGCCACCTTCTACTGCTTTCCCAGGCCATAGCCGGGAGCTGGATTGGAAGTGGAGCAGCTGGGACTCAAATCGGCACCCATATGGGATGCACGCACTGCAGGTAGCAGCTTTATCTGCTCTGCCACAGTGCCAGCCCCTACCTTAATCATTTTTAATCTATTGATATTTATTTGATGGCTCAGAATTTAGTCTATCTATATAAATGTTCCATGTATACTTGAAAAAGAAGTGTGTGCTTTGTAGAGTGCTTAAAAACGTGACAAGTCATTGAAATAATGGGTTTTCAAGTTTACTAAATCCTTGATGATTTTCTTTCTATTGTTCTGTCATTCAGAGAGAGTGGCGCTGGAAATTTCCAACCTTAGTTTTCTGCTTGTCTTTATGGTTCTGTTAGGGCTTTTTTTTTTTTTTTTTTTTTTTTTTTAGTTCATGTATTTGAAGCTGTTTTACTATGTACATAAATATTTAGGATTGCTATGTTCTATTGAGTAATTGATCTCTTTATAAATCTGAGGTTGTGTGATTCACCCCTGCTAATATTCTTTACTGTGAAATCCACTTTATCTGATAAGATAAAGCTATCCTAATTTTCCTTTGAACAGTGTTGGCATCCTATGTCTTCTCTCATCTTTTTATATTTAATCTCTATGCCTTTATATTTAACTTTTTTTCTTTTATGTGGCATCTAGGAATGTATTTCAAAAAGTCTGTGAGAAAATGAATTAAAAGATAATGTTTCAACTGGTTAAAAATGATTTTAAAATGAATACACAGTTTTCATTGTAATGTGCATTTTCCATCTTTTTGAAACTCCTATATGCATGAATTTAAATTTTTCCCATCTTCTACTATACTTAATTTGTTTAAGGTTTCTATCATGAAAGGAGTTTATATTTTATCAAATGCTTTCTCTGTATCTGCCGAGATGATCATTGATTTTTGTTGATGTTATATATCATGCTTAGGATCTTGCCACCCTTACTCAACACAGTTCTCAAAGTTTTAGTCAGAGCCATTAAATAAGAGAAGGGAAAAATGCATGCATTCAAATCAGAAAGAGGAAGTTAGATTATTCCTTTCTGCAGATGACATCATTTCATAGAGAGGCGAACCAATATTCTGCACCAAGGACTGTTATGCCAGACCATAGAATTCAGCAAAGTTGAAGGATGCAAAATCAAAGCACAAAATAAGCATTTTTATATATAAATATTGGCTTGCTGAAAAAATTGAAAGAAAAATAAAAAAATAAAATACTGAGATAAACAAGGATGTGAAAGACATCTCCAATAAAAATTACAACCCACTAATGAAAGAAGGAGAAGAAATTGAGAATAGAAAGAACATTAGTCCATGTAAAGGGATTGAAAGCATTAATAGTATTGAAATGCCCATACTGCTCAAAGCTATGTACAGTTTCAATGCAATCCTCATCGAAATACAAATGACGTTCTTCACAGAACTGCAAAGAATAGTCCTAAGGTACACTGTTCCAATTTCAGTCGGAGGCCCAGGGAGATGTTTTTGGAAGATAACACCACCAAGGAAGTGCAGGAAGAGCCTTAAGCACAGTTCAAACTGGTGCTGTTGGGCAATGGCAGTACCTGGAATTATGACCTTTGTTAATTGTCATCTGACTGGGGAGTTTGGGAAGTATGGAGCCATGCTACCATTTAAGGCCCACTTGCTCGGCCGCCACGGCTCACTAGGCTAATCCTCCGCCTTGCAGCGCCGGCACACCGGGTTCTAGTCCCGGTTGGGGCGCCGGATTCTGTCCTGGTTGCCCCTCTTCCAGGCCAGCTCTCTGCTGTGGCCCGGGAGTGCAGTGGAGGATGGCCCAAGTGCTTGGGCCCTGCACCCCATGGGAGACCAGGATAAGTACCTTGCTCCTGCCATGGGATCAGCGCGGTGCGCCAGCCGTGGTGGCCATTGGAGGGTGAACCAACGGCAAAAGGAAGACCTTTCTCTCTGTCTCTCTCTCTCACTGTCTACTCTGCCTGTCAAAAATAAATAAATAAATAAATAAATAAGGTCCACTTGCTCATGTTCCACACTGACTAGGAGCCCATGAAGTTCAATGTCTGAGACGTAGCTGGCTAGGCTCTCTCATTCCGTGTGTGTGTGTGTGTGTGTGTGTGGCTTGCTAGAAAGCTTACTGGAGACCCTAATTTGGAGTTTGCTGCCATGCCTGCTTGTCTCACCAGAGGTGATCCTGGACTCAACATTGACTGCATAGTATGAGCATGGATGGTTTAGACGGTGCCCAGACAACTGCTCTCTCAGATGAGGATGATGACCCATGAGTAAGTGAAGCTGGAGCCCTGTCAGAAGTCTAGTTTCATAAGCAACTTTCCTGTGCTGTCAGTGATGTAGCATGTGTGTCAATCTACCACCAGCTAAGGAGAACATGTGCTTCAGCTGTGGGATGCTGAAGGAGATGAATGAGCTTCAGAGTGAATGTAGCAGTTAAAAAAATACCTTCAGTTTTTGGATCTGCATAGTTAGCTGTTTTGGAACACAGCTGTTTCCTTCTTGGATGTCAAATATAACACTTCTAACAGTCACTACAATATTCAGAGGTGGAATATTGCTTGTTATTGCCATTCCCATTCCTTTTGATTTAGAATCATAATAAAATTGTATTTCAAATATCTTTAATTAAAAAAAAAAATTCTTGGGGCCGGCGCCGTGGCTCACTTGGTTAATCCTCCGCCTGCGGCGCTGGCATCCCATATGGGCACCGGGTTCTAGTCCCGGTTGCTCCTCTTCCAGTCCAGCTCTCTGCTGTGGCCCAGGAAGGCAGTGGAGGATGGCTCAAGTGCTTGGGCCCTGCACCTGCATGGGAGACCAGGAGGAAGCATCTGGCTCCTGGCTTCAGATTGGCGTAGCGCCGGCTACAGTGGCCATTTGGGGGGTGAACCAACAGAAGGAAGACCTTTCTCTCTGTCTCTCTCTCTCACTGTCTAACTCTATCTGCCAAAAATAAAACAAAAGAAAAAAAAAAGAAAAAAATTTCCTGGGGTTTCAGTGGGTCAAACAGCCATGGCCTAAAACTATGGCACCCTGTATCAGAGAGCAATTTTAGTCCTAGTTGCTCTGTTTTCAATACTGCTCCCTGTTAATGTGCCCAAGTACTTGGGACCCTGCCATGCATGTGGAAGACCAGATAGATTTCTTGGCTCCTGGCTTCAGCCTGGTACAGACCTGGCTGTTTTGGCCATTTTGGGAATGAACCAGCAAATAGATGATTCTCTCTCTCTCTCTCTCTTCCTTCCTGTCAGTCACTCTTTCAAATAAGTAGATATTTTAAAAAATCCTAAAATTCATATGGAAACACAAAAGGTCTCAAATAGCCAAAGTTAATCTTGAACAATAAAATTAAAGTCAGAGGCATCATAATAGCAGATTTCCTGAGGTACTAAAGGGCTATTGTATCCAAAACAGCATGACAGTGGCATAAAAATAGACACAGACATCAAGGGGACAGAAGAGAATTGCCAGGAATAAATTCATGCATCTACAACCAACTTATTTTTGACAAATGTTCTAATAGTATTCCCTTGGGAAAGGACAAACTCTTCCTTGGATGATGTTTGGAAAATTGGTTTTCTCATGTGGAGGTTTGAAACAAGACCCCTACTTAACACCCTATACAAAAATCAACTCAAAATGGATCAAAGATCTACATGTAAGACCTGAAACTACCAAATTACTAGAAGCAAACATAGGAAATGCTCCAAGACATTGAGGCAATGATTTTTTTGAATAAGACTCCAAAATTGCAGGCATTAAGAGAAAAAATAGAAACATGGGAGATCAAACTCTGAAGCTTCTGTGCAGCAAAAGAAACAATTCACAAATTGAAGAGGCAACTGACAGAATGGGAGGAAATATTAAATGATTAATATCTAGAATATATAAGAAGCTCAAGAAATTCAACAGCAACAAAACAACGCATTTAAGAAATGAACAAAGGATATCAAAGGATATTTGGTATCTAGATAGTTACAAATATTATCTTTATTGATTTATTTTCTTTTTTTTAAAGACATTTATTTTTTTGAGAGGTAGAGTTACAGAGAGAAGGAGAGACAGAGAGAAAGGTCTTCCATCTGCTGGTTCACTCCCCAAATGGCTGCAATGGCCAGAGCTGGGCTGATCCTAAGCCAGGAGACAGGAGCTTTTTCTGGGTCTCCCGCCTGGGTGCAGGGGCTCAAGCACTTGGACCATTTTCCACCGCTTTCCCAGGCCATAGCAGAATGAGCCCATTGATGAGACTAAGAAGGAACAGCCAAGACTTTGTATTCCTTTCTTCCATCCCTCCCTCCTCTCTCTACTCTGACAGGCATGTGAAGACACAATGAGACTTGTCTAGAAGCCAGTGAATGAGCCCTCACCAGAAACTGACAGCACTGGTCCCTTGACCTTAGATTCTCAGTCTCTACAACTTTGAAAAAAATAAACTTGCATTATTTAATATAATAATAATATTTTTCCATCTCCCAACTTATCTTTTAAGTTCATTTTGCCATGAGTGCTTCAAACTATCCATATAGTTGTATCTTGATGTTTTATCCAATATGATTATCTCTGGCATTTAAATGGGGGTACTTACATAATTTCCATTTGAGTGTTTATAAGATGAGATTTAAATCTATCATCTTGCCATTGAATTTATATTTGCTTCATTTACATTTTGTTTTAATTTTCCCTGTGTTTGTGGCCTTTTTTTGGATTAACCAAATTTTTATATGATTTCTGCTAACCCACTCTTTGATCTATTAGTTGTAACTATTACGTTATCTTTTCAATAAACTTTAGGATTTATAGTATATATTTTTTAATTTACTCAAGTACACATTTATATAATATACCACTGTGCATAGTGCAGAAAAATTACAGCCATATAGCTTCATTTTTTTTCCTTCTTGACATATGGATTGTGATTTTCATACACTTTGCTTTCACATGTGTTATAAATTCCATGCTACATGGTATCATGCCAACTTAAATACATGGTAGGAATTTTAAAATTTTAAAATCACCAGTGTAAAAGTGCAGCTCTCTGCTGTGGCCAGGGAGTGCAGTGGAGGATGGCCCAGGTGCTTGGGCCCTGCACCCCATGGGAGACCAGGAGAAGCACCTGGCTCCTGGCTCCTGCCATCGGATCGGCGCGGTGCGCCGGCCGCAGCGCGCCGGCCATGGCGGCCATTGGAGGGTGAACCAACGGCAAAAGGAAGACCTTTCTCTCTGTCTCTCTCTCTCACTGTCCACTCTGCCTGTCAAAAAAAAAAAAAGTGCAGCATAATATTTTATTGGTTTGGTTAAAGTGGCATCTGATAAATGCTAAAATATTCAGGTAAAAGATTATTGGGAAACATAGAATATGTGCTTGACTTTAAGTTTTGTGCCATGTACTCCTCATCACCTTTAAAGGTAATGTGATGTGAAGGGAAGTAAATAATATCTCTACAGTACTCTTCCCAAGAACATTTCTGCTAAATCTAGTCATGAGGAAATAATCATGCAAACTGTAATTGTAGAAAATTTTACAAGACAACTAGCTAAACTAGAAAAAAACAAAGATACAGATGGACATATAGGTAATACTATTAACTCTGAATATGACCTATCTTGTATCTTGTGATATATTAAGGGTTGGAAGACCTTGCTTAAGAGTATAATATTAGAGTGAAGCAGTGTCTGCATCATAAACACATGAAATATTCAACCAACCAGCTGTTTCTTATTTTTCACTTAGAGCCTCACTGGTTGCACAGAAACCATATTGAACAACATCTCCTACTGCATTGAAGCCTGATTCACCTCATTATGCGATGTGAACTTCAATTCACTGCCTACAATTGGTTCCCTATGTAGTGCCTGTGCATATATGCCAGTAGTCCAACAGATTATTTTTTACATTTATCCATCTCTGTTTTCCCCAAAGTCCTTAGATCCATGTCTTTTAATTAGTGAGCCTCCAGCGAAGACTTTAGACTAAACAAATTATGAAGTCTTGGCTATAAGAGTGCTACCTTCCCCAACACTGGGGATTCTTCATTTGGAGAACCAGAAACTGCCATGATTCTTTACTCTGTAATGAGCCTCTACTGAAGCCTTGAAAATGTAACATCAAGCAAGACCATGAAGCGAAATGGAAAGAAAAGCATGGAAAAAGAGTCATTCATCAGTAGACTTGTCATCTTTTTCGTGAGTCTTAATTAAAATTAATATCTGTTGTGGACCAAATTTTAGGCTTCTTTTTATAACTGTTTTCTCTTTGATGAAGAAAAATGTGTTCCTGTTATTCAGATATAGCATTTCACCCTCCTCCTGCCTATTTTGGGGAAATTTTCTCATGTTTCGAAACCTTAGCACAGTAAACAATTCTCACCTGGAATTTAGCACTCTGTGTAGACCAACTTCATCAGCAAAAGAGGATGTTGCATTACCAAGTATGGCAAAAGAAAATGAATGGACAAAAAAGGAAGATAAAACAAATTATCTTTTTATTTTTTCAGAGTAAGAATGAGAGTTCATAGCCATCTATGGAGGAAGCCTTCAACTTTCAGTTCAAGCAGTTTAAGAATCTTATAGAGAAGTAAATGTGAATTACATGGTAGGAACAACACAATCTAAATAGCCACTTAACCTATTGTAAGCTTAAATTTTCAGCAATGAACCACTCCTAAAAATGCCCATAGCATTAGATTGTAGATACAATTATAACAACTAAATTCAAACTCAATGTTGCAGATATTTTGCATCTAAACAGCTGCAATAAGCATTATAACACTACCTTGAATTCTAATATGACAATTTTTCTGAGCAGAAGAGAATTCTCAGCATATTTAGACCTTATCATAACCCTTTGAGTACCCCAAAATGAATGTAGAAGAAACAAGAATGATTATGGGCTTTTTTTTAACCATTACTGGTAGGAAAGTCACAAATGCCAGTGATATAAAAATCAATTTATATCATATGCCAAATAGAAATCAGAGTGCCAAGGATAGTTTTAACAGAACTGCCAAAGAAGGCTTTGAACTCATACTGCCCATTCCTCCTGGGGTTCAGAATACCCCCAGGTAAGGTTCAATACAATGGCTTATCAATTTCAAGACAGTTAACTTATGTAGGAGGAATTCATGTTTGTTAATAGCATGTTGTATCTTTTATTAGACCTGATATTCAATCCAAGCTCTGCACTATTTTAGTTATCACTTCTGTTTCAACACTCCGACAGGGAGTTTAGATCTAAGTACTGTGTAAGCAATCACCTTTCTGTCTTTGTTTTGTTTACTTTAAAGGTGGGGTGGGGAGAGAGAGAGACAGACAGACAGACATTCCTAGTATGCTCTGGTTCACTCCTCCAAATGCCTACAACAGCTAGAGTAAGGCTTTGCAGAATCCAGGAGATAGGAACTCAGTCAAGTTCCCCAACATGGGAGACAGGAACCCCATCACCTGAACCATCATCTGAACCATCACCCCATCTCACAGAGAACACAACAGGAAGATGGAATCAGGATTGGAGCCAGGACACAAATCCAACACACTGTTAATGGGATGTGGGCATCCTAAGGGCTGTGTTCTGCACTGCAAAAGCTCCACATACAACCACTTTTAAAGTGTGGTTGGCCTACACACTACTATTTAATATTTCTACAGTGGACTTCCATTTGTTTTTTGTCTTAGTTAATATGAAAATATCCTTGGAAGAAAATAATGGCTTAAAGAGATTTATGTACATAATATTAAGTGTAGATGTACTTCAGATAATTTTTTATAAAATCAGGGGATTTTGTCATATAAATCATTAAGGATTAGCAGTGAAGTGTAGAGCAAGATTAAGGGAGGGGATGAAAACACTAGAAGCTTGCTAGGTTGCCACTGAGGAAAGGAGAGAAGATACAGTTTAAGTCACGAGTTTTTCAAAATTTGTCTCTGTTTTCCTAAGTTGAATTCAAATTCTGGGTTCATGATAAGTCTTTGAAACTACCAATAAGGGCTTATCCTCTGTCTCCATAAAAATTGGATTTTATAAAGTATTTCCTCCTAGGGAAGAGAAGAGTACCATTCTAACTCAGTCTAGGATCATAGACATCTCACGTAGGCAAGAGCTTTGTTGTAGTCAGTTTCTGTGGACTCAGTGTAAAATGAATGAATGTAGCATGTTTGGTATTTGTCAGTATCTTTCAGAACTACATCAGTCTCATCCGTGCGCTGCAGCAAGTCCTCTGATCAGGTGCAGAGCAGTTACCAGAGCAGGTATTCGGTTGAACTTCCTGGTGGCTGCCATCTTTCAGCATGCACAGATTCGTCAACAGGGACATGATTTTCCATTCTTTCAGACTGACATTTTGACAGCTATTTACAGAAATTTTGTTGAGAAAGCATCAAGATACAGCTGTAAGGAGATCATGCTAATTATTTTACCCTTCAAGTTATAAAACTAAGTACACTTTGAGAGTAGAAACTATTCTAATGCTTTAAGCGCAAACTTTATGAATCGGTTTCTTTTGTTTTAGCAAAAGTTTGCGGTTTTGAGCATTAACAGGAAGATTTCCTGGAATTTTCCTTGAGAATGCAAATTTGGAATCCATGCAAATTGTGAAAAGCCAAGGAAAACAAGCTGTCATCTTGCAAACAAAACTCTTCAATGATTTATGTGTTTGGCTTCAATTTGGGATTATCATTGCTGAAACATTTGAACCACAATGAGTTGGCTGAACATTAATGTCTTATCAAAGACTGTAAATTATTAACCAGTCTTTCAGCTATTTTGCCAAATCACACACTATTATTTGAGAAAAGCTGGAAAGGGCAGTGGAAGGATCTTTGAATCACCAACTCATGGTTTTAACAGATAATAAAGATACAAATATACTGATTAAAGAAGTTAATTCTATAATATGGCCTTGAGAATCAAGAATATAGTTTTTGTCTAGTACCTCTGTAATAGTTTGAATAGTTGTTGGATTTCTCTCACGTATATAAATGAGTCATGATAATCATATCTTGAAGGAAAACAGTATTTCACAGATAATGTTTCTTATATGTTTCTTGGATACTTTTCTGGTAGTTAGTCACATTTTGCTGTATTGATCATTATGATTATACAGCATTTTTTAAAAAAGATTTATTTCCTTCAAAGTCAGAGTAATAGAGAGGAAAGAGAGAGCGAGCACACAGAGCTGGATTGGAAGTAGAGCAGCCTGGACAAGAACTGGTGCCCATACGTGATGCCGACATTGCAAGTAGTGACTTTGCCTACTAGGCCACGATGCCAGGTGGATTGTACAGCATTTGAACATATAAATTTAAAACTGCCCTCAACAATAATACCTATACAAATGGATAACCCATTATTGTCTTTAACCTGTACAAATTTATTACCATGTGTTCTTTGGTATATCTATTTCACAGTAAAATGTAAAATAATAATAAAAGAAGTGCTGAGTGTTGAAGAAAAATTACACTCAACTACTTGAATAAGGAAAAGACATTTAACATGAACTGCAATAAATTCATCATCAAAACACACACACTTAGGTAGCTATCACTATGTACAGGGAAGTACTTTAGTTCTGGGAAACAGAATATATAAATACAATCAATGCATTCTCCTATATTGCCTTAGGTAAATAAGAGGAGTGGCTGGGATACCAAAGGGATACAAAAGCCTGGAATGGACGTTGTGGTGCAGAGGGTTAAGCCCTCTCTTCTGATCCAGCTTTCTGCTAATGCATACTGAAGTGATAATGATAGTGATAATGATAAGGATAATGAAGTGATAATGATAGCTGAAGTGATCGTGTTCTTGCCAATCACGTGGTAGACCTGGGCGGAGTTCACAGTTCTTAGCTTTGTTTGGTCTAGCCCTGGCTGTTGCGGGCATTTGAGTGATCTAGCTGATCTCTCTCTCTCTCTCCCCAACCCCCGTGTATGTCTTTCAAGTAGATGAAAACAAACCCTAAAAAAATCCTTTAAAAATAGAAAAAAAATGCAAATGAATCCTGAAGATTATGTATAGTTTAAAAATAGCTCTGGGTTCTAGTCCTGGTCGGGGCGCCGGATTCTGCCCCAGTCACTCCTCTTCCTGTCCAGCTCTCTGCTGTGGCCCAGGAGGGCAATGGAGGCTGGCCCAAGTGCTTGGGCCCTGCACCCGCATGGGAGACCAGGAGAAGCACCTGGCTCTTGGCTTCGGATCAGCGCGGTGCGCTGGCCGCAGTGCGCCAGCCGCAGTGGCCATTGAGGGGTGAACCAATGGCAAAAAGGAAGACCTTTCTCTCTGTCTCTCTCTCACTGTCCACCCTGCCTGTCCAAAAAAAAAAAAAAAAAAAAAAAAAAATGAGAAGAAAAGAAAAGAAAATAGCCACAGTTGTCATTAATGTATTCTTTCATTCATTTATTTATCTTATATCTTAGGAAAAGGGAAACATGTCAGTGGTAAAACAAACAAGCAAGCAAGCAATAAAATACCACTTCCTATTGGGGTAGATATGACATATACATAAAACAAAATTAATGAAATTAGGCATGGATACCAAGTAATTATATAAAAAGCAAAGTAAGACTTAATGTGCCAGGCAGCAGGAAATAATATAGAAAAAATAATAGAAAGATCTTCAAAAAGAAAAATTTTAGCTGAGCTCTGGGAGAATGATAGGAGTCACAAAAGTAGGGGAAAGAGAAAAGCACAATATAGGTGCTGGCATTGTGGTGGAAGGGTGCTAAGCTGCCACCTGCCATGCCAACGTCCCATAGGAGTGCTGGTTCGTGTCTTGGCCACTCCACTTATGATCCAGCTCCCTGATAATGGCCTAGGAAAGGCAGCAGAAGATGGTCCACGTGTTTGGGCCCCTGCTACCAAGTGGGAGACCCAGATGAAGCTCCTGGCCCCTGGCTTTGGCTTGGCTCAATGCTAGCCATTGTAACCATCTGGTGAATGGAAGATCTCTTTCTCTCTCTGTCTCTCCCTCTCTCTGTAACCATGCATTTCAAAATAAATAAATAAATCTTTTAAAAAAACACACTGTAATAGAGGTGATGTAAAGACAGGAATGTTTATGATATTAAAAAAAGTCTTATTTGAAAAAGGTGTTTTGTATTCCTAGTGAGTTATAGAAGTTACTTAAAAGTTGAACTTTTAGTAAATTAGTATGTTTGTGTAAAATGAAGTTTTGAATAATATACAAATGAGTTTAAATAATAGCCCCAAAGGAAGTTTGGACAGGATCAAACATACACAACTCTGCTTAACAGGTGTCTGATCTTCATAACAAATGTCCAAGATGACACAAATACTGTGGAAGTTCCAGGAACTACACCTATGATTTGAGTTCATTACTCTTGCAGGATCAATAACTTCAGCAATAGAAATGCATGTATTCCATCTCAATCATCACAAAATGATTGGATATCAAATACTCTGTTTTCTAATCCTTTTCTAGTCCTAGATGCTAACCGCAGAAAAGGTGTAGAACAGATACTATTGAAACTTGGAGAACTCCATTTGAATAACTGGAGTACAGTCCATGCAATTTCAACATACAATTAATTAAGCAACACCTGAAAATGATCCTAACTACTTTATGAATGAACCAATATTTTATACACCTGAGAGTGTTCCTGTCACTGCAGCTGATCCAGATTACCAAGAAAAATATCAATAATTTCTTGAAAGAGAGGATTTTCCCCAGATTATGAAGAAGATGGAACAGATTTATCCAGGGCTAGTGATCCATACTGGGATGATATTGACGATGAGATGGGTCCAGAAATAGAAGAAGCTTATGAGAAGTTTTGTTTGGAATCTGAGCATAAGCGGAAAGTGTACAAAGTTAAATTTCAGTGTTTCAGTTTTATACAACAGTGTAGGTATGGTGATTTAGCAGAACACTGGAAAGCATGAAAATCTCTCACCAAATTAAGGATGCTGAAATATGTCACTAATGTATGAAACTTTAATTTTGTTTAACACTATATGATAAAATAGACTTTATTATTTATGACTCAAAGTATATATTATAGATAGAGAGATTATTATGTAAAGTTAATTCAACTGTTTTGGCTGCAATAAAATCTATTTTTTAAGATTTATTCATTATCTATCTGAAAGGTAGAGTTATAGAGAGGCAGAGGCAGAGAGAGGGAGCGAGAGAGAGGTCTTCCATCTGCTGGTTCACTCCACAAATGACTGTAACATCCAGCACTGAACTGATCCAAAGCCAGGAGCCAGGAGCTTCTTCCTGGTCTCCCACACAAGTGCAGGGGCCCAAGCACCTGGGCCATCTTCCACTGCCTTCCTAGGCCATAGCAGAGAGCTGGATTGGAAGTAGAGCAGCCAGCTCTCAAACGAGCCCCCAGTGGGATGCTGATGCTGCTGACTGGGGCTTTTACCCACTGCGCCACATCGCCGGCCCCTAAAATCTATTTTGAAATTAAAAAGTCTAGCATATCCCTAAAAGAGTGAGATGCAATACAGGGCTTTATCCCAAAGCAAATTTCCCTTCGTTTGTGAGCCTGTGAAATCAAACAAGTTATGCAATTCCAAGATACAATGATGAGATTGAGTAACTAGTTATTCCCATTCCAAAAAAAAAAAAATAGGCAAGAAATATGGGGTAACAGATCTCAAGTAAGCCCACAACACAACAAAGCAAGTGACATTGAATCTTGAGTCTTGAGAATAACGTTATTTGACCCTATTTCATCTTCTGGACAAACCAGGGTGGGATTCAGCCTTCAAGGCTCCAGGGTAGCCATACTGCCTTTCTTTGCTGGACTCAACTCATGCAGCAGCTCTTAGGAACTGGAGTTGGGTAAGGCTGGAACCTCACACTGGTGGCTCCAGTTCTGGGGCCTCAGGGTGCATCTCTCTGCTGTGGTCTCGACCCCATGACTCTGTTGGATGCTACTCAACTGGGAGCAGTCTGCAGCAACTACTCTCCAGCAACAATTATCTGTCTGAGCCCCAAGGGTCTCCAAAGCATTCTTTAAAATCTAGATAGAGGTAGCCAGGCCTCCGCAGCTCTAGCTCGCTGTCTGCAGAATTAGCATGTCATGGATGTAGCCCAGACTTAACATTCGTGCCCTCCAGAAGGATGCTTTGAGCTGCCTTTGGGCTTGCTTGAGCCACAGCTGGGGCAGCTAAGGAGAGATGCAGGAAGCAGAAACCGGCAGCAGTGCCGGGCAGTGAGCTCACTGTCAGCATTTCTTCCACACTTCCACTCCTGAGGCCCTGGCAATCTGGCCTGGTGATGAGAGTGGACACCTCAGAGATCTCCGAAATACGTTTGTTTGTTTGTCTGATGAATATCGTGTGGCTTCCTATACTCGTACTGATCTCTTTATCAAATGTCCACTTAGTCACATCTTCGGTAGTCTCTTCTCAACATACTTTTTCATTCTTTACATGATCAAGCTGAAATTTTCCAAATCTGAGATCTATATCCCTTTTGATTATACATTCTATCTTTAGTTCTCTCTTCTTTCATTTTACTATAAGCAATCAAGACACTATGCACACCTTGAGCACATGGCTTAGAGATTTTCTTCCCACCAATTATCCTACTTCATCACTGTTAAGTGATGCCCTCCGTATAGCACTAGAAAACAAATGGAAATCAGCCAAGTTCTTTGTCATTTTATAGCAAGGTTGTTTTACATTTCCATCTAAGACTTCATCAAACTTGCCATTATTATCCGTATTTCTACCAACATACTTATCATGACCACTTACTGCACCTGCGTGGGAGACCCAGAGGAAGCTCCTGGCTCCTGGCTTCAGATCGGCGCAGCTTTGGCCATTGTGGCCAATTGGGGAGTGGAAGAACTCTCTCTTTCTCTCTCTCTCTCTCTCTCTGCCTCTCCTCTCTCTGTGTAACTCTGACTTTTAAACTAAATAAATAAACCTTAAAGAAAAAAAAAAACAACTTTCTCTACACCTTTCCTCTTAGGGGGCCTCGCGAGAACTCACCAGATCTCCTATAATGCTATACTATGGTAACTTGGGCTTTTCCTAGAAGTTTGGCAGTTACTCAAACTGTTAAAAGTATAGTTAGTGTATAACCCACAAATTTTACTAAAATGAATCTTCCTAAGAAAAATTAAAGCGTACTTTCTCTCTAAATTGTACATGAATGCTCATAGCAGTTATGAACTTAATTATATACGTTTTCCATAAAAATGCTATGTGCTTAAGCCCTAACCTACATCCTATGTTACTTATTTGAATATAGGGGTTTCAGGATGGTAAATAAGGTTGAATGAAGGGGCCAGTGCCGTGGCTCACTTGGCTAATCCTCCACCCGAGGCACTGGAATCCCATATGAGCCCTGGGTTCTAGTCCCGGTTGCTCCTCTTCCAGGCCAGCTCTCTGCTGTGGCCCGGGAAGGCAGTGGAGGATGGCCCAAGTGCTTGGGCCCTGCACCCCATGGGAGACCAGGAGAAACACCTGGCTCCTGGCTTCGGATCAGCGTGGTGCGCCAGCTGTAGCGGCCATTTCGGGGGTGAACCAATGGAAGGAAGACCTTTTCTCTGCCTCTCCCTCTCACTGTCTGTAACTCTACCTGTCAAATAAATAAAATAAAATAAAAATCTAAAAAAAAAGGTTGAATGAAGAAATAAGAATGAGGTTTTTATATTCAAAAGGCCTGATGTCCTCATAAGAAGAAGGAACATCCAATTTCTATCTACGTGGAGACATAGCAAGTACTTTGATCTTGGATTTCCTCATTCAAGAATGTGAGAAAAGCAATTCTATTGATTAGGTTACCCAGTCTATTGTGTTTTGTTTCTGAGAAGATGGAAGAAGACTAATGCAAAAGCATTACTCATAATAGACAGAATGTGGAAACAGGCCAAATGTCCACTATCTAATGAATGAATTAATGAAATATGATGTATCTGTACAATGAAATACTGCTTGAAAATAAAATAAATGAAATATTGATACATGCTAACACATGGATAAACTTTCAAAATGTTTCCTGAAAACAGTCAGTTGTAAAAACATAGACTCTACCCTTCTGTGTATATGAAATGTCCAAAATAGAGAATCTATAAAGAAAGATTGATGGCTGCCTATGATCGGAGATAGAGAGATACATGGGGAGTTAGTACTAATGAGTTGTATTCTTAAGAAGTACAAATATTATAAATTTAGACAGTTGTGGCATCTGGATAACTGTGAATATAGTAAATATAATTGAACTGCACAAATAAAGAGATAAATATTAGTATTTCCATAACAAAATATATCGATAATTATTTTAAAGTAGTTCTATGCTCTATTTCAGATGACACTTGAACTCTGAATCCAATAATTTAAAGAATGTTGGTTCAAAATCTATTCCAATAATTCACTTCTTTTTCTAGTGTTTAAAAAAATGCAACACCAGGCCGGCGCCTCGGCTCAATAGGCTAATCCTCCACCTAGCGGCGCTGGCACACCGGGTTCTAGTCCCGGTCGGGGCGCCGGATTCTGTCCTGGTTGCCCCTCTTCCAGGCCAGCTCTCTGCTGTGGTCCAGGAAGGCAGTGGAGGATGGCCCAAGTGCTAGGGCCCTGCACCCCATGGGAGACCTGGAGAAGCACCTGGCTCCTGCCATTGGATCAGCATGGTGCACTGGCCACAGCGCGCCAGCCGTGGCGGCCATTGGAGGGTGAACCAACAGCAAAAGGAAGACTTTTCTCTCTGTCTCTCTCTCTCAAAACAAACAAACAAAAAAACCCACAACACCACAATAATGAATAGTGTCACTTTCTGATCAACATCATTTGTCCAAGCATCTTTTAGAAATAATTCATTTAAAGCCATTTCTGGGGTTGGTGTTGTGGTACAGCAGTTTAAGCCACCTCCAGTGATGCTAGAGCAGAGTGCCCTGACTCCAGCCCTGGCTGCTCTGCTTCTGATCCAGCTTTCTGCTGATCTGACTGGGAAGGCAGCAACGGTAGCCCAAATTCTTGGGTCCCTGCCATCCTTGTGAGAGACCAGAATGGAGTTCCTGGCTCTTGGCTTCTGCTCAGACTGGTTGTTGTGCTATTTGAACACAGAACAAAGTAGATGGAAAATGTATTTCTCCATTAGTCTCTCTTTCTCTCTGTATATGTCCCTCCTTCTCTGTTGCTCTGCTTTGTAAATAAATCAATGAACCCTTAAAAAAATAAAATATTCTGTATCCATCTTAAATGTTGTTTGACGTTTAGATGATGCATACAAGGATATATCCTCTGCTATAATCAAAATATAGAATATTTTATCAATCCTAATAGCTTCCTAGTTCCTTTTAGATTCAAACTCCCAACAGCAATCTTGGGCAACTGCCATCTGACTTCTGTCACTGTACATTGGAAGAAATACAGATGGTTAATATGGAATGACTGGACACATAGCTGCTGGTGGGAATCAAAAAACTAGTACAATGCTTTGGAAAGCAATTTGGCAGTTTCTAGTAAACATATAATTTATTAGAAATTCTATTTAGAAGTATCTTGCAAAAAGAAATGAAACTGTATATCTACAAAAAACTAAATAAGCATTTATTGCTGTGTCTATTTTTGTGCTAGTGCCAAAGTAAATTGTTTCACCAAAATTTTTTTTTTGAGGCCGGTGCTGTGGTGTAGCTGGTAAAGCCGCCGCCTGTAGCTCCAGCAACCTATATGGGCAACCGCTAAGTCCCAGCTGCTCCACTTCAGATCCAGCTCTTTGCTCTGGCTTGCAAAGCAGTAGAAGATGGCCCAAGTCCTTGAGACCCTGCACCCACATGGGAGACCCAGAAGAAGATCCTGGCTCCTGGTTTCGGATTGGCGCAGCTCCTGCCATTGCGGGCAATTTGGATTTGGGAGTGAATCAACAGATGGAAGACCTCTCTCTCTCTCTCTCTCTCTCTGCCTCTCCATTTCTCTCTGTGTAACTCAGACTTTCAAATTAATAAATAAATCTTCTAAAAAAATTACTTTTTAAAAAAATTTTTGACAGGCAGAGTGGATAGTGAGAGAGAGACAGAGAGAAAGGTCTTCCTTTGCCGTTGGTTCACCCTCCAATGGCCACTGCGGCCGGCGCGTTGCGGCCGGCGCACCGCGCTGATCCGATAGCAGGAGCCAGGTACTTCTCCTGGTCTCCCATGGGGTGCAGGGCCCAAACATTTGGGCCATCCTCCACTGCCTTCCCTGGCCACAGCAGAGAGCTGGGCTGGAAGAGGGGCAACCTGGACAGAATCCGGCACCCCGACCGGGACTAGAACCCGGTATGCTGACGCCGCTAGGTGGAGGATTAGCCTATTGAGCCGTGGCGCAGGCAAAAAATTACTTTTAAGCTTTATTTTATTTATTTGAAAGGCAGAGTTACAGAGAGAGATAGAAAGAAAAATCTTCCATTCACTGGTTCACTCCCCAGATGACCACAATGGCCAGAGCTGGACCATGCCGAAATCAGGATCCTTGAACTCCATCCAGGTCTCCCACACAGGGGCCCAAGCACTGGAGCCATCATCTGCTGCTTTCCCAGGCCCAGTAGCATGGAGTTGGTTTGGAACTGGAGCAGCTGAGAGTTCAGCTGGCATTCACATGGGATGTTGGCATTGCAGGTGATGGCTTAGCCCGCTGTGCCACAGTGCTCTTCCCTGTTTCAGTAGAATCTGAAGTTAGGCAGATGAGTAGGAGTATTATATGAATTACGCTTCGGGGAAGATAGAGAAGGAACTTGGCTTCCACAGTACACTCAAGTGTATATCTCATGTTCTAGGATTGGAAGAATTAATGTTTAAGTGTTTATAGGTTTTACCCAATGGGATCTGTAGAGGCAATGCAATCCCAACCTAAATTCAATGACATATTTCACAGAGATAAAAAAATAAGTCTTAAAATTCACATGGAGCCACAAAAGACCCTGAATAGTCACAAAATCTTGTGCACAAAGATCATAGCTGGAGACATCCATTATCAAATTTCAAAATACACTACAAAGATATGATCACACAGTATGGTTCTGGCATAAAAATACACATATGGACCCAAAAATATAATCACACATTTACAGTTGACTGCTCTTTGACAAAAATACCATGCTGCATAATAGGACAAGGATAATTTATTTAATAAGTGGTGTTGGGAAAACTGAATATTCACATATAAAAAAAGGATATTAGACAGCTACTTCCCAGCATACAAAAAAAAAAAAAAACACTCCATAAACTAGATCAAAGACATAAACTTAAGACATGAAATTAAAACTTCTTGAGTAAAAGGGGAAAACGTTACTTGACTGCAATCCTGACAAAAAATTTTAGGATATGACCTAAAAAGCGCAAGCAACTAAAGCAAAAAATGGATAAATGGGATTGCATCAATTGGAAAGCTTCTACACAGCAAAACAATCAACAAACTTGACTAATCAAAAAACGAATCCACAAACTTGCAGACAACTTACTTAATGTGATAAAGCTTTTGCCAACTATGCAACTGATAAGGTGTTAATATCTAAAATATATAAGGCCTGGCACTGTGGCAAAGCAGGTTAAAGCCCCAGCCTGGAGCGCCAATGTCCCATATGGGCACTGGTTTGAGGTCCGGTTGCTCCTCTTCCAATTCAGCTCTTTGTGGGGGCCAGTGCCGTGGCTCACTTGGCTAATCCTCCGCCTGCGGTGCTGGCATCCCATATAGGTGCTGGCATGCCATATAGGTGCTGGATTCTAGTCCCGGTTGCTCCTCTTCCAGTCCAGATCTCTGCTGTGGTCCAGGAAGGCAGTGGAGGATGGCCCAGGTCCTTGGGCCCTGCACCCACATGGGAGACCAAGCACCTGGCTCCTGGCTTCAGATCGGCACAGTGCGTCAGCCGTAGTGGTGGCTATTTGGGGCGGGGGTGAACCAACGGAAGGAAGACCTCTCTCTCTCTCTCTCTCTCCTGTCTAACTCTGCCTGTCAAAAACAAACAAACAAACAAACAAACTCAGCCAATTCAGCTCTCTGCTATGGCCTCGAAAAGCAGTAGAAGATGGCCCAGGTGCTTGGGCCCTGCACGCATGTGGGAGACCTGGAGGAAGCTTCTGACTCCTGGCTTCCGGTCAGCTCAGCCCTGGCCATTGTGGCCATTTGGGGAGTGAACCAGCAGAATGAAGGACTCCTCTCTCATTCTCTGCCTCTCTCTGCAACTCTTTCAAATAAATAAAATAATTCTTTAAAAAATAAAATAAAATATACAAGAAACTGAAACAACTTAATAGTTAGAAAACAAATAGCTCTATTAGAAAATGTGCAAACTATAGAAGGAGTCTTCTGAAAATCCCTGAAAAAAATTGTTATAGAAAATCTGTGCAGAGATTTCAAAAAATATATCCAAATACATTTATCTTTAAATTTGATTTTCCATGAAGTTTTTGAAGTACCCTGATATTTCTGATAACAAAACTGTAACATCTTAAAAATGTGGAATGAGCAACTTGAATTTCAAATATATGCACTTAGCACAAATTTGATTCATATTCTTTTCTCAAAAAACAAATTTCCAGTATTTTTAAATTCTTTGAACCAAGAAAGCAATTCTCCAAAAAATAAGTGATCCTATTTCTTGGCCTGAGGTAAGCTTCTCTCAGTCATTTAAAATATTGATTTTCTTTGGAATAGGAATACTCAATATAAATATTTTGGGTAATATGGGAAGAACAAAGTACAGGTTGGTGGGTTTGCCATTTGTACCAATTCAGTTTTAAAGCATTGTGTATTTTTCCCCTTTTCATTAACAATGGCACTGTTTAGGGTCCAGAGATTTTAATCTCTCATTTAGATCTGTGCGTTAGTTTCCAAACTGACTCTGACCGCCATCACATTCTCCTTTAAAGCATTTGACCAACTCAATGTCCTCTCAAGTTCATGCTGTTACCACTGTTTAGTGAACTAACATAGCTCTCAGATGAAATCACACAATTCATGTTGTGTTATCTAAGACCATTGCTCATGTGGCCATATCATATAAATTCACTTGTACCTCAAAGTATTCTCTAATGTCCATACTTCAACCGCACACAGAATTTCTCCTTCTTGCTTGGTAAGGTGCTTCTTATGTTTTATTTCAGATGTGCTTAATTATTCATTGAAACCTTTCTGTACTCGCTGCAGGGCATAATTGCCCTCTCCTCCTGGTTGTATATTCTTTAATTTTCTCACTTAATATATATATGTCTCTCTCTGTTTCTCTGCTTTTTTCCCTCCCTCATCTCTCTCCTCTCTTTCTCTCTTGTTATTAATTACATTGACATTATATTGACTCATAAGGTTGTTTATAAATGTATCTCTTTATAACCACAGTATTTAATCTTATTTTGGATGATATTAATTAATTGAATAAATAAATTCTGACCTTAAACTACACACTGAGAATATGATGGGGAGGAACGCGTTTACAATCTGTGATCCAGAAGCACACACTTGAAAAATTTAAGAATAAAATCTATCTTACTAAAATGACTTTTTTTGTAAGACTCATATAACTTGTCACCTTGTCTCGTTCCTTCACACTCCAGTTTGCACTAGATAACTCTTAGGAGTTAAAATGTGCTACTTCTGAGTACCTAATTTTCTGGGTGCTTAAATCTTCAGTAGCTTCCCATGTCATGGTGACTTAGAATAATCCTAGAAAGGTCTGGACAGGATATTCCTAGCTTGACTCCATAGGTGAATCTATCAGTGAGTTTTTAGGCATACCTTATTACATTATAAGTTCTGTGAAGATAACTATTACATCATGCACATTCAGTTTTTTTTTTTTCATAAGACTTGGCTGGTAGCTGTTTCTCATTTCTTTATATAGTTGAATTTCTAATTTAATTCTGTTTTTTTCCAATTGCAATGCCACTTTCATCAACATAAATCAAATTTTATCTCAAATGGCAAGCCCTCTATAAAATACGTGATAATCCTTATTTCTAACCAAAATTATTATATCCTCTATATTGTCTTTATGGAATTTGTCTTATTCTGCTATAACAAAATCATTCATTGATTTTATTTAATTATTTAGTTATTTTTATTATTTTAATTATTTTTTAAATTTGCAATCTTTCAAAAACATGAAATAGCCATTTTGGAGTAAAACACTCAAACACTGGCAATTTTATATGGCTCAATATAACAGAATGGAAAATGAAGACACTCATCTCTGAATCTGAGTTTCAGGTTGGAAGTTTTATATTAGAACCTAAAGAATAATTACTCACAATGCACACTATCTCAAGGTTAATAAGTGTAACACCATTAGACACAGACTAAATAAAAACAATCTCCAAAAATGCTTCCATAAATGATTGATGACCTGTTATTTTTAGCTATTTACATTTGAAGTAGAACAAAAAACCTCTGATGCTTCTGGGGTAATTTGAGCCTAACTCTGAGGTGCATTATGAGGTCAAATTCCCTATGGGCTTAGTAACAAATTAACATAGATAAAAGCTTCAGAATAACTTGATTAAAATGAATGGACAGAAAATGCGGCTTAGGAATATTCCTCCACATTGCCCAAAAAAGGACAGTGTTGTGAATGTCATCTGGTATTTATATTAGAGTTGGTATTGGAGAGAACAAAATAAAATTCATTCATTTCATTTCTTTACCTAAAGGGTAAAGGAGCATAAGGGAAAAGTGATCTTCCACAATATGCAAGCCCAGTGTGTACAGCTGCAAGTTGCCCCACATAAACTCCTATACGTCCTCCTAAAAGCACTCCCATCCCTCTCCCCATGGGTCTTCATTTCCATTCCATCCCTTCTCAGTCGTCCTAAAAGGCAGCAACTGTTCAACTGTTAATACAATTTTATGATGTGTTAACTTGGATGCCACTCTCAGGAATATGTAACTTGTTTTCCAGGTTTTACCCTGAGGACTTAGGACAAAAGTGGTCCTGAAAAATGAAAAAAAAAAAAAGCATTTTGAGTATGTAAGTGAATTAATGAAAGAGCAAAGAATAAAGGTAGATGGTTCAAGAAAACAGAGAAAGGTCTTACAGTGGTCTTGGGGCAGGGAATGGACAATATCCCTTGAAGAAAAATGTTAATTTCTTATTGCCTATGGATAGTACATTAAGAGTTGGCCCTCAAAATAAATAGAAAAATTCAGGAAAAATGTCCAGAGGTATGGGTTCTTTCTTTTTATTTAATTTTTTATATTGGGAAAACAAAAAGACCTGAGTTCTAATTCAACCACCATGTAATGTGACTAAAAGCTTAAAACCTCTGGTTTTCTACCTGTAATACCCAGATTGTATTTGGTTTATGGAGCTAAATAAGGCTACACAGACAAAGGTAATTTGTGAGTAAAATTAGTGTTGGGATGGAAGAATTTATGAAATCCTCCAAGTCACACTGTATCTAAGGAGATTTCGTTGTAGATTGGTTGGGGAACCTGTATTGACGTACAACAGATAAACAGCTTATTGGGCTAAAGAAAGTCTTTGGATGTCTGAGCCAGCTGGGTGAGTTATTTCTTCTTATGGCATCTATTCTCCACCTGACTTAGAGTCATAGTTAAATACAGTTGTTTTTTTTTTAATAATTGAAATCCATCTGACACTGAACCAAATCTCCTTTCAAACTGAAAGAATTATAGGACACTAAAACAGACAACAGCAAATAAACAAGAGATTTCTTGTTTAAAAATGAAAGAGCGAGAAACTTTTTGAAAGGTCATTACATTCTTTTACATTCTTTTTTTTTAAAAAAATTATTTACTTATTTGACAGGCAGAGTCACACACAGACAGAGAGACGGGCAGATATATACATCAGAGAGAGAGAGAGAGAGAGAGAGAGAGAGAGAGAAGTCTTCCATCTGCTGGTTCATTCTCCAAATAACCTCTATAGCAGAGCTGGGCTGATCTTAAGCCAGGAGCTAGGAGCTTCCTCTGGGTCTCCCAATGTGCGTGCAGGGGCCGAAGTCCTTGGGCCATCTTCCACTGCTTTTCCAGGTGCATTAGCAGGGATCTGGATCTGAAGTGGAACAGCTGGGACTCATATGTGATGCTGCCGCTCGGAGGCTTAACCTTGTAGGTCACAGTGCCGGCCCAGAGTCATTACATTCTTACAGGAAGAAACGTGACCTTATCATTTAATTGAGCGCTCTGAGAATATTTCTCACTTAACTAAACCCAAAGATTAGTTTAGTTCTTATCGAAAACCACTGCTAGCTGAAAAAGGTACTGCCTCAGAATAAGTGTCAAACAAAATGGGAGAAGTCTTAGCAGTGTGAGGTGTTTTGTAAAAGAAATTTTGTTTCACTTTGTGCTTTTCTTCTAAATTCTTATTCTGAGATAATTTTACAACTGCAGTAGAATTGAAAAAAAAATAGTATGGCTCTTGCATTCCGTTCATGCTGGCTCCTTCGGTGTATTAATGTCTTGCTTAAACTTAGTATGCTCACCAAACTAAGAAATTAACATTGCTTCCATGCTGTAATCAACCAAACTGTATGTCTTTTTCATGTATCACTAATCTTTCTATTACTGCTGGTTTTCTGTTCCAGGATTTATCATAGGATCTAACGGTGCACTTGATTTTCACGTCTCCTTCATGTCTTCTTATCACCAATGGAGCCTCAGTTTCAAGGTGTTGAGACTTCTGAAGAGAACTGAGGAGTCATTCTCTACAAAGTCCCTTGTGGCTGTGTCTGACATTTTCTCATGACTGTAGTTGGGTTATGCATTATTGGGAAGCATATCAGAGGTGATGCACTTTTCTTAGAGCATCATGCGGTTACAATGTCTTGGTGCTGGTGATGTTCGTTAATCTTTATCCTGCCAGTGTTTCTTCACAGAAAAGTTACATTTTTTTTTCTCATTGCAGTTAATAAATATTTAGTTGAAATCTACTAATTTCAGTGACTCTCAAAAGTTCATAACAGCAGCACCTGTTTCTGTTGTGTTTTATTAGCTGCTTTCTGTTTCCCTTGTTACTTTCACATTTAATTAATTAATTAATTAATGTCTACTGCTATGAGCTTAAGGATTTTTACTTTATTCTTAGGATTTTAATACAATTTTATCATCATTTACCTTGTTCCTTAAAATTGTTCCGGCTCTGACAATTAGGTGTTTTGATCTTTGTTTTTGGTGTTTTAAATAAAACTTATTTTCAAGGCTAGTTTTAAGATTTACAGAAAAATTTAAAATGTAATATAGAGTTCTCATGTACTCCTAGTTTTCCCTGATATTTATCTTATATTGGTGTGGTACATTTGTTACAATTAATGAACCAATACTGATGCATTATTATAATGTTCGTAGTTTGTTAAAATTCCTTTAGTTTTTACTAAATGTCTTTTTCTATTCCAGGATCCCATTTAGGATAAAACATTACATTTGTGATGTTGTATTTCCCCAGACATCCCTTGGTTTGGATGACCTTGCCATTTTTAGGAATATTTGCCAGGTATTTTGTAGGATGTCCTTCTTGGGCATTTGCCTGATGTGTTTCTCATGATTAGAGTGTACTTATGAGATGTGGGAAGAGAAAAGCTCCATTTCATATCATATCAAAAATACCTATCATTAACATTGACTACTGTTACAGGAAACTGAATTGGGGAAATTCCATTAGTTCAAACAGGCACCAGAGACTGGGTGGAGGATCCGAAGCAGTTTATTAATCTTGCTGGGCTTCCCAAGACTGAGCATTGAACCCAGGTTTCTGATACTATTTATAAGTTGCCTTAGCCATTACAGCACTGGTAGGTTTACCTGCAGCCTACTTACACCACAGTCACACAAAGTCATACCTGTGTGTACCTGAATCATGCAGGTTGGCATTTCTCAGAAAGCCCCCTCCACCGCCCTGTTCCCAGAAAGCCCCTCTTTGAAAGCCTCTACATTTTTATTGTCTCTAGTTGTAGCCATATTTCCTCTTCATTACTACTACTGATGCTAACCTTGATTGCCTGCATGAGGTGGTAATCGGCAGATTTCTCCACTATGCATCTATTTTTTCTTTTCTCACTTTTCATACTGCTCTTCTTTGAGAGCAAAGTACTTACCTACGTTATTTAGAATTCTTCTGTGGAAAATTGATCTCTTCTTCATCATTTATTTATTATGTTTTTTATTTATGCAATATAGAAAATGAGTATTTATTTTTTATTTTAGTTATAATACACTGTTATTCTGTGCTCAAATCATCCCACCTTTGACTACTGGGAACACTAAAAGTCCTGAAACAGAATCTGGCCCATGTGACCTTTTGACATATTCCATCATTGTAGTTTCTTGGTTTTCATTTCACACATCCCTGAAGAACAGCTGTCAGGGCCAGCGCTGTGGCACAGCAGGTTAAAGCCCTGGCCTGAAGTGCCAGCATCCCATATGGGCGCTGGTTCAAGTCTCAGCTGCTCCTCTTCTGATCCAGCCCTCTGCTGTGGCCTGGGAAAGCAGTAGAAGACGGCCCAAGTGCTTGGGCCTGCACCCACATGGGAGACCTGGAGGATGCTCCTGGCTCCTGGCTTTGGATCAGCTAAGCTCTTGCCATTGTGGGGAGTGAACCAGAAGATGGAAGACCTCGCTCTCTGTCTCTGCCTCTCTCTGTAACTCTGTCTTTCAAATAAATAAAATAAATGTTAAAAAAAGAGCAGCTGTGGTCATTGTAAGTAGAAATTATGATCTGGTAAGAGGTGTTTTGGAGAGTCATTACTTTTAGGTTCTTTCACCTAATAAAGAAGAAAACACATTTATATACTAAGATGTGTATGTGCACATATCTGCAAATATTTCTGTATGCAGCCATCATGTAGCTAACCAAGAATTCAAATTCAGATGTCTCCAACCATACTTTGTTATCATATGGATCATTCCAGACTCTTCCACTTGCTTATCTGTCACCTCACATTCCAGTTGGAGGAAACCTGGGTTTTCCTTCCATCATCCATTTCCTTAGCTATTCAATTACAGAATAAATCAGAGTTGTTGATCCTTACACCCACTGGGAAAACCTATGCCAATGAGAGTACAGGGCAGTTCTTTCTGTCTTTGGTCAAATAGATTTCACTCACGTACCAGGACACTTAGATCAGCACCACTTTTCCTGCCTCCTTTAGCAAGGTAACTTCAAAAACCTAGAATACAGTTGGATTCTCCTGTCATAGTCAACAGCTGCCATGGATTCCCTGAGCTCCTAACTGATTTTTAAAAATTGGCATATCCTTTCATCACGCATATTCTACATCATAATGAAAATACTAGGGAAAGAAATAAGGGAAGAGAAAGAAGTTAAAGGCATAGAAGCAGGAAATAAGGAAGCCAAAATATTCATGTGTGGAGATGACATGATTTTGCATGTGGAGAATCCTAAACACTTCATCAAAACCTGTTAGAACTGATAAAACAATTCAGTAAAGTCTGAGGATACAAAATGAATATATAAAAAGTCTATAATTTTTTATACACCAAGAATGCCTTGGCTAAAAGGGAAATGAAGAAAGAAGTCACACTCACAAAAGTTATCCCCTCAAAATCAAACATTTAGGCATCAATTTAACCATAGAAGTGAAAGATTTCTATAATGGAAATTATCAACTTCTTTAGAAATCATCAAGGATGTGAGAAATAGAAAGACATTCCTTCTTCATAGATGGGACAATTAATACTATTAAAATGTCCAGACTAGGGGCTGGCATTTTGACATAGTTGGTAAAGTTGCCACCACACAGGTGCTGGGTTCAAGTCCTGACTGCTCCACTTCCAATAACAGCTCTCTACTGTCTGGGAAAAAGCAGCAGAAGATGCCCCAAGTATTTGGGCCCCTGCCACCCACATGGGAGATCCAGAAGTAGCTCTTGGCTCTTGGCTTTGGCTTGGCCCAGCCCTGGCCATTGCAGCCATTTGGGAAGTGAACCAGCAGATGGAAGATGGCTCTCTCTCTAATTCTGAGTTTCCAATGAATAAATAAATCCTTAAAAAAGTCCTCATTACCTAAAGCAATCTCTATTAAAATGCCAGTGTCATTCCTTATAGAATTAGAAAAAACAATCTTAAAATTTGAATGAAACCATGAAAGACCCAGAATAGCCAAAGTGATGCTGAGAAATAAAATAAATAAATAAACTTAGAGCCAGAAAAAGATTTGATTTCAAAGCATACGGCAAAGCTCTAGTAATTAAAACAGCACAGTGTTAGCACAAAAATCCACATATTATCAATGGAACAAGACAAAGTACAGAAATTAATCCATTTATATACAGCCAACTGACTTTTGACAAAGGTTCCAAGTACATGCACTGGATATTCATTTCAGTAAATGCTACTGGAAAAATTGATTAAACATATTTGGAAGAATTGAATTAGATCTTTATCCCTTATCCTATACACGTATTAACTCAAGATGGAGCAAAGACCTAATTGTAAGAATTAAAATTATCAAATTGCTATAAGAAAACGTAGGGAAAAGACTTCAAGATATTGGTGTCAGCCATGATATTTGCAGGAGAATCCACAAGCAAAATGAGACACAAGTGGGATTATAAAATTCAGAAGCTTCTGAATAATCAATAGAGTGAAGAGAAATACAATAGAATGAGAGAAGATATTTGCAAGATACTTTTCTGAGAATTAATATTCAAAATATATTGGGAATTCAGAAAGCTCAACAGCAACAACAATCTAATCTGGTAAAGAAATGAACAAAGGATGAGTAGATAGTTCTCAAAAGAAGAAATACAGGGCCGGCGCTGTGGCTTACTAGGCTAATCCTCCACCTGTGGCGCCGGCACACCGGGTTCTAGTCCCGGTCGGGGCGCCGGATTCTGGCCCGGTTTCTCCTCTTTCAGGCCAGCTCTCTGCTGTGGCCCGGGAGTGCAGTGGAGGATGGCCCAAGTGCTTGGGCCCTGCACCCCATGGGAGACCAGGATAAGTACTTGTTTCCTGGCTTCGGATTGGCGCAGAATGCTGGCTGCAGCAACACGCCAGCTGTAGCAGCCACTTAGGAGGTGAACCAATGGAAAAGGAAGACCTTTCTCTCTGTCTCTCTCTCTCAACTGTCTACCTCTGCCTGTCAAAAAAAAAAAAAAAAAAAAAAAAAAAAAAGAAGAAGAAATAAAAATGGCCAACAGAATGACTATTATCAAAAAGACAGAAAAAAATTTTCTGGTGAGGATGTGGAGAAAGTAGAACCCTTTATACACTCTTGATAGGAATGTAAATTAATACAGTCACAATGGAAAAATAATATAGAGATTTCTTAAAAAACCAAAGATGAGACTGCCCTAAGATGCAGCTACCCCACTACTTGGGATGTATACAAAATATAAGAAACATTAAATCAAAGATATACCTGTTCCATCATTTGTATTACAGTACTGTTTATAATAGCCAAGATACAAAATCAACCAAGGAGTCCATCATCAGATGCATGGATAAAGACAATCTGGTACATGTACACAATGGAATACTATTTAAGTATAGAATAGAAGGAATTCCTATCACTTGCAGAAAAATGGATAAAACTGGAAGACATCATGTTAAGTGAAATAAACCAGACCCAGAAAGTCAGATACCACATATTCACCCTCATCTGTGGAACTACAACTCCATATTTTGCTTTTGCTAGAATGTCCTTTATATATTTGTAATCTTATGTAGTTTTCTTCAGTCTGGCTTATTTCTTTAGTAACATGCAATTTAGTTTCATACTTGTGCTTTGACAGCTCATTTATTTTTATTACAGAATAATATCCCATTATATGGATGTACCACTATTTATCCATTAACCTATTTTAAGTGTATTTTGCTTGCTTCCACTCTGGGTGATAATTAAAGTTCCTGTAAACATTCACATGCATGTTTCTCTGTATTTTTAAATTCTCAGATTAGTTGGTTAGATACCTATGAGAGGGACTGATGCATTGTCTAGCCATATCATCTTAGCCTTCTAGTAAACTGCTTGTCTCCCAAAATAGCTGTAATATTTTGCATCCCCACCAGCTGTGAATGAATATTCCTGGTGTACTGTATCTTAACCTCAGATTTGGGCATGTTAGCCTTTCTAGTAGGTATGCAATGGAATTTAGGTTTTAATTTGTAATATCTTAATGATAAGCAATGTGAACATCTTTTGATAGACTTTCTTCTCATACGTTTATATTCTATTCAGACATATTACCAATTTTAAAAACTAGGTTGTGCTTTATTATTGTGTTTTGTGATTTGTGTATATTTTGGGGCAGAAGCTTGGTATAGGACATAAGTTTTTAACTTCAATAATTTCCAGCTTATCAATTTCTTTTTCATAGGTTTATTTTTATATTTGTATCTAAAAACTCATTGTCACCCCCCAAACTCTGCCAAAGAGTCTATTGGAAATAATAAATGGATTCAATAAATTTGCAGATACAAAGTTAACATACATAAATCAGCATTGTGGTACATCAATAGTGAATTGTCTGAAAAAGATATCAAGAGAGCAATCCCTTTCAAAATTGCTAGGAAAAAAAACCATAGGAATAAATTTTGCCAAAGGAGTAAAATACATCTACCATGAAAACCATGAAAGCCTGGTAAAAAAATGAACAGAACACAAATAAATGGACAGACATTCCATGTACATGAATGAAGAATCAATGTGGTTAGCATGCCAATTCTACTCAATTCTTACTCTATCACAAAACAAATGATATTTTTTTCAAAGAGCAGGAAAAAAGTATTACTGAAAATAGTGTGGAGCCACAGAAGACTCTGTATAAATAAGGTAATCTTAAGAAGAAAGAATGAAACAGGAGGCATTGCACTAATTAAAACAGCATGGTGTTGGCATAAAAATGGACACATAGACCCGTCAAACAGAACTGAATTTGGACCCTAAAAATAAATCCATGCATCTAAAGAAGACTGACTTTTGACAAGGGTGCCAAGAACATCCACTGGGAAAATGACAATCTTTTCAATAAATAGTGCTGTGATGACTGGATATCCATGTGGAGAAGAATAAAACAGACCCCTGTCTCTTTCTATGTACAAATATCAACTCGATGTGGATTAAAACCTTCAGGTGAGAACTGAAACTTTAAAACTAATAGAGGAAAACATAAGAGGGGATCATTATGTTCACTGGAATGGGGAAGAATTTTTTGGGGACAGACCCCAAGGCAAAAGAAACAAGGCCAACGTACACAAACAATATTTCATCAAACTAAATAGCTTCTGCACAGAAAACAATAAAAGAGTGAAGAGTACCTGCAGAATTGAAAAATATTTTCAGGTTGTGTAACTGACAGTTTTTTGTTTTTTGTTTTTTTTTACAGGCAGAGTGGACAGTGAGAGAGAGACAGAGAGAAAGGTCTTCCTTTGCCGTTGGTTCACCCTCCAATGGCCGCCACGGCCGGCGCGCTGGGGCTGGCGCACCGCGCTGATCCGAAGGCAGGAGCCAGGTACTTCTCCTGGTCTCCCATGGGGTGCAGGGCCCAAACATTTGGGCCACCCTCCACTGCACTCCCTGGCCACAGCAGAGAGCTGGCCTGGAAGAGGGGCAACCGGGACAGAATCTGGCGCCCCGACTGGGACTAGAACCCAGTGTGCTGGCGCCACTAGGTGGAGGATTAGCCTATTGAGCCGCGGTGCTGGCCCTGACAGGTATTACTAACCAGAATATATGAGGAGCTCAAGCAACTCAATTAGAATAATAATAATTCTTATTGTCCAACTGAAAATGGGCAGAAGATCTAGATATATATCTCTCAAAGAAGACACACAAATGATGAATAGATATGTGAATAATTCTGCATATCGCTAATCATCAGGGAGATGCAAATCAAAACGACAATGAACTATAATCTCATTTCAGTTAGATTGGTTATAATCAAAAAGACAAAAAATAGCAAGTGCAGGCAGAGTTGTGGAGGAAAGGAAAGCACTACACACTCTTGGAGGGAATGTAATTTATTACATCCATTATGGAAAACTGTAGGATGTTCCTCAAAAAACTTAAAATAGAAACACTATATGATCCAGCAATGCTGCTCCTGAATATTTGGGAATTAAAGTTCATCTGGTGAAGAGACATTTGTACTCCCATGTTTATGGCAGCATTATTAAAAATATCCAAGTAAGGAACCTAAGTGTCCATCCACTGATAAATGGACAGAGAAAATGTGATACATATACACAATAGAGTACTATTCTACTATGAAAAAGTCTGAAATCTTGTTACTGGTAATAATGTAGATTTAGGTCTTTAATCCATGTTGAGTGGATTTTTGTGTAAGGTGTAAGGTAGGGGTCTTGCTTCATGATTCTGCACGTGGAAATCCAATTTTCCCAGCACCATTTATTGAATAGACTGTCCTTGCTCAAGGAATTAGTTTTAGATCCTTGATCAAATATAAGTTGGCTGTAGATGTTTGGGTTGATTTCTGGTATTTCAATTCTGTTCCATTGGTCTATCCTTCTGTTTCTGTACCAGTACCATGCTGTTTTGATTACAACTGCCCTGTAGTATGTCCTGAAATCTGGTATTGTGATGCCTCCGGCTTTGTTTTTGTTGTACAAGATTGCTTTAGCTATTCGAGGTCTCTTGTGCCTCCATATAAATTTCAGCACCAATTTTTCCAGATCTGAGAAGAAGGTCTTCGGTATCTTGATTGGTATTGCATTGAATCTATAAATTGCTTTTGGGAGAATGGACATTTTGATGATATTGATTCTTCCAATCCATGAGCATGGAAGATTTTTCCATTTCTTGGTATCCTCTTCTATTTCTTTCTTTAAGGTTTTCTAATTTTCATCGTAGAGATCTTGGACGTCCTTGGTTAAGTTTATTCCAAGGTATTTGATTGTTTTTGTAGCTATTGTGAATGGGATTGATCTTAGAATTTCTTCCTCAGCCATGGCATTGTCTGTGTATACAAAGGCTGTTGATTTTTGTGCATTGATTTTATACCCTGCTACTTTGCCAAACTCTTCTATGAGTTCCAATAGTCTCTTGGTAGAGTTCTTTGGGTCCCCTAAATAAAGAATCATGTCATCTGCAAAGAGGGATAGTTTGAGTTCTTCCTTCCCAATTTGTATCCCTTTAATTTCTTTTTCTTGCCTAATAGCTCTGGCTAGAACCTCCAGAACTATATTGAATAGCAGTGGTGAGAGTGGACATCCCTGTCTGGTCCCAGATCTCAGTGGAAATGCTTCCAACTTTTCCCCATTCAATAGGATGTTGGCTGTGGGTTTTTCATAGATTGCTTTGATTGTATTGAGGAATGTTCCTTCCAAACCCAGTTTGCTTAGAGTTTTCATCATGAACGGGTGTTGTATTTTATCAAATGCTTTCTCGGCATCTATTGAGAGAATGATATGGTTTTTCTTCTGCAGTCTGTTAATGTGGTGTATCACATTGATTGTCTTGCGCACATTAAACCATCCCTGCATACCAGGGATAAATCCCACTTGGTCTGGGTGGATGATCTTTCTGATGTGTTGTTGCATTCTATTGGCGAGAATTTTATTGAGGATTTTTGCATCTATGTTCATGAGGGATATTGGTCTGTAATTCTCTTTCAGTGCTGCATCTTTTTCCGGCTTAGGAATTAAGGTGATGCTGGCTTCATAGAAAGAATTTGGGAGGATTCCCTCTTCTTCGATTGTTCTGAATAGTTTGAGAAGAATTGGAGTTAGTTCTTCTTTAAATGTCTGGTAGAATTCAGCAGTGAATCCATCTGGTCCTGGGCTTTTCTTTGTTGGGAGGGCCTTTATTACTGTTTCAATTTCTGTCTCAGTTATGGGTCTGTTTAGGTTTTCGATGTCTTCCTGGTTCAATTTAGGTAGGTTGCATGTGTCCAGGAATCTATCCATTCACTCAACATGGATTAAAGACCTAAATCTACGACCTGACACCATCAAGTTACTAGAGAACATTGGAGAAACCCTTCAAGATATTGGCACAGGCAAAGAGTTTCTGGAAAAGACCCGGGAGGCACAAGCAGTCAAAGCCAAAATTAACTATTGGGATTGCATCAAATTGAGAAGTTTCTGTACTGCAAAAGAAACAGTCAGGAGAGTGAAGAGACAACCGTCAGAATGGGAAAAAATATTTGCAAACTATGCAACAGATAAAGGGTTAATAACCAGAATCTACAAAGAGATCAAGAAACTCCACAAAAACAAAACCAACAACCCACTTAAGAGATGGGCCAAGGACCTCAATAGACATTTTTCAAAAGAGGAAATCCAAATGGCCAACAGGCACATGAAAAAATGTTCAAGGTCATTAGCAATCAGGGAAATGCAAATCAAAACCACAATGAGGTTTCACCTCACCCCGGTTAGAATGGCTCACATTCAGAAATCTACCAACAACAGATGCTGGCGAGGATGTGGGGAAAAAGGGACACTAACCCACTGTTGGTGGGAATGCAAACTGGTCAAGCCACTATGGAAGTCAGTCTGGAGATTCCTCAGAAACCTGAAGATAACCCTACCGTTCGACCCAGCCATCCCACTCCTTGGAATTTACCCAAAGGAATTTAAATTGGCAAACAAAAAAGCGGTCTGCAGCCTAATGTTTATTGCAGCACAATTCACAATAGCTAAGACCTGGAACCAACCTAAATGCCCATCAACGGTAGACTGGATAAAGAAATTATGGGATATGTATTCTTTAGAATACTATACTGCAGTAAGAAACAACGAAATCCAGTCATTTGCAACAAAATGGAGGAATCTGGAACACATCATGCTGAGTGAAATAAGCCAGTCCCAAAGGGACAAATACCATATGTTCTCCCTGATCGGTGACAACTGACTGAACACCAAAAAGGAAACTTGTTGAAGTGAAAGGGACACTATGGGAAACGGTGACTTGATCAGCATAGCCCTGACTGTTAATGAACAACTTAATACATTATCCCTCTTAGTAGTTTTTTTGTCTGTTCTACTTAATATGACTGGTTTAATTCTGTAATTAATACACAGTTATTCTTAAGTGTTGAAATTTAACTGAAATGTGATCCCTGTTAAACATAAGAGTAGGAATAAGAGAGGGAAGAGATATATAATTTGGGACATGCTCAAGCTGACTTGCCCCAAATGGTAGAGTTAGAAACATACCAGGGGACTCCAATTTAATCCCATCAAGGTGGCATGTACCAATGCCATCTCACTAGTCCAAGTGATCAATTTCAGTTCGCAATTGATCATAATGAAAGGACTAAGAGTCAAAGGGAGCACATAAGCAAGTCTAGTACCTGCTAACACTAACCGATAGAATAAATAAAGGGGAGAGTGATCCAACATGGGAAGTGAGATACTCAGCAGACTCATAGAATGGCAGATGCCCTAAATAGCACTCTGGCCTCAGAATCAGCCCTAAAGGCATTCAGATCTGGCTGAAAAGCCCATGAGAGTATTTCAGGCATGGAAAGCCAAGACACTCTGGCAAAAGATCTCTGTGAGTGAGATCTCAGTGGAAAGAACAGGTCTTCAAAGAAGGAGGTACCTTTCTCTGAAGGGAGGAGAGAACCTCCACTTTGACTATGACCTTGTCTAAACAAGATAAGAGTCGGAGAACTCAAGGGGCTTCCATAGCCTTGGAAACTCATGACTGGAGCATAGGGAGATTACTGATGCCATAGACAGGAGTGTCAATTTGTAAAGTCAACAACAGGAGTCACTGTGCACTTACTCCTCATGTAGGATCTCTGTCCTTAATGTGCTGTGCATTGAGATTTAATGCTATAACGAGTACTCAAATAATATATTTCACTTTGTGTTTCTATGGGGGTGCAAACTGTTGAAATCTTTACTTAATGCATACTAAACTGATCCTCTGTAAAAAAAAAAAAAAAAAAAGAAAAGAAAAGAAACTATCAACTCCCAACTTGACTCTCACTGGGATTAAACATGACAATAGGTCTGATCTGATTTCATCATCATTAAAAAAAATCATCTATTATTTTTCACTTTATGTTTCTGTGTGGGAGCAAACTGTTGAAATCCTTACTTAATGTATACTAAGCTGATCTTCTGTATATTAAGATAATCGAAAATGAATCTTGATGTGAATGGAAGGGGAGAGGGAATGGGAAAGGGGAGGGTTGTGGGTGGGAGGGACGGTATGGGGGGAAGCCATAGTAATCCATTATTCGTACTTTGGAAACGTATATTCATTAAATAAAAGTTTAAAAAAAAAAGAATTATGTAAAAAAAAAATAATGTAGAAAGAACTGGAGGTTATTACATTAAGTGAAATAGGCCAGTAATACAAAGATAAGTATTACATGATCTCACTCATATTTGGAATCTGAAAAATTGATCTCATAGAAACGTAAAAATATAATTATAGTTATCAAAGGCTGAGAAGATGGAGGGACATTCTGAAGAAGGTTGATTAATGAATATTAAGTTTTACAGTTCCAGTGGAGTAAGACGTTCTGGTGCTATACTGTCCAGTAGGGTGTCTATAGGTAATGATAATATGCTGCATATTTGACTAAGTTGAAGAAATAGTTTTTAATGTTTCCACCATCAAGAAAGGAAAAATGTTTCAGGAGACATATGTTCACCATGATTGAACATTTCAAAATGTTTGCATGTATTGAAACATCATATGGTTCCTCATAAATAATACAATATTTATGTCACCTAACACAAAAAAAGAAAATTTTTATCAATGAAAACTAAAAATAAAAACAAAAACCTTGTTATGACACTAACCAGCTATTTAACTGGGACTATTTATTCCTTCTGATATTCATCTTCCTAAGGGATAATTCTCTTTTAAAGATAGTTTTGAATACTAAAGACAAACTGATGTAAAAATGTCTGATATACAGTAAACATTCCAAAAATCTTAGCATTTTTTTCCTCCTCTATTTTTAGGAATTTTAATTTACTTAAATTTAACCAGCCAGATGTGGCATGATGGTAATTTCAGATTCTCTGGGAACTTGGTATGGTGGTTATTTTAAGATCCCTCATTCTCTCATTGACTAACTCACTCAACTAGTTACCAGCACTTGTTATGTAAAATATATATTGATATCCAAAATGAAGTAAATCATTTCTTGGAACACAGAAACAGCTGTAAGAGAGCTTTATATATATATATGTATATATATTATGTATATAATTATATGTTATATATTTATATATGATATAATATACATTATTAAATATATATACATATATATTAATGTAATAAGGGCATTGTGTAAGACAGATAAATTTTCATTGAAAAAATAGAAAAATAACACTATTCTCTTTGAATAATAGGCACATTATAGGTTAATTCATAAGTCTGTAAAATCACCATGAAGAGGTTCATTCCTTGGTCTGTGGCACTAGTATTTCTGTGGATGAAAGGGCAAATATGCTGAAAAGAAAAGCTACTTACTGTGGAAGTAAAGGACGTGAGCATTCAGAGAGGATGTTGGCAGAGCCCCTGCAAACTCTGCCCAAGGAGAGCATGTTAGACACAAGGATTTCCTCTGTGACATCTTGTTGTGGCAGATGATTAATCGGAGTTGACATGGTGACATTAAACTTATGAGTGTCTTAATACATTGTCCTAAACTCACTGTGCCTGACCATCTTCTGATTGTAGATTGGGTCCCCAGGATTCTTCTGAAAGAGAAAAAGTGTGCTGATTTGGAGAGCTGAATTATACGTTTCCTTCAAAGGAAAGAAATCAATAGAAAATCTACATTCAAAGCATATTCATTAGTATCATGCATTGTTTAAGATGTACCTGCTCTTAAGGGGTGGAGATGGTGTTGGAATATCAAGAACTAAAATTTCAAAGACTAAGAAATTTCTGTGAAAATTCCATAAGCAAAAATTACTCTTTGAGGTCTCTTACATGAACGCCTTGAAGAGCTAGCCCAGGAGGCAAGAGTTTTCAAACAGGAGTTGATGAAGAGTGTGAGACATTTTCATGGGGTGTTTTCCTACCTAGGAAAGGAGTGTGAAGGTTTAAACTTGCTGAGGTGTGATAGGGAAGGAAGAACAGGGTAAGGGTAGAATATTGACAGAAAGTGAAGCTGGAAAGTAGACTGAGGCCAGAAAATTAAGGAGGTTACTTGTCAGGCAACGGGATATGAACATGGAACTCCTCAAGGGAAGCTGACGCTGAGGAATAGTATGATCTACAGTTAATAGTAGTGCTTCAGTTAACTGTTGCTGGATGATAGACATTACAAATCTCTGGCCCTAATCAAAAGACATACATTGTGGGGACTATGTTCATTGGCACCATCAAAACCTGTTACTGTAACTGATCCTCTGGTTTAGAAAGAATTCTGATGGCAGGATGAAGAATGAATGGAGTCAGAGAGAGACCTGAATGTGGGAAACCCAGGCACATATTGCACAGGCAGAAATTTGCATAGGAATTCTAAACATTGATTGACAAGTACAGTTTTGAAAGAATCTTACCAGATGAGAAAAGCGATAGCAAAAGTATGCTTCTTTTGGACCATAGGTACCAACACATCTCTCATTAACTATCCCTAGTATGTACAAATACTAAGGATTACAAAGAGAAATAGATATAGATGAACAAAATATTTTACATATTGAATCTTTTAATTTCTCCAAAACTGGGGTGGATCTGTGGTACAGCAGTTAAGTTGGTGTTTGGGATTCTAGCATCCCATAATGGAACGCCTAGTTCAAGTCCTTGCTACTCTACTGTCAGTCCAGCTTCCTGTTAATGTGTCCCATGGGAGGCAGAAAATTATAGCTTAAGTACATGAATCCCTGACAACCACATTGGGGACTTTGAGCACCAGGTTCTTGACTTCAGCTTGGACCAGCCCAGGAAGGCATGGACATCTGGGAACCGAACAAGCAAATGGAAGATTTCTCTGTCTTTCAAATAAAATGAAAATAGATAAATAAAAATAAAAGCAAATAAATTTTTCCAAAAATATTATGAGTTTTATTTATTATTTGATTGCTGCTTCAGTTTACTTTGCCACATCTTTGTTAAGATTGTATAACCCGGCTGGTGCCGTGGCTCAATAGGCTAATCCTCTGCCTAGCGGCGCCGGCACACCGGGTTCTAGTCCCAGTCGGGGCGCCGGATTCTGTCCCGATTGCTCCTCTTCCAGGCCAGCTCTCTGCTGTGGCCAGGGGGTGCAGTGGAGGATGGCCCAAGTGCTTGGGCCCTGCACCCCATGGGAGACCAGGAGAAGCATCTGGCTCCTGCCTTCGGATCAGCGTGGTGCGCTGGCTGCGGCGGCAATTGGAGGGTGAACCGACAGCAAAAGGAAGACCTTTCTCTCTGTCTCTCTCTCTCACTGTCCACTCTGCCTGTCAAAAAAAAAAAAAAAAAAAAAAAAAAAAAAAAGATTGTATAACCCGCTAAGATGCCCCTTATCACTTCTACCTGGGTCAAGAAAACACAGATTGACCTCAAGCCTGAGAAGTTCTTTAAAGTAGGATGTATGAAAAATGATCAGAATACTATTTCTTCAACATTTTTAAAGTCAGCATTATCTGTGAATCCTGCTTAATAATCAATCACTAGTGTATGTAAAAAAGAATTTATAGTTTCATAAAGTTTATATAAAAGTGTTCCTTTACTGTATGAATGAGCAGAAAGTGCTCAGTATTGAATGAACTGCTAATAAGAACCTGGGTGATTTGTGGCCAGTTATCTAATATCTAACCTCTCTGGCCAAGCGGTAGCTTTCTTCTTGTATGGAATGAATAGATTTACTTGAGATTTTAAATCTTCAGATTTGATATGATAGCTTTTGTAAGCATTGAACGTTCTTGGAAACTTAAATCATGTCTGTCCCATGTGTTCATTTCATGAATTTTGATTCACTTCTCTAAAATAAAGTTCTTGTCTTCTTGGCAGTGGACTCAATAAAATCCAGATTTCATGAACTAATAGAGTCAGAAATCAGGAAGAGTCGAAAATCTCTTAAGATTCTTAGATTAATGTCAAAGATTCTGTGGTAACCCACAAGCAGGAAATGTTTTGGAAGAATACCCAAGAGGCTAATACTTACAGGGTTTGGAATCCTTACTATTCTAAATAAATTTTCCATAATAGGTCTCTGTATATCAAAGAATAGTATTACATATAGTACTTTTCAGAGTTTTTAATAAGTTTAAAATTTATTTGTGTTTCTGTACATTAGAAGTAATCACAGCAAATCATAGTAGAACCAATGTTCGGCATGCATGAAACACAAAATGTGTGATAAAGGATTTATTTATTCATATCTTCATTCCTTCCTCTATATACTACTCATTTATTGAATGCTTACAATGTGCCAGGCAAAGTGTTAATTACTACCAATAGAAACATAATGAAGTTCCTACCTTAGAAGTAATAACACTCTAGGAGCAGTTACAGTAATTGCAGAATAATGTGATAAGCACAACAGGTCAGAGGGGCACCTAGAGAACACTCTAAACTGAGACCTGAACTGTTCAGCAAGCTGTCTGGAAAAAGGACATCTTAGCTGAGGAAAACTGGTGGATAGTATAGTGTTCCCAGGCAGACACATTTTTAGAGACTAAGGGGATGATTCTAAGGAGTAGGCATATTTCAGCCCAAGCTATACACAGTATAACTTGAAGATAATACAGAGCTGGTTTGGAGTTTTCAAGAAGGAAGACCCAGAAAGACTTGGCTTGCCATATGAAGGACATTTCATTCCTTCTGAAAAAACTGCAAGGCATTTCTAAGTAATTAGTTGTTCACTGAGATAGCTTGGTATTTGTACTATTGCTAAAGCATAAGATATAGGATAGAAATGAGAAAATACTTAAAATGTCAAATGAAGCACATTTAGAAAGGAATGGATATACTAAGCTAAGATGGTTCAATATAACTTTGAGAAAACGGCATTGAAGAGATGTTGAAGGCTTGGAGTCACAGGAGGAACTAGATTCAGCTGGACTTTGTGATGGATTTGATGTGGGATGAAGGAGTAAGTTATCAGGTTTGATCCCCCATTTTCCATCTTAAACACCCGGGGTGATAGTGGAGTTTCTCACTGAGATAAGAGTCCAGGAAAAATGAGCACGTTGAAATTGGTAGATGAAAACAAGAGTTTAGTTTCATAAATGGCTTAGGTTTTTGGATTTGTGTGACCTCTCTTGGAAGTGTCTAGTAAGCAGCTGGATGTAGCAGTTCTAGGACTCAAGAGAGAGGTATGAACCTTAAAAAAGAAAGACTGGGGGCTGGCACTGTGGCATAGTAGGCTACATTTCCGCCTGCAGTGCCCACATCCCAGATGGTCACCAGTTCGTGTCCCAGTTGTACCTCTTCTGATCTAGCTCTCTACCTATGGCCTAGGAAAGCAGTGGAAGATGGCCCAAGTGCTTGAGCTCCTGCATCCACGTGGGAGACCCCAAGGAAGCTCCCGGTTCCTGATCAGCCCAGTTCTGGCTGTTGCAGCCATTTGGAGATTGAACTAGCAGATGGAAGCCCTTTCTCTGTCCCTCCCTCTCTTGTCTGTAACTCTGCCTCTCAAATAAATAAATAAAATCTTAAGAAAAAAAAAGACTGGTAAATCTTTAATATTGAGACAATAATGAGAAGGACACTAAATGTTTATTTAGGACTTACAATGTTCTAGTTGCCATTCCAGGTGCTTTATCCATATTAATTCAAAGTTCTCATGATAATGTTTTGATATTAACCAATGCATGGGAAGGCAGGTAGCTAACACAGCCAGGACTGAATCCTGGAACCCTGGTCCAGAGTTCATGCTCTTAACCAACAATGCAATCAATGTCATAGGAGGCCTGATATGTGACTGTAGGAAAATGCATACAATGGTGATAGAAGTAGCTTCAGAGACACCCCTGGAGAACATCATTATTCCAGAGAGTGAAAGAAAACATGCATTTAGTCCATTCTCTGTTGCTGTAACAAAATGCCCAAGAATGAATGATATTATTTTTAAAAATAATTTTATTTAGCTTACAGTTCTGGGGGTTTGAGAGCATGGATCTTGCTTGTGCTCAGTTCTGGTGGCCTTCTTGGCTGGATTACATGGCAGAACACACCTTGATTATGAGTGTGTGTGTGTGTGCTTGTGTGTGTGTGTGTGTGTGTGTGTGTGAGAAGGAGTGACAGGAAGCCAGGGAGACTAGGGAGGGGCCAAACCTGCTTTTATTTTTTAAATAACAACCCACTCCTACGGGAACAAATCAGAGTCCCATCTGATCTTCTGAGGGCAGTGCCCCCAGGACGCAACTACCTCCCACTAGACCCCACCCCTTAGAGGTTCCACCACCTCTTAAAGCTGCCACACTGGGGACTAAGCCCCAGCACATGAACTCTCAGGGGATAAAACCACATGTAAAGCACAGCAAGACACAAAGGAGACAAGAACTATAGAGAAGAGGACAGAGAGTCAGGAGAAAAAGAATATCTATGTTATCACAGTATGAAGAACAACCATTCTCCAAGTCACATGGAGTAGTCTGTACTGTCAGAGTCTGCTTAGAAGTCAATCATCAGTCCTTAAACGTGCTCATTGGGCACCAAACATCTCATGAGCCCTAATGTCAGTCTTTTTTGTCCATCAGCAGGGTTTTATTTTTGTTCTCTGGTCTAGTGCTTGTCTTCCTGGGATCTGTGCATCAGCATCTGTTGGATGTGTTTCAGGTATGCAGAAGCCCTGTACCTCCAACCCAGACCCAATGACCTAGAAACTCTCAGATGGAGGAGAGCATGTATACAAGCACACAACTACTGCTCTGCAGAAAATGCAGCCTTTCCAACATCTGTAATCAGCACTTTTAGTCACTGGGAACTCACTGATCACATGGGATAATGATATTTGTCTCACAGATGTCTTAGAAATATTTCTTTGATGGTTGTGCACAGCATGGAGGAGGACAGAGATCTGGAGAGGCTGTTGCTGGGACATTTTCGGCATGTGGCTGCAGAGCATAGCCACTCTGAATGTCTCATACTTTTTTCTTTTACTTACTTGAGGGCGATTCTGCTTGATAGGGCTACTCCCAGAATCACTGTTGTATTTGCAGCGTGAAAAGTTTAGCATGGTGAATTTGAAACTGGTTTAGTGTGGCAGTTAGGAATTTCAACAAGAGCTTTCAGCAAGTCTAAATAAGAGCTTCCTTAAACTATTGTCTTTTGTTAGAAATCACCTATTTTCTTGATTCCTTAGAAATCATACTCTAATATGTCTGTATATTAACTCTAAAACCATGGGGGGCAAGGGGTTCCAATTGTGTTGAATTTGCTTATTTATTTATCTATTCATTGATTTATTATTTACTTGAAAGGATTATGAAGACTATACGGGAAAACACATTGTTTTCTTCTCTGTTGCTTTTCCAAAGCTTTAATTGAGCACAGCTGTGATATGGCATGGACCTAAAACAGGAAATGAGTGTTTCGATAATGCTACATTTCCAAAGCACTTAAAAGTCCTTGTGAAAATACCAACAACAGTATCTTCTGAGATTGACTGTGAAGATCTGGTTTTAATTCATCCAGCTATTTCAGGAAATCCTATTTTCAAAAACATTCTGAGAAAGTTCCCTTTTCCCTAAGCCTTTAGGATATACCAACAATAAGAAAAGTAAAAAGTGAGAGAAAAAACAAAGCGAGTGTACAAAAATAGAGGAAAAGGCCGCTGTTCCAAGCAGAATTTTCCTTTCCTGTGCTGCATCTGCCAAGTACAATTTCACATTTTTTGATTTAAGAGCAATCTTCCAGGGATCACTTCTTCTGCGGGCCTGTGGCCAGTGATGAAGTGCCTGGGCTCTTGGACAAGGCTCTTAAGCACTCTGCAATGATTCAGTTCAGGGAAAGATTTTTTTAAAGACTTCCAATGTCAACAAATGTTAAAGCTAATAGCAGCCCCATGTCACACACACCCTCACCCCTAGTTTACACCAGGATTTATTCGCATTACTGACAGATAACTCTGACCTAATGACCTTGTTGTTTGCAATAGAAGAAAACCTTGCTTTAGATCATTTGACTATAATGTTCTTGGTCACGGATTGTTGAGTTTGGGTGAGCTGCAAAGTGTGCTCAAAATAATATTTTTCAAACAAGCTTCATTGGGAAAACAAGGAACCTGAAGAAAAAAGAAAAATTAGGACTGTTTTTACCTTGTTCTTTCTTAGGAAATTAACCATTTAGTTCAGTTTGAAAAGCATTTGTTAAACACATAGAGTTCTAACCACTGTACTTTATGGTGACAAGGTCTACTTAGTGTAAGAGTCTGCAAACTTTTATACAGTGGCCAGATATAAATATTTAATGTTTTGTGGGCCACATATAGTGTCTACCACATGTTCTTCTTTCTTATTGTTACAAAAAGTAACAGCATACAAATCATTCTTGGTATATGGGTCATCCAAAGAAGACTTCTGGTTTAATGGATAAATAAATAATAGATAGATATTAGTGTATAAATGAAAAAAGCAATGGTTTGATCTATATGGCATTTCTAATTCTTGATAGCACTTTCATATGCTCCAACTTAGTATAAATCCTGGATAATCATATACTTGTTTTCTTGTTAAGTATAAATGTGTAGGTGAAAAAGTTCATTAATGACATTTAAGTGTATCTCATCTGAAAGATGAATTTTTGTTTACATTTTGATGAGCAAATAGTGAAGAATGGGTAGAAAAAAATAGAATACAAGTAATTACAACAGAGTTGTGGTAATAAATCCCCACAGTGAGATTGAGTCACAGGGTATGCAAGGAAGATGGAATGGGTGAAGCTGGGACAGCCTGTCCACTGCCCTGTGTATTACTAAAGAGTTTAGGGTTTATCCTACAAGCAACATGACAGCCAGAGAACACAACCAGAGAACAACCAAGTCTCTATCTTTGTTCTAGAAAACCCCTTTTATTCAGGTCCCCCTGGTACCTACGTGCAAACTAGGAAGAGACATTCTTTCATAAGTCACTTACTTTCCAAACATTAGAAAGATTGTTTTAACACATTAATTTTGTAGGAGGAAGCACTTTACTGTTGTCTACTAGAAATCTGCCATAATCAAATCTAAAAATGTACAATGGCTGACATGGGAAGGAATGGTGTTTGGGTAAGGTAACATCTTTTGTCCTAGTTACGAACACGGCAGACAAAGCTCTGGAAACAGTGTTAGGTTAAGGGTAGTAAGGGGAGGAGTAACACTGAAATAAGTTAGGAAGATTTTGTGATAATCCTGAGTCCAGGCCAATAGATGATAGACACGTTGGTGATGGATGCTACCATCCAGAAGCTCCCAGAGGTGTTAAATGTGGAGATTAAGGGAGGGAAATAAGATTTATGCACGACACAGAATTGTAGCTGGGACGTCTGTTTGAGGAGCCTTGACTTTAAGTGTTAGAGGAGCAGCGGATTTAGAGAGAACTTAGAGAATTAAATTTTGCAGATTTTAAGTTGAAGTTAATGTAAAACATTCAGGCCTTGCCAGCAGAGATGTAGAACTCAAGAGAGGGATCAATGGCACTCATGTGATTGCTTAGAGCACAAAAGTAGAAGAAAATCTGGAAGAAAAGAGAGGAATCTGGATGGAAAACAGAAATAAGCAGTGAACGAAATATACAAAGTTTGAGTAAAAACTGTAGAAGGAAACCATATGGCAGTGAGGTCACAGGCTCAGAAAGGAAGAGACATATTCCAGGCGCAGTAAATATCCAGCCATGCAGGTGTAATCTGGAGGCCGTGGAGGTGTGTGCTAAGTGGCTCTCCATGGGTGAGTTTGAAGGTGGTTCTGAAGACACTGCCTGAATCCAGAATGAAGATCGGGAGGCAGAGAGCATTAAGTGCTTTTTTCATTATTTGAAAAAGTCTGACTTCAGAGTCAAAGAGAAACACCTAAGAGTTGGTGTAGAGGGAAATTTTGCAGAAAAATTAAAGACAAACGACAGTGAAAGAACAAAACCCAGTGAATTAACTTTTTTTAAAAAATATTTTATTTATTTATTTGAAAGTAAGATTTACACAGAGACAGGAGAGGCAGAGAGGTCTTGCATCTGCTGGTTCACTCCCCAACTGGCAGCAACGACCGGAACGGCGTCGACCCAAAGCCAGGAGCCAGGAGCTTCTTCCAGGTCTCCTACACGGGTGCAGGGTCCCAAGGACTTGGGCCATCTTCTACTGTTTTCCCAGGCCACAGCAGAGAGCTGGATTGGAAGTAGAGCAGCCAGGTCTTGAACCGGTGCCCAAATGGGATGCTGGCGCTTCAGGCCAAGGCGTTAACCCGCTGCGCCACAGCGCCGGCCCAAGTGATTTAACTTTAAAGGTGTAAAGATCTACTAAAGGACTTGTGAAGGCTTAAAGCAGCACAGGACAGTGGCAATGTGCGGCCTGCTCAAGAGCAGTCACAAATTGAGGTGTTGTTAAGAACTTGCCTCAGTTTCCCCCTTTGAGCATCCTTGCTACCTTACTGGGCCATACCACACTGAAAAGTTAGGGGGAAGGCAGGTCACACATTCTCCCTCAGGGCCTCGAGAAACCTGGGGGAGGTTGAGCCAAAGGCATGATGCGATTCATCATGCAAAATCATCTCATGATAACCTTTCTAAACCAACCTCTGTAAGACAGGGAACAGTATCTCTGCCTCTTTTCAATGACCTTATTTTGGTAGTAAAGACATATTTAAAAATAAAATCATTCAGCCTCGACGTAAAACTTCTTTCTCCACATGTAAATTCTGGAACTCAGAATTCTGTACCAAATTTTAATATTTTTCAAAAGTAGCCTTTTCTCTCTCCTCCTCCTCTTCTCTTCTTCCTCTTCCTCTTTCTTCTTCTCTCTCTCCCTACTTCCACTCTTTCTTTACTGCTGTTTCCTCCAACGTTACCAATGTAATCATCAGAATTAGTTGGCATGTTTAGATTTTGCAAGGCTGAAGATTTATTCTGAAGACCAGTGTGTAAGCACATTTCTCTTCTGTGATTAAATACAAGCAGTGTTCCTTCTGACACGTAAGAACACGAGCTCTCTCCTTTTGAGATGGATCAATACCAATAATCTTCAGTATTGAGTGTCCCTCCTGGCTCCTCCTCATTTGCACAGACAGCAATCTCCCTCTGAATCTCATAGTGGATGATGCCATACATTATCCTCAGCCAACGGAGGAGCTGATTCATTTCAGGCTCTCCTGGGCTCTGATTAGACACAATGATACATTCAGGAGGATCACCCAGGATCAGATGGCATCCATCATTCTAGGCCTATTGAGTGTATCTTTAGACTTAAATGATGTAGTCTCTGAATCTTACTAGACCATTGAAATGTCCTTTGTCCTTCCCTGTCAGTAATGAGCATGGCAGGAAGATCCGACAAAGTCAGTGGCCAGGGTAAAAATTCCAAAAAGTATTCAGACATTTAGAATGGGAAAAGTGTGAGCTTTTTTTCTTTTTTCTATTTCCTTTTGGTGATGAGATATGAAGGTTGAAACTATAGCTTGAAATTTACAAAATCTGGGTCTGGTGCTGCGGCATAGTAGGCTAAGCCTCTGCCTGTGGTGCCAGAATTCCACATGGGCACCTGTTCGTGTCATGGCTGCTCCTCTTCTGATCCAGCTCTCTGCTATGGCCCAGGAAAGCAGTAGAAGATGGCCCAAGTGCTTGGGCCCCTGCACCCGCATGGGAGACCTGGAGGAAGCTTCTGGTTCCTGGCTTTGGATTGGCCCAGCTCGAGCAATTGCAGCCACTGGGGAGTGAACCAGCAGATGGAAGCCTTTTCTCTCTGTCTCTGCTTCTCTCATCTGTAACTCTGCCTCTCAAATAAAAAAAATCTTTAAAAAAAGAAATTTACAAAATCTATCTCCCTGGAAGAAGTTCAGAGTTGTGGTTTCCTAGGGACTGGATTATCTAATCTTCAGGTTATGAGCATGGAACTAGGAAATGTATCAGTGCACATTTATAAGGTGTCCACAACAAAATACGTAAAACATGAAGATCAAGTAGTGTTAGCAGCTAAACTGTAAATATAGTGTATATGTAGATTTCATCCAATGGCATGTTTGGTGGTAGAATTAAAAAATTTTTTTTTGAAAAATAACATTTTTAAACTTTTATTTAATAAATATAAATTTCTTATTTTTAAAACTTTTATTTAATAAATGTAAATTTCCAAAGTACAGTTTATGGATTACAATGGCTTTCCCCCCATAACTTCCCTCCAAAGTATAGCTCTTGGACTACAGTAGCCTTTTCCCCCCATAACCTCCCTCCCACCCGCAAACCATGCCATCTCCTGCTCCCTCTCCCATCCCATTCACATCAAGATTCATTTTCAATTATCTTTATATACAGAAGATCAATTTAGTATATACTAAGTAAAGATTTCAACAGTTTGCACCCACACAGAAACACAAAGTGTAAAGTACTGTTTGCGTACTAGTTGAAAATCACATTTAAAAATATATATTTATCTTATTTTTGAGAGGCTGAGTTGAGAGAGAGAGAGAGAGAGAGAGATTCCATTTGCTGGTTCACTGCCCAAATGGCTTCAATGACCAGGGCTGGGCCAGTCTGAAGTCAGGGGCTTCTTCCAGGTCTCCCAGATGGGAGACTTGGAAGCTCTTTGGGGCCATCTTCCATTGCTTTTCCAGGAGCATTAGCAGGGATCTGTGCCAGAAGTGGAGCAGCTGGGACTTGAACTGGCACCCATATGGGATGCCAGAATCCCAGGCGGTGGTTTAACTTACTGTGCCACTACGCCAGCTACGGTGGTAGAAATTCTTAGATTACTTTCTTGAAACTACAAATTTATCAAAAAGCTAAATATTTTGTAAATTTTTCACTCCCACAAGTTGGTGTACCCTGATACTGTGAGGAAATCCCTGCCTTGACTCTGCCAGCATGCACTGAGACTGTGACGGTTAAGGCCAGGAAGAGACATTAATGCAAGCATTGAAAATGGGTGAAATCTCGTTTTGGATAACATCTCTGCTCTTATTCTTAACTGAAAATACTCCTATCTTTTTAAAAACATGTTAAGAAATGCACAGTAGGTTTAGATCACCTAAATATGTTAAGAGGTCTTCTTACCACACCTCTGACACTTAAACATCGAGGTATCTGTGGATGTGTTCAAAGGTCTCTGGTCTTCTGACTTGGGAAATTTCATGTATTTAGAGAGAAATTCTTCTGTTTTGGATTTCTCCAAGCTGAACTAAGTCTCTTTTTATTTTTTGGCATTGGCCTCAATAAAGATATGAGCTAAACTGCATTCTTATAGGAAATGCATGGAAAGGAAAAAGGAAATTAAACTGTCTTTAGGCTGCTTGACATCAGGTCTGGAATGATGCTTGGCAAGCAAAAATTTTGAAAATAGTCCAGTGAGCTTAGACCAAAATCTGTGTTTAGATTTGATTTCCTGTCATATGAAATGATAGTGTTGTCCATCTTAATTAGAGAAAAGAGACATACCTAAACAAGGTTCTCCATGGACACCAAAGAGCAGGTTAAGTGATCTTACTCTGTAGATGGTCTTACTCTGTAGCTTAAGACCACCAACTCAAAAACTGTTTTCCAGTAGCTAGCAAGATAGTGATGAGACAGGAAAGATGAAGAGAAAATGTAAAAAGCATTGTGATTTGGGGCTGACTAAATTTTACTGATGAGTTTTGAGAAAAGACAATACATACAAAAACCAACTTTAGAACACAGTTTAGAGAATTTCAGGGGTGGTTCTCCAAAGAAACATTTCAAAATTCTGTCATTTAAAGAAAATCAGAATGAGAGAAAAAAGTTTTAAATAATGGAACTACAGCAAAGATGTATTCTTGGCAATGAACATTGATATCCCCCAACTGACTTCAATTTGATTGTGCTGAATGAGTAATGATCATGAATTAATGTGAATTATTTATCAAAATTCTCATGCCTCCCTTTCAGCCTCCCCTTGTCAGAGAAGAATGGATCCCCATAGAACTCTATGCCGAGCTTTCTGTCAGGAACATTTTAGATAACTTATATAATGATGCGTATGCACCTCCTGGTAGGGAAATTTTCAGTCACAAAATGTCCCACCGTGAATCAATGCCATGTCCACATCATTGCCTCTGATAGGTCTTTCCTCTGATTGACACATTGCCTTGATTGGACCCTCGTGCTGGAAGGCAGGGAGTGGGGAACTTGAGACAGGAGGTACAAGTTTGTCACTCGTTAGCACTGAGTGTGTTCGTTTTTCTTTCGCTCTCATTTGCTCTGTCTTGCTCTTGCTGTCACATTCTGGCTTTTGCCTTCCACTTACAGTTTTGTGTAAGAGATGGACATCACAATAAATAGATTTTCTCAATGTACTTCTGTCGTTGATGGATTACAAGGTTGGGGAGCTCCCCCTACTGATTTTATTACCTATGATAAGTATCAATTAGATACTTTATTACCCGTGATAAGTATCGATTAGATGCCAATATTTGGTATGACATGGAGAAGTTTATGCACTAATAGCTCATGTAAAGGAAACTGAGCTGTGGCAAAGAAACTTAAATTTATCTAAAAATATAACACCAAATACATTTTTGAAGTTATTCATTTTTTAAAAAGATTTATTTATTTGAAAGTCAGAGTCACACAGAGAGAGAAGAGGCAGAGAGAGAGGTCTTCCATCCGATGGTTCACTCCCCAAGTGGCTGCAACAGCAAGGGCTGCACCAATCTGAAGCCAGGAGCTTCATCCGGGTCTCCCATTCGGGTGCACGGGCCCAAGGACTTGGGCCATCTACTGTTTTCCCAGGCCATAGCTGAGAGCTGGATTGGAAGTGGAGCAGCTGGGACTCGAACCGGCGCCCATATTAGATGTCGGCTCTTCAGGCCAGGGCATTAACTGGCTGTGCCACAGCGCTGGCCCCTACTCATTGTTTTAATATAATATAATATAATATAATATAATATAATATAATATAACATAACTCATAGTTGTAAAGATCATTATAAATTTTTCCCTCAGTGTAACTGTACCCCTGTGCCCATTAATCAACCTTTCTGCATCCCATCTCTTCTAACCTTTCCCAACCTCTGGTAATCACTATTCTACTCTCTGCCTCTATGAGATCATCATCCTTTTCAGTTTCCACATGTAAGTGAGAACATGTAGCATTTGTCCTTTTGTGTATAGCTTATTTCCCTTGACATAGTATCTTCCAGGATCATCTACGTTGCTGTAGATGATAGGATTTTGTTCTTTTCTATCTCATTACTGTATGATCAATAGTTTCTTTCCCAATACATCCATGGATGGACACTCAGATTGATTCCATATCATGGCTATTTTAACTACTGCTTCAGTAAACATGAGAGTGTAAATATCTTCCAACGATTAATTTCCTTTCCATTGACTGTATAACCAACAGAGGAAATGCTGGAGCATATGTTATTTCTATTTCCTTATTTTTGCTGAGAAAGCTTCATATTATTTCCTACAAAGACTATTCATTGATAGTAGAATAGCTATGGTTGACAATTGTATTTTTTCAAACCAGTAGTTCAAAGGGTTTTGAATGTTCCTGATACAACGAAATGATAAATGTGTGAGATGATGGATATGACAATTATATTGATCTAATTATTAACCATTGTATATATTTATTCAAATATTATGATGCATCCCACATATATGCACAATGACATATGACATATTGATTGATTTTAAAATTTTAAAAATCTGTATTTCAAATGATAATTGTAAAACTTCACCTAAATATTCTACATTGCAAAACCCAAGTAGAGCAAAAAACAAAAGGACAATATAAATTTAAATTTACAGATTGAATTAATTATAAAAATGATACAACTATCCGTTAGTTCATTAAATCCTATTCTAATTGCATGTAAATTCTTCCCTTCTCAACCTCGGGTGCTATTTGACAGTATACTCTCAGATATAAACTGTTAATATTGGCATTAATTGCCACATTAAAATTTATTTTGCCAGTGAGTGGCTAGAAGAAACAACACATTTGTTTTTGCCTATTTACATGGTCGGAGCTGTTGTCTTATTTCGGCTCGTTTAGCTTATGTGCCCCCTGCTCAGCAGCCCCAATACATCCTAGGACAATCCTATCTGTAATGTTACTTTGTCATTTATAGGGGAACTGGGCGATGTCACTGTATCTGTTCCAGTCTCTCTTTGCTTCCTGCTGAATTTTATGCATTGACAACTCAACTTGATCCTCAACTTGACTTTTCAGAGTCAAAATGTGAAACAAAGCTCTTACAGTGTTGTTCACTCTAAACATAGGTTTCTTGTTTCAAATGGCAATTTTTAAAATTTCGGGTCTAGTGTTAAGTAGTTTTATAACCTTGGAAGACACTTTGTTTCTCTGATTTTAAGTGTTTTTATTATCAAAAAAGAAAATTAACTTGTTTCCCAGACTTGTTGGAATCATTACATGAGAGAAACAAATAGTAACCAATGCATAATTAATTTTAATGAACATTATTCAATTAAAACTCTAGAAATATATCACTCAAACATTTTCTAACAAATCAATTCAATTGATGAAATACATTTAAATAGAGTAATCTATATGATAAATTTTCATCAGTTTTTTTTTTTTTGATAGAGTTATAGACAGTGAGAGAGAGAGACAGAAAGGTTTTCCTTCCATTGGTTCACTTCCCAAATGGCTGCCACGACTGGCACGCTGGAGCCAGGTGCTTCCTCCTGGGCTCCCATGGGATGCAGGCCCAAGCACTTGGGCCATCCTCCACTGCCTTCCTGGGCTACAGCAGAGAGTTGGACTGGAAGAGGAGCAACCAGGACTAGTACCCGACGCCCCAAACGGGACCAGAAACCTGGGTGCCGGCGCCACAGGTGGAGGATTAGCCTAGTGAGCCTTGGTGCTGGCACATCAGTTTTTTTATTTTATTTTTTTATTTTTTATTTTTTTTGTTTTTTTGACAGAGTGGACAGTGAGAGAGAGAGAGACAGAGAGAAAGGTCTTCCTTTTGCCGTTGGTTCACCCTCCAATGGCCGCCGCGGCCAGTGCGCTGCGGCTGGCGCACCACGCTGATCCAATGGCAGGAGCCAGGTACTTATCCTGGTCTCCCATGGGGTGCAGGGCCCAAGCACTTGGGCCATCCTCCATTGCACTCCCTGGTCACAGCAGAGAGCTGGCCTGGAAGAGGGGCAACCGGGACAGAATCCGGTGCCCCGACCGGGACTAGAACCCGGTGTGCCGGGCCGCAAGGCGGAGAATTAGCCTAGTGAGCCGCGGCACCAGCCGAACTGTGTTTCTAAGACCTGGTCAAATGGAGTCATTTAGAATAATACAAATGTTCCCTGGAACATGGACATACCAATTTGCTAGGGTCTAAGAATATAACTGAAAAACTGTGGGGCCGGCACTGTGGAGTAGCAGGTAAAGCCACCGCCTGCAGTGCCGGCATCCCATATGGGCACCAGTTCAAGTCCTGGCTGCTCCACTTCCAATCCAGCTGTCTACTATGGTCTGGGAAAGAAATGGAAGATGGCCCAAGTCCTTGGGCCCCTACACCCACATGGGCGACCTAGAAGAAGCTCCTGGCGGCCGCGCCAGCCACGGCGGCCATTGGAGGGTGAACCAATGGCAAAGGAAGACCTTTCTCTCTGTCTCTCTCTCTCTCACTGTCCACTCTGCCTGTCAAAAAAAAAAAAAAAAAAAAAAAAAAGCTCCTGGCTCCTGGCTCCTGGCTCCTGGCTTTGGATCTGCCCAGCTCCATCTGTGTCAGTCATTTGGGGAGTGAACTAGTAGATGAAAGACCTCTCTCTCTCTCTCTCTCTCTCTGTCTCTCTCTGCCTCTCTGTAACTCTGCCTTTCCAATAAATAAATACATCTTAAAAAAAAAAAAAAGCCAAGTAAAACACAGGCAGGCAAACATAGGCCCAATGTTTCTCCTCATCTCTGTGAGCTCCAGCAGCTTAAAATTGGAAAGCTCTAGTTCTATGTTTCATTATTCCCAATTTTTATGGAGACTTCCCAAGTTTCCATGTTGGAGGAATCATTGAACGCCACCTCTTCCCTTCATGATGCTGTTCCCCCCTGCTCATAGAAGGTAGAAGGTAGCTTGTAGTGCGGCTGAATTGCAGATTGCTGTGTGAAAGCCCACCTGGAAGGCAGGTCACAGGCTGAAGTGGAAACCATCTGTTGCCGTGTATAAGGAATGGGAGTAACATTTAATGATTCTCCAATGCTGGGACAGGCATTTGGGGAAATGGGTAATGTAAGATTTAGCTTGGGACCTGTGCACTCTGTATTGGAGTACCTGTAAATGAATTCTGACTCCACTTTCAATTCTGGCTTCCTGCTAATGTGGAGGCAGCAGATCTTGGCTGAAGTCCATGGGTCCCTGCCACCCATATAGGGGCCCAGATGGAGTCTTTGAACTGGCCCAGCCTGGTTGTTGTGGGCATTTGGGAGTGATCTATTGGATGGAAGATATCCCTCTCTCCTTCTCTTTCTCTCTTTCTCTGTGTCCCTTTCCTTATCTTTCAAATAAATAAGATTTTAACAAATATTATTCAATACCTATGCAGAGAAAGAGAGAGGGAAAATGGAAGAAGGCTTATTTAAAAAATAACACTAGCAAATACCAACTTGAAAAGTTGATGTGAACCCGTTTTACTCACAGTCTTCAAGTTGAGAAGTGGGATGGTGCAAAATCTAGTGTTTGTGGGGACAATATTTTGAAACTGGTTCACAAATATTTTAGCCTCACATGTCCGTGGATGCTTACTTGATTTGGATTTGAAAAAAAAATTGATATAATTTCTCTTTGTCCCATGCTTCTTATTGGGCTGTGGTTTGTTAATTATAATAAATCGACAGCTAATCACATTTGCTTACTTCTGAAGTTCAGTATTTTAAAGGAGACAGAAAGATGTTATATAGAAGACCAACATGGCCTTAAAAATGAGAAAAAATATTAGGGTGTGATAAAACTTGTTAAGCCATGATTGCAGCTTCAGTCTTAGAGTAGGGGAAGATTATAATCAAGCTAGGTTTGATTCCCATCTTGCCTCTGGTTAACTATAAGCACTTGTTAAGTCATTCAACCTTCTAGATTAGCACTGACCAATTAAATATAATCCAAGTGACAAAAGTCTCTGGAGTTTTTATTAGTCGTGTTAAAAAATTAAAAAGAGATAAATGAATTTTAAAATACTTTTACTTAACCCTAAATACATAAAATACGGTCATGTTTACAAATAATCAACTTAAAATTATTGAGATATTTTACAATTATACTGGTTCTTATTCAGAATAGCACATTCCAAGTGCTCAGTAGCCACAAGTGGCTCAGGACCCTCACAATGGGCAAGGCAATGCTAGACTCAGGTTCCTCATCCGCAGCATGAAGGAGTTGATGAACTGTGTCCTCCATGCCTAAGAACCTTATTCTGTACCACTTTCACACACATTCCTCTCTGCTTAACCACACAGTTTCTGCCAAACACTGAGGATGGGTCAGGTCAAAAGTTACAGCTATAGTCCCTATAAATCACCCTCATCTGACCACTCCTTGTGTCCTAATATCTATTCTAACACTTTGGACACTTTTTTTTTTTTCAATCTAAATGTGAGGTCAAGAGTCACTTGTTTAATTTCTGCAAGCATGTTTTCTGATCTTTTATGTTATAGGATCCAGTATGGTAGCCACTAGGCACATTTGTTGAATTATATTAAAATTAAACTAAAATAGACTTTCTTATTTGCACCAGCCAAATTGCAAATGCTCAATAGCTACATTTGGTTAGCACCTACTTATTGTACAACACAAAGAAAGAACGTTTTCGTCATCACAGAGAGTTTTATTTGACAGTGCAGGTGTGAGGAGCTTCCAGAATACGTGGTGAAAATACTCCATAAAAGTTGAAACAATTCCCACAGAAGGTTATTGAGTAAAAGTGGAATGAGTTGTGTAGCATGAAAAGAATTATTATTTGAAGGACGGAGATTAAATGTCTTTAGTAAGAATTAGAAAAGAAAAACTCAAAATGAATCAAGGAAAAAAAAGCTACATGAAGGATAGGAACAGGGCTTTGGCAATGAGCATGTGTAAAAACTAACATTCAGGATCTTTAGTTTTCCTTTGGAGATTAATACACTGAGTTATAAACTATAGATTATTAGTTTCTTTTTTTAAAGATTTATTTATTTATTTGAAAGGCAGAGTTACAGAGAAGCAGAGGCAGAGAGAAAAAGGTCTTCCATCTGCTGGTTCACTCCCCAGATGGCCACAATGACCGGAGCTGTGCCGATCAGAAGTCGGGAGCCAGGAGCTTCCTTCAAGTCTCCCACATGGGTGCAGGGGCCCAAGGACTTGGGTCATCTTCTACTGTTTTCCTAGGCCATCACAGAGAGCTGAATTGGAAGTGAAGCAACTGGGACTAAAAATGGTGCCCATATGTGATGCCGGCACTACAGGTAGCTGCTTTAGCCACTATGCCACAGTACCGGCCCCAGATTATTAGTTTCCTAAGTAGCTTTTGTGACTGGTGATATTCACTTTACAGACAACAGACTTGCTTGGAAAGTGTATGTCACATTTTTAGGACACACGGCTCAATTACTTGTACAAATAACCTCAGAGCAACTTGTCTCCTGAAGTTTCCATCTAAACAGCTGTCTTTTTTCGACAGGACATGTTCATTTTTGTAGCATTATATTGACTAAAGATATGAAAAGCAGAGCTTTCATAAACTCAGTCTTTCTCTCCTCTTATGAATCGGGAAATTTTTCCAGTATCATTTCCAATGTCCTAATGCCGAACACAGATATGTCTGTGCTTCTCCAGGGGTCAGGAAAAGAGACGTTAATGCCCTTAGAAAAATACAACTCAAAATAACCCTGAGCAAAACTCAGTTTTGCTCCTTGAAATTTCCAGGTCCCTACCTGCTTCCCAAACACTCTGGGAAGAGGTGATCTTTTGCAGGTGTGTTTTCTTTAGGCAATGATCTCTAGAGCTGAAGTAATATGAGTTGAGTAAGAAGGAAAATGAGAATGTTTGTAAAAATGTTTGTGATGTATATCACGAGCCAGAACTTTTTTCTACTATTAAATAAAGGATGTATGTGAAGAAAAGTTAAACTGCCAAGTATATAAACTTGCATTAAGTTAAGTCATTTCCTGAAGAATCATATTCATGGGTATGTAAATAAATATCTACTTGTGTCCTTGGGGCCTGAATCTGCCAGGTCTTAAATTCTGAGACTTACTCAAGACAGTCTCACATTTTGCATTTCCTTAAGTGGTTTAGTATTGACTTGTCCAAAGTCTTCCTTCCTGCCTGCCTGCCAACTCGCCCTGCTACACATTTGATGACTTCCTTCTGGGGATTGCTGACTTTCGTTGTCTGACAAATAAATTAACAATACAACATCATCAGAGCGATTCCTATGTAAGCAATGTAAATCTGACATTTCAATGTGTTTCTGAATTAAAAGACAGTTGTTGTAAATGTGTACCCCTATCCAGCTTTGCTTGCAATGTTTTTCAGATACTCTTTCCAATCCTTTAGGACTAATGATAGTGTTTTCACTCTGGTTAAATTGAATTTCTCATATTTGCTTTCCTCCATTCACCCTTCTTTGCCTCTTTTCCTGATGCTCTATTGATTTTACAGTGGGCCATCACTGACCTTTAAGTAGGCCACTCCGTCTAATACATCATTGTACTCTCTGCTGACTAGGTTACGATGAAGACTCTGCACTGGAAATGGCCAGCAATGTGATGGAGTGGGAGCCATTCCCTATAGGACACTAGAGATCTGAACTTCAGAAGACAATCCTGTTAGAGGATGACTTACTTTCTGTGGACTGATAGAAGCAGGCTTAAGCCCATGTTATTACTGGGGTCTGCTGATTCTGTTTGCCATCACTTCAGAACAGAAGCCAGGCAAAATGACTCTTAAATTCAACCTAACAACAAATTCAAACAAATGTATATAGTTCCAAACCTACACCCCTTTGTTCACCTGTAAATGTTTTCCACAAAAAAAAAAAAAAAAAAAAAGGCTGATAGCATAGTTGTTAAGGTGTCACTTCACAACTCTTGTGAACATCAGCAGTTTTGTCTGATACTTTCAATATAGCCATTATCTGAAAATGAGACTTCTCCTGCAACCCTCAGAATACACTTCATATCACAGCAAGGCAGAGAATAGTCTCTAAAAGTCCAGACTGTTGATTCAGATTTCCTTGATTCCAATCCCAGTTGTTATGTCAGCTCTCTGCTTTTTTTCTTATCTGTAAAAGTGGAATAATAATAATAATAATACAAGCCTTATAGGATTATATAGATTAAAAATGGGGGTTGGTGTTGTGGCATAGCAAGTAAAGCTGCCCCTGTGATGTTGGCGTCCCACTTGGGTGCCAGTTTGTGCCCCAGCTGTTCCACTGCTCCACTTCTATTCTAGCTCTCTGCTAACGGCTTCAGAAAGCAGGGAAAGATGACCCGAGTATCTGGACCTTTGGCCACCACAGGGGAGATCTGAAAGAAGGTCTATCTCTATGTGTGTCTCTCCCTTCTTTCTGTATCTCTGACTTGCAAATAAAATAAATAAATACTTTATAAAAGACTAAAACTGAAAGCATGTAAATACATTGGAAATGTTAAATGTTTTTATCATTATAAAATATACTACAATAATACAGTATGATAAGTAGTTCTATCAAGACTTATTCCAGTAGCCTAAAGGAATTAATGCTGGTCTTGGGTTTTTGATTTTTCTAGCATAAACAGAGCTAGAAGTAAGCATATACTTTCTAATATTGGATCTGGAAATCAAGAACAACTGAAAATCCATTTACAACTCATATTTTGCCTGGATAAATGCAAGGAGAAGAATCAGGTGATATATGCAGTACTAGGAGTCCCAGTTTGTATGAGGGTATGCAAATCCAGTCTGCTTATCAGAGTACTCCTTAGGATACCAGACAAACAGCCAAATTGCAGATCGAGGTAAAAGTGATTTAACAGAGAGATACTCATTTTCCTTTCCCATAACCTTCCAATCTTCAGTAGTTCAGCTATGATACAATTAAGCTATTCAGTTCTTACTATCATAAATACATACCAGCTGGCAAAAGGAACAATGGAAAACCCACATCCATCAGCAAAGGAGGTTGAGAATTTAGATTAGATGGGTGGCCATGCTAAATCTATGCTTCACCTAAAATTTAAAGGCTCTATAGGTGGACTAATAGAAGAATGCATTTTAGGAGCAAATTAAAGAGTCCATGCTTCTCATATCCACTTGCAGCTTTCTCCATAGAGAGAGAAACACTCACTCCTCCCCCTAAGCAGCCAATGTCTTACGTAGTTACTGACTTCAGCTCAAGGCCCGAGGTCTGGGTTGCGTGAGGTGCCTTCCATTAGCTCTGAGTGTGTCTTCGTTGCCTGGTAACCCATAGCCTTACATATAAGTCCTGTGTTTCCCTTTGAACACTCTCCCACCCCCAACATAGTGATGGAGTGACAGAGTATGAACAGAATGTTTGCCAGAAAAGTTCCTCTTTAGAGAAGTAGGAATGGGGGAAGAATTCTTGCATCTTTCTCGCAAGGACTGTGAAGATCCTCAGTACTCCCATAGATGAAGGTCCTGACTCGGCACATCTAGCAGTTGCTGGTTTGCTTTCTGCATCTATTTCCTTCCATGGACTTTCTCTCCTGGTGTACCCTGCTGTAATTTAACCTGCAAAACCACTTCTGTGACAGGCTTTGGAAAGTCTTCCTTTGTTGAAGTTAGTGGAGTCCTAGGGTTGCTTCAGGTGTCAAACAGCCACAGGCTTTAAATAGCTTCTTGAATAAAATACTCTAAACAATCTGGTAGCCTTATGGCCAATTTGCTCTCAGTTCTCCTAGGCAGAAACAATGGCCAAAGGCATAACATAAGCATACAACGTCTTTTATACTGAAAATAACATGCCTTTATTTATAAGCCTCAATTGTCTACCTATTTTGCTTTTTGAATGTAATAAAAGATAGATAGAAAGAATGAACGTGGGTGATGACTTCAGTTGGATTTCCAGGAAGCAGAACTAAAGACAAGTGTTCATGTGAAAATGATTCCTGAGCAAGTACTACCAAGGAAACCCAATAAAGGAGAGGGGAAGGAATTGCATCCCCAGGGGACAGTTGGAGAGAAGTTTCCAGTAGAAAGTGGACAGCAAGAAGAGAGACTCTAAGGCCGGCGCCGCGGCTCACTAGGCTAATCCTCCGCCTAGCGGCGCCGGCACACCGGGTTCTAGTCCCGGTTAGGGCGCCGGATTCTGTCCCGGTTGCCCCTCTTCCAGGCCAGCCCTCTGCTGTGGCCAGGGAGTGCAGTGGAGGATGGCCCAGGTGCTTGGGCCCTGCACCCCATGGGAGACCAGGAAAAGCACCTGGCTCCTGGCTCCTGCCATCGGATCAGCGCGGTGCGCCTGCCGCAACGCGCGGGCCACGGCGGCCATTGGAGGGTGAACCAACGGCAAAGGAAGACCTTTCTCTCTGTCTCTCTCTCTCACTGTCCACTCTGCCTGTCAAAAAAAAAAAAAAAAAAAGAAGAGAGACTCTATGGAACAGCAGACGGTATAAACATGCAACAGCAACATGCTGGTGGCTGGTGGGGAAGCCATGTCTCAGAGCAAGGTTAGGGGAGATTGCAGCGACCTATGTGCCGCTGGGGATCTTGCCTGAGGGAGAGCCCCACAGTCCCACTGATTTTGAGTGCAGCCTGAAGCACTGATGAGAAGCGGGGCATCCATTTAAGTCTATAAAGACAGGGTGCATCAGTTTTCTTCCCTTCCCCTACCAAACAGCCCAGCAACTGGCAGGCAGGGGAATAAGGAGAGTGGAGGCTGTTTCACCAATACACCACTAGTGGACTTTGAGGGAGAAATCTACGGTCGCCACTGACTTTGAGTCTGACCAGGAGAGTTGATGGGGGCAAGGTGCCCACTAAATACCACGAGTGGAGGCCACACTACTCCCCTCCCCCCCCACCCCATCAAAGTGCCCAAATGAGTTTCCTGAGGCAGAGTGGTAACTGATCTCTGTTGGGCAGGAAGCTGGTTCTAGGGGTGGCACAGCTCCCTGCATGGACCGAGAGTGGCTCCCCTGCACCCTGTGACTGTAGGAATTCTGTTACTGTGCAACAGACCAGGAAGCTGTGAAGGACATGGGGTATGACTAAGTCTTTGCACATTCACTGGGTCTGACTCCAGAAACTCAGATCTCCCTAAGTGCTGGGGAGGGTCATCTTGGAAGACCTCTGTACCCACACTACAGAGTGCATAGATCCTTTGTATGGCCCATGCACTTAATTGAGGGGTGTGCAGGCACTGTGAATTCGTCCTAGGCAGTTGGGTCACTTTTGCACAAAGAGCTGACTGTGAACACACCAGCATGAATACTACCCCTCCGCAACACACACACTGACCATAGAGGAGATCTATTATACCAAACTTGGGTGTAACTCTGGACTCTTGCCTCACCCACAAACACTGACCGGAGATCCCTGGTCCCACCCAGCACAAACCTCTGGAGACTCATTAAAGGTACAGGAATTCCAGTAAGCCATAAAGGCACACTTCCAAGAACAAAGCCTTGATAGGAAAGTATTCCCCCAGACACATAAAAATAAATGTAGAAACACAAGAAACATGAATAAGGAAGCTAATTTGACTCCTCAAAAGGAATATAATGTTTCAATATATATTGTGAAGGCAAGGATATCAACAAAATTCCTGAAAATGAATTCAAAAATAAGGATTGTAAGATTACTTAAAACACAAAGAAGCAATTAAGTAAGTAAAAGAAATCCATACATCACATGGATGAGAAATTCTCCCAGGAGATAGAGATAGTAAAGAAAAATCAACCTGAAATATTAGAAATGAAGAATTCAGTTTGTCAAATAAAAAAATACAATGGGAAACCTTAACAACAGCCTCAGAGAGGAAGAAGAAAGGATATGTGATTAGAAGACTAATTTTGGGAATATCTCAACCAGATCGAAAAAAAAATAGGAAAACCAAAAACAGTGTTTAAGACCTATGGGATACCATAGCAGCTTCCTGCTGCTTTGCACCCTGGAAGGCAGCAGGTCATGACACAAGTACTCGCATCACTGCCATTCACAGGGGTCCTCCCGATAGAGTTCTCATTTCCTTGCTTCAGCCTGGCCTAGCCCAAGCTCTTGCAGATCTGGGGAGTGAAACAGTTGATGGAAGATTCTCTCTCACGTGCTCTCTCTCTCTCTCTCCCTTTTTCTCTCTCTCTGTGTGTCTCTTTCTGTGTCTCTCTGAATTTCAAATAAATATTATAAATAAACTTAAAAACTTGGAAAAAAAGTATGAAGTGTAAACTAATAGAAAAAAACAGGAGTTTTATAATTCAAAAATTTGGGCTTAGAATTAATGCTCATCTATTCATTTGAACATTCAAAACTTTAATTTCCTACTTTGTAAAATATCAGTAATGTTTTCTTTACTGGGTTCTTAGGATAATTAAACACAACATATTTTATAAGTCATCTCACCATGGATTACTTGCAAAAGTTATTTCTCTTTTCTATGACATACTCAAAATAATTATTAGATGCAACTAGAATAACAAATAGAACAATGTCTGAGAACAAGTAGCTTTAAATGATCTATAATGTACACAAAATAATTAGAAAGTGTTGTTAAAATGTGCGAAGTTATGGATGTTGTGTGAATAATGAGTTGCTTGCTAATTTGGAAAAACATTGAACATTAACTCTTACCTGAAATATGTTGTGAACACTGTTGTGTTGCTTAGTTTTATATATCATCCTGATGAGGCTGTAGTGCCCAGTTTGGTAAAAAAATACAGTAGATATAACTGTCAAAATACTTTTGAATGAAGTTACCTTTTAAGTCAGTAAAATTTGAAAAAGTAGGTTACCCTTATAATGTAAATTCTGTTAGTCAATCAATTGAAAACCTAAGAGCAAATGCTGAGTGTCTCAGGGCCAGCATTGTGCTAGTGTGTTAAGCCGCTGTTTGTGACACTAGCATCCCCTAACAGGGTGTTGGTTCAGTGTTAATGTGTCTGGGAAAGCAGTGGAAGATGGCGCAAGAGTTTGGGCCTCTTCCCCAATGTGGGAGTGTCAGGTGGATTTCCTGGTTCCTGGCTTTTGCCTGGCCCAGTCCTGTTCATTGGAACAATTTGGAGAGTAAACCAGCAAATGAGAAATCTCTCTCTCTCTCTCTCTCTCTCTCTCTCTGTCACTCTTTCAAATAAATAAATCTTAAATAATAATAATAAAAATAATAATAATATAAGAAAGAGGTTCTTAAGGAGGAATGGATCTCTTTGGATTGAAAGATAAAAGTTCAGCCTGAGTTTACAGTTTCTACACTCGAGACTGCAGTCTGCACTCTTGACGGAATGTCTTGCCTTGCCAAATTGCTCTGAAGATTTATGACTTATGGCATCCACAATTAACTGAGACAAGTCTTTACAACATCAGTCCCTCTGTCTCTCTCTATATGCCATACATACACAGGCACACATAACTTATGGACACATACATATAAATCCTACTGATTCAATGTCTCTGGAGAACTAACATAGGAGCACTAACATAACATGGAATACATATGCATATATTCCATACACACAAGTGTGTGCACACACACATATCACAGAAAGAAACTTGTCATTGAAAATAGTTAACTTAGGGGCTGGCTCTGTGGCACAGCAGGTTAAAGCCCTGGCCTGAAGTGCTGGCAGCCCATATGGGCTCTGGATCTAGTCCTGGCTGCTCCTCTTCCAATCCAGCTCTCTGCTATCACCTGGGAAAGCAGTAGAAGATGGCCCAAGTGCTTGGGCCCCTGCATCCACATGGGAGACCTGGAAGAAGCTCCTGGCTCTTAGCTTCGGATTGGCTCAGCTCCAGCCATTGTGGCCATCTGGGCAGTGAATCATCAGATGGAAAACCTCTCTCTCTGTCACTACCTGTCTCTGTAATTCTGTCCTTCAAATAAATAAATGAATCTTTAAAAAAAAAGAAAATAGTTTATTTATGGGAAAATATGGGAGGGGAAAATGAGAATGATGAAAGCACATAAAATTTTTAAAATTCATGGCCATATTTGATTTTTTTAGAAGTTAAATGCATCTGTAATTCTTTTAATCCACCAAAAGAAAAAAAAAGGCAAAATCATACTAGAATTCTTTTTTTTTTTTTTTTTTTTTTGACAGGCAGAGTTAGACAGTGAGAAAGAGAGACAGAGAGAAAGGTCTTCCTTTTCCTTTGGTTCACCCCCCAAATGGCTGTCACGGCCGACGCGCTGCTGGCGCGCTGCGATGATCCAAAGCCAGGAGCCAGGTGCTTCTCCTGGTCTCCCATGGGGTGCAGGGCCCAAGCACTTGGGCCATCCTCCACTGCACTTCCCTGGCCACAGCAGAGAGCTGGCCTGGAAGAGGGACAACCGGGACAGAATCTGGCACCCCGACCGGAACTGGAACCCGGGGTGTCAGTGCCGCAGGTGGAGGATTAGCTCAGTGAGCCGTGGTGTTGGCCACTAGAATTCTTCATAACTTATTCTGGGCCAAACTAACACCAAGAATGAACAGCTCAGTCCAGGTCTCCTTGTTGCTTGTAGGGATCCAGCAACTTTAGCTGCCACCTGCTATCTCCCACTGCATGCTTTATTATAAACCTGGAATCAGGCCATAGGGTCCCAACCAGTGGCTCAACCACTAGGCCAAAGGCTACCCTTTGTTTTCTAATCTTAAAAAATATTTTAAGCATACCCATTTTCTTCAGTAAACACTGTTAAATAAAACTACATTCACATGGTTAAATTCCCAGGACTCAGTTTTTTTATGGATAGACTAAATGGCATTTATAATTTATTTATAAGAGTGTCTTGAACTAAAACTGATGTTGAGAAATAAAGTTTCTATTTTTTTATTTAATTCCATTTTCCATGAAGTCTTCTAAGTCATTTATTCAGAGTTTTTTGAATCCAGCAGTATATAAATTACTTAGACCCCCATCATCAAGTAGTATTTGAATCACGTAACTTATCACATCAACAGGCTGAAATTGAAAAATCAGATATTCATATAAATACATACAGAAAAAGCACTTAAAAATCTAACTCTTGTTCATGATAAAAATTCCTCATGCACTAGGAATACTGGACACCTTCCTCAACTTAAAAAATATGTATATATATATATATATGTATATATATATATGTATATATATATATATATATATATAAAGCCTACATGTAAAACCATACTCAATTGTTAGAAATTTCAAACTTTTCCATTCCCCTTCTCACCACTGTTTCTAAGATCACCTCAGGAGTTCTTGCTAATGTTATAAGACAAGAAATGAAAACAAAAGGTAAATAGATTGGAAAGTAAGAAAGAAAAATGTTTTTATTTGCTGATAACATTGTCATCTAAGTAGAAAACCTAGAAGGGTCTACAGAACAATTTCTGTAACTAATAAGCAATTATAGCAAATTTTTGGATACAAAGTTAATACTAAAGTCAATTATTTTCCCATATACTAGAAACGAAGAAGTGGAGGAATGGGCATTGTGGCACGAGTGAGTTAAGCCACCACGTTCAATTCTTTTTTTTTTTTTTTGTCTTTTTTTCTTTTTCTTTTTTTTAATTTGTCTTTTAAAAGCTATTTTTTTCACATTTTTTTTAACTTTTATTTAATGAATATAAATTTCCAAAGTACGGCTTATGGATTACAATGGCTTCCCCCCCATATTGTCTCTCCCACCCGCATCCCTCCCCTTTCCCACTCCCTCTCCCCTTCCATTCACATCAAGATTCATTTTCAATTCTCTTTATATACAGAAGATCAGTTTAGCATACATTAAGTAAAGATTTCAACAGTTAGCTCCCACACAAACATAAAGTGAAAAATAATAGATGATTTTTTAAATGATGATGAAATCAGATCAGACCCATTGTCATGTTTAATCCCAGTGAGAGTCAAGTTGGGAATTAATAATTTCTTCTTTTTTTTTTTTTTTTACAGAAGATCAGTTTAGTATACATTAAGTAAAGATTTCAACAGTTTGCACCCCCATAGAAACACAAAGTGAAATATACTGTTTGAGTACTCATTATAGCATTAAGTCTCAATGTACAGCACATTAAGGACAGAGATCCTACATGAGGAGTAAGTGCACAGTGACTCCTGTTGTTGACTTTACAAATTGACACTCCTGTTTATGGCATCAGTAATCTCCCTATGCTCCAGTCATGAGTTTCCAAGGCTATGGAAGCCCTTTGAGTTCTCCGACTCTTATCTTGTTTAGACAAGGTCATAGTCAAAGTGGAGGTTCTCTTTGAAGACCTGTTCTTTCCACTGGGATCTCACTCACAGAGATCTTTCATTTAGGGTTGTGGTGTTTTTTTTTTTTTTTTTTTTTTGCCAGAGTATCTTGGCTTTCCATGCCTGAAATACTCTCATGGGCTTTTCAGCCAGATCCGAATGCCTTTAGGGCTGATTCTGAGGCCAGAGTGCTGTTTAGGACATCTGCCATTCTATGAGTCTGCTGAGTATCTCACTTCCCATGTTGGATCACTCTCCCCTTTATTTATTCTATCGGTTAGTATTAGCAGCTACTAGACTTGTTTATGTGCTCCCTTTGACTCTTAGTCCTTTCATTATGATCAATTGTGAACTGAAATTGATCACTTGGAATAGTGAGATGGCATTGGTACATGCCACCTTGATGGGATTAAATTGGAGTCCCCTGGTATGTTTCTAACTCTACCATTTGGGGCAAGTCAGCTTGAGCATGTCCCAAATTACACATCTCTTCCCTCTCTTATCCCCACTCTTATGTTTAACAGGGATCACATTTCAGTTAAATTTCAACACTTAAGAATAACTGTGTATTAATTACAGAATTAAACCAATCATATTAAGTAGAACAGACAAAACAACTACTAAGAGGGATAATGTATTAAGTTGTTCATTAACAGTCAGGGCTATGCTGATCAAGTCACCATTTCCCATAGTGTCCATTTCACTTCAACAGGTTTCCTTTTTGGTGTTCAGTCAGTTGTCACCGATCAGGGCGAACATATGGTATTTGTCGCTTTGGGACTGGCTTATTTCACTCAGCATGATGTGTTCCAGATTCTTCCATTTTGTTGCAATTGACTGGATTTCGTTGTTTCTTACTGCGGTATAGTATTCTAAAGAGTACATATCCCATAATTTCTTTATCCAGTCTACCGTTGATGGGCATTTAGGTTGGTTCCAGGTCTTAGCTATTGTGAACCGAGCTGCAATAAACATTAGGGTGCAGACCGCTTTTTTGTTTGCCAATTTAAATTCCTTTGGGTAAATTCCAAGGAGTGGGATGGCTGGGTCGAACGGTAGGGTTATCTTCAGGTTTCTGAGGAATCTCCAGACTGACTTCCATAGTGGCTTGACCAGTTTGCATTCCCACCAACAGTGGGTTAGTGTCCCTTTTTCCCCACATCCTCGCCAGCATCTGTTGTTGGTAGATTTCTGTATGTGAGCCATTCTAACCGGGGTGAGGTGAAACCTCATTGTGGTTTTGATTTGCATTTCCCTGATTGCTAATGACTTTGAACATTTTTTCATGTGTCTGTTGGCCATTTGGATTTCCTCTTTTGAAAAATGTCTATTGAGGTCCTTGGCCCATCTCTTAAGTGGGTTGTTGGTTTTGTTTTTGTGGAGTTTCTTGATTTCTTTGTAGATTCTGGTTATTAACCCTTTATCTGTTGCATAGTTTGCAAATATTTTTTCCCATTCTGTCGGTTGTCTCTTCACTCTCCTGACTGTTTCTTTTGCAGTACAGAAACTTCTCAATTTGATGCAATCCCAATAGTTGATTTTGGCTTTGACTGCCTGTGCCTCCCGGGTCTTTTCCAGAAATTCTTTGCCTGTGCCAATATCTTGAAGGGTTTCTCCAATGTTCTCTAGTAACTTCATGGTGTCAGGTCGTAGATTTAGGTCTTTAATCTATGTTGAGTGGATTTTTGTGTAAGGTGTAAGGTAGTGGTCTTGCTTCATGCTTCTGCACGTGGAAATCCAATTTTCCCAGCACCATTTATTGAAAAGACTGTCCTTGCTCCAGGAATTAGTTTTTGATCCTTGATCGAATATAAGTTGGCTGTAGATGTTTGGGTTGATTTCTGGTGTTTCAATTCTGTTCCATTGGTCTATCCATCTGTTTCTGTACCAGTACCATGCTGTTTTGATTACAACTGCCCTGTAGTATGTCCTGAAATCTGGTATTGTGATGCCTCCGGCTTTGTTTTTGTTGTACAAGATTGCTTTAGCTATTCGAGGTCTCTTGTGCCTCCATATGAATTTCAGCACCATTTTTTTCAGATCTGAGAAGATGGTATTCGGTATCTTGATTGGTATTGCATTGAATCTATAAATTGCTTTTGGGAGAATGGACATTTTGATGATATTGATTCTTCCAATCCATGAGCATGGAAGATTTTTCCATTTCTTGGTATCCTCTTCTATTTCTTTCTTTAAGGTTTTGTAATTTTCATCGTAGAGGTCTTTAACGTCCTTGGTTAAGTTTTTTTTTTTTTTTTTTTTTATTTTTGACAGTCAGAGTGGACAGTGAGAGAGAGAGAGACAGAGAGAAAGGTCTTCCTTTTTTGCCGTTGGTTCACCCTCCAATGGCCGCCGCGGCCGGCGCGCTGCGGCCTGCGCACCGCGCTGATCCGATGGCAGGAGCCAGGAGCCAGGTGCTTTTCCTGGTCTCCCATGGGGTGCAGGGCCCAAGCACCTGGGCCATCCTCCACTGCACTCCCTGGCCACAGCAGAGGGCTGGCCTGGAAGAGGGGCAACCGGGACAGAATCCGGTGCCCCGACCGGGACTAGAACCCGGTGTGCCGGCGCCGCTAGGCGGAGGATTAGCCTAGTGAGCCGCGGCGCCGGCCTTGGTTAAGTTTATTCCAAGGTATTTGATTGTTTTTGCAGCTATTGTGAATGGGATTGATCTTAGAAGTTCTTCCTCAGCCATGGCATTGTCTGTGTATACAAAGGCTGTTGATTTTTGTGCATTGATTTTATACCCTGCTACTTTGCCAAACTCTTCTATGAGTTCCAATAGTCTCTTAGTAGAGTTCTTTGGGTCCCCTAAATAAAGAATCATGTCATCTGCAAAGAGGGATAGTTTGAGTTCTTCCTTCCCAATTTGTATCCCTTTAATTTCTTTTTCTTGCCTAATAGCTCTGGCTAGAACCTCCAGAACTATATTGAATAGCAGTGGTGAGAGTGGACATCCCTGTCTGGTACCAGATCTCAGTGGAAATGCTTCCAACTTTTCCCCCTTCAATAGGATGTTGGCTGTGGGTTTTTCATAGATTGCTTTGATTGTATTGAGGAATGTTCCTTCCAAACCCAGTTTGCTTAGAGTTTTCATCATGAACGGGTGTTGTATTTTATCAAATGCTTTCTCGGCATCTATTGAGATAATCATATGGTTTTTCTTCTGCAGTCTGTTAATGTGGTGTATCACATTGATTGTCTTGCACACATTAAACCATCCCTGCATACCAGGGATAAATATCACTTGGTGTGGGTGGATGATCTTTCTGATGTGTTGTTGCATTCTATTGGCGAGAATTTTATTGAGGATTTTTGCATCTATGTTCATCAGGGATATTGGTCTGTAATTCTCTTTCAGTGTTGCATCTTTTTCCGGCTTAGGAATTAAGGTGATGCTGGCTTCATAGAAAGAATTTGGGAGGACTCCCTCTTTTTCAATTGTTCTGAATAGTTTGAGAAGAATTGGAGTTAGTTCTTTAAATGTCTGGTAGAATTCAGCAGTGAATCCATCTGGTCCTGGGCTTTTCTTTGTTGGGAGGGCCTTTATTACTGTTTCAATTTCTGTCTCAGTTATGGGTCTGTTTAGGTTTTCGATGTCTTCCTGGTTCAATTTAGGTAGGTTGCATGTGTCCAGGAATCTCTCCATTTCTGATAGGTTTCCCTGTTTGCTGGCATACAAGTCCTTGTAGTAATTTCTGATGATTCTTTTTATTTCTGTGGTGTCTGTTGTTACATTTCCTTTTTCATCTCTGATTTTATTGATTTGGGTCTTTTCTCTTCTTTTTTTTAGTTAGTTGGGCCAATGGGGTGTCAATTTTGTTTATTTTTTCAAAAAACCAGCTCCTCGTTTGGCTGATTTTTTGTAATGTTTTTCTTGATTCAATCCTGTTGATTTCTTCTCTGATTTTAATTATTTCTCTTCTCCTACTAGATTTGGGTCTGGTTTGCTGTAGGTTTTCTAGATCCTTGAGGTGAATTGAAAGCTCATCTATTTGGTGCCTTTCCAATTTCTTGATGTAGGCACCTATTGACATAAACTTTCCTCTTAACACTGCTTTTGCTGCGTCCCATAAGTTTTGGTATGCTGTGCTGTTATCCTCATTTACTTCCAGAAAGTTTTTGATTTCTCTTTTGATTTCTTCTATGACCCATTGTTCATTCAGGAGCATGTTGTTCAATCTCCATGTGTTTGCGTATGCTCTAGGGATTCCTGAGTTGCTAATTTCCAACTTCATTCCTTTATGGTCTGAGAAGCTGCATGGTATGATTCTAATTCTTTTGAATTTGCTGAGACTTGCTTTATGGCCTAGTATGTGGTCAATCCTAGAGAAGGTTCCATGTACTGCTGAGAAGAATGTAAAATCTTTAGCTGTAGGATTGAAAGTTCTGTATATATCTGTTAGATCCATTTGGGCTATAGTGTGATTTAAATCTACTGTATCCTTGTTGATCTTCTGTCCTGTTGATCTGTCTATTTCTGAGAGTGGAGTATTGAAGTCCCCCAGTACTATTGTATTGGGGTCTAAGTCTCCCTTTAAGTCCGTTAACAAATCTTTGAGATAAACAGGTGCCCTGTAGTTAGGTGCATATACATTGATAATTGTTATATCTTCCTGTTGAATTGATCCCTTAATCATTATGTAGTGTCCCTCTTTGTCTCTCTTAATGGTTTTTGTGGTAAAGTTTATGTTGTCTGATATTAAGATGGCTACGCCCGCTCTTTTTTCATTTCTGTTGGCATGGTATATCTTTTTCCAGCCTTTCACTTTCAGTCTGTATGGATCTTTGTTGGAAAGATGTGTTTCTTGTAAGCAGCAAATAGATGGGTTTTGTTCCTTAACCCAATCAGCCAATCGGTGTCTTTTAACTGGACAGTTCAGGCCATTCACGTTCAATGTGACTAATGAAAAGTGGTAACTTTGCCCTGCCATTTGCCAAAGATAAGTTCTAATATATGCTTTGAATTAACTGTGTCTTTTGCTGTGAGGTTTCCTTCCTTGGTTTCCTTCCTTTACCTTCTTTCATATTGATGACCGTGTTTCTGTGTTTCTGTGTGTAACACATCTTTAAGCATCTTTTGCAGGGCTGGACGAGTGGCAACAAATTCTTTCAATTTCTGTTTGCTATGAAAAGTCTTTATTTCACCTTCATTCACAAATGATAGCTTTGCAGGATATAATATTCTGGGCTGGCAGTTTTTCTCTCTTAGTACCTGGGCTATATCTCGCCATTCCCTCCTAACTTGTAGAGTTTCTGATGAGAAGTCAGCTGTGAGTCTGATTGGAGATCCTCTGAGAGTAATCTGACGTTTCTCTCTTGCACATTTTACGATCTTTTCTTTATGTTTCACTGTGGAGAGTTTAATTACAACGTGTCGTGGTGAGGATCTCTTTTGGTCGTGTTTATTAGGGGTTCTGTGAGCTTCCTGTACTAGGATTTCTCTGTCCTTCTGCAAACCTGGGAAATTTTCTGCTAATATCTCACTAAAAAGGCCTTCTAATCCTTTCTCCCTCTCCATGCCTTCAGGAACTCCTAGAACCCGAATGTTGAGTTTTTTAATAGTATCCTGCAGATTCCCGACAATATGTTTTAGATTTCTAATTTCCTCTTCTTTTCTTTGGCCTGACTGTATCCTTTCCTGTTCTCTGTCTTCTAAGTCCGATATTCTCTCTTCTGCTTCACCCATTCTGTTTGTAAGGCTCTCTATTGTGTTTTTCATTTGATCTATTGAATTCTTCACTTCAGTCACTATCACAGTTTCCTGTTGTGCTAGTTGTTTCGTTTCATTTTGATTCCTCCTTAATATTTCATTTTCACGAGAGAGATTTTCTATCTTGTCCATTAAGGATTTCTGTAGTTCAAGAATGTGTTTTTGAGAACTTCTTAATGTTCTTATCAATTTTTTGAGATCTGCTTCTTGCATTTCTTCTATGTCATCATCTTCATAATCTTGAATTGGGGTGTCTTTTTCATTTGAGGGCGTCATGGTGACTTCCTTGTTTTTATTACCTCGGTTTTTGCGTTTGTTATTTGGCATATTGGAGATATTTGGTTTCTTCACTGTGGTGCTTTTTCTTGTTATACATGACTCTAGATTAAGTGGACTATCTGTTTTTGATGGAGCCTTAGGGCTTGAGATGGGTGTGGCCTGAGAGCTCTGTTTGGTGTGCCAAAGGTGACACTCCCAGGTTAGGCGTGATAAATCTCTCTCTCTCTCTCTCTTTCTTTTTTTGATTCAAAAGGGAAGTAATTCCGCACAGCTGAACGAAGTTGGAGGTAGTTAGCAGGCAAATGATATACCCACAGCAGCCAGAGATTGGAAGCTCTTTCCCAAGGACCACACAGGGAATCTGTTCAGCCCTCAGAGTGGGCTCAAATTCTCCTTCAGTCTCCCACTGGGTTGCCAAAGTTATGGAATTGTAGCGTCTCTGGAGAGTGCTCACGTGAATTCCGTGAGTTCTCTCCCCCACCGTCCCTTTTTTCACAGTCTCAGTTCAGTAGCACCACAAATTTACTAGGTCCTAATCTCCTGTTAATTCGCCCTGCCCAGAGTCAGGTTTTTCTGCTAGGCTCAGGGCCGGTGCAGACCTGAGGTGGCTCTGCTTATGAGGTATGTCCAAGATGGCGCCTGCTCTTTGTCTTGCTCGCCCTTGAGAGCTGAGCGGAGAGAGAGAAACCCATGTCCGTACCAGTCACCTTTTTTTTTTTCTCTCTCTCTCTCTTCCAGTTAGGCTGGTGAACTTCCCCCCACCCCCGGGGGGTCGTTCCCTCTAGTCTCCTCTCTCCGCTTGCCTGCCGGTGTCTCGGGCTATTGAGGTTTGGCTCACCTCGCGTTCCAGCACTGGTGTGTTGAGTCTGCTGCTGGTGTCCCGAACTGTGGGCTCCCACACTCTCCACGCAGGTCCACTGTGAATCACGCGTTCCGGAAGAGTTTCTTCTGCTGTTTCCTCCCCTACTCTTCCTTGAACCTGCAGTATCTCCACTTTTATTAAACTATCTCTCCCCGGACTATCAGTGTGCTCCCTTCCTATTCTGCCATCTTGCCTCCTCCCCCACCACGTTCAATTCTAACATCCTATATCTGAGTGCTGGTTCAAGTCTTGGCTACTCCATGTCAATTTCAGCTTCCTGTTAATACGTCTGGGAAGGCAATAGAAGATGACTCAAGTATTTAGGGCCCTGCCAACCATGTGGGAGACCAGGGTAGAGTTCCTGGCTCCTGGCTATGGTTTGGTCCAGATTTTACGGTTGCAGCCATTTGGGGAGTAAATAAGCAGGTTTATTCTCTTCCCCTATCTCCCCCACTCTTCTGTCTCTGTCGTTCTGCCTTTCAATTAAATAAATACATGTTTATAAAAGAAGGGTGTGGAATTTGAAATGAAAAACAAAATAGGCCGGCGCCGCGGCTAAGTAGGCTAATCCTCCGCCTTGCTGCGCCGGCACACCAGGTTCTAGTCCCGGTTGGGGCGCCGGATTCTGTCCCCGTTGCCCCTCTTCCAGGCCAGCCCTCTGCTGTGGCCAGGGAGTGCAGTGGAGGATGGCCCAAGTATTTGGGCCCTGCACCCCATGGGAGACCAGGAGAAGCACCTGGCTCCTGCCATCAGATCAGCGTGGTGCGCCAGCTGCAGTGCACTGGCCGCGGCGGCCATTGGAGGGTGAACGAAAGGAAAAGGAAGACTTTTCTCTCTGTCTCTCTCTCTCACTGTCCACTCTGCCTGTCAAAAAAAAAAAAAAATAGCATTCACATTAGCACTCCGTGAAATTAAATTCTTAAGCATAAATATAAGAAAATGTGAATAAGATTTATATGAAGGAAACTATAAAACTCTGATGGAAAAAATTCAAATAACCAAACAAATAGAAAGGTATTCCATGGTCATAGATAAGAAGATTCAATATTGTCAGGATCTCAATTCCAAGCAACCTAATCTATAAATTCAAACAGTGTCAATCAAAATGCCAGAAAGTTATATTTTGGGATTTAGAATCAATTAACTGATGCTAAATTTATATTGAAAAGCAAATGCTGATTATGGACATTAAAAAAAAAAAAAGCAAATGCTTCAGAATAACCAATACAATTGGATGAGAAGAACACATTTGGAGAGCTGACCTTACACAAATTCGAGAACTGCTACAATCCACAATAACTGAGACAATATAGTATATTGAAAAATACACAAATAGTTCAATTAAACATAATAGACAGCTGAGAAATAGATATATGTACATATAGACACCGATCTTTGACGAAGGAGCAAACCCAATGAAATGTAGAAAAGTAGTCTTTTCAGCAAAGGGTGTTAGAACAAGTGAACATCCGTTTATTGCTAGGGGAAATGTGAAATATCGCAGCCAACTTGGAAAACGATTTAATGGTTTCCCAGAAAACAAAACATACTCTTACCCTATGATTCATTCATTGTGCTCTCTGATATTTCCCCAAAGGAGTTGAAAACATATGTGCATACAAAAACTTGCACAATGATGTTTAAAGGAGCATTACACATAATTTCCAAAACTTGGAGGCACCCAACATGTGCTTTGGTAGGTGAACATATAAAAATACTGTGATATATGCAAATATTGGAATATTGTCTAGTACCAAAAGGAAATGAGCTATTAGGCTATGAAAAGGAGGAAACCTAAGTGCATATTGCTTAATGAAAGAAAACAGCGTGAAACGCTACCTACTGTATGATTCAGATACTCTGGAAAAGATATAACTGTGAAGATCAGTGATTGGCATGAGTTGTGAAGAGGAAGGGATGATTAGGCAGATCATAAGTTACTTTGAGAGCAAGAGAACGACCAAGCATGACACCATACTGGTGGGTATATGTGGTTATACACTTAGCCAAACCCATGAGAAGCATAATACCAAGAGTGAACGAACCCTAATGTAAATTATGGACTTTGAACAATAATGATGTATCAGTGTGAGTTCACTGATTGAAACTGATGGGAGATGAGAATACTGACCCATGTGTTAGGAAAGGATCATATGGGAACTATCTACAGCCTGTGCTTAATTTTATTCTGAACCTAAAAATGCTCTACAAAATATGTCCACTGGAAAAAAAGTTTTTAACTTCTGATCCTATAGTAGCACTTCTGCATTTTATTATAAGACATAATTTTTTTAAGATTTATTTATTTATTTGAAAGTCAGAGTTACACAGAGAGAGAAGAAGAGGCAGAGAGAGGTCTTTCATCTGTTGTTTCACTCTCCAGTTGGCCACAATGGCCAGAGCTGCACTGATACTAAGCCAGGAGCCAGAAGCTTCTTCCAGGTCTCCCATGCGGGTGCAGGGGCCCAAGGACTTGGGCCATCTTCTACTGTTTTCCCAGGCTATAACAGAGAGCTGGATCAGAAGTGGAGCAGCTGGGACTTGAACTGGTGCCCCTATGGGATGCAGGCACTGCAGGTGGTGGCTTTACCCACTATGCCACAGCGCTGGCCCCAGACATAATTAAATCCAGCATCTGCATAGAACTTGATTTCAATGTTGTAACAGTAAAAACAAAAGACAATATAAATGCTCAATGAATTATTATTAATTATGGTGCCATAATATCAATTAAAATATCAATTAAAATGAAATGACATAATTAAAAGCATCAATATTTTATATTACAAATAATAGAAAATGGTTAACTGTCACATATGGTCTTATGGCCATTTAAAAAATACATCCAGGGGTGGGATATACTGGAGAGAATCATTTTAAACTGATAATTTTTTAAGATTTATTTATTTATTTGAAAGTCAGAGTTACACAGAGACAGGAGAGGCAGAGAGAGAGAGACAGAGAGAGAGGTCTTCTATCCGATGGTTCACTCTCCAGAGGGCCACAACGGCTGGAGCTGCGCCAGTCCGAGGCCAGGAGCCAGGAGCTTCTTCTGGGTCTCCCAAGTGGGTGCAGGGACCTAAGGACTTGGGCCATCTTCCACTGCTTTCCCAGGCCATAGCAGAGAGCTGGATTGGAAGTGGAGTAGCCGGGATCAGAACAGGCGCCAATATGGGATGCTGGCGCTTCAGGCCAGGGCTTTTACCCACTGCACCACAGTGCCAGCCCCCTGATAATCTTAGTAGGAAGACATTTAAATAAGTATGGACAGTTTTCCTTTAGTCACTACTTTGTACATTTTCTGCACTCTGATTCTTTTCATTTTATTTTTCTGTTTAAAAATATAAATCAAGGGGGTTTGGTGCTGTAGCGTAGAGGGTAAAGCTGAGACCTGCAATGCCGGCATCCCATAGGGGCACCAGTTCAAGTCCTGGTTGCTCTACTTCCGATCTAGCTCTCTGTTATGACCTGGGAAAGCAGTGGAAGATGGCCCAAGTCCTTGGGCCCCTGCACCTGCGTGGGAGATCCGGAAGAAGCTCTTGGCTCCTGGCTTCAGATCAGTTCATCTCTAGCTGTTGTGGCCATTTGGGGAGTGAATCAGTGGATGGAAGATCTCTCTTTCTCTGCCTCTGCCTCTCTGTAACTCTGCCTTTCAAATAAATAAAACTATAATTCAAACACAAAAACAAGCAATTTTTAAACACATTTTTCTTTTAACAGTTTATGTTCAATATCCAGCTATAATAATTGAATTTTCTGTGAATATTAGGGGAAAATAATTTTCTCATTATCAGTTAAAAACACTATAATTTATTTTTATTTTGTAATACATAGAGACATAATCAAGATTTTTGGAACACTGAAAACTTAAAATTATGAATGTAGAGAAATTAAACCAAAAAACCTGTAAAGTCATTTAAATAATTAAATTATGCATTAAAAAGTTAATAAAATTATGCTATATGATTAACTTTGTAGATAATAGAGATAATTTCTTTGTACACATAACCTTGAATTTATTCCGATCTAGTGTTTTGGAAGTTTCTAACGTAAGGATATGCTAATTGACCTCACATGGGGTGATGGTGTTCCCTATGTGGGCAATGTTTTTAGTCAATTAATGCAAACGATTTAAAGTCTGGACCAAGGTCAGAAATACGGGAACATCCATAGAACACCTAGACACAGGCAGTTGAGGAATTAATTATACTTGAATCTGAGAAGAAAACAAGGTCAATCACTATTTTAGTTATTTAACCTAAGAGAATTATCTCTATCTAATCCCATTTTGGAAACTCATTAAAACACCTAGTGGATTAACTCGCTTCTGAAATTTCAGGTGTAAATAATGGAATAACAAGTAGAGGGCATGGCACAGCAAATTCTAATCAAAGGAATTGTTTTTATGATGGAAACTAGAGAACCTGTTTTGAAATGGTTGTTTTTGTTAAACTCAGGGAAATAATTAAGCACTTTATTTTGTTTTTAATTCTATTTTCTCTAACTGGGGAGCTAGCAGATAATACTTAGGAAGCTTTCATTGTGTCTAGTAAGTCAATGCTAGAATCATTTATTATGTTTCCATTTCATTTATTATGTTTTCCATAAATTAATTTATTATTTAAGATACTTGATTAGCATGTGATCCTTATACATTTTTATGGCGTGTATATGCAGCGTAATCTGATCAAGCCAGGAGACCAGCCTTTTCCATCTCCATATCTTTTCTTTGGATTTGGAGCCTACCAGCCCCTCTTCTCCAGTTCTTTTTATGTGTGTAATACGTTATTGTGAAATAGAGTTCCCACACTATCCAGCGGAATAGAACTTACTATTTCTGTCTGATTGTATATGGGTACACATTATTCAACCTACTTTTATCCTCCCTTCCTTAGAATAGTAGTAGCTATTCTAAGTTCAGATAGGACTTTAGCTTCCACATATAACAGAGAACATATGGTACTTGAAATTTTGTGTCTGCCTTATTTCACTTAACATAATGTTCTCCTGTTCCATGGACTTAATGGCAAATGTCAGGACTTCATGCCTAAAAAATATTGCATTGTGTGCATAAACCATATTTCCTTATCTTATTTAATTTTATTTTTAAATGTCGTATAAAATTGTTCACATTTATGGAGTTCCATGTGATACTTCTACACATAAATACACAGTGTGCAAGAATTTCCTTTTTTTCCATATTCTCATCAACACAAGTCACCCTTTTTCTTTCTGATAGCAGCCAGTCTAACTGGAGTGAGGTGGTATCTCCTTGCAATCCCCCTGATGATTAGTGGTGTTGAACATTTTTCATTTACACATTGGTCATTTGTATGATTTGTATGTCTTCCTTTTAGAAATGTATGTTCTAGTTGCTGTCCAATTTTCATTGAATTATCTTTTATTTTGCTATTAAGTTGTCTGAGTTACTTATATATTCTGGTTGCAAACTCTTTGTCAGGTGTATTACTTTCAAATATATCATCCTATCCCATAGCTTGTCTCTCTACTCTAGTAATTGCTTCCTGTGCTGTGTAGAAGCTCTGTAGTTTGATGGCATCCCATCTGTCTGTTTTTACTTTTGTTTCCTATTTTTGTGAGATCTAATCCAAGAGAAATCATTGCCCATTCCAATATCCAGAAGGGTATCCATTATGTATTCTTTTATTATTTTCTTTTAAAAACTTTTAATAAAAATTTTATTTACTTAGATGCATTTGGAGTGTCAAGAAAACAGTTGAAACTTCTCTTTGCAATTACAGAGTGATATTCAGTTGACAGAACAACCACTATTTAAAGAAGCTGCATCAGAAACAACTGAAGATGGAAAAACTACCATCTCCATAAATAAGCAATATATCATGTGCACCAAAGAGAACCAACCTTAAATTTCCATGTGAATTTATGACTCCCATACTATACCAGATTAGGTTAGTAGACTGAAGATACAACAAAAACGGGCTATCTAGAGACCCATATCAGAACAATCTCACACACACACACATACACACACACACACACTCCATACAGTTTAAAAACAAATCTTACAAAGCTTATATTTCAACATGTTTTTTCTTTAAAACGAGTAAGTTGTATACAGGTGACTTAAATCCGTTATAGGCAAGAACAACACCTGCTAGAACCAACTTACTCATCATCATCATCTTCTTTGTAATCGTCCCCATCCCCTCCTCTTCCTTTCTTTTCTTGCTCTTATCAGCCTCAGTGAGTGTTTTCTGTGACTCAGGCTTTCCTTTAGCACAGTCTGCCACATTATCTGTTTCATATTTTTTTTCCTTCTGTGTAGCAGCCTCCATTAGGCTACTTGCAGTTTGTAACAGTGTTATCATTCCACATCTTTCCCAGTTTCTTTGCAACATTGCCAATGGATAGGCTGTGATATTCTTTGATTTTGGAGCCATATTCCAAACAAGAAAAATGTCAAAGGAGGCCTCTGCGATGCAGTGCATTGGGATCCTCGAACTTTTGGTTTCTGCTTTAGGTGGGATATAGGTTTCCATTTCTCTTTATAATGAGCCTTGTCTGCCTTTGTCGTCTTCAGATTTTCCCCTCTCCAGCACACATGGTCTTCCACCTCTCTGAGCACTTTCTAGAAAACTCTCTGAAGTTGATGCAAGCATACATGTACTTTTCTGTGCTCCTGCTGGCAAGTTTGCACAGAGAGTGCATATGATTGCTTTCTGGTTCCTTAGAGTTCCTTTGCTGATGTTTAGTCATTTTTCCTCACTGAAGCACAGTCTCCAGTGTGTGTGCAGCTCTCACTTGCCTTGACACTGTCTCTATAGAGCTCAGTGTACTGCAGTGACTCTCTAGTGCATTTTTTTTCTAAATGCCTTGTTTGTTTGAAAGGCAGAGTGACAGAGAAAGGGCGAGACAGAGAGAAAAATACTCTGTTTACTCCCCAAATGCCCACAACAGCCAGGACTGGGCCAGATGAAGGCCAGGAGCCAAGAACACCATCCTGGTCTCCCAAATGGATGGCAGGAACCCAACTACTTCTGCCACTATCTGCTGCCTCCTAGGCACATTAGCAGGAAGCTGAATCAGAAGTGGAGTAGCCAGGACTCAAATCCAGTACTTTATTATGGGATGCGGGTGTCCTAAGCAGTGGCTTAACCCACTGTACAATGCCCACTCCATCTTCTAGTACTGTCAAAGCTTTAGGTATTCCATTTAAGTCTTTAATCCATTTTGGACTCCTTTTTAATACATGGTGAGAGATGGGCACATGGGTTAGTTCCATTCTCCACATATGGATGGCACCATTTATAGAAATGCTGTCCTTTTTCCAAAGCATTTTCTTAGCACCTTTGTCAAATAGTGATTGGCTATAGAAACATTTTATTTTTCAGGTCTCTATGCTCTTCCATTGATCCATGTGGCTGTGATTATGCCAATCCCATGCTATTTTAATTATTATAGCTTCGTATATATGTTAACATAAGGAAATGTAATACTTTCTGCTTTTTTAAAAAAGATTTATTTATTTATTTATTTGAAAGACAGGGTTACAGAGAGAGAGGGAGAGACAGAGAGATCTTCTCTCTGTTGGGTCACTCTCTAATTGCCACAATGGCGATGGATGGGCCAGTCTGAAGCCAGGAGCCCAGAGCTTCTTCCAGGTGCAGGGGCTCAAGCACTTGGGCCATTTTCTGTTGCTTTCTCAGGTCTAGCAGGGAGCTGGATCAGAAGTGAAGCCTCAAACTAGTGCACATATGGGATGCTGGAGTCACAGGTGGCAGCTTTAGCTGCTACACCACACCACCACCTCCACTTTGCCCCTTTTGTTTGAGATTGCTTTTCTATTCAGTGTCTTTTGTGGCACCATACAAATTTTACTAGCTTTTTTTTCTAGTTCTATGAAAATGTCATTGGTATTTTGATAGAGGTTGCACTGAATCTATAAATTGAATGGTATAGAATCTAGTTTTAAGTTATGTATTTGAGAGTTTGCAAAAACAGGCAGAGAGAGACAGAGGTAGAGAAATATTTCATCAGCTGGTTTCAATCCCAGATGGCTGTAATGGTTGGGACTGGCTTGGGGCCAAATTCGGGAACTAGGAATTAGGTAGGTAGGAACCAAATTACTTGAATCATCACCACTGCCTCTCCTTAGCAAGAAGTTGGATTCAGGAGCCAAAACAGAGATTTGAACTCTGACATCCCGATTCAGGATGCAGGTTTCTTAAACAGTACACCAAATTCCTGCTCCTACTATGGACATTTTAATTATGTTGACTCTTCTAATCCATGTACAAGGGATATTTTTCCATTTCTTTGTGTCCTTTTCAAATTCTTTCATCTATGTTTTATAGTTTTCATTGTAGAGATACTTCATTTCCTTGGTTAAATTTAATTCTAAGTATTGTTATTATTTTTGTAGCTATTTGAAGTAGAAATGCTTCCTTGATTTCTTCTTCAGATTATTTACTATTGGTGTATAACAACCTACTGAGTTTTGTATGTTGACATTTTAAAGATAAGTATTTACTTATTTATCTGAAAGACAAAGAGAGAAGGAGGGAGGGAGGGTGGGGGAGAGAGAAAGAGAGAGAGAGAATCTTCTATTCACTGGTTTATTCCTCAAATGGCCAAATGGCATGTTTGGGCCAGTCCAAAGCCAGAATCCTGGAACTCCATCTGGGTCTTCCACATGACTGGCAGGGACCCTAGCATTCAGATCATCTTCTACTGCTTTTCCAAGCACATTAATAGTGAGTTGGATTGGAAGTGGAGCAACTGGGACATGAACCAGTGCTCATATGAGATTCTGGCATTTACAGCAGTGGCTTAACCTGTTGCACCATGACGCTGGTGACTTTGTATCCTGCAACTTTGTTTAATTAATTCATCAGTTCTAATGGCTTTTTGTTGGAAATTTTAGGATTTTCTATTCATAAGATCATGTCATTTCCATCAGTGACAATTTGACTTCCTCTTTTTCAGTTTAAATGTCCTGTATTTCCGTTTCTTGTCTAATTGCTCTGATTAGGGCTGTTAGTACCATGCTGAATGAATATGGTGTCCTTATCTTGTTCCAGATATCAGAGAACTTTCAACTTTCAGCTGAAAAAAGCTTTCAGCTTTTCCACATTAATTGTGATGTTAGCTGTCATCTTGTTACTTATGGTCGTTACAGGTATATTCCTTCTATATCTAATTTGTCCAGAGATTCTTATCTTGAAGAGATGTTGGATTTTATTAAAAGTGTTTTCTGTATCTATTGAGATGAGCCTATGATTTTTAGCCTTTTTATGTTGATGTAGAGGTTCATATTTATTGATTTTGGTATGTTGAACCATGCTTATAGTCCTGGGATGAAACTCACTTGATCATGGTGAACAGTGTTTTCAAAGTGCAGTTGGATTTGGTTTGCTAATGTTTTATTGAGAGATTCTGCATCTGTGTTTATCAAGGATATTAGCTTCAGTTTTATCTTACCCTTATGTCCTTGTCTGGTGTTGCTATCAAGGTAATGGTGACCTTCTATATTGAGTTTGGGAATATTCCTTCCCCTTCTACTTTTTGGAATTAATTTAAGAAGAATTTATATATTATATATCTATGTATTTGAAGAATAATTTAAATATATATGAATATATAAGCATTTAAATATACATTTAAGTGTTGGGTAGAATTCAACATTGAAGCTGTCTGGTTCAGTTTGTATATTAGGTCTAATTAATGCAGGGTTCAATAGAACTCTGGTCTTTCTTTGTAATTTTCTGTTTAGATAGATGACCTATCCATTGCTGAAAGTGGGGAGTTGAAGTCTTCTACTATAATTGTATTTGAATCTATATCTCTCTTTATGGTTATTAATATTGTTTTATAAAATTGGATGTGCTAATATTTGGCACATATATGTATAAAATGTTTATTCCTGTTAGCTGACTTGAAACCTTCTTCATTATATTATAACCTTTCTAATGTCTTTATATTCCTTTTAACTTAAAATCTATTTTGTCTGATATGTTTATAGCTACTACTGATTGCTTTTGAGTTATATTTTTGTGGAATAACTTACTCCACACTTTCACTTTTTTCCCCTATGTATGAGTTTTGGTCAGCAGAATATAATTAGTTTTTTTTTTATCCATTTATTAACCCTGTTTCTTTTATTTGAAGAATTACATTTACGCTTACATTTAAGGACATTATTGATAGGTAAGGCATTACTACTGCCATTTTCTCTTTGGTATTCTCAAGTTCCTTTTGAATTACTTGGTATTTGCTCTTTTCATGCTGTCCCAAAATTCCAAAAAAGCTTTATTTATCCCCCTTGATATTTTTTGTCTCCTCCAAATTTGTACTTCAAATAACCCATCTTCTCACGAACTGTTTCTTCTGTTTGATTCACTCTGTTATTGTTGCTTTCCACTGTGCTTTTAATTTTGCTTCATGTAGTTTTCAGTTGAAAGATTTCTGTTTTTTATTATTATTTTCATTTCTGCCAAACTTCTATTTTAGAGTTTAAAATTGTTTCTTTGTGCTCTACTTAACTTCACTGAGTTTCCTTAAAATGGTTAATTAAAATTTTTCATTTGAGCATTTGACTATAAGAGACCCAAAGTGATTCATTCCTGGCACCGTATTTTGTTTGTTAGGTGAGGTTCATTCTTGTCTGGGTGTTCGTGATGCTTGTTGGCATATCATGTCACCTCTGCACTGAAGAATTAGCTATTTTGTCCCCAGGGTTGGTAATCTGGCTCCATTTGTGTCTGTCATTCCAGAAATTCTAAGCAGTCAATTTCCTTGAGGATGTGGCCACGTCTACCACTTCAGCACTAGGTGGTGCTCTAAGTTGAAGTTTCCTACAAAGTAGCTGCCAGTGTGCCATCACTGCCTCAGTGATGCCCTGAGTACAGATTTGCCGCAAATCTTCAACTAGTGTGCCAATCAGAGGCATCCAAAGAGGGTAGTCTGTCCTTAGAAGCCTCCCTCTTTGGCCAAGGTAGGATGGGATGCCCAGTTTTTTGGCCACAAATGTGCAATGTTATGTCGTAGTTGGAGTCCACATCCCACAAGGACCAATGCTGCAAATGGGTAGGACAAAAGCCCGTGGTTTCCATGGTCTATCTACTGATGGTCCTATGCTCTATCACAGTCCAAGGTCACTGCCACTAGCTATAAGTGATGCTAGCTATAATATAAATCTGATCAGCTTGGGCCACAGGACTGCACTTGGTACCACGGTAGGTTCATATGCTCTGTCTACCAATACTGGCTTGAGCTTTGGGATCTGTCCAGTACTGAGTTGTAGTAGCCTGGCTGGTAGTGGGTTCCAACAGAACTGTGCTCCCTTGCTATCTGCTCAAGGTTGCAAGAAGTGGTGTTAAAAGCAGTCCCTTGGCCTTAACTAAGGGAGTCACTAAGCTGGGTTACACCTGCTGTTAGTCACCAGGCAGTGTGTAATTGTGGGGATACGTCCTAGGCTCATGTAAGGCTGGCAGTGATAGCTGTCAAAACAAATCAGTGCCACTGGGGCACAGATCTCTGCTGTGAGTAACGCCAGAGGCTCTGAGAATACTGGCCTGGGGGTAGAGGACTCTGGGCTTTGTCAAGCACTGGATTTGCTGTTGCAGCCCAGATCCAAGCTCTAGAATAAGTCCTACGTTTCTCCACAGCTAGATTCTTGCTCTACCATCTACCAGAGGTCAGGGAAGGGGTGGTGAAGGCAGACGCTTAGCTTCCTGTCTCAGTAGGGTTCAAAACCTCAATCTGTAGTTAAGGCCCTGGGGACAGGTGCCTTGGAGCTCTGTGAGGCCCTGGTTTTTGTCATGTCAGGCCTGACACTAGATTTCAAGTCTAGGGTCTACACTTAATTCCCAGTACCTCTCTCAAGAAACAGGTGAGGTATCTCTCCCCGGGCTGTGCTACTTGGAGTTATGGGAGTATCAACACAGGCAACTCTGTGCTTCTTACTTTCTCAGTGCATCCTTTACTATTATTGTACTAAACCTAGGCACTGACCTCACATGGCTTCTGTAGCTTCTATGAAAGTGTCAGTGCATGAGTAATTACTTATTTATTTATTTATATAAAGTGAACTGATTTAATGTATTTTATATATAATGAGATGACACATTCTCCTCCCTTCCTTCTTCCTTCATTTCTTTACTTTTTCCTTTCAATTTTTACAGTGGCATCTTTCAATTTACTTTATAATCACAGGCTTAATACTGCACTAAATAAAGAATTCAACAAGTACAAAGACCATTATTCAGCAGGAGTATAGACAGAGGTTATAAACAATGATCGAATCTCAAGATGTCAATTTCACTCATACATTACTTTTTTTGTACTGCATATATTAGTTACCACATAACAGAGTAAACAAGCCATACATAAATGTGCCTGAAAATAAACAACAAGGCCTTGAATAATAATGGGATAGACTGACATCATAGTATCACTGTAGTTTATGTAAATGTGTAATCTAATATCATTTGCTCTGTAGATTGACGCTAAGAGAGAAGACTGTAGAGAAGAAAATGAATTTCCAAAAGCAGAATGAAGAAACAGACAAGAGCAGACACTGAAACAAAAAGACAGAACATCAAGTTTAACGAGGCTCCGATATCCATGGTATCACAGATTGTACTTTTTTGAGTTACTCAATATAATATTTTCCTATGAGATATGTAACTTATTCTTTTTTAACATCCTTTATGTTTATTCTTTTTAAAACATTTCCATTGTTAGTACTCTAATGTAGGAATAAACTCTTTGCAGGAGAGACCTAACTTTCCTATAATGCTAGGCCAGTGAGTCTCAAAGTGTGTTCCATCGACTGCACAGAAAGTCTCTTTTGAGCACTTACTAGAAATGAACAATTTCCCAACTCCATTGCAGACTGACATAGAAAATCTGGGAATGAGTGTTTCAACAAGTCTTCTAGGTAATTTCACTGAACACCCACATTTAAGAATCACTGAAACATTTAATATTTGATATTTATCTTTCTAGGACTGGCTTATTTCACTAAGCATAATGGTTTCCACTTGCAATCATTTTGTCAAAAAGGATGGGATTTAGTTATTTTTTGGCTGAGTAGTATTCTATAGAGTATATATATACCAGGTTTTCAAAAAATGTAATGTATATATATGAGCAAAATTGACATTTTAATATTTGATTATTGATTGCAGCCCTTGTCTATTCTTGAAGAACAGTGGCTTTTCTACTTGTTAATTGTTGAATTGTTTATTTGTTGGCAGATTAAGCTCGTGATTATAATATAAACTGAAAGTTTGTCATTGTACCAATTAAAAGAAAGCAAAAAAGGAGAAGGAAGAGTAGTAGCATGGGAAAGAGAGAGGATACATGGGAAGAATTCTTATGCTCTTGAATGTATATATATGAAATCTGTATGTGTGTGTGTATATATATATATATATATGAAATCACTGCAATAATTTATGCTGTGGTAACAGCCCTCTAATCTCAAACACGTGACCTGTAATATTGCTTGTCACTCCTGCAATGACTGTTATGGTGACCTCTCCAGTGTAGCAACCAAATGTAACCTAGAAATTCAAGCTGTTGCAGTCATGTGACTGCTGCCATCTCAACATAAGCCTTCAGAATCACTAAGACAAAGAAAGAGCTGGGGAATTATGATCTGTCAGTGAATCAACCTGGTAGTAGAACTCAGCAAACCACAATTCACTGTCCAGAAATAATGATGCAGTCTCTCACATTTACAAGGAAGATGGGGAAGAATTTGGATATTGACTGAGAAATAAATGTTTCTGCTATGCTCCTTACTTAATACATTTAATGCCAATTTTTTTTTATTAACCCAGTCCTTATAAAGACAAGGGAGTAATTTTTGTAACTGAGGTTTCCTTCATAGTTTTCCCTCTTTCAGAATTGTCAATTTTGGAGCCAATGCTGTGACTTAGTGGCCTGAGCCTCTGCCTGCCGCACCAGAATCCCATTTGGACCCCAGGTCGTGTCTCTGCTGCTCCTGTTCCGATCCTCCTTATGCATATACTCATGACACACTGAATATGATTGTATTGTTGAATCCTTGGGGTGGGGGTTGAGGGATGATTAGTTGTGATAAGGATTAATGGCAAGAGCAGGAAGTCTCTTGAAATATACAGTCTTTGCACCAAGAGGAATGCAATATTGTTTTTTAAGCACAGCAAAATATAGTGAAATTCTTATCTTGGTAAATGGCAATTTGTCTTTAATATCCTATTCTGACTCAGTCAACTTTTGAGCAAATAGAAGCATAGACTGCCAAAGCTCAGCTTGAGTGTGACCTTAAAAGTCATCCGTCACTTCAGAAGCGCAGAGGCTGAGCTCTGGAGACTTGCCTAAATAATACCCTTTGTTGCTCTCATCATTCCTGTAAAGTGGTCCCATGTGCTGAATGTGGATGCTGGATATATTCTGCTATGGAAAATGGCAAGGCAACAGAATACTTATGCATGGCCTCCTCCCATCACATCTGTACATATTTGCAAAAACCTATACCCAATATTTTTTGTTCTCCCTGGCCAACTAGTCATAATCATTGGAGGTGAGCTCTACTAATTAGAAGCTGATGAAATAAAATATCAAATAACAAGTTTTTGAACACTTTAACAATGTTAACTAATGAAGAATATATCTTCAAACGTAAAGACATCAGAAATCAGATGTTTTGAAGGTGAGATTTAGAGTAGTATCTCAAGGAAGGATTAGGTTCTAAAATCCACTCCTGAGGCTATCATTGAACATAGTTACAATTAATTTTAAAATATTCCCTGATTATAGTATACATGATTTTATGGGTATGTTCTTAATGCAGAGTGAAGTTTGGAACTCGTTGAATTAGTCCCAAGAAACAAGCAAAAAGAAAGACACTGTGCCTCTGTCTGCACATTGAAGCCATTCCAACTTTAAGGAGATAATTGCATCTTAATCTGTTCTGTTTAATGTTAAATTTCGATTGCCTTAATAGATGCTCATCAACAATACGTGGAAGACTCATTTTCTTACCTTTTCTATAGCTCTCTAAGTGTGCATTCAACAACAGGGGAGTATTTCTTCTACCTTGGACCTCCTCTTAAATAGTTGCCTCCCTCCAGTTAAAACATTATCTCCACCTCAAATTGTGAATGCAAAACTTGGGCAATCATTGGAGTTACCCAGGAAACATTTTTGAAAATATGCATTAGTGATACATCAAGAAATCCTTTTCCAACGTCAAACGTAGAAGTCAAGAATATATATTTTAAGAAAACATTTTCCCCAATAACATCATCATTAGCCAGATTTTAATAGCATTGATCAGAGATTCAGAAAACAAGTCATAGGGTAAATAGTATCAGATGATGATTTTTCAAGGCTGTCCACCCCAGAGTCCCTGTCAGCAGGCCTCTCCTTGTGCTGCCACTAAATTTTCAGATTGTCAAAATTTAATAAGAGGAGACACATGCCTAATTAGTCCTTGACAGTCTTCCAAAGCATAAGATGACCACAACCTAGCAGCAAATAGTAGGCTATATGCTTGTTGTATTCATCCAGTATGTGACTAACACAAGCATTTCCGTGGGGGAGAGGTAGGGAAGGAAAAATTGGCAGAAAACTCTAAAATTAATTCTCTTCTAGCTGTGCAGCTCCCTGTCTGGAATCTTTCACCATTCATCAGCCAGCTGCAATTATTTTGATACTCCCTTTTTGGCAAGGAAAAAATCCAGAAGGAAAAGGACATTTTCCATTTCTCTTTTTCCCATACCTCCCTTTGCCTAATTTTTGTTCTTCCAGAGAAGTGTACATTGTCTTGACCACACACAGAAACTGTCTTCCCAAATTTTCCACCAGCTGCTTGCAATTTTAGAACAGAATAATCTCTATAAATATAACATTTACAGATACTACAGGCGGATAAGATCTTCTGGGGGATTTGAGATGTACATGCACTATACCCAACGCACCTGAGCCTTGAATCAAATGCAAGAAAGAATATATCAATCCCTGATGGTCCAGAGAAGAGACCATTTCAAGCCAAACACAAAGCTAGCAACAGTTCTTTTCAGGTGACTCTACTGTCCTACCCCACATTCCTTGCATTCCAACCTGTACCCACTATATCCACTAGCCCTTGAATTCCTTCCTACTTGTAGCTTCTTGGCAAGAGATCTTTGTCAATATCCACATTTCAATCTTATTCTATGAAGCTAGTGTTTGTTTAGGCTTCATGCACTCTGAGGAAAAAAAAGTCATGTGAGTTACTGTTGGTTGCTAATGGGTTTATACTTTAGCTGATTTAATAGAAGAGAAGGCATCCAATGAATGTGCATTGAATGAAGAAGCATGTGTGCTTTGAAACCAACATCCTGTGGAAAGAGTGCCTTAATCCTGGAGAATAACTAGCTATTCTTGAAGTTTATATCTGGCTTTAATTCAGACTATGGCTTCTCATCCTGCTTCAAGTAGGAAATGGAACTAGAATTGAAACACTGAATTTTCAGTTATGCATCAAGCATACAGCCAAATTTTATCTCAATATGCTGTAGCCTATATGAAAGAAAATCTTTAGGGTCAAATTAGGGATGGAAAACAGGCAGAGAAAGGACATTATGATAAGTCCAAGAGGACCAACTTTGAACTACTTTTCAATACAAGTTTAGAAAGCTTTCCACACCGTTCTACCTCAGGAAAGTAGCAGAAAGGGCCTTCTTGTGGCCCTAAGAAAGAATATGGCCAGAGAAGGGCAATTACTAGGAACAACTGTGAAGACATTCTAGAGCAATTATTTCCATGGTAATAGTTTTTACTGCTCAGCTACTTAAGATTCCACACTTGCCTCTCTTTGAACAGGCCCTGTATTACCTGCCAAACTCTACTTGACTTGCTAACAAAGTTCTCCATAGATGACAGCTCTCTATCTACCTTAAGCCCAATTCATTTGACAGCACTGTTTTCTTCACTGAATTTTATCTCTCTTTCTCAAAAAAGAGTTCATCCATTCATCTAGGTCCCAGGTCTATTCTCTTTCTAAATAGATGTAACCCTTTCTCAGAAACTCTTTCAACCTATGGCTTTGTGTACTTCCTGTTTATATCATTTACAACTGTCTCATATCATTTTGTAAGTATTTTAAATTACCAAGTAGCCTGAGAAAGATTCCTGTCTTATGCATGATAGTAAAACATAATTGATGTTTAGTAAACATTTGCTGAAATGGATGACATTGAATTGATCATTCTAATTCAATAATTGTATAGCTAAAGAAAAAAATCATTACAAAACTAGTAGTTTATGATTACTGAAGGAAAAAGACAGAGGGCCATCTCTCTTCTACATGTTTCTGCTGTTGGGTCTGTGTGATAAGATTTTTTTCCCTGAGATTCCAATATGTCTAGAGGACAAACACATACCCACAAAACATGAAGGGGAAGCTTCCCAGGTTCATGTCTGTGTAGGTTGTAACTGACTACTAAGACAAAGTGACTTACTGAAGTTACTGGTGCTGAAAAACAATTTGTATATTTTGAACATCCACAATTTCTGTGATAGGGGCAAGCATTTGGCCTACCAGTTAAGATATTCATGTCCCATATAGTAGTACATCCATATAGTTTGATTTCTAATTCCACTTTCTGATTTAAGCTTCCTGCTAATGCAGACCCTGGAAGGCAGTAATGGCTTAAGTTGTTGATTCGTTGCCATCCATGTGAGAGATCTGGATTGTGTTTCTAGCTCCCTGCTTTACAACCCCGGTATTTGTGGAGTGAACCAATGGATAAGCTCGCTCTCTGTCTCTGCAGGTATCGGTGTCTGTATATCTGTGTGTGTGAGTGTGTGCCTGTCTCTTTCTCTCTCTCTGCCTCTCAAAAATGAAGTTCCTAGAAAGCCCTTTTGTGAGAGACTAGAAACGTATTCAGTTAATCAATGTGGCCAAATATTACACACTGAACTGTTTTCCCTAGAAAATACTGTCTCTGCAGTGGACAACGCATATAATTTTTATTATCCTCTGTAATTACTCATTCAGATGCTGCTTAATAAAACATATCTGATCCATGAACTCTTTCTTTTGATCAGAAAATGAAGAGTGCTTGAGATCTGAATATTTTACTTAAATATACAAGCTCTTTCACCAAACACAAGGCTCACGGCTTGTCCTCGGTAGGAATTGCCCAAGATTTCTATTTTCTTGCAATGGTTATAACCGATTATGACCACCAAGGCTTTACGGATAACAGTAGAGTGCTTGGCATCTTCTTCCAATCCATCATGATTAGAGCGGGTGAATTAAAAACATCCAGCCTGGACTAGACTGGGGCCCATATGACTGCAGGCTGGGACCCACTCACAGCAGCTGCTCCACTGCATTAGCCCCATCAGCTGCACTTTATTAGGGAGCACGTCCCCCCTCCCTGGAGGGCTGCATGCTTCTGCCTTGAAGTCAAGTTACAGTGTGCGATGCCATTTAAACTCTGTAGAATGGAGACATTCTTCTGGGAATGGCTTTGCTCTCTTGGTTGCTAAACAAAATATTGTCAACTGGGTGGCTTAGAAACAACAGAAATTTGCTTCATACTGTCCAAGGTAAAAGTGCCAACAGATTTGGTGTCTGGCAAGGGCCAGTTGCCTGGAGAATGCCCTCTTCTTGTGTTCTCCTATGGGAGAAGAGGCAAACAAAAACTCTTAGGCTTCTTTCTTATGGGCATGAATCCCATGAATGAGGGCTTGGCACTTATGATCCAGACATTTTCCAAAACACCCCACCTGCTGATACCGTCACATTAGGGATTAAGCAATCAGCTTCTTTATTCAGATATCTGCCTGAATACACAGGCCTCAAAGAGGATTTTCAGCTTGAATTTCCTTTTGCCAACCAGTGTGCAGATGGAGAGGTGGGGAAAGAGCCTGGTGAGTGTTTTCATGAGAATGATTTGGATGACAGCAAACGGGGATGCTAATAAACACATTTATTCCTGACTTGACTGCAGCTTTGTGGCTATCCGATTGACAGTTTAGCATCTGTTGGAGCGCTCTGTGGGTCAACTGCAGATACCATGCACCAATCCTTACAGAAAAACTGGAGAGACTTAGGAAGAGTAGAATACGTATATACTTCATTGGACGCTCATCTGCGGATTTACTTTCCTGGGTCGCCTCTTTCCTATTCCTTCATATTTTTAAAGTTTATTTATTTGAAAGGCATAGTGACAGAGAGAAATGGAGAAACATGAAGACATAAGTTGTCTGTCTGCCGGTTCACTACCCAAATACCCACAACAGCCAGGCCTAACTCAGGAGACTACACTCCATCCAGATTTTCCATGTGGATGGTAGGGATCCAGGCACTTGAGTCACCATCTGCTGCCTCCAAGGATGCATTAGCAGGAAGGTGGATGAGAAGCAGAGTAACTGGGACTGAAATTAGCACTCTGAAATAAGATGTGGGTTTTCCAAGTGGTAGCTTATCCTTCTGCTCTACAACCCCCACCCCCGCCCCAACTGCATCCCCATGTTAGATTTTTTTTTAAGATTTATTTACTTATTATTTAAAAGGTAGAGTTACAGGGAGGCAGAGGTGGGGTGGGGGAGAGAGAGAGAGAGAGAGAGAGAGAGAATCTTCTATCTGCTGGTTCACCCCCCAGATGGCTGCAACGGCCGGAGAGCTGGGCCCATCCAAAGCCGGGAGCCAGGAACTTCTGTTTTTTTCACACGGTGCAGGGGTCCAATCACTTGGACCTTCTTCCACTGCTTGCCTAGGCCATAGCAGAGAGCTGGATTGGAAGTGGAGCAGCCAGGACTTGAACAGGTGCCCATAGGGGATGTTGGCACTGCAGGCAGCAACTTTACCCACTATATCATAGCGCTGGCCCCCAGATGATTTTAATCCAAAGCAATTGTTGGTTTCAAAGTGAGTGTTTTGGTGTGTGTATTTTAGTTGTTTGTTTTCCTCACTAGGCACACAACAACAATGATCATCAGATGAGATGTGTCACTAAGATTTGGAGCTCTAGCAGTTTATTTAATACACTATTTTTAGTTTACCATTTTCACTTAAATCTCAAGACTAAAATTGTGCTCTGCACTCGGTGTATGCCAATACATCCTAGCAGATATTTATTTTAATGTCAGTCTTTATATGACTAATTACACTTGTTGAAAGGCATCCCAAATGTTACATTGCATCATTATTTTCAAATACCTTGCCTGTTCTCAGAGTACTGACTGACTTTATTTTATTCACAGAGACTTAAGTTGTAATCCCAGTAGAGTTCTAAGAACTGTGTGGTTTGGGGCAAGTTCTCTGATTATTCTGAGCTCCAATTTACTTAACTGTATTATAAAACTATGAATTATGGGGTGGGTTGAAAAGGAGAAATTTCAAGGCCCCTTTCCTATTTTACATTTAATGGTTTATGGGAAGAGATGTGCCTAATTGTTGAATGATGATTTCAAATCATTTTGAAGAATGGAATGAATATTAAAAGTAGAATTCTTTCATAGATTCTTCTTTTGTTAATTTGTTTGGCTTTAAATATTTAACTTGCAACAACAATGGTTTTCTGAGTTCATGAACATTTGCAAAGAGTCATTGGTTTTTCATGGCAATTGCACAAGTCCAGTGTTCTCATGCTTTTACAAGGCGATTGTACCTATCTGCAGATGAGTTTCCATTGACCTGGTAGGTTGATGTTGGTCCTCTTCCCTTTAAAAAAGTGGCCCTTGAATGAAATTTACATCCAAATATTATTTTGTGGAGAACAGAGTTTTATTGATTATGCATTAGCTTATTTTATTTACCAAACAATTGTGGGGCATAACCAAGTTCTGGGCATTGTGCAATCTGCAAACAATAAAATCTCTCCTGAATAATTTGTAATCTGAAAGAAGCCAAGAGAGAGACACAGGAAGACAGAGTTATCAAAGAAGTCATAATAAACCCCATGTTTATTCCATTTCTCCATTGATTACTGAAGGAAAGAACATGCAGAAAACAACTTGTAATGAACATACCCTTTCTAGTTCATGCATTATTGTCCAATATAAGATGGGCTAAAATGTGATGAGTAACCAGTGTTGAAGCAATATATCAGAATGAAAAAGACAAAGACATTAAAAGATGCTACAGAAGTAATTTGTGTCTCACTCAGCCAAATGTCTGCATTTAATCATTTATTCATTTTTTTTAAAAAATACACATGGAACCTCTGTTATGTGCCAAGTGCTCATATTGAGGCTGGGAAGAAAAGGGACAATTTTTCCCTTTAAGAGTTGACCTTTTATTGTTCAATAATAAGAGCCAGGACTTAACATGGAGATCATTTTCTGTTATGATATATTGAGATTTAGAAGTACAGAAAGTAAAATACATTTTGGGAGAAGAATAAAAACACTGTATTCTAAGAAATGGACTACAAGCAGGAGTACTTAATTAAGTTGCATAATGAGGACTGCGGCAGGAGACATGTATGCCATGCAAAAGAAAGGAACAACATAAACCAAGAACAAGACAGAGGAGAAAGCAAGAATGGAATGAACCAAGTTTTACCAAAATAATGGCTTCAAAGGAGAACAGGAAATGGCATAAAATAGGGCTAGTTATATAAGCAGAGAGAAAGACATCATGGGGCTCAGTGGGGGTAGATGGAAAAATGATGTCTGGATTTGGATATTAAAGCACTTACACTGCAGTGTGGAAAATATATGTTGAATACATTGAGAGCAATTAACAGATGAGATGATGTAGTAACTTAATTGATACTGGTGGTTACTGGTGTTTAGTGACCCAACTGTTACTACAGGGACATAATGACTTGAACTAGGATGACTTCAGTGGGTTCTGGGCCATCTCACCTGGTAAAGTGATAAGTTTAAGTACATAATTGATCAGAAAGATAGGGTAAGTGCCGAAGAGATTTCACAAATAAGACCAGTGTCTGCAAATAATGAAGGATAGAATTAAAAGAGAGAGAATGATCCTGCGGGGGAAGTGGGACACAAAGCAGACTCATAGAATGACAAATGCCCTGAACAGCACTCCGGCCTCAGAATCAACCCTTGAGGCATTCAGATCTGGCTAAACGGCCCATGAAAGTCTTACATGCGTGGGAAGCCAAGACACTATGGCAAAAACAACCTGAATGAAAGATTTCGATAAGCAAGATCCCAGCAGAAAGAACGAGCCATCAAAGGAGGCACCTTTCTCTGAAGGGAGGAAGGAACCTCCACTGTGATATGGCCTTGACTAAACAAGTTCAGAGTTGGTGAACTCAAGGGGCTTCCATAGCCTTGACAGCTCACGGCAAGAGCCTCGGGTGATTACTGATGCCATAAATAAGAATGTCAATTGTTAAATCAACAACAGGAGTCACTGAGCACCTGCTCCCCATGTAGGATCTCTGTCCTTAATGTGTTTTGCTATGAGAGTTAACAATAACACTACTAGCTGAACAGTACTCTATATCTTGTGCGGTTGTGTGGGTGCAGTCTGTTGAAATCTTTGCTTAGTATATACTAACTTGATCTTCTGTATATAAAGATAATTGAAAATGAAACTTGATGAAGAGTGGGATGAGAGAGGGAGTGGGAGATGGGATGGCTGCAGGTGGGAGGGAGGTTGGGGGGGAAGCCACAACAATGCAAAAGTTGCACTTTGTAAATTCACATTTATTAAATAAAAAAATTAGTAAGTGGAGAATAGATATGATTTAGAAAGGAAAGAGAATGGACAGCTTCTGCCTAAATTATAATGTTGTTCATTGTCCAACATGGGATAACTGAGGGAGAATAAAGAGTTACTGAGGAGGGAGAAGAGGACTTCTATTTTTAACATTCTGAATTTTAAATTCACACAATGTATCCAAGTGGAGTTCTACAGTGGACAATTTCGTATGGTTTGAATCCAAAACTCAGGAGAAATAGCTTAATTTATATTTGGAAATTATCAATATAAATAACTGAAGACAGGACAGGTGGCTCCAGCTTAAGTTTATGAAATCAGTCACTGAGAACAGAACCTACTATAGGAATTCAAATAATCTTAATGTTTAATATGTTTAGTGACATTGAGTGGTTTGTTTTTTATTTGAGGAGAATATTTTATAGCTATTTCTATTATCTCCTAAATTTATACCTATCAGTGTAATCATCATATAATTTCATAATATTCCTTCTGTTGCCTTAAAAATAGATGAGTAGATAGTCTTTGTAGTACCTTAGTCCATTGAGGCAACTATTATAAAATACTATAATTTGTGTGGCTTAAAAACAACAGAAATTCATTTTCTCATAGTTTTGGAAGCAGGGAAGACCAAGATAAACATGCAGGCAGATCCAGGGTCTGGTGATGGCCTGTTTCCTGGTTTGTAAATGGTTGTCTCCATGATGTGTCCTCACATGACAGAAAGGGCAGGCAGCTCTCTAAAGTCTCTTCTTTAAGGTTCAAACCTTGCTTCTTAATCACCTCCCAAAGGCCACACTCTTAATACCATCATATTGGAGGCTAGTGCTTTGGATAGGAATTTGGGGGATACAAAAATACAGTCTTTAGCATTCAAGGGGCTGGAAAATTTAAAATTACATATGTGATTTGGACAGTGATTTTCTGGACTGTGATTGCAGTAGTCAACAATGGTAGACATTGCATGAGACTCGGTTTGCAGTTAGGATGCGAAACATACAATATGTGCTAAAACACTCTTGCACCAAAACAGGCATAGGTAAAAGGGGGAAAATGCTATTTTTCTTGATTCCATAATTTAAAACAAATGTGCTCAAAAGCCTCTTGAGAACAGTTCAGGATTGGTAGTTGACATGATCAGATTTATAGTAGAAAAGTAACTATAATAAAAAAAAAGTTGCAAGGTAGAATTGAGAAGGGAGAGATTGAAGGCAAGAGACCAGTTAGACTTTAGCTAGAGTTTCAGAGAAAGAGAGAGGTGAGGAACACCCAAATTTAGACAGAATATGTGGGACTCAGAGGAGAGGATGCTGTGATTGATATTGTGGGAATAGAATTGTCAGGATTTGAAAAATGATAAAATAAGGAGATTTAAGTTGGAGTCACATCACCAAAAGTTTTTAGCATACTGTGGATTAGATTTGGCACTCAGGTTTCTAACAAGCATTTCTAGAAAAAGAAAATATCATCGCCTTTCCAAAAATGTTTACTTGTATTATTGATTTCCTAAGAACTAAAGATATTACTGCATCCCCTGATGATGCAGCCAAACCTCCTATTCCAAAAATTTTCCTAAAAATCCAAAAATAGCATATTCATCGGTCATGATATTAGACACAACTGTCATAGCTCTCATACCCAATCAAACATATAGATTTAAACATCCACTGGTGCCTAATATTATAACTCTCTAATGATGCTACATGGAGTGGAAACTATCCTGTAGGTGGAAGCAGCAAAGGACTCAAGGTCTGGCTTCATCCAAACCAACAAAGAGAGTGACCTAACCTAGCAGAACTGCAATTCCTTCACACGTAAAATAAAGATGACAACACTTGTCACCAGGTTACTTGAAAATTACACAGGTTCATGTAAATTAATGAATTTATATACAAGGAAGTGTTATGTAAATACATATATAGCACATTTTTGACAGCTTCTACTTAAATTTTACATGTATTTTTTCAGTAGAAAATGAATATATCCAGAAGTGGACTCTTAATTAGTAACTCTTAATTAGTAAAATGGAACTCTGAGCTAACGGATATATTAATTTGTCTTCTTATACTCATCCCTATTGTAAATATGTGTTGTGGTTTGCCTTCCTGTATGGAGAGAGAAGATACTGCGCATGTGTGTTTCAGAATTGAGGTGTAGAAAGACTGTTTCACAGCTTGAAAAAGCTACACTTGACTGTTTTGCAAAAACAATTTCTACAATTAACCCTGCTGATCTGTTTAGAAACCCAAAATAGTATAAACACAGTTGCTCTCATTAATTTTTGATAAGCAATAAGACTTAGAAATATTTTATTTCCAAGCATATGTTATCTGCATTTGGCTTCAGCAGCAGGCATATGCTTTGACATACGATGCTTCAACTTGTACCAAATGCACATGACTCAGATCTAAAACAATGGCTGAACTACGTGCAAGCCTCTTATTGACAGAGTGTTTGGCTCATTTATATTTTGCATTCCTGAATAAGGCAGGAGAATCAAAAAATGTTTAAATCTTGGACACTTCAAATTTCATGAATATCTGTTATCCCACACCTTCTTTAAACAGTGATGGAAAGTAGAGTGTTGCGACTGGTGCTGTGGCATAGCGGGTAAAGCCACCGCCTGCAGTGCTGGCATCCCATATGGGCGCCAGTTGGAGACCTGGCTGCTCCACTTCTGATCCAGCTCTCTGCTATGGCCTGGGAAAGCAGTAGAAGATGGTCCAAGTCCTTGGGCCCTGGCACCCATGTGGGAGATCCAGAAGAAGCTCCTGGCTCCTGGCTTCAGAATGGCACAGTTCCGGCCATTGTGGCCAATTGGGGAGTGAACCATCGAACAGAAGACTTCTCTCTCTCTCTCTGCCTCTCCTTCTCTATGTGTAACTCTGACTTACAAATAAATAAATACTTTTTTTTAAAAAATGAAAGAAAGTAGATTGTTGTAGGTGTACTTAGTATTATCTAAGTTTTGAGTGTTATTCCCCTATGACATTCACTCTTTCTCATAAAACCCTACCAGCCATCTGATACATGAGGCTCTATCCTGGATATATAATTGATGAGGATTAAAATGTCAGAGTAGGGAGGGAGCTTGCTGCTTGAGTCTAGGGGAAGACAGGTTAAAGAAAGTGGAAAGAGTGCAGTCTCAATGGAGTTTGTGGACTCAAAACACTTCCATAGCCTTGACAACTCATGACAAGAGCCTTATATAATCACTGATGTCATAAGTAAGAATGTCAATTGTTAAAACAACAAAAGGAATCACTGTGCAATCACTCCCCATGTAGGACCTCTGTCCTTAATGAGTTGTACTATGTGAATTAACAGTAAAACTTGTCTTCACACAGTACTTTATACTTTGTGTATTATGTGGGTGCAAATTGTTAAAATCTTTACTATTATTAGTCTTCTGTTAAATAAAGATAATTAAAAATGATTCTTAATAAAGAATGAGATGGGAGAGGGAATAGGAGGTGGGATGGAGGGTGGGTATAGGAAGAAGAACTTCTACAATCCTAAAACTGTACCTATGAAATTCGTATTTATTAAATAAAATCTTTCTTTAAAAAAACAGTGTAGTCCCAGGGAAGAGTTAGGAGAAAACAGCAGAGGAAATTCTTAGGTAAATTGAAGGAACACAGTGGACCTACATGGAGGGCCAAGATGAGCACAACTTAGGGCCCCAGCAGCCAAGAGCCTCTGACCAGTGGAAGTGAGACCAGACTGCAGCAGCCCAAGCTACTGGTGAAAAAACTGCAGAAAGAGCCTAGAGGGAATCCGCTTGGAGCCCTGTGGGGGATAGTGTACTTGCCAAACTAGAGGAGAAAAAACAAATTGTAGAGGAGATGTTTTCTCTCTTCCCGATCATCCTGCAAAGGCACCCTGTAATAAGCTGACAGAGAGCAGGCGCTATTTTGCACATACATAACAGCTACACCAGCTTGTGTCCGTGCTCAGCAACCAGCCAAGTGGAGATTCCTGAATCTGGTGAGGAGAAAAGACAGGCTGGGTGCTCGTGACTGTGGGAGACTTGTGTGCCAGGACTGTGAAAACACTGAGGCTGTGTGGGAGGTCTCTGGGTGTGGCTGGGACGTTGGGCAGTCATTGCAGGAGGTTCCACATGATCAGGGCTCCCTGGTTACCTGGCGAGAAACATTGATGGGGAATCTGAGCTTATACTGAGGACTGCAGATATCCTTTGTGTGGTCCTTTTGGCAGAGCAGATGAATAATATACTCACAGGGGCTAGAGCCCAGACACTGGTCTCCTTTGAGGAGAGGAATTCAGCTGAATCTGTGTCAACAAATAAGAAGAAACTTCCCCTCTGATAGAAAAAAACCCGATATTTACCACACCAAACCTGGGTGTGTCACCTAAGACATGCCCTTCACCCTGGAGCACTGAGCAGAGCTCCCTAGCCACTCCTGCCCCAGGACTCCAGATTTTCACTGAAAGCAAACACTCCACTAATCCAATCAGATGTAATCCAAAGATAAAAACCGCCACAGCAAAAAAATCAAAGAACAAACCAAGGAATATCCCCACAAATGCTGAATAACAAACACACCAATCCAATAAGCAAGAACAAGGAAGAAAACATGATACCCCCAAAAGAATACAACACCTCAACACTAGATTGTGAAGATGATGCTATTGAAGAAATGTCAGAAATGGAATTCAAAAAATTTATCATAATATTACTTAGAAGTAACCAGATGCAAATACACGCACTAATGAAATCCATATAGAACATGAAAGAAAATTTCTCCCACAAAATTGAAATCTTTCTTAAAGAGAAATCAAAATGAAATCTTGGGAATGAATAATTCAATAGAACAAATAAAAAAAATATAGTGTAGAGCCTTAAAAACAGAATCAGTGAATCAGAAGTAAAAATATCTGATGTAGACAACAAAGCACAAGAAATTATACAGTCAGAACAAACACAAGAAGAAGAAATTAGAAAAATAAAAAACACTATTAAGAATCTACAGGATACTATCAAAAGACTCAACATAAGGGATCTAGGAGTTCCTGAAGTCATGGAAAGAGAGAAAGGATTAGAAGGCTTTTTAGTGAAATAATAACAGAAAATTTCTCCAATTTGGAGAAAAAAAGAACATTCCAAGTACAGGAATAGAACTTTTAATAGACATGACCAGCAAAGATCTTAACCATGATACATTATAATCAAACTCTCTACAATAAAGCATAAAGAAAATATTCTAAAATGTGCACAAGAGAAATGCCAGATTACTTTCAGAAGATCTCCGGTTAGACTCACTGTGGACTTCTCATCAGAACCCTAAAGGCTAGGAGAGAATGGTGAGATATATCCCAAGACTTAAAAGAAAAAAAACTGTTGACTTAGAATACTATACCCCAAAAAGCTCTCATTTGTGAAAGAAGGTGAAATAAAGACCTTCCATGACAAACAGAAACTTAAAGAATTTCTCACCACCTATCCAGCCTTGAATAAGATGCTTAAGGATGTGCTACACACAGAAACATAGAAACATTGTCACCACTATGTAAAAAGGTAGGGGAAGGAAAGCTCCCAGTAAAAGGAAAATACAAAGAAAATCCAAAGTAAAAAAAAAAATAGTAATATTTATGCCAAAATGACAGGGCAAAGTCGTTACTTATCAATAGACACCTTAAACATAAATGACCTTAACTCTCCAGTTAAAGACACAGGTTAGCTATGTGGATTAAAAAACAAAGCCCATTTATTTGCTGCTTACAGTAACATATCTCACCATCAAAGATGTACACAGACTGAAAGTGAAAGGATAGAAAAAGATATTCCATGCTAACAGAAACCAAAAAAGAGCTGGAATAGCCATCCTAACATAAAAAAAATAGACTTGAACACAAAAATTATTAAAAGAGACAAAAAAGAACACTATGTAATAATTAAGGAACCAATTTGACAGGAAGATGTGACTATTCTAACTGCATATGTACCTAATTACAGGGAACCTGGCTATTTAAAAGAAATCTTAAAGGATCTAAAGGGAGACATAGACTCAAATACAATCATAATAGGGGATTTCAATACTCCACTCTAAGCAATGGACAGATCAACCAGGCAGAAAAATCAGCAAGGAAACAGTAGAGTTAAAGAAAACTATAGACCAAATGGACCTAATATATCTACAGCACTATTCATCCCACAGTTGGATAATACACATTCTTCTCACTTGTGCATGGAACCTTCTCCAGTATTGACCACATGCTGGGCCATACAGCAAGTCTCAGCAAATTTAAAAAAAAAAATCAAAATAATACCATGCATCTTCTCAGACCACAATGTAATGAAACTGAAAATCAGCAACTCTAGAATCTCTAGAACACACGCAAACACATGGAGACTGAACAACATGCTCTGGAATGAACAGTGGGTCATAGAAGAAATAAGAGAAATCAAAAAATTTCCGGAAAAAAAATGAAGATAACATACAACATATCAAAACTTATGAGACACAACAAAGACAGTGTTAAGAGTAAAGTTTATAGCAATTGGTGCCTACATCAAGAGATTGGAAAGGCACCAAATAAATGAGCTATCAATGCATCTCAAGGATCTAGGAAAACAATAGCAAAGCAAACCGAAAACTAGCAGGAGAAAGAAATAATTAAAATTAGATTGAAGCAAAAAATATGAAAGATCAGCAAAATGAAGAGCTGGTTTTTGAAAAAAAATAAACAAAATTGACACACCATTCACCCAACTAACCAAAAAAAAAAAAAAAAAAGGAGGAAGAAGACCTAAATCAGTGAAATTAGAGATGAAAAAAGGAAATGTAACAACAGACACCACAGAAATAAAAACAGTCATCAGAAATTACTACAAAGAGCTCTATGCCAATAAACTGGGAAACCTAGAAGAAATGGATAGATTCCTGGACACATACAACTTACCTATATTGAGCCATGAAGACAAATAAAACCTAAACAGACAGACCCATTTCCAAGATGAAAATTGAATCAACAGTGATAAAGAACTTCCCAACAAAGAAAAGCCCAGGAACAGATGGCTTCACTGCTGAATTCTACCAGACACTGAAAGATGAAAAAACTCCACTTCTTCTCAAGTCATTCAAAACAAATGAAATAGAGGAAATCCTTCCAAATTCTAAGAAGCCAGGATCACCTTAATTCCAAAACCAGAAAATGATACAACAGAGAAAGAGAACTATAGACAAATTTCCTTGATGAACATAGATGCACATATCCTTAACAAAATTCTGGCCAATCAAATCCAACAACATCAGAAAGATTCACCAGGCCAAGTGGGATTTATCCCTGGAATGCAAGGATGTTGCATCAACATTCGGAAATCAATCAATGTGATAAACCACATTAACAAACTGAAGAAGAAATCCATATGATTATCTCGATAGATGCAGAGAAAGCATTTGATAAAATAGAACACCATTTCATGATGAAAACTCTAAGGAAAATGGGTATAGAAGGAACATTCCTCCTCAAAATCAAGCTAATTTATGACAAATGCATAGCCAGCATCCTACTGAATGGGGAAAAGTTGGACGCATTCCCACTGAGATCTAGAACCAGAGAAGGATGCTCACTCTCACCAGAGCTCTTCAATATAATCCTGAAAGTTTTAGCCAAAGCTGTTGGAGAAGAAAAAGAAATCAGAGGGATTCAATTTGGGAATGAGAAGTCAAACTATCCCTATTTGCAGATGACATGATTCTATATAAATAGGGGATCCAAAGAACTCCACCAAGAGGTTATTGGAACTCATAAGAGAGTGTGGTAAAGTAGCAGGATATAAAATCAGTACACAAAAATCTACAGCCCTTGTATGCACAGACAATTCCATGGCTGAAAAAGAACTAAGATTGATCCCATTCATGATAGCTACAAAAAAAGAAATACCTTGGGATAAACTTAACCAAGGATGTCAAAGTTCTCTACAATGAGAATTACAAAACATTAAAGAAAGAAATGTAAGAAGATAAAAAAATGGAAAAATCTTCCATGTTCATGGATTGGAAGAATCAATATCATCAAAATGTCCATTCTTCTGAAAGCAATTTACAGATACAATGGGATACCAATCAAAATACCAAAGCCATTCTTATCAGATCTAGAAAAAATATAGCTGAAATTCATATGGAAACACAGGAAACCTCAAATATCTAAAATAATCTTATACAACAAAAACAAAGCCAGAGGCATCCCAATACCAGGTTTGAAGACATGCTAGAGGCAGTTATAATCAAAATAGCCTGGTACTGGTACAAAAACAGATGGATAGACCAATGAAACAGAATATATACTCCAGAATTCAATCTAAGCATCTACAACCAACTTATATTTGATTGAGGAGCTAAAACCAATCCCTGGAGCAAGGACAGTCTCTTCAACAAATGGTGCTGGGAAAACTGGATTTCCACATGCAGGAGTATCAAGCAGGACTCCTACTTTATAACTTACATGAAAATCCATTCAAAATGGATTAGACCTAAATCTACAACCTGATACCATCAAACTACTAGAGAACATTGAAGAAACACAGCATGACATTAGTGCAGGCAGAGTTCTTAGAAAAGATCCCACAGGCTTAGGCAATCAAAGCCAAAATCAACAAATGGGATTACATCAAATTGAGAAGCTTCTGTATTGCAAAATAAACACTCAGGAAAGTGAAGAGGCAATCAACAGAATGGGAGAAATTATTTGCAAACAATGCAGCTCATAAAGGATTAATAACCTGAATATATAAAGAGATCAAGAAACTCCACAGCAACAAAACAAACAACCCAGTTAAGAAATGGGAAAAGGACCAAGATATTTTTCAAAAGAGGAAATCCAAATGGCCAACTGAAACATGAAAAAGTTCTCAGGATCACCTGACATCAGAAAAGCAAATCAAAACCACAGGAGGTTTCATTTCACCCCAGTTGGGATGACTTTCATACAGAAATCAACAAATAACAAATGCTGGCAAGAATGTGGGGAAAAATTACCCTAATCCACCATTGGTGGAAATGTAAACTGGTAAAACCACTATGGAAATCAGTTTGGAGATACCTCAGAAATCTGAATATAGATCTACCATATGACCTAGCCATCCCATTCCTGGGAATTTACCCAAGGGAAATGAAATTAGCAAATAAAAGAGTCATCTGCAACCCCATGTTTATTGTAGCTCAATTCACAGTAGTTAAGATATGGAATCAACCTAAATGACCATCAACTGAAGACTAGAAAAAGAAATTATGGGATATATATTCTATGGAATACTACACAGTGGTTAAAAAATGAAATCCAGTCATATTCAACAAAATGGATGATACTAGAAAAAATCACATTTAGTGAAATAAGTCAGTCTCAAAGGGACAAATACTATATCTTCTCCCTGATCTGTGATACCTAGATGGAAATTTGTAGAAGTGAAAAAAATGGCACTTTGAGAGGCAATGACTTGAACAGATCTTGTCTTGTGTGTGGAGGAACTAGATTTGTTGTTGTTGTTGTTGTTGTTGTTGTTTTCTTAAAGGAAAATGGGACTGGGAATGGGAGAGGGAGGTGGAGGTGGGGTAGGAGTCAGGGTGGGAGGGCAGGTATGATGGAAAGAATCACTATATTCCTAAAGTTATATTATGAAATTTGTAGTCATTAAATAAATGGTTTCTTTGGGAAAAAATTGTGGCAAAAACCATTACATGTAATAAAAATATTGGCATGGTTTGAAAACAATATGTAATTGGCAAGGTTATTCCCTTTTTTAAAGTAAATCGACCAAATTATCCATTCACATATTCAGCACAATAGTTACTAGAATGTTTTTTAAGAGCAGCTAAATATCTAAATAATAACCCAGGGGTTAGAGAGTCAATATTTACAAATAGAATGATTGTAAATACAAATTTTATATACATAAGAAGTTCTGTATCATTTAGTAAAAACTAGTGGATTCTACTACCAATCATTGTCAGAATCTCTCCCAGAGTGATTAAAGAGGTGAAGAATATGATAAATATCCAAAGAGTGCTGGAAGGCATAGAACATGAAGCGCCAGGTGAAAAGGCTGAAATTAGACTTTCTGTCAGTGGCCCCAAGAATGCTGGTGTTACCAGGTCAGTTGTCTGGAGGTTCTTTTTTTTCTTGTTAACGTCATCTGGAAACCTTCTCTCCTAAGGAATTTAGTAATAAAAGAAATGCAAATTGATGGGTAGACACTGGCAAACCATGCTGCTGCTTACTCAGAGATCAGTGGAAAGGAGACCAGATTAAATTTCAACAATGCCCAGTAAAATCTAAAGGCAAAAAAAAAAAACAAACAAAAAACGACTAGAGTTGGGGAGACAAAGAAGAATACATTTGGTAAGTTGTTGCTGTGGATTCGTTTCTGAGAGGAACAGCATGGTGGGGGCAAGAGGCGCGGAGTCACCACACAGACCCCCAGGAGTTGGGTGAGAGCAGGCCTGAGGCAAGCAGCCTACAGACTCGTTTATTTCAGTTGCTACAGCTGCTTATATAGCCAAGGCAGCCAATCTGGTCAAGGGGTGGTCTATGCCATAACCAATCACAGCCTGTTGCCAGGTAGTTTCCAAAGCCATCCAATCACAGCCTGTTGCCAGTCAGGCTCTGTTGTCATGTGGTTTCCGAAGCCATCCAGTCATGGCCTGTTGCCAGGCAGTTTCTGTTGTCAGCAGCTATTGTGGCATGACCTTCTCATTCCACCACAGTAAGTGAAATAGTCATATTGAGAACCTGGGCAAAGGTAAGACCAGAATTTAAAGAATGAGTGGAATAAAGAAGCCTACTTTTTGTACTAGGAAAGATAGCCATTGCCACTGTCTTGTCTTCCTCCTCTTTTTTCTCATTTGTCTCTCTTTGTTCTCTTCACCTTTTCTGTCTTTACTCCATATATAATTTCATATTCCATTACTATAATGAAATGCCAGAGGCAAGCTAACTTTATAAAGAAAATAAGTTAATATTGAAGTTTGAAGGTTACTGATTGAGTGTTCCTAATTGTTTGACTTCTCTTGATAATTTCATGGCAGATGGCATTCAATTGCAGGACCACATATGAGAGCAAGGGATCACATCACCACACAGTAATTTCAAAAACTGGGGGTCTCACAGTCCTTTGAGACACTGTCAGTGACCTGAGCACCTCCTACTACACTCTTAACAGTTCACCACCTCCTACGGTCACACTGAGGACGCAGTGTCCAGTACATGAACCCAAGGGAAATAAATCACATCTAATCCATAATACTCCAAAAATTAAGCACATAATTCATATCAAAACAATGCTAATATCTTTGTATATGTTGCTTCTTGATTCTTACATAGTTTTTTGGTGATTTTTTCCTACCTGTTGTTTAGATGAGTTACTTTTTTACAAAAGATTTATGTATTTATTTGAAAGGCAGAGTTACAGACAGAGAAAGTGAGAGGGATAGACAGAGAGAGATACTCCATCCACTAGTTTACTCCCAAATGGCTGCAATAGCCAGAGCTGGACCAGTCTGAAGCCAGGAGCCAGGGACTGCTTCTGGGTCTCCACATGAGTGCAGGGGCCTAATAACTTGGGCTACCCTCTGCTGCTTTCTCAGGAACATTAGCAGAGAGCTGGATCAGAAGTGGGGCAGCCAGTCTTGAACTGGTGCCCATATAGGATGCAGGGGAAAACAGGCAGCCACTTTAACTGGTATGCCACAGCGTGAGCCCCTAGAAACTTAAGAGCCCTCTGAAACTTAAGATAAGTACCTGGTTAGGAGTGGAATCAGAATTCCAATCTATGTCTGCCTAACACTGAAGCCCAAGTGAACAAACTGATTAATCGTCATCATATCTAACATCTTACAGAAGGAGCTCCTGAAATACCACCCCAAAATATTCTGCTTTGACATGCTGGTTATTTCAAACTGAGGGCATTGGAGGACAAAAAATGCAGGGAGAGTCTTTCTCTGAGCTTCTTTTATGTGCCTATAGACCAAAACATCTGAAAACATTTAGTTGTCATGAATTCTCTTCCAGGGAATCTTATCATCGAGGGAAAATTAACTCTAAGCACAGGAGAAGAGATGGGAGGTTGACACTACGCACAGACATTGCCTATTCTCCTGCCATCCCATTTATTGTTCTCCACCTTCATTTACTCTCCCCTTAGTTATTTATATCCACTTCCCTTAACCCCATGAAGAGGGTCTATTAAGCTTCTAGATCTTACTGGGGTATTCAGCTTGCTTTTATATGCTGTCCTCAAGCACATAATACACTTGTAGACCATTTCACTTATTTATCATTTTATTTGTCATTTTATTTCATAGACTCAATTATTGAACCCTCAGAAGGTAGAGAGAAAGTTTTCACCTTTCTGAACTATATTATCTTGGAGTGTACAATTAGTGATCATTCCTATATTCCTTTTTTGAAATCCTTATGTACTAAAATATAAAAGCAAAATATGCACAAAAATCTCACAATTCAAGCATTGTAGAAATACATAGAGTATATGCTTAAAGCTCTTATATATCACTGTACTACCCTGCCCCCAGCCAATTTCTATTCCTTCCTTAGAGATAACTAATAATAACTGTTTAGAGTATAGCTTCACATGTCTTTTATATCTTTTTCAATATTTGCTCCCTTTAGAATTTATCCTTTTTGGATTCCTCTTGATGCCAGAGTTGGATACAGTCTTCTCATTCCTCTTTCTGTGGGTAGAGAAGTGAAAAGGGGAACAAAATACTAAAAATAGTTGGTCTACATAAGAATATAAGTAATCATTTTTCCACAATTGGTATTCCTCTTTGTCTTCCGACAAAGTTTAAGAACTGTAATCAAACAAACAAATACACCCTGAACACTTATTTTAATTCAGCAAATATTTATTAAGAGACTACAATGATCCAGGTGCTGATAGTACAAATACCAATAAAATATGATCTCAATCTCAAAGATGTTCTTAGTTTAGAAGGGACAAACACACAGGGAAATGAATGCAGTAAATGTGGTATACATGTGCAACAATAAATATCCTTTGAAACCAGAGAAACACTATTTTGGCTATCTATTGCTACATAATAAGTCACTGAAAAGTCAGTGGCTTTAAATAACTATCATGATATTTCACAGTTTCATGGTTTGATTGGGCGTAGTTGCAGAGACTGTGCTGTGAGTCTTCTGTGTAGTTGCTGTCAATACCAGCTGGAATAAAAGTTGTCTGAAGACTCACTAGGGTGGGCATCTCAGATGGCATCTTCACTCACAGGCTGGTACTTGAGAGACCTTCTGTTCTACATCTCTGCCCACCAGAGTAGTCTCCACTTTTTATATGGCAGCTCAATGCGGTGATAGTCAGGCAGCTGAATTGCCATGGTAGTTAAGGGCTGTGCCTATAAACATCATGGTATAATTTCTGCTGTTTCCCATTGGTCAAAGCAGCCATAGGGCCTGACCATATACAAGAGAATGAAGAAATAAATTCTACCTCTTGGCATGAAAGTAACAATGGCAACGTACAAATGCAAAAGAGCATATAATGAGAGATATTGCTGCAGCTCTTTTTGAAAACACAATCTGCAGCAAGTAATAATAGGAATGGAGTAACTCAGTGCTTGGAAATAGGCAGCAGACACCATAAGCAAGGCAATTTCTGAATCAAGTTTTGAAAAATCAAAGTTTCAAAGTTGGAAAATATGAGAAGTAGGTCAGGTGGAGCAAGTTCTAGACAGACAGAGTAGAGATGTCCAAATACATACAAGTCTGAAAATGCTGGGCCAGCACTTTGGCTTAGCGGGCAAAGCTGCTACCTGTGGTTCTGGCATTCCATGGGGGTTCTAGCTGGAATCCTGGCTGCTCCTCTTCCAATCCAGCTCCCTGCTAATGCACCTGGGAAAGGAGCAGAGGATGGCCCAAGTGCTTGGGCCTCTGGACCCATGTGGGAGACCCAGAAGAGCTCTGGCTCCTTGTTTCAGCCTGGCCCAGCCTTGGCTGTTGCAGTCAATTGGGGAATGAACCCGAGGTTGGAGGATCTCTCTGCCTCCCTCTCTCTCTATATATTTCTCTAAGTCTGCCTTTCAAATAAATAAATATAAACATCTTAAAAATAAAAATAAAAACAATTAAAAAAAGAAAAATGCATGCTGAGTATTGGAGAGAGTACACTTATGAGGGGATACATATAATCAAGGATATGCAAGTATGAATACAAGTCCATCTTCAAACGTCCATGCATAGTTTTCAAAAAACTCTTTTTCAATAATAGAATTAAATATATTTTAAATTCTATTTTTCCATGAACTATATGAATCAATCTACAGTTCTCTCTCTCTCTCTCTCTCTCTCTCTCACACACACACACACACACACACACATACACACACACACACACACTGGTTATGGGATACAAAGCCAAGGCTTTGGCAGATGGGGAGTTAGACATAGATGGAATAAAAAAGGGTCTTGTAACTATATTTAGTGATAGAAAGTTTCTGGAGCATCAAAATGAAATAAGGAGTCAGAGTTTCTTTAAGGAAAATCATTCCAGCAGTACATTTGAACAAAAAGTGGAAGGGCAGAAGTAGAGGCAGACAAACCAGGAGAGTGTTAATTCACCAAAAGACACAATGCTTTCAATGGATTTGAAGTCAGTTCAGTGGGTTTGAACCCTGGCACTGATACTTACTAACCATGTGAGATTGTGTCGGTTACTCAGGCTCTTTGTACCTCATTTTTGTATCTGAAAAAATTGATTTAAAAATGCACAGGTTGTTTCTATGGGAAACAAAATAGTGCTTGGCATGCAGAAAGCTGATATGTTATTGGCTTATTTCATTTGTTTATTTATTTTTATTTGAAAGGTAGAAATAGGTAGGTAGGTAGGTAGATAGATAGATAGAGATAGAAAGAAAGAAAGAAAGAAAGAAAGAAAGAAAGAAAGAAAGATAGATAGATATTGGGAGACAGAGATCTTTGTTATCTCATTTACTCCCTAAATGTTTACAATGACCAGGGCTGGGTCAGGCTTAAGTCAGGAGTCCAGAACTCTATCTGGGTATTCCTCATGGGTGGCAAGGACCTGTGTACTTCAGCTATCACCTGCTTCACATAGCTAGAATAGAAAGCAGAGCCAGCACTTGAACCAAGGAACTATGAGTATCCTAAGTGACACTTCAGCTGCTGCATCAAATACTGGCTCCAAGGGATTATTTTAAATGTATATTTCACCATGCTATTGCAACTGGAATTTACCACATACCTGTAAATTATCTCACTTAGTATTTTGCACAATTGATGAAAGTAGTTACCACTGTCAACTCTTTTGACAGATGAGGATACTGAGATACAGAGAGATTATATAACTTCCCCAAAGCCACCCACCTCCAGTGAGGAACAAATTTATCAAAGACACATGAAATCAGAAAAATTAAGAAGTAGACAGAGCAGGCCCTGTGGCTTAGCTGGTAAAAGCTGCCACCTGCAGTGCCAGCATCCCATATGGGCGCTGATTTGAGTCCCAGCTGTTCCACTTTTTATCCAGCTCTCTGTTATGGCCTGGGAAAGCAGCAGAAGATGGCCCAGATCTTTGGGCCCCTGCACCCACTTGGAAGACCTGGAAGAAGCTCCTGGCTCCAGATAGGTGCAGCTCCAGCCGTTGCAGCAAATTGGTGAGTGAACCAGTGGATGGAAGATATTCTCTCTCTCTCTCTTTCTCCCCCTCCCTTCCTCCCTCTCCTTCTCTCTCTGTGTAACTGACTTTCAAATAAGTAAATAAATCTTAAAAAAAAGTAGGGTGCCGGCACTGTGGCATAGCTGGTAAAGCCAACGCCTGCAGTGCCGGCATCCCATATGGGCGCTGGTTTAAGTCCTTGCTGCTCCACTTCCGATCCGACTCTTGGCTTCGGATTGGCACAGCTCCAGCTGTTGGGGAGGAAACCATTGGATGGAAGATCTCTCTCTCTCTCTCTCTCTCTCTCTGCCTCTCCTTCTCTCTGTGTGTAACTCTGACTTACAAATAAATAAATAAATCTTTAAAAAAAAAAAGAAGTAGAATCATGGTTGTCCATTTTAGATTCTGCAATTTTTAAAAGACAGAAAACATATACACATAGGATTTAGGAAGCAAAAACACCTCTTTACAATCATAACAATTATTGCTCTTTAAAACATTATCACTCAATTACATTTTTTTAAATTCTCAATTAAGTACAAGGTCCATGGGTTGCAGTTATGGTTTGCATAATAGTTTGGATGTACCCTTAAGGCTCATGTATTGGGTGCATGTTCCCTCAAGTCTCATGCTAATGATTACCATACTAATGTTCACGGTGAACAGATGAAGGATGGAACTTGATCTAACATGACTTGCAGGAGGTGGGCCCAGCAGCGGGGGAATCTCTGTGTCATGGGAACGTGCCCCTGGAATCTCATGAGAGGGCTGGTTCCCCAGCAGAGGTGTTTCCTGCCTCTCTCTGCTTCCTGGCTCATCATCCCCCCTCCTCATGCAGTCTGCCACTCTCTTCAGGTGCCAGAGCAGTGGGCCCACCCGCTCTTGGACTGTGAAACCCCAAACCGGTGAGCTGAAGTAAGTCCTCTCTAGTATGTTAGCTACAGAAAAGAAAAATTAATGCAGGTATAAAAATGCACATTATTCAGAAGTACAAAGAACCACTTGCTTAGACAATGAGATCAATTAGGCTTCTTATTCACCAGAAGGAACAGAGCTGACAAACTTTCGTAAAACACATCAGAGCTCTGATTTGCCTTTTCTTCATTAGCAGCCCTATGAAATATTTCTGCAACTCTTCTCCTATTAGAACTGATGGACAAGCAATTCATTTGGCACTTCTTAGATAGGCAGCTGAGGGTAGATGCATCTGAATTTGCAGGCCTGCATACAGAAGTAATAGAAGACTTGAGAGCATGAGTTCCTACCAGGCAGCGCATTATTGTTTTCTATTTTCCTCTCTCTTTGACTGTAATTTTGCTTCCTGCTGTGGTACAGAAGACACTTAGGTGAGAGCAAAAATGAAGCCTCAGGAGAAGAAAGCTTAAAAAGAAAAGGAGTTTGGGCTAACGACTGGTGTTCGTGAGGTAAATACTTCTCCTTCTCTCTCTCTTAGAGGCATATTTTGTCGACAAATTGAAATGACATGATCAGAAACCTTTCATAGTCACAACAGGAAGCCTAGGGCTAGAGGAGGAGTTCTTGTGAACTCCTTGAGCAGGCGCTGTTTGAGGGGTCTCCTTAAATGCCTTGTTGCTTCTCAGGGAACTCACGTCTATTTTCCATTGGGGAAGGAAACTGTGGGAAACTTGTCGCGTACTTTTCACTTGGCTCCTCACCAACTGTTTCACGAGCTCTTTTATTTGATAGATATTGTGCTCACAAGAGTTAGCTGGAAGGTTGGTTTTCATTCAAAACAGTCTGGAAACCATGGGAATTAAATTGGCTAAAAATTCTTCACTTGACTGAAAAGGAAAAAAAATTCTTTTTTGTATCCTTTTATGTTTCCTCAGGTTTTATTCTAACCAGATGAATTCAGTGACCAAAATCGAACAAACTATAAAATCAAATGGCGTCATTTGTCATGATGGGAAGTCTTTTGTCAGAGGCATGAAGAAGAGTTTATCCTTGGCACTGACCTCTGGGATTCAGACTGGCCACTGGGGAGCAAGCAGTCTTGTTATCCTTAGCAGCTTCTTGTAAGCATTGTGGAGGGCAGGATGCAGGAGAAAACCAACAATGCTTGGGGCAGACTGTTGGCCTAGCAGTTAAAACTCTGCTTTGATTTTTGGTTCCGGTTTCTGATGCAGCTTCCTGCTAATACAGACACAGGGAGGCAGTCAGTGATGGATCAAGTAGTTGGGTTCCTGCCACACAGGTGGGAGACCTGGATTGAGTTCCCAGTTCCTGGCTTCAGCCCAGCCCAGTCCTTGATGTTACATGCATTTGGGGAATGAACCAGCAATGGATGCTTTTTCTGTTTGTGTCTCCAGCCTTTTTCTTGTTTCATTTTGCTTTCCTTGGCTGTATTCCTTTTCCTTAAAGACCCTGGTTTTTGCATGAACGATTCATGTAGGCCAGAGTAAACAAAATCTTTCTGCTTCCCTAAAGTCAGGAAAATTGAGTTACTTCAGGATTAATTAGAGTTGTTATGTTACTTTAACCATCACTCAAACAGGCACCTGTGTTTTTAACAGTGTGATATAATTCCCAGCTCTACTGTTTTACATTGTGTCACCTAAGCAATACGAAATGTCAGGATCTGTTCCTGAGAGCTGGAGGTACAGCAGACGGAGGACCCAGAAGCAAAATAGCCAGAAAAGAGATCTTAACCAACTTGAGTACAATAGAGGTCAGAATTCTAGCAGGGCGAGACATATTGTTTGGGACTTCCCTTACGATCAGACTGCATTTTAAGGTCCTGTCAAAGAGATAATTGTCTATATTGATGAAAGATTTATGAAGGTATGATCCAGGCCTTGGGCAGGGACAGGAACTAGCAGGGGTAGAAAGACCTGCTCGTGTTCTGAATCAGAGGGAGTGCAGAGGGGAAACTGGAAAAGAGAGTATAAGCTGGAGCAGAGCTGGCTGGACTCCTCAGGCTAAGAATAAATGAGGAGGGCATATCCCTGGTGTTTGTCATACACTCCATCCAGGTTCACTCATTTGATGCCTGTTGTAAAGACAACAGACCCTTACAAAACCCTACGTCAGCTTAGGGGAATTCTACCAGAAATCTCTATCTCTAGGCCCGGAATAGCTAAATCCGCAAGCAGTTAGCACACATGCACACATATGACACATGCATACATCTAGGTTAATATTTCCTGAAAATCATAAAGAAAAAAATCTCACTAAATGCTAGATTAAAGGAATGTTATCAATCTCATTTTTTAAAGTTGGTAGATATGTGTGGAGCAGGGGACCTATTTTGCAGTCAAAAGTATATTTTCATTTTTTTCTTATGAATCCCAGTTTTATTCTGTTTAGAAAAAAATCAAAGGAGAAGCGTGTGAATTTTTCCATTTAGAAATTTGGTCAAGTATTTTCAGTTTTATAATTGGCTTTGAGACCCAGTCTAAAAACAAACTTTGAGAACGTAGTCAGGTATCCTCATGGAGGTTCTAGTGAACAGAAGAGGAACGAGAAAGACAGATGCTTCTCACAAATGATACTGTATGAGGGGTCTTCAAAACATTCATGGAAAATGCCTATTATGAATTATGATTTCAAAATTTTTACACCAAAATAAACATATATTTCAGTTCCATTGTCTATGAACATTTTAGAGTCCCCTAAAATACAGCTGGTGTACCCTCCACATTGAGTCGGACAGAGTTGGAAGTTACTGCATCGAGCCCTGCAGTCACTGAAGGGAAATCCAGCCCTCAGCCTGCCTACCCCAACAGCCTTGAGGATGACTGGGCTTTCCCTATGGGATGAGCCTGAACAGTCAGGCCCCCTTGTGGCCAGCTAATGGTAGATGGGGGGGGGGGGCAGAATATCAGACAGAAGGCAGTAGGTACCAGAGAGCTTGAAGGAAGTCACCCATTGTAGGCTGAAAGAGTGCAGGACAACCTTGCTTGCCATTGGGAAGCCTACAGTTTGGGCTTGAAAAACAGTAGTGCGTGCCAAGTAGGCTGTGGTTCAACTCATGGAAGTAGGGAAGTTTTACTTCAAAAAGTTGAAGAGCTCATGCCATAGAAGACACCAAGCATGACAAATAACCTTTGTCACAAAAGATTAAAGGTTGAGACAACATACATCTGTCTCAGAGGCACATGAACATAAACCATTCCTAAATACACCTATTCCAAGGTTGCTTATTGGGCATTAAGTTAACCTGCTTAAAGTATTGGAAACACAGAGTAAATCAACCATCATCATCAGATGCATGATAAACAAAATATGACACACACACATAGAGGAATATTATTCAGCTATAAAAAGATGAAATTCTACCGTTTGATTCAAAATGAATGTAACTGGAGGGCACCATGTTGAGTAAAATAAGCCAGAGATAGAAAGACAAACACACTGCATTCTCTCTCTTCCTCACACTCCCTCCCTCCCCCACCCTCAAGATTTGTTTATTTGAAAGTCAGAGTTACAGAGCAAAAGAGGGAGAGACACGAACAGAGGTCTTCCATCTGCTGGTTCACTCCCCAAATGGCTGCAACCAGCCAGGCTGTGCCAGCAGAAGCCAGGAGCCAGGAGCTTCTCCCAGGTCTCCTACACGGGTACAGGGGCCCAAGTACTTGAGTCATCTTCCACTGCTTTCCCAGGCTGTCAGCAGGAAGCTGAATTGGAAGTGGAGCAGCAGGGACTCGAACCGGTGCCCATGTGGGATGCTGGTTTTGCAGGCAGAGGATTAACCTACTATGCCACAGAATCGGCCACTGCATGTTCTCTCTTATATGTGGCAGAAAGAAATTTAAAAAGAAAAAAAGTAAACAGCAAAAATGAAAAAGAAAGGAATGCCTGTGTGTATATCAGTATTATAGCAAATACAATTTTGTCAAACTTTGTTTTATATCTTTGTCAAACCAATGGTTATGATTTATATACTATTGTAGCTTTAATCATCTGTGATTATTTTACAATTTATCATATTTGAGTGAAATGTACATCTTTTCATTTGATTTTTTTTAAAATTTTATTTATTTGAAAGACAGAGTTACAGACAGAAGTACAGACAGAGGAAGAGATCTTCCATCTGCTGGTTCACTCCCCAGATGGCCGCAACGGCTGGAGCTACGCCCATCCAAAGCCAGGAGCCAGGAGCTTCCTCTGGATCTCCCACCTGATTGCAGGGGCCCAAGGACCAGAGCCATCTTCCACTGCTTTCCCAGGCCATAGCAGAGAGTTAGCTCAGAAGAGGAGCAGCCGGGACTAGAACTGGCACCCATATGGACGCCGGCGCTTCAGGCCAGGGCCTCAACCTGCTGCACCACAGCTCTGGCTCCTTCATTTGATTATTATTTATAGCCCTTGGCCAAATTCCTGCTAAAATATTATCTTTTCTACGTTTACTTGATGAGCTCTTTATTTACTGACCATTAAGCTTTTGACTATAATGTAAATTAAAATGTTTTCCCAATAATTATGAAAGAAAGAAGGAGAAAAAAGAGGAAATGAGAAAAAGTGCAAGTGAGAAAGAAAGAAAGAGGTAGGGAGAGAGGGAGCAAAGAAGGGAAGAAGCACAGTATTCTTGGACTTGTATCTATGAGCAACATTGCATATGTTTTGCTTGCATTAATACCACGTTAACATGAGAATTATGTTGTAGCAATTATCATGCATTTGCTCTGTACCTGAGAATATAATACAATAATAAATTCCTTATAAGAATGAATAAGCTGGTACTGCAGCTCACTAGGCTAATCCTCCGCCTTGCGGCACCGGCACACCGGGTTCTAGTCCCGGTCGGGGCGCCAGATTCTGTCCCAGTTGCCCCTCTTCCAGGCCAGCTCTCTGCTGTGGCCAGGGAGTGCAGTGGAGGATGGCCCAAGTGCTTGGGCCCTGCACCCCATGGGAGACCAGGATAAGTACCTGGCTCCTGCCATCGGATCAGCACAGTGTGCTGGCCGCGGCGGCCATTGGAGGGTGAACCAACAGCAAAAAGGAAGACCTTTCTCTCTGCCTCTCTCTCTCACTGTCCACCCTGCCTGTCAAAAAAAAAAAAAAAAAAAAAAAAAAGAATGAATAAAGGGGCTGGCGTTGTGGCTAAAACTCCACCTGCAGAGCCAGCATCCCATATGATGCCAGTTCATGTTCTGGCCGCTTCTCTTCCAATCCAGCTCTCTGCTTATGGCCTGGGAAAGCATAGAATTTCGCCTAAGTGCGTGGGCCCCTGCACCCGTGTGGGAAACCTGGAAGAAACTCCTGGCTCCTGGCTTCAGCCTGGTACAACCTTGGTCATTGCATCCATTTGGAGAGCGAGCCAGCGCATGGAAGACTTTTCTCTCTGTCTCTCCCTCTCTCTGTCTGAACTCTTCTTCTCAAATAAATAAAATTTAAAAAAAAAAGAATTAATAAGACCTTTAGAAAATGGGGAGAGTACTCAAGGTCAAATTCAGACAAAATAAAAAGCTTTTCCCAGAGATTGATGAGAATCCTCCTTTATGCCTTAAATTTTCTCTTATTTTGTGAGTAAAGTTTCAACTTGATTGCAACAATATTTGGGCCTTTAATCTTGTATTTTCGCAGTCAATGTTGATTTCACTTCAACTACTCCAAGGACTATTCAGATACACCTAGAAGTTAGTAATGATCCAGAAAATTTAAATATGATGTCGAGTTTTTTTAGTAGGAAAGGAACCTTTATGAAATTTTTCGATTCTCCTCCTCTTGAACCCTGGACATAGTTTTTCAAAAAATTTGTTCAGTGTAAAGAATTATTTTATTTGCAAGGCAGAGTTATAGAGTGGGAGGGGGAATTATAGAGATCTTAACCTACTCCTCAAATGAGTGCAACAACTGGGTCTGGTACAGGCCAGAGCCAGGAGCCAAGAGTTGCAACTGGGTCTCCCACATGGGTGCAGGGCCCAAAGACTTTTTCCCCTTTTCTCTTGCTTTCCCAGGCATATTAGCAGGGAGTTGGATCTGAAGTGAAGTAGCTAGGGCTGGAACTAGCCCCTTATGGAATGCTGGCTTCACAGGCAACAGCTTAACCTATTATTCCATAATGCACACTCCTCAGTGAAACTTATTTTGAAAATAAGTGCCTGAGAATAGGTGGGTCAGAAAAATTCAAGAAAATTTCCTTTTTTATTAAAAAGTAGTTTATTAAAAAGTAGTTTATTGTAACATACATGAAAATGTGAAATAATGTTATTTATAACATGATTATATAACATTTATTCATAATAATTAAAGTGTAATGAAAATTAATCATATTATACCTATGATACCTTATTTATAACAATTAATCAGGAAGAGGAACATGTGAAATATGAATTTAGCAAAATATGTGGAATAAGTGAAAACACGAGAGCTATGTAAGATATGCAATGATCTAAGTTGTTTGCCTATAACAGAAACACATTTTCTGTTTTCAAGGCCCTGATTCCTTTGTGTTCATGAAGCACTCCACAGCTTAAAAGCTACTTGAATATAGCATCATCATTACTGAATCATCATTGATGAGGACTTAGTTATACAAGGTGCTCTTCTAATTATCTATGAGCATGACTCCCAAAGCCACCAACCACTCCTTGATCAGTTACAATTATTATTGCTAATTTTCAGATGAAAACAAAAGTCTAAGATTCAGGGAAGGATTAAAACAAGATAAGACTTGTTAGGCAGGAGAGCTAATCCAGACCTCTTTTCAACTCATTCCAGCTTCCAGAAAATTACTGATTTATTTGGTCAGTTAAGATAAATTATGTAATTGATGCTTGCTTATTTATAAACTTTTCAGTCATATAATGGTCTGAAGGAAGTCCTGTCCAGTGATGCATAGGCATATCTATTAACATAAGACCAGGTACTGAAGATGAAACCAGAACCTAATGGTTGTGATCATGTGCTCACTCAGGTTTCCTGGATTTACCCAGTACATGCTAATTCAATCAGTCATCTAATGCATAATGGAGGATTGCTCATTTATTTATTCAGGTGGACCATATAATCAAATATATTTAAGCAGTAATCTTCTTGAGGTATGAAACTAAGTCAGCTTCTAGCCACACGAACTGTTGGTGCTGAAATCGTTCATTTATTCCTACATCTATTCAACAACAACCAATATTCAGCTCATTTTTTAAGTAAACATTGAGTTCTTATTTTGTGTCAGGGAGACCTCTGCATGAGGGTTTTGTGGTAAACTAGACAAAATAACTATTTAAGAAGAGAATTCCAGTTGATGGTAACAGCAAAGCCATGGACTTTGAGGTGGAATGAAATAGAAGGGAAAGGAGGTAAGGTTAGAAGCAAGGAGATGAATTAGGTGGTTCTACTAATTAAAGAGAGACACCTGATGTCTTCAACTATGGCATCAGAAATGGTGAGATATGAGCAGATTTTCCAGTTCTAAAATCGATGTATTGGGCAATGATGTGAATTTAAAGTAATTCTAGTTTTTTGCATCCAGTGTCATTTGCTAGCAGGAAGATCAGGCTTCCAATGGAATGGAGGAAATCAACATGTCTCTGTGAGCCATGTGAAGGAGAGGTGCATTACAGAGAAAATGTAACACAGGCCAGGGGACATAGATGCTACCCATATAGGAAGTAAGGACTGCTCATACTAAGTGCTGACGACAAAAACATGAAAAAGCACAGCTTCTGTCTCAAAGGCCTCAGAATCTAATGTGCTACATTGAAAATTATCTTGGCTGCTGCAAATCAAGTTCTTGTTTCTCTCTTCACTAGTCAGTTATTTCGATGAGAGCAAGGAGCTTATTTTATCTATTTCTGAAATTCCACTTTTTTAAAAAAAAAAAAGGATTTATTTATTTCAAAAGCAGAGCAACAGAGAGAAGAACAGATGGAGAGTGATCTTCCATCTGCTGGTTCATGGCAGCAACAGGCAGAGCTGGGCCAATTTAAACTCAGGAGCCAGGAACTCCATCCTGATCTCACTTGGGTGACAGGGCCCCAAGCAGTTGGATCATCTTCTGTTGCCTCCCTAGGCACATTAGCAGGAAACTGGATCAGAAGCAGAGGAACCAGGACTCATACTGGCACTCTGATACTGTATGCCCATGTCACTAGCTCCAGCTTAATCTCCTACAAGACAACACCTGCCTCTGAAATTCTATTATTTAACATATAACACATATTCATTATATCTTAATTAATGTGGACTGAATATATTCCAAGAAGAGAAACATCAGACTGAGACATGAGCAAATGCACAGACAGAAGAAAAAAATGATATAACATATGGTATTGATTTTTATGTCTTTTGTTTTACAGGATATTAAACCTTAGGGGGAACAACAGAACATATCCCTTAAAACTGAAATTAGAGAGATCATACAATTAGTGCTAAAATGTATAAATAAAAAGATTTATAGGAGATGAATGCAGAGGAAAGTATTTGATGGTTGGGATATTCAAAGACAGTTTCAGCAAAACACAGGTCTTGGTCTGTGGGATTCACAGGACTGATGAGAAAGTAGCATGATAATACATATAGGAGTATCTTCTTACAAAAATAGACAATGTAGGATATTTATTGGCACAAAACTTTAGGAGCTGATTGAGCAAGGCTGTAAAACATTAGATACATCCTAGGAATTTATTATGTACATAGGACCACTTAGTTGACAGCTTTCTCCAGGATTTGTGTGATGAGAGAATCCACCAGCTCTCTATCAAGGTTTGTAGAAAAAAAATCCTGATTCAATAGTGTAGGAGGGAGCTGCCAAAATGTCAGGACTCAGGGAGCCTTGGAAAGCCGGCCTCACGCTGAAAGAGCTTGTCTATAAGACATATCACCGACCACAGTGCCAGAAATGCCGCTGTTAAGGAATCATTCTTTTAAAGCTAGGAAGTTAGTTTATCTTCCACCTAGAGTCCCCATTCTTATGTACTTGATTCTAATGTTTTAAAAGATCGAAGTTGATAGCTGCAAAATACTCAATATAAGACATGTAAATGGGATCCAGTAGTTGAGAGGGAAGCTAAAGCATGAGGTATGCTCAGAAAGTTCAAGGAAAATGAAATTAATACGATGCACTTTCTGTAAACTTTTTGAAGCCTCTTTATAGGTAGCAAAATCGTTTGCAGCACAATTTACTTCAAGGATTAAATTCTTGCCATTGACTCTGAATTCATAAACATATTTTCTCACAAATAGAAAGAATCTCCTTTAAAACAAGTCACATCATTCCATTTTCTAAACAAGTCACATCATTCCATTTTCTATCACTTCATTTTTATATATTTTTATTATTCTATTATTATTTATTTGAAAGGCAGAGTTACAGGGAAGCAGAGGTAGAGAGAGAGAGAGACAAGTCTTCCATCTGCTGGTTCACTCCCCAAATGGCCACAATGACCTGAGCTGAGCCCATGCGAAGCCAGGAACCAGGAGCTTCTTCCAGGTCTTACACACAGGTGCAGAGGCCCAAGAACTTGGGCCAACTTCTACAGCTTTCCCAGGCCATAGTAGAGAGCTGGATCGGAAGTAGAGCAGCCAGGACTTGAACCATTGCCCACATGGGATGCTGACACTGCAGGAGGCGACTTTACCCGCTATGCCACAGTGCCAGCCCCATCGTTTCATTTGTTTTTAAAGAAGATCACTAAGTAACTGATAATAGATAATTATAAAAATTAATAATGGGAATATGAGGGGGGGGGCGAGGGAAGGGTTGAAATGTGGGCGGGAGGGAGGGGAAGCCCCACTTTGTTCCTAAATCTGTGTATATGAAATATATGAAATTTGTACAGCTTAAATAAAAAAAAACACACAAAATGAAAAACAAAAACTACATGTTCCTGAATATTATCCACTCATGTCATAATGTTGGATGCACTTTCCTTTCCCTTGATTAAGAATTCTCTTGCCCATTTTCCTGTGGTCATCTGCTTATTGCTTGGACTTTTCACTTCCTAGTTGTCCAGCTTTGCTTTTTAATATTCATTAAGAGAAATCGCTGATTCTGCTGTTCACACCTTAAATATCAGAGTCAAGGCAAGAAAGCTTTTGAAATGAAACTGGAGGCACATGACAAATCGAAGGCTGCCCACCTATTGTCCCCTAAAGCCATCCATTTTATGTGTCCCACAATTGCCACCCTATTGATCAGGTTCCTCTAGCTCTGTCTTTACATCACAAATGTTTAGCTGGCTAATGGAGAGCTCACTCCAAAAGGATGAAGATTTGGGGTGTTGTGAGCTAAATAGAAAGCTCTGTCTATAAGATTTTTAAACAGGGGCCGGCGCTCTGGTGCAGTGGGTTAACGCCCAGGCCTGAAGCACCGGCATCCCATATGGGCACTGGTTTAAGACCTGGCTGCTCCACTTCCATTCCAGCTCTCTGCTATGGCCTGGGGAAGCAGTAGAAGATGACCAAAGCCCTTGGGCCCCTGCACCCGCATGGGAGACCTAAAGGAAGTTCCTCACTCTTGCCTCCTGGCTCCTGGCTTCAGATCAGCATAGCTCTGGCCATTGCAGCCATTTGGGGAGTGAACCATTGGAAGGAAGACCTCTCTCTCTCTCTCTCTCTCCTCTCTCTATGACTTTCAAATAAATAAATAAATCTTTAAAAAAAGATTATTGAAGAAGTATTGATTTTTTGCCAGTTGCTTTTCTTGGGACCTAGCAGGTTGACAGACTATTTTAGTTTCATTAGATCATCATATGAGTACTCACCACCTTTGGCACAATCTGAGTATAATTTAGTTCAGTAACTATATTTATTAATTTTGTTAAATTAGTAATATAAAGCTCACTCTTATTTCCCTCAATATTCTGTGATTAACCTTCTCTGAGTGCTTATCTTACTGGATTTTGATAGTCTGCTTATACCTGAGTAACTTTTACTAGACTCCAAATCCCATGAGGACAAGAACTGGATTGTATTTGCTTACCTTGTGCATCTAGCAATAAATACTGCTGTAAACATTCACTCAGTAAAAGGATTGATTACTGGATGAATGAGAGAATGAATGCCACCACGAAAACTAAGAAAAAATGCTCAATTCCCATTCTCCCAGAGCACATAGCCTAGGAGTTAGAAAATACTCAAAAGGCAGAGAGGCCTTTGCCCTCCTTTTGTATGAGTCCAAATAAAGAATCTTGATCAACTATACACACACACACACACATATAGGAAGATATATATATATATATATATATATATATATATCACAGTAGGCAGTAGTCTTTCTTAATTATTAATTTATACTCTAGTATATATGATGGCAGAAAGGAAACCCTAAGCTTTTGTTCCCCAATGGAGAATGATTTGTTGACAATGTCAGATCAAATTGCATTTATATAAGAACTCCAGAAATCTGTTAGAGGCTATAGCACCCCAGATTAGTAGAAAGCCAAGAAGAGCTGCATAGAAGTGGGAACAAAAGCCAAGTGTATTTATTTTCTCTTGATCCTCCTACTCCTCAGGAGTGAAGTGTGATCATGACAAAACTCCCAACTTCAACCTTTTCTCTTGGAAGAGACAGAAAATAGTAGAACACATATCCAACATTATGTCTTTTCAAGGGCTATCAAAGGGCCTGGTGTCTCTTGTGTGAGTTATAGCACTGAAGGTAACAGTGGTATGCTTTGGATACCAGGGGCTGCTAAGAAGAAAGGTGTGTGCTGTGGCTTATCATAGCACCAAGGAGCTTACACTAGGAAGATATAACAAAGTCTAGAAGAAACAGAGACACACTTATTTTTTTAGCTGGTAAATCACACACCTACACTTAAGCAGATATTTTCCCTGAAAGGATTGACAGGACTCCAGAATCTGTAGACAGGCTGATTAGTGAAGGTCTTTCTCTATACATAACCAACCTGTAATACTGAAAAGAGGTAGACTTTCTTTTGGTTAAGATTCTCAAATCTCAGCTACAGATCACAAGATATAAAGAAACAGGGAAATAAAGACTATGAATTTCCTAAGGAAGAATTCAAAATTGCCATCTTTTTTTTTCATTCGCTTAATTTTATTTTTCCACAATACTGCAAAGGACAATAGGAACTAAGTTAATTATTCAATTAACTTTATAATCACACTCATAACAAGATTCTAATAATTAAGAAGTCCTGTATAATAGTTATACATTATACCTTTTTAAGGCTTTTATTTAATAAATGCAAATTTCATAGGTACAACTTTAGGAATATAGCACTTCTTCCCCCCATACCTGCCCTCCCACCCTCATCCCTACCCCACCTCCTACTCCCTCACCCATCCCATTCTTCGTAAAGATTTATTTTTAATTAACTTTATGTACAGTAGTCCCATTCTATGCTAAGTAAAGATTTCAACAGTTTGCACCCCCCCACACACAACATATTAAGTACTATTTGTGCTAAGTAAAGATTTCAACAGTTTGCACCCCCCCACACACAACATATTAAGTACTATTTGAGAACAAGTTTTGCTGTTAATTTTCATAGTACAACTCATTAAGAACAGAAGTCCTACATGGGGAGTAAGTGCTTAGTGATTTCTGTTATGAATTTAACAATTAGCACTCTTATTTATGACGTCAGTGATTACCTGAGGCTCTTGCCATGAACTTCAAAGGCCATGGAAGCCTTTTGTGAACACAAAATCTGTCAGTATTTACACAATGCCATAAGCAAAGTGGAAGTTCTCTCCTCCCTTCAGAGAAAAGTACCTTCTTCTTTGATGGCCCCTTCTTTCCACTGGGATCTCACTCACAAAGATCCTTCATGTAGGAATCAAAATTGCCATCTTAAAGATATTAAAAGTGATAAAAGAGAACATAGATGGGCAACTACATAGAACATGAAAAATGGTGCATGTACGTAATGAAAGTATCAGTAAATAAAAGGAAGTGTAAAGAAATTTTAGGTGAAAAATGCAACTAAATTAAAAAATAAAATAAGTTGAAAAATTAATTCAACAGCAAATGATCAAGCAGGAAAAAATCAGCAAATATGAAGACAGTACTGTACCACATTGCCATCCCCAATACCCTCATTTTAATAAGGTATACTTGAAGAACCCTATTGACCACTGAGTGTAAAAATATGTAGACAGAATATTGCACTCAATAGTAGTAGAACATACATTATTTTCAAGCATACATCAACATTCTCCAGGATGGATCCTGTTAGATTACAAAATGAGTCCTAACAAATTTTCTAGGGTTGAAGTAATAAAAAGTGTTTGAGTTCTATGGAATGACACTAGAAATCAAGAATGTAAAGAAAACTAGAAAATGCAAGGTACTTCAAATACGAGGTACTTTGGTAAATTCATGGAAAATGGGATTAAAAGGTAAGTTTACTGTGGTGCAAAAAAATTTGAAATTAATGTATAGTTTTATCATAATATGTATTTTCCATGAACTTTTTGAAAGCCGATTGTGAAAGTTGAACAACACACAATTAAACAAGAGTCAAAGTGATGAAGGCAGGCATACAGGCTAAAATTGATTAGATTTGTGAAACTGGAAGACCACGCCTTCACCACGCCCCTGTGTGACCTCATCCCCTACCTGGCCACACTGGGGTGCCCACCAGCCAGTCAGGTTAATTAACCACTCCCCTTTGGAAGTGGGTTAAAACCAGGACACGGTGTGGCCCGGGCCCCCTTCTCTTCTTCTCTGACCTCTTGCCAGGAGGGGCCTTGCTGTAGCCCTGTGCCTCCAGGGCACATGGCATTCGGGCCATGTGCTCTAGGCTTCCTGGCCCAGATGCTCATCCACATGGCTGGTTCCTGGTGCTCAGTATGAACCCAGATTTACCTCTCTTTCTTAATAAAGCTCTCACTCTCCTATGCATCTTTCTCACTAAATAAAAGCTTAAAATGGATAGCAGCTCAAGGTGCTTGCTTTTGGCCTGCTCTCTGAGTGGTGTGGACACTACCCTAGTTTCTAGACTTTCCCCTTTCCAACCTGAACTAAATCCTCACTTTTCTAGATACCTCTCACACTAAATAAAAGCTTAAAACATACCATGCTGTCTTGTTTGTCTGTGCCGGTATTTAGAATTCTTCTCTAAATATTAGGCAAGAACCCTCTCAGGCTTATTAATATTGGGGATTTAGTAATATGCCCATGGTGAAATTGTATGGCACCCCAAATTCCGGTAGCACATGTGGCACCCCAGATAGCACTTCTGGGGAGCTCTAAAGGGCCACTTTTGGTGTAAATTTTAGGGGTCATGTCCGATTTCAAAAGGAGCAATCACAAAGGAGATTAGAAAATATCTTGAGACAAAATAAGAGAAACCTCAACATGCCAAAATTTATAGGATGCAACAAAAGTAGTACTAAGAGAGGAGTTTATAGTGTAAACACCTGCATTATAAAAGAAAGGTTTCAAGCCAATTAACTATTACTTCAAGGAACTAGCTCAATAATAACATATTAATCTCAAATGAAAGAAACAAAACTTGGAGCAGAAATAAATGAAATAGAAAACAGAGAAATGAAGAAACAAGTCAACAAAACTTAAGTTTTCTTTGAAAGGATACAAAATTAACAACCTCTTAGCAAGATTAAGACAGAAAAAAGTCTGACCTAAAATCAGAAAAGAAAGAGAAGACATTATAACTGCCATGAAATGAAAAGAATTATAGAAAATCACCATGAATAATCATGCACTAATTGGCTATTTAGAAGGATACATAATAAGTAAATGGACTTATTTGTAGAAATAACCTACCAAGACAAAATCACAAACAAGTCAAAAAAAAAAAAAAAAAAAAACTGAACAAACCTCTGACTAGTGAGAAGTGAATCCAATGCACTGAAATAAAAGAAAGTTTACAATCAGATGGCTTCTCTGGTGAATTCTACTGAACATTAAAAGAAAAACTAATGGCAATTTTTCTTCACATTTTTCTAAAAATTGAAGAAAAGGGAACAATTCCACACTGCATCCAGCAAAGCAGGGTGTCAGGTTAACCTAAAAGAGGAACAGTGTCACATAGAATAAGGAGGTGGACTCAGATTAAAGATTTTAATGTGTGGAAAACAGGGGACCCTCTGTGCACTGCCAAAGGTGGAGGCAGAAGCAGAGGCCCAGGTGCCTGGTTACTCCAAATGTTTATTATTAATGGTGACATGACCACTTAATCATAAAAAAATGTGTAGTTTCATGAAAAGATAATTTTATGATGAGGGAGTTTAAAAACATAAAACAGGGAACAATAGAGAGTTTTTGGTGTTTTTGTTTTTCAGGAAGTTAGGATTAACAGAACAAAGACACTATCAAGGAACCCTGAAGAGAATGAATTTTTAATGCAGGTGAATGTCCCTCCTGGAGCCCATGGCATTTCCTTACTGACAATTGACATTGTTAACATAACTTGACTGGTCACCTTTCAATCCAGCCAAGTGTGCCTTCAGCAGAATTCAGGCCCTGTGGTGACCTCTGAAATCTAGGCCTTTAACATAATTCAGCCTTGGTGGTGGTCCCTAACATTTCTAAACTCACTTTGTGGGGCCAGCATTACCATGATAATAACGTCAAAGATACTACAAAATAAGAAGACTATATTCCTGATGAGTATTCATGCAAAAAACCTCAAAAAGAGGTCATGATCAAATTGGATCTATTTCTTAGATTCAAGAAAATTGTCAATACATAGAATTCAAACAATGTAAATCATCGCATTAACAAAATGAAATCGGACAAGACCCCCTAAAATTTACACTAAAATGTAGCCCCTTGAAGTTTCCTAGAAATGCTATCCGGGGAGCCACATGTACTACCTGAATTTGGGGTGCCATATGATTTCACCACGGGCTTATTACTAAATCCCCAATATTAATAAGCCCGAGAGGGTTCTTGCCTAATATTTAGAGAAGAATTCTAAATACTGGCACAGATAAACGAGGCAGCATGGTACGTTTTAAGCTTTTATTTAGTAAGAAAGGTGCATAAGAGAGTGAGAGCTTATTTAGGGGAGAGAGGTGAATAGGGGTTCATACCAAGCACCAGGAACCAGCCACGTGGATGAGCATCTAGGCCAGGAAGCCTAGAGCACATGGCCTGAAGGCCATGCACCCTGGAGGCACAGGGCTACAGCAAGCCCTGTCCTGGCAAGAGGCCAGGGAAAAAGAGCAGAGGCCCGGGCACACTATGCCCTAGGCTTTTAACCCACTTCCAAAGGGGAGTGGTTAATTAACCTGATTGGCTGGTGGGCACCCCAGTGTGGCCAGGTAGGGGAATGAGGCCACACAGGGGCGTGGCAAAGGCGTCAGGTAGGAGCATGGGGTCACACAGGGGCGTGGTCTTCCAGTTCACAAATCTGATAAATTTTAACCTGTATGCCTGCCTACTTCATTCCCCCCTCAGAGACTCCAGACCTTAATCTTAAGGGGATGTTGATGGGCGTTGAGTCACCATCTTCTGTAGCTACTTCCTGCTGATTAGGGGCGTAGACCCTGCCTGTTCTTGGTCTGGAAGTCTCTGCCTATCTCATCTAATGATTTCACTTCACGAGCTGGATCTTCTTCAGTCACTGCCATCCTCAGTGTCTCCTGCATGGTCGTAATTATTCTCAGAATCTGCTGGGTTCTGCTGGGTTATTTCAGATACAAATGAAGGTCCATTTTCACTCTGGAGTGACCATGGGAGTCCATAGCGTGGCACGATGTCTTTCAACAATGCTCTAAGCACCTCGTGTGCTTTCTCTGTTTGGGTCGAAAAGGCCTCTATCCATCCTGTAACAGTGTCAATAAAGACTAGAAGGTACCTATAATTACTTGTAGGGAGCATATTGGTAAAATCAACCTGCCAATCTACACCTGTTTATGTTCCCCTCCTCTGCACAGTAGTCAACAGGGGAGGTGGCCTTACATGGTGAGGGTTGTTCTGTAAACATAGTGGCCAAGAGCAAGTCACTTCCTTTATGACCAAAAAGCTCAGGAGACCAGTTGTACTAAGGCATTCTTCCCAAGTGGGTAGAGTTGTGTAATTTTCCATTAAGTGGCCATTGATAGAATAATTCTGTGATTTAGCATCCACTATCCATTTGCCTTTTTAGTATAGCCTTGCTGTTGGGCCCATTCATTTTCAGGCTCCGTATAGTGAAATTCCTTAGCTGCTTCCACAGATTGACATGTAAGAGCCATTTCCAAACTTTCCTGTGTAGCTGCTCTATCTGCTAACATATTTCCCTGGTTAATATAATTATCTCCCTTCTGATGTCCCTTGCAGTGGATGACGGGCACTTCTAAAGGCTCCAGTACTGCCTGAAGTAGAGCCAGTATCTCTTTTCCATATTTAACAGGGGAACTCTTTGCAGTCAGTAAGCCCCTCTCTTTCCAGATTGCTGCGTGTGCATGCAACACAAGGAAAGCATATCTGGAATCTATCTATCTATCTACATATATGTGTATATATATATATATATATATATATGAACTCGCTGGCCTTTTCCCAGTTGTAAAGCCCTAGTCAATGCAATAAGTTGTGCCTTTTGGGCTAAAGTATTGTGTGGTAATGCTTGGGCTTCTATCATCTGCCTTTCTAACCCCTTCCTTCAGATAGCTGCTGCCATCAGTAAACCATTCAGCATCTGGGTTTTCCAGGGGCTCATCTCGAAGGTCTGGCCTACTAGGGTACATCTGCCTAATTCATTCCCCCCTCAGAGACTCCATCCCCTCAATCCTAAGGGGAGTTGATGGCCATCGAATCATCTCTTCTGTAACTGCTTCCTGCTCATGAAGGGTGTAGTGCAGGCCCTGCCTGTCCAGTGTCTGTAAGTCTCTGTCTATCCTATCTAACAAATTTGCTTTGTGGGTTGGAGCAGTCCTGATCATTGCCAAGGTCTGTGTCCCTGCGAAGTCAGTTACTCCCAGAAGTCGAGTTCTAAGGTTTCTGATTGGCTTATAGGAACAGTCAGGACTGTCTTTCACATTCACCTGTGAAGACTTAAGAGGTAGAAGTTTAGTCCTAATTTCACGGAAGTAGTCATGTTCACTAGCACCTGGTCAGATCCCTTTTATCTAAGCTGAAACTGATCTGAAGAGGACCTTCTTCTGAATGGCTTGCTCAGGAATTTCCAATGTTGGAGTCTTTGTTAAAAACTCCTTGATTCCTTGGAACACCTTTGCAGCTCCCCTGTCCAGCACAGGGTCTGTTTCAGAGGCTTTTAAGCAAACACGAGGCTTAGAATCCAGAACCTGGAATCCGTAACTCTTGTAACTACCCTTTTCAGTACGGGGTCTGCGTCAGGGCCTCTTTAGAGCTATATACAAAAGTTTGGAATCCAAATCCTGGAATTCAAGTTCCACAGAATCCTGTCATCAGTAATTCCCAGTACCGGAACTCCTAGTTAGAAGCTCCTTAGTTCTCTGGAACAATGTTTGCAGCTACCCTTTTCAGTACGGAGACTGTGTCAGGGCGTCTTTAAAGCTATACACAAAAGCCTGGAATCCAAATCTTGGAATCCAGAGTCCATAGAACTGCCATTCTCAGAAATCTCCTCGGCTGTCTTTAAATATCTGACCCTATGTTAAAACATACTAGATAGGAATTTCACAGAGAGACATGGATACAAGATTTCACATTTGAGACACTTAATAAACCTTAAATAAATACCTAAAAAACACAGGATTAAAACCGCATCATCATTTATCTCAGCTGACCCAGAAAAAGTATTTGACAAAATTCATTGTCCTTCCATGATAAAACCTACACAAACCAGAGGAAGTAGGGGAGTACCTCAACATAATCAAGGCCATATATGAAAAGCCTTCAGCTGACATTACACTCAATGGTGAAAGACTCAAAATGTTTCAGACTTACACAGATGTGCCAGTTTAAGAAACAGTGTACTAGAAAATTCTGTCGGTACTCTGCATTATACTTGCTGCCTTTCATACGGAAGCAGAGAATTTACTCCTAAAAGGCTGCACAGGAAAATGTTAGAGATACTAAAGCAAGTAATTGCCTAGACTTCCCTTTTGACAGAGCTGATAGAGATACCCTCTCCAATCTTTCTTCATGCAGGTGAATTTTAAGTGTTTTTGATTGCTTTCAGGTTAGGAGGGACAGCTGCCAAATTTCTAGAACTGCTACTTATTTCTCTAATTAGTTCCTAATGAGGGATGCTATTATGTTGCTCCTTAAAAATGTAAAGAATTCTGCTGCAGCTGAAAGTCTATGTTCACCATTGAAAACCTTTCTGGCCTGAAAGGAATATAAATATGCTTTAGTGCTTTCCCTGAAGAGAGTGATTGGTTTCCTGTCTGTAGTTTGTTGTGCTGTTGGTAAATCTTAGGTTTTCCTTTTATGCACAAAAGTCAGAATAGGAGAAATTTCCTTCTGGCTTAATCAGTATTTCTTCTGGAAGGTAGAAAAGGAGCCCAGAGAGCTGTTAATCCAATCTGCTGGGTAGTATATCGCATAAACAAAGAAGCGGGTTACTAAAACAATAGCTATGAGTGGTGGGACTTAATGATATATGAACTTCACCTGCTCAGGAACCGAAGCCTATAATAAAGTTTACAGTTTATAAAACACAGTCTTAAAATATTTATGTGGCTCGATGGGTGAATTGAATCTGCTTACAACACTGTATACAATCACATTATACAAAAAATACCGACTTTATAAAGGAAAAACCGAGTTTGTACTGAGCTGGTTAATGAATTTGATGTTCTGTTTGAATAGGGATTTCATGTTTGGGGAACAGAATGGGGAGTAGGGGAATGGTAAGATGGGACTAGCTCTTATAATATACAGAGACTTATTAGGTAGGAAGTCAGATATGAGCTAATGTGTGTGTGACAAAGGCCTAAAGAGAAGACATCTATGTCCAGCATATGCATCTGCATCTCAAAGTCATCCTGATAACCTTTCAGGGGCAGCCCAGTATCTGAATCCTGCCCTGCCCCCTCCTACCCAATAACCTGCCAGGTGGGAGTCCCTGCCCCTTCTGCCTGAGAACCTGCCAGGTGCAGCCCAGTATCTGCACTTCAAATACCCTTCTCCAGATCCTAATTCTCCAGGGAATCTTGCTCACCCTTCCTCTAAACTCAGGAGGATGGTGCCAGCTAGCCTCCCTCCTGTCGGATACCTTCAGGGGAAAACTCAGAAGTTTTTTATTTACATCCAAGAGGAGCAGAGGTGGGGAAGCAAGACCCACCTCCTTAAAAAACCCCAGGCATCATCCAAACTGTGTGCTCAGCCCTCTGCCTCTCTGCTAAGCCACCCGCCTGACCTGGTCAGGTGTAATCTCTCCACTCAACCATGTAACCTCGCTCCCCCCCACCCAGTCCGAGGAACTGGGCACTCTCTCAGGTCCTGTCTGGAGAGGTGCCATCCGTTCTTACGGATGTCCCTTCCCTAATAAACTTTGCTATTTTACTTTTCCACTACTCTCTGTCTCACGCCTGAATTCTTTCTTGTGCGAAGACAAGAACCCTGCCATTCACCGGTAACAGAATAATAGGCCCTATGCATTTCCACAGAACATCAGCTATCCTCTCAAGAAGTGTGGACCAATAGACATTTCTGCAATGATGGGAATATTTTCTATCTTCACTGGTAACCAACAAGCCACATGTAGCTGCTAGAATTGTGACTTGAATTGTGACTAGTGTGACAAAAGAACTGAATTTTAAATTTTCTTAAATGTAAATTAATTTAAATAGCCATATTAACCAGTGATCACCATATTTATTAGTATAGCATTTTACATTGATTTTAATATATTTAGATTTACACATCTATGAATAAGTGTGAAAACTATGTATCCTTTCTGCCAAGAAAAATGCTGAATACAAAACAAACTTCCCAAGTGTTCACAGATATTCTGAGACACACCTATGGATCAATCACGAATTGTCTGTGCACTTTCAGGACTTATATTTTGGAGTGAGACACACTGAGTTTATGTTGTGGTCAATTACAAGTTAAGTAATATCCTTAAGCTACATCCCATCATCTGTAAAATTGGCCCATAATAGTCCTTACTTTAGAGATGTGTGAAAATTAAACAAAAACTTTATTATCACTCTTAGGTTAATAATTGAGCCTATTAAATAAATTATAGAATCATCTCTTATTGTAAGTAAATAGACTTTATGATTTGGTCTGTATCTGTAAGGGCTCAATCAGGATATCAGAGTTTTAAATATATATATAAGAATATATATAAGGCCGGCGCCGTGGCTCACTAGGCTAATCCTCCGCCTAGTGGTGCCGGCACACCAGGTTCTAGTCCCGGTTGGGGCGCCGGATTCTGTCCCGGTTGCCCCTCTTCCAGGTCAGCTCTCTGCTGTGGCCAGGGAGTGCAGTGGAGGATGGCCCAAGTGCTTGGGCCCTGCACCCCATGGGAGACCAGGAAAAACACCTGGCTCCTGGCTCCTGCCACCGGATCAGCGCGGTGAGCCGGCTGCGGCGGCCATTGGAGGGTGAACCAACGGCAAAGGAAGACCTTTCTCTCTGTCTCTCACTGTCCACTCTGCCTGTCAAAAATATATATATATATATAATATATATCATATACATTATAAGAAATGGGTATTTATGACAAGAATTGAAGTTTGAATGGGAGGAGGTGAAGAAGGAGAGTCGAGAAGGAAAATGGAATGATTAGAGAAATAGTCACTAATTATGTAGGCCGAAGCACTGGCATATTTGATTAGAACTTGAAGGAAAATTCTATAAACTAAGCAAATCTAAGAGGAGCCATGAAGGCAGAACTTGTTGAGAGACTTGTAGCAACCGCCCCTTCTGGGGAAGCTGGTACCTATATATAATGGTGTCTCTACATTTGTGATCAAGTACCCTGTGGTGGGCTTGGGGTTTCTGTTGGTTAACAGAACCAGCAATTAGGAAGACCAGATGAACTCAGAGTGGGATAAGAGTGAAGACAAACTGTACTTCAGTGGAAACTCCTTATTAGCTGTCCTAGTGTCTGACCACCAAGTTCCTCCAGAGTAATGTCTCTAGATTCATTTCTATCTTGCAGGTCTTGTATCTGTTCCTTTCACCCTGCATAGGCAAAGAATAATCTGGGAAATACAAGCTTAAGCACATTTATAAAACACGTTCAAGGACATGGTTCAGGCTTCTTGTTTTAAAGAAATATTTATTTATTTATTTTCACTTTATTTGAAAGGCAGAGACACACACTCACTGAAGAGAGATAGAAACAGATGGAGAAAGTTCTTCCATCTATTGTTTCTTCATCCAAATGCCTGCACCAGTCAGGGCTAGGCCAGGCTGAAGTCTGGAGTCTGGAACTCCATCTGGGTCTCCACGTGGGTGTCAAGGACCTAAGTACTGGAGGCAACACTGGAAGTCTCCCAGAGAGACATTAGCAGGGAGCAGCTGGGAAGCAGAGCAGGCAGCTCTGGAAACAGGCACCCCAAGTCGTGACTTAACCAATGTGCCACATGCCCACTACAGCCTTCTTAATTTATAAATGATTTTGATTTTTATCAAGTTTACATAATGATTTTTTAATATTACAAATATTTTAAAAATAATTAAACATATCTAACCTATTCTTGCTATTTTATAAGTGAGTTTCAGAACATGTTTTCATTTTTAAAATTTTAATTAGATTTTAGCATATTCAGTATTAGTATATTAGTATTAGTATATTCAGTGTGATTTGTAGATACAGTTCTGAGAAGGTGATGATAATCCCTTCCTCCAGAACACCTCATGAAAGGTCATGATTAAAACAAAAGTTGTCTGATCATCACTACACGGAGGGCTTTTTCTACCTCTACCACAAGCTGGCAGAGATTCCCTGAAGCAATTCCATGGCTTTGACTCTGATGCTGATGAGAGGATAAAGTGCCGAATATCTTCCAAGGACAGCTTACATTTCCATTCAAAGACAGTGACGGCAGGTGGAACCAGCCAAATGATCACTGGAGTACACAAAAAAGCTCAAGGCTGAATTACTCATAGGGCTTTTTATGTTTCTGTGGATCATCGGCCTTTGGCTAAAATTCAGGTGTACCTTCATAAAGCAAAGATCAGTGTTACCTTTCTAGTGAGCGGAACCAAAAGGGAGGCATTGGACTCGGGTTTACCCATATTGGCAGCTAAGAAGGTAACCGATTACCATTCTTTTTGTGACAAACATACAAAAACAGTGGTGTGCAAGCAAATGAATTGCAAGTGAGTTATTTATGTAATGGAGACATTTGTTTTCATGAATTGTCCAATTATAAATAGCTGCTGACCTGTTGGATTTTCCTAAGGCTGTGCTCTCTGCTTTTATCAACTTTATGTATGATTTATGAGGCAGATGCATCAGATTCAACAGTGATAAAGAAAATGTGACTTTCTTAAAAACAGATCTAGAGATAAGCTTATGAGTTTTAAAATACACTGGATCAGAGAGTGGCGATAACAAATACATCTACTTTCACCAAAAAAAAAAAATCAAAATCACCACTTGTATTATTTCATGCTGAATAACCCATCTGAAAAATTTCTCAAAGCTGGTTTTATAATACTCATTTTCCGCAAGAAAAAATGAGACCTATGGTATTACAAGAACTTGTTCACATTGCTCTCTAAGCCAGTGATGAAGATAGGATGAGTGAGTTTGACTCAGTCTCAGTCTATAAATATATTTAATCTTAAGGTCATCTAAAAATATTTTTAGCCTTAAACTAGGCTACAGCTTAGGAAATCCAAATCTTGCCTCAATCATGTATTCAATGTATTTCTATATAAAATTTCAAGAGTGGTTGTTAAAAGAAGCTAAAATAAATTATAATGAAATCAGCTGAAGAAAGAAATCAGATCAGTACCCACACCAGACAAGTATCATTACCAGCTTTTGTTAACTGCATGACCAAGTCAACTTCCTTTCCTATCAATGATTTCTAAGCTTCCAAGGACCCAACTAACAGGTCTATATCATCAATTTTATGACTTCTTTAGCTGTACCTGTTGCTTGAATTGGTACTCAATAAATATTTGGCTTTAACTAAATGACCCCTATTTTTAACTTTACACTCACATTTTCAACTTTGCCCTGTAATCAGTTTTGGAAATACCATCTATGGAATGTACAAAGCTGAAATTATCAGTAATCAGTCCATCCTGCAAACCATTATCTTCCTGTAATACTAATCCAAATTAATCTATCTCAAAATATCCAGTAACCTAAACAGTAATTCTGAGACAGGCTATAGCAGAGCAGAGGTTATAGTATGACTTCATCTTTGCCTGACTTTGAATAACTTTACCTCTCACTGCCTCAATTTCCTTACATGTAAAAGGAGAATATATAGTATAGTATAGTATAGTATAGTATAGTATAATATAGTAAATTCAGGGATTCTAGTGCAGATTAAATGAGTTCATATGTATACATATTCTAGCATTCAAAATCCTTACAATTGGCTCCTCCTCTTTTGTGTCCTACCTTTATTTTGCAGCCAGATTATTTCATTTTCTCTCCTGAAAATATCCTTGTTCATCAATACCACTGCCTTAATTCAAGTCTTCACATCATCATTTCTGCTAGATAGTTAACCTATACCCAATGTCTACAAACCACCTCACGTGGACCAGCATTTTAGGAGAAAATTAAAGCAGCTTTTTCGAATTCTTCTCAGATCTAGATAATAGATACTCTATAAATGTGCATGGATTCTAAGGAGTTGAAGAGCTTTATTCACTACAGTAGATATGTTTCTTCTACAATAATTTTAAAGCTTTTATTTACACAAGCAAAATTTATAATATAAGATTAAATACAAAATTTTCTATAATTGGAAAGAAAAAGAATTAAATGCAGATATATATATATTTGGTACTGCTACTGGTGAATGGCAGGGTTCTTGTCTTCGCGCAAGAAAGAATTCAGGCATGAGACAGAGTAGCGGAAAATAAAGTAGCAAAGTTTATTAGGGAAATGAGCCGGCGCCGTGGCTCAATAGGCTAATCCTCCACCTTGCGGCGCCGGCATACCGGGTTCTAGTCCCGGTCGGGGCGCCGGACTCTGTCCCGGTTGCCCCTCTTCCAGGCCAGCTCTCTGCTATGGCCAGGGAGTGCAGTGGAGGATGGCCCAAGTGATTGGGCCCTGCACCCCATGGGAGACCAGGAAAAGCACCTGGATCCTGGCTCCTGCCATCGGATCAGCGCGGTGCGCCGGCTGCAGCGGCGGCCATTGGAGGGTGAACCAATGGCAAAGGAAGACCTTTCTCTCTGTCTCTCTCTCACTGTCCACTCTGCCTGTCAAAAAAAAAAAAAAAAAAAAAGAAAAAAAAAAAAAAGTTTATTAGGGAAAGGACAACCATAAGAGCAGATAGGCACCTCTCCAGACAACCTGGGAGAGAGTGCCCAGACGCTCAGACTGGGGGAAAGTGAGGTTACATGGTTGAATGGAGAGATTACACCTGGACAGGCTGGTGGGCAACTCAGCATAGAGGCAGAGGGCTGAGTGTGCAGTCCTGTTGAGGCCGGGTGTTTTCAAGGAGATGGGTCTTTGTCTTCACACATCTCCTCCTGAAACAAAGGATTTTATGGATGTAAATATTAAAAAGCTCCTATCTGAGTTTTCCCCTAAAGGTATCAGACAGGAGGAAGCCTAGTTAGTGCCATCCTGAGTTTAGAGGAAGGGTGAGAGGACCCCCTGGAGAATTAGGATCTGGAGAAGGGTATTTGAAATGCAGATACTGGGCTGCATCTGGAAGATTGTGGAAGATTGTCAGGCAGAAGGGGAGGGGACCTCCACCTGGTAGGTTATCAGGTAGAAGGAGGCAGGACAGGATGCGAATACCAGGCTGCCCCTGAAACATTATCTGGAGGACTTTGAGATGCAGATGCATGTGCTGGACATAGATGTCTTCTCTTTAGGCCTTTGTCACACACACATAAGCTCATATCTGACTTCCTACCTAACAGTACCACATATACCATTTCCTAAACATGAGTTCCAAATAACTTATCCTTACTAAGCCTGAGAATTACAATGGAAATAAAATTAATACCCGACTCACAGCATTGCATAAAATATTGAATGTGATATTGCAAACAAAAGTGTCCCATGAATGATTAACTTCAAAGCTAACATTGGTCATTACCATTCCCTTTGGAATTTGTTGAAAAGAGGATTATTTCCTTTATGTCCTCTAATTATGTATGCAATATAATGATGACAAGAGTGTCCTAGGACATGTCCTATCTGTGGAAGTTGTACTAGTAATAGAGTAGAGGTAATGTTCGCCAAACAACTGGGTAGAGTTTCACATCTGCATAATTATGTTAAGGTCACATAGTTTAAGGTCCTATAGTCCTTTTTATACATGATCTCAAACACAAATTTCTCTATTGGGACTAATTTTTAAAATTTTTTTTTTTTTTGCTGTGCATGTCAATATAATCAAAACAAGAAATCAGATTGGCAAGTATAACTCTCAGCAGATCTTTGAAGAGTCCAACTATGTGTTTCATCTTTTCTGAATCATCTCAACCATAGTTCTAGAATACATCTAAGTACCCACCTGAGACCCACAAATGAATGGAAAAGGAAGCCACTTCCATGATTTTTCTCCCCACACTACAGGAAAGAAATTAATTTCAATAGAAATCAAGAAGCTGGATATGTTAAGTAGGAAGTCAGAAATTGAGCCTATGTGTGTATGAGAAAAGCCTGAAGACCAGCACCTACTGGGGAAGCTCCAGAAGCCAGCATCTTCTACTTCAAAGTCCTGCCCTGCCCAGACCCTGATACCCTCCCAGGTGGTCCCAGCCCTTCCCCCAAGGAAAGCTCCCAGGAGAATTCTCTCTCCTCAGGACCAAATGGGTTCCTGACCTGATAACATGGGGCAATAAAACCTTCTCAGCCACCCTAGGGGAAACCCCCCTACTCTGCCCAGATGCCAGCAAATCTGGGAAGGAATTTGTTAATTTTCACCCGAAAACCCTTCTGCCAAGACTCTCCATTCTTTACCCACCTCCCCTTCTCCTCCAGGACAAAGGATTGCCCTGCCATTTTCCCCAAAGATATTTCTAATATATGCTTTGAACTTCCTGTGATCTTTTACTGGGAGGTTTTCTTCCTTTACCTTCTTTCATATTGATGGCTGTGTTTCAGTGTTTCTGTGTGTAACACATCTTTAAGCATCTTTTGCAGGGCTGGATGAGTGGAGACAAATTCTTTCAATTTCTGTTTGCTATGAAAGGTCTTCATTTCACCTTCATTCACAAATGAGAGCTTTGCAGGATATAATATTCTGGGCTGGCAGTTTTTCTCTCTTAGTACCTGGGCTATGTCTTGCCATTCCCTCCTAGCTTGTAGGGTTTCTGAAGAGAAGTCTTCTGTGAGTCTAATTGGAGATCCTCTGAGAGTGATCTGACGTTTCTCTCTTGCACATTTTAGAATCTTTTCTTTATGTTTCACTGTGGTGAGTTTGATTACAACGTGTTGTGGTGAGGATCTCTTTTGGTCATGTTTATTAGGGGTTCTATGAGCTTCCTGTACTAGGATGTCTCTGTCCTTCTCCAAACCTGGGAAGTTCTCTGCTTGCATCTCACTAAAAAGGCCTTCTAATCCTTTCTCTCTCTCCATGCCTTCAGGAACTCCTAGAACCCGAATGTTGGGTTTTTTAATAGTATCCTGTAGATTCCAGACAATATGTTTTAGATTTCTAATTTCCTATTCTTTTCTTTGGTTTGACTATATGCTTTCCTGTGCTCTGTCTTCTAAGTCCGACATTCTCTCTTCTGCTTCACTGATTCTGTTTTTAAGGCTCTCAAATGCATTTGTCATTTAATCTATTGAATTATTCACTTCATTCTGATGTTTCTTCACTATCACACGTTCCTGTTATACCAGTTTCTGAGTTTCATTTTGATTCCTCCTTAAGATTTCATTTTCACGAGAGAGATTTTCTATCCTGTCCAGTAAGGATTTCTGAAGTTCAAGAATTTGTTTTTGAATTTTATTCTTATCATAAATTTTTTGAAACCTGTATCTTGCATTTCTTCTATCTCTTCATCTTCATAATCTTGAATTGGAGTGTCTTGTTCATTTGGGGGCGTTAATGTCTTCCTTGTTCTTGTTTCCTTGGTTTTTGCATTTGTTGCTTGGCATTGTGGAGATCTTCTTCTTCTTCTTCTTCTTCTTCTTCTTCTTCTTCTTCTTCTTCTTCTTCTTCTTCTTCTCTGCTGTGGTGGTTTTTCTTGTTATACTATGACTCTAGATTAAGTGGACTATCTGCTTTTATGGATCCTTAGAGGCTTGTGATGGGTAAGGCCAGAGAACTCTGTTGGGTTCTTCAGGGTTAAAGGTGTGTCAAAGGTGACACACCCAGGTTAGGTGTGGTAAATCTCTCTCTCTCTCTCTCTATATATATATATATATTTTTTTTTTTTTTATTCAGAAGGGAAGTAATTCCACATAGCTCCCTTTCCAGCAACTCTCTGGATCACTGCTTTCATGACATGGAGAGATGTCACAACACGAGATTAAGAACATGTCAGGAATATATTCACTTTCCAGAATTATTGAATGCAACACCATAATATAGCGAAGTAAGTTTTTGGATACACATACACACACACACACATATATATATATTTACTTCAAAAGATTATGGAAAGTGGATTTAAAAATAAATTTATTTTGGTACAGAAGTCTTTGTAATTCATATATAATTCCTTCATAATAACATTTGCCATGAACTTTTTGAAAATCTTTTGTGTTTGCAGAAAATATATGTATATATATGTGTGTTATATATTTAATAACTTTAAAAATTAACATTTTCTCTTATAAACTATTCAATAAATCAGTCATGTTGGCACTCTTGGTATAGGCCATTGGTTATTCATGGAATATAACCATGAAAACATATATAAACATACTATAAATATTATGCATACACTGAGCCATGTTTGCTGTTGGTCAGAATTTGTAGGCAAACAAGACCTGGAAACCCTCATGGGCAGTGCTGGGGTACACACTGTAGTGGGTGCACAGCCAAATCAGATGAGTTATCAAACCCCCAAGCCAGTTCAGTGCAGCAACACTGAGCACATGCTGTCACTTGCTATTCAGCCTAAAATAATACACACTTATATTATATTTTGAGATATTTCGCCACTTTCCCCTAACCAAAATGTTTTGGCCTCTGTGGTTAATCAAATACCTATTAGAAATCATTCTATTTCCTCTAATTATTTCTGATCTTTTAGGGACTGATTACCTTTGATTTTTGTCACGGTCTTTTTCCTGTCAATGTGGCTCAATATGAGTCCCAGAAAGAGTCTTCCCTCCTGGGAATGCCAGTTATATTTCTAACTCATATTAATGATTTATCTTTATTTTTAATGGGACCATAATAAGGTACAAATTTATGTGGTAGAATATGTTATTCTGAAACTTGTCTACCTCATGTAAAGAGGAAATTAACACATCTATCACTGCACACATTAATTTTTCTCACATGGACAAAATGAAATGGCAACCCCCAGAACCCAGATCACACCAATAAGATGTCACATTCCAGGATCATTCAAAGGAGCCAAGCTATTACTCATTGATTTTTTTGTGTTTAGAGTACAAATATAGTGCTCCATCTAGAAGTGTTTCTAAAATGGTTTGTACAAATCCAGTATACAGTTATTCTACGAATAAAAGAATATTTGGCTCTCACAGTACTAAATACATCCCCAAATAATATTTCTGTCCAGTGTATGCTGTCTGTATATAAGTAAGAATGATATTAAGATATTAAGAATGATATTAAGTTCATGGAAAGGTGTATTATGAATAGACCATGCACATTTTACACAGGTTTTTCTGCCAGAATAATCTCATCGTTTAATTATACTTTCTATGAGGTTTTTAAAGTATTGTCAAATTAACATTTTTGGTAAATATCAATAGTTTAAAAAGTGTTAACTTGAAGTTTCATTATTCAGCAAGAAATACACTATAAGAATGTATTATGGTGCCAAGGGGTGTACTAGTTTTGAGACAGGGAGGTTTCACTTCATCTGATTCAGATTCTGAAACAGGCACTCTGCCTTTACGTCTCATTTCATCCATGCACTTGGGTTTTATTCCACAGGTATTATCATCAATGTGTTACGTTAGAAACCTGCAACTTTAATCCTCTGAGTAACTTACCAAGCTCTTAGAATTCAAAACAGGATGAGCTGGCTTCACCACTTCTTTGTACTTTGTAAGGGAGGTTCTGCTGAAGAGGATTATATTAACTGAGGAATAAAAGAGAGTAAATACATGTGAAACAATGAAAAAGGAGTACTTCATAAGAGTAATTTGTGCAGAACTGACAGTAAATGTAAAAAATCTGGTTAAGGGAAAACTCTACAAATATGGGGGAAAAGTGTTATTCACAGATCTAGCATGAATGTGGGATACTATTTGAAATTTATATCTGTGAGGGTGACTACAGCATTGCATTAGTTATTTTTATGTCTATTCTAAGACATGATTACAAATTTTGTGACATAAAACAAATTAAATTTATTCTTTACAGTCGGGTCAAGCCATCACTCCATCAAAGGGTTCCAGGGGAGAATCCCTTTTTTTTTTTTTTTTTTTTTTTTTGGACAGGCAGAGTTAGACAGTGAGAGAGAGAGAGACAGAGAGAAAGGTCTTCCTTCTGTTGGTTCACCCACAAATGGCCACCATGGCCGGTGCTGCACTGGTCCGAAGCCAGGAGCCAGGTGCTTCTTCCTGGTCTCCCACGCGGGTGCAGGGCCCAAGCACTTGGGCCACCCCCCACTGTACTCCCGGGCCACAGCAGAGAGCTGGCCTGGAAGAGGGGCAACCGGGACAGAATCTGGCGCCCCAACCGGGACTAGAACCCCGGGGTGCTGGCACCACAGTTGGAGGATTAGTCTAGTGAGCCACGGTGCTGGCCGAGAATCCCTTTCTTGTTCCTCTGGTTTCTAGTGGCTGCCTACATTCCTTGACTTGTGACTGCATCACTCCAATCTCTACCTCTGTGGTCCCATCACCTTCTCTGTAGCGTCTCTTGTGAACATCTGCTTTCTGCTGTGGGTGCAAACTATTGAAATCTTTACTTAGGATATACCAAGCTGATCTTCTATATATAAAGATAATTGAAAGTGAATCTTGATGAAGAATGGGATGGGAGAGAGAGTGGGAGATGAGATGGTTGTGGGTGGGAGGGAGGTTATGGGGGGAAAAGCCACTATAATCCAAAAGTTGTACTTGGGAAATTTATATTTATTAAATAAAAGTTAAAAAATAAAATAATGATAAAAATATGGTGAAAATAAAGGATACATGAGATTACATTAAGAGCTACTTGGAGTATTCTAGGATGATCTCCCCTACTCACATCTATGAAGACCTCATCTTCCTCCCTTCCATATTAGATAAAATATGGGTGGATTATTCTGGGGAGGAGGGAGCATTGAGAACATTTAAAATTATCTATTTTATTTGTGAGGGAGAGAGAAGAAAGTGCATTCCCCACTGCATTTACTCTCTCAAACATCCACAATGGCCCCGGGCTGGGACTGAAGCAGGGACTCAATTCAGGTCCCCCAGGTGGCTGGCAGGGACCCAACAAATTCAGCCATCACAGGGTGTACATTAACAAGAAGAAGGACTCAGGAACACAGCTGGGAGTTGAACCCATGCACCCACATATGGCATATGCACTTCCCAACCAGCGACTTAACCTCCAGGCCAAATGCCACCCTATGGGAGTATTTTTATGCCTGCAAATATCTCTATGACAGAGTAAATAGGAAAAGGTGTGAATTTTCCATGGATTCTGCTGGTTCTATACTCAGCGAGCCCCTATCCAGGACAGTGAACTTTCCCCAGCTGCTGTGAGAGATGGGTGTTAATTGCTCACAGCTACCTGCTCCGAAGAATTATCTTCTGCTATTAGGAGACGCCTTCCAGTTTGATGCAATGACTAACTGATACAGGGAACCAAAGGTTAGCGCTGCTGTCAAATCATGGAAAAAAATTGTCAACTGAAATATATCACACTAATTTATCAAGAGTTCTCTCTTGAGCCAAAATCTGTATAGGCAAACACAAATATTACAGCCCACCTTTTTATTTTTTACTAATTAAAATTGTAAACACAAATAAAAACTTCAATCACATTAAATTATATAATGAAATAATTAAACTTCTATTTACTTGTTTTACTACCACTGTGCTATTACTATGTATTTCAAACTTGTTGCTTAAACGCAAGTTTATGTGGACCCACCATGACAAAAATTTGATGAACATACAGACAATTCTATTTTTTACATCCAGCTCTCATTTTTTTGACAGGCAGAGTGGATAGTGAGAGAGAGGCAGAGAGAAAGGTCTTCCTTTGTCGTTGGTTCACCCTCCAATGGCCGCCGCAGCCGGCGCGAGGCAGCCGGTGCACCGCGCTGATCCGATGGCAGGAGCCAGGTACTTCTCCTGGTCTCCCATGGGGTGCAGGGCCCAAGGACTTGGGCCATCCTCCACTGCACTCCCGGGCCACAGCAGAGAGCTGGCCTGGAAGAGGAGCAACCAGGACAGAATCCGGTGCCCCGACCGGGACTAGAACCCGGTGTGCCGGCGCTGCAAGGTGGAGGATTAGCCTAGTGAGCCGCGGCGCCGGCCACAAAATCTTTTTTTATTAATTTATTTTACTACAGGATTTCTCAGATCTTTAACAAGTAAAACTACATTATAACACTTCAGTGAAAAGTTTCACACACTTTGAAAAAAAACATGAAATCTTTTTTCCCAGAGCATCTGTTGAGGCTAATGTCCCAAAGATACAACTTGGGAAAACACAGCTGTTGTGGAACTCCATCCAGTTTAAAAATAATACAATGAAGTATGCTAGTATCATTGCCATTTAATATTTTCTATAGGTTCTACTCAAAGTCAATTAATAAAGTTCAATAAAATAATACAGAGATAGAAAGGAGGAATGGACACACATTAGAATTAAGCCTGGCCGGCACCCCAGCTCAATAGGCTAATCCTCCACCTAGTGGTGCCGGCACCCCGGGTTCTAGTCCCGGTCGGGGCGCCCGATTCTGTCCCGGTTGCCCCTCTTCCAGGCCAACTCTCTGCTGTGGCACAGGAAGGCAGTGGAGGATGGCCCAAGTGCTTGGGCCCTGCACCCCATGGGAGACCAGGAGAAGCACCTGGCTTCTGTCATTGGATCAGCGCAGTGAGCCGGCAGCAGTGCACCAGCCGTGGCGACCATTGGAGGGCGAACCCATGGCAAAAGGAAGACCTTTCTCTCTGTCTCTCTCTCTCACTATCCACTCTGCCTGTCAAAAAAATTAAGCCTAGGGTCTGCATTAGGGTATAGCTGGCTGAACAGCTGCTTGAGATGACGGTGTACCACGTGGGAGTGCCAGGACAAGTCCTAGATGCTTTGCTTCCAACCCAGCTCCCAGGTAATGTGCCTGGGAAGACAGGTGGTGATGGCTCAAGTACATGCATCCCTGCCAGCCACATGGGAGGCCTGGAAGATCGTCTGGATTCCTGGCTTCCACTTGGTCCTGGCCTTGCTGCTGCAGGCATTTTTGGAGTGAATTAAGAGATGGAAGATCTCTGTCTCTCCCTCTGCATTAAAAATTAACATTTTTTTAAAAAAATACCTAGTAGAAAGAACGAAATGGAATTATTGTGATGATATAGCTATGTTTTTGAAAGCCTACCGATGATTACTTAATAGAGTTAATAACAAAGTCCAGTAATACAGCTAACTAAAAAGCACCCGACTTTCTAAATATCTCAGAAGACCAGTTGGAAATTATAATGTGTCGCTCCCCCTCTTTGTGGAGGAACGACACAGGACCCTGCACTGTTCTTTTGTCTGCTCGGCCCTCCCCGGGTTTGCTGCTGGTTCTTCCCGGGTTGGCTACCGTCCCTTCCACCTCCGTGGAAGGGCGGTTCCCCCTGCCACTTTCCCCACTTCCGTGGGGGAGCGGCACACCGCCGGCCGGCTCTCTCGGGGGCTGCACAGGTGTTCCTTCAGATAGATGTTCCTGGTGCATGTTGTCTCTCTCCTCCTTTATAGTCCTCTTCCACCAATCCCAACTCTGCTACCCACACGCCGAGTACGCTGCTCTCCTCCAATCAGGAGCAGGTCCTGCTGTTTATTGGTTGAACTGGAGGCAGCTGCGTAGAAGCTGTTTCCTCCTCTCCCAGCGCCATATTGTGGGAGAGCAGATGCATAGAATAAGTCTTAATTCCAGTAACTTAGTCTAGTCCGAGTTGCTCCCCACAATAATGTACTGAAGAATCCTCAAATGAAAGCAATACAAATATAAAAGTACATAGAAATAACAAGTTCTAATGGGAACTATCTGGAATTCATACAAACAAAGCTACAACATGTTTTAAGAATTGAGAACTTAATAAATTTAAATAAATAAACAGCATTTCCCAGAATGGCAAAACTGAATACTGAAAAAAAGGTGTTACTTAAGCTCCATAACATTTTATACAGGTAGCTATCTCAGTAAAAATTCCAATGGGAAATTATTTCAAACTTCATATATCATTTTGTTACTTGGAAATATATGGACAACTACTTTGAAAAATAAAGATCTTGCATAATCATATGTATACAAAGCATATCCATTATAAATGGACAACAGTTAAATTAGTGATTTATAGTTATAGCATTGGACAGATCAATGAGTTAATATAACTAGTTATAAGACAGGACAGAGTATAATAGATATGATATAGTAAACATTACAAAACTGCATATTGAAGGAATAGAGATATTTCAAGAAAGGCTACTGTTAGGAGACTGGCACAGTTTTATTTATGGCGCGATCTACACCCTGATTTACATCCTAGGCTCTAGCCCCCGCCGCCATTGCTGAAAGCCAGGTGGCCACATGGCCCAACTGCTATTGTCAAGCTCCACCCCCATCCTAATGGGATTCCCTGCTCCTGCTTCCCTGCCCACCCTCGGGCAAAGTTTTAAAAGGGCCTGTTCCTGAACAGGGGCCTTAAAAGGGCCTGTTCCTGGCTCTCTTGGCTCTTCTCTCCTGCTCTCTTGGCTCCTCTGGTCTGCTCTCCTCTCCTCCTCTTGTCTCTATTGGCTTCTCTCTCTCTCCCACTCACTCTCTCTAGCCTTCTCTCCTCTCTCCTCTTTCTCTCTTACTCTCCTTTTCCCTCTTTGCCCCTTCCCTCTGGTCTGCTGAGTTTTCCCCAATAAACCCTTTCCCTTACTCCGGTGTTTGGTTTGTTTTGTGATAGCTAACAGCTACAATCTTTGTTGGTCTATAAAATCTGACCAAAACATACACACACACACATATATATATCATATTTATTATATAATTATAATATAACTTGTGTAGCTCTATAATTATACAGGTATAACACCTATATATAAAGATGTGTTATGCTCAGATTATTATAAATATCTTCAGAAGGTGGTAAAGAAAAATGACAGTCTAGTAAGGCATTTATAATGTAGCTAATACATTAGACAGTTCATCTATATAGTCTCTCTCTTCAACAACTTTGAAAGGTATTACGCACACAGACAATTATAACTTAGACTATTTTTTTCCACTTTTCTTAGAGTGTAATTGATTAATAAAAATATTTACACTTCAAGTATATAAAGAAATGTTTTGGTATATGTTTACATTTTGCAATGATTACCACAATCAAGTTAATCAATGTCTCCACTATGTCACATAGTTTCCTGTTGTGGTGAGAACAGTGAAAATTATTCTCAGCAAATTTTCAATATATAGTACATTACTAACCTTTAGTCATCACATTCTACATTACATCTTCATATCTTAATTGTCTTACGCCTGAGAAAACATACCCTTTGGCCAATACCTCCCCATTTGTCCTTGGCAGTATTATGTAGTTCACAAATATTTTCTCCATTTCCATAGGTTTGTTTTTCACTTTGTTGAATATTGGCTTTGTTGTATAAGAACAACAAAGTTGTTCCAAGAAGTCCCACTTTTTTTTTTTTTTTAATGCTTAGACTTTTGGAGTCACGTCCAAAAAAAGTTTATAAAAACCAATGCCATGGCCCTATTCCCTTAAATGCTCTAGGAGTTTTATGACTTCAGGTTTGATGTTTAAACATTTCAGCTACTACACTGATTTTCCAGTGTGGTACAAGATAAAGTTACACGTTTATCATTTTGCGTGTAGCTAACCCTGCTTCCCGATGCTGTTTGTTGTTGACAGTATCATTTCTGCCATTGTGTATTCTTGCAGCTTTGTTGAGGATTACTGTGTATGAAAGATTTACTTCTGGTCTTTCGATTCTGTTTCATTGGTCAGCGTATCTACTTTTACATCATAACCATGCTGTTTTGATTATGGTTAACTTGGTAATATAATTTAAAGTAGTATGATGCTTCTGGTTTTTATTTTTTTCTTCCTGCTCAAGATTTCTTGGGCTACTTGAGGTCTTTTGTGCTTCCACATGAATTTAAGATCATTTTTCTCTATTTCTGTGAAAAATGGCATTGGAAATTTGATAGGGCTTGCATTGAATCTGTGTATCATTTTTTAATATAAGCATTTTAGCAAAATTAATTCTTCCCATCTGTGAACGTGGGGTATCTTTCAACTTCTTTAATTAATGTTTAATAATACTCAGAGTAGAGATCTTTTACTTTTTTGTTAAAAGTATTCCTATTTTTTATGTTATGTTAAATGGTATTTTTAAAATTTCTTTCTTCATATTCTATTATCATTGTATAGGAGGGCAACTGATTTGTGTAAATGGATTTTGTATCCTGTAACTTTACTAAATTATTTAGATGCTCATCAAGTAAAATATACCAAAGTAAATCTGGGAACTAGAGAATAAGGTATATAAAAGTTTAAAGATAACTAGAAGAAAATGAAAGTAAAATTTAAAATTATTATGCCATTAGTAAAGCTTTTAAGGATATAAGAAGTCAAAAAGCAGATTCATTATTGTAGAATAATAAAAACATATACATGCAAAGCAAAAAATTTAATTCGAAAGAGAAATCTTAGCAAATTTATCTCTAAAAATACACGGCTATAAATTATAAATTAGTTATCATGAAAACAATAATATCCAAGGGTTTAAAAAGTCAATTCTTTTTTTTTATTTTTTGTTTATTTGACAGGTAGAGATATAGACCGTGAGAGAGACAGGGAGAAAGGCCTTCCTTCCATTGGTTCACCCCCCCAAATGGCCACTACAGCCGGCACTACACCTATCCGAAGCCAGGAGCCAGGTGCTTCCTCCTGGTCTCCCATGCGGGTGCAGGAGCTCAAGCACCTGGGCCATCCTCCACTGCCCTCCCGGGCCACAGCAGAGAGCTGGACTGGAAGAGGAACAACTGGGACTAGAACCCAGCGCCCATATGGGATGCCGGTGCTGCAGGCTGAGGATTAACCAAGTGAGCCACGGTGCCGGCCGCTAAAAAATCAATTCTAGAAAAAAGAATATGAATGACTAATGAACAAATGAAAGAAATTCATTCTCACTTGTAGACAGAGAAATGAAAAACATGAAAATATGAAATCCTATTTTTCATCTATCAAATTGATGCAGGTGAGAAACAGAAATGCTAATCAAAGCTAGCTAAGCCAAGTTAACAATAGCCACTGATGAGAATGTAAATTGCTACAGGCAACCTGGAGGGCAATTTAGCAATGAGTTTCAAGAGCCTTCAAAAGGGCTTGTACTCTTTGATGTGGTAATTTCATTTATAGGAATATTTGGTGGGAAAATAGTATGTGGAGATATAGATATATTATAAGGAGAGTTTAAAGTGAGATTTTCCCCCCATTTTGTATTGTGCTTATATGTATGTGTGTATTTTAAAATAGCAAAATTTCAGGAACATTTCTTAAGTTCAGAAAGAAAGTAATTATCAGAATCGATACACCTCTGTGTGTATCACCCTGTACTATTTTTTTGAAAATTTTATTTATTTATTTGAGAGGTAGAGTTATAGACTGTGAGAGGGAGAGACAGAGAGAAGAAAGGTCTTCCACCTGCTGGTTCCCTCCCCAAATGGCCACAGTGGAGCTGATCTGATTCAAATCCAGGAGCCAGGAGCTTCTTTCCCATGAGGGTGTGGGGGCCCAAGGACTTGGACCATCTTCTACTGCTTTCCCAGACCATAGCAGAGAGCTGGATCGGAAGTGGAGCAGCCGGACTAGCACCAGGGCCTATGTAGAATACCTGTGCTGCAGGCAGAGGATTAACCTATTGCGCCACAGTGCATGTTCCCCACCCTGTACTATTAAATCACATTAAAGAATATACTTTGGCATAAAAACATATAATAAAACATTGAAAGAAAAAACATGCCAAATTAATTTATGGCAAAGGAGATAGAGAAGAAAAGGCATTTAGTTATGTTTAAAAATATTTTAATTGCTGATATTTTCTACAATTTCTAAGCTTTCTAGGCTAAGCAAATAATAAATTTATAGTTCACAACAAATATTCTTTTTGTGTAAATGTAAATTTGGCTGTATTTATGTGAAAGAATTTGAAAACTCAAATTTTGAGGCAATTCTGTGGGTATTTTATTGTACCAGCAGATTTCTACCAGTGAAATAACAGAATAATTAACAGCAACAAAAAGAAAAGTTAGGCAGGCAGGCAGGATGGAGGGAGGGAGAGAAGGAGGGAAAAAAGGAAGAGAAGGGAAACAGACAACTAATGAATAACATTCAAAAAACATGCAAAATGCTTCATCGATAGAATAGTTATCACAAATAAATAAATTTTAATCAATGTATAAGTGAAATTTAAACAACACACTGTTCTGACTTCTTGATTAAAATACTGCCTGAGAGATTCAGTGCCACACTTGGAGATTATTTTACAGAGAGAAGCTTTGAGTTTTGTTGATCAGAATTTAAAATGTCATCTTCATTAGCATCACCTACCACACATGATTTCTCCCTACCAGAGTTGGCGATGGTAAGTGAAATACTGATCGAGAAATATGAGTGATTTTTTTGCCTTCATCTGGAATGGTTCAAGGCAGTTAGGTGTGTACATAATGCTCTATTCAATTACATTTTGCTATTTATCTTAAAAGAATAAGATAGTTTCTGACTGAACAAAAATAAGATAGTTTCTGACTAAACAAAAAAGGCGATACTTGACAATACTTAGGCAATTCTAAGAGGCACACTGTATCCTTGCTTGAAATCCACTTCTGATTTACTTGCATCGCAATAACTAAACCCTTCTTTACCCATAACCTTAATTACTACAATCATTCATTCTATAATGGCTCTTATTTCCATGATTTCTTTTCTCATTCTAGACTCCAATTTGTAATGTCGCCTCCATAAAGATTCATTTTCTGACATTCTGCACCCTGGCAGAGGGGATTTCTCTCTCCCAGCTCTACTCTCCATGCATTTATGAGTCCCTAGGTGCTCTTGCCTGAAATATATCATAGAAGTCTTGTCTCTATGAGGTGAGTAGCATCCATAGGAACAAAGAATCATTTTCTATGAATAGGAGCTAAGCCAAGGAAATTCCTTTTTATCATGATGTGTGCATTTTCCATTAAAAATAGGATCTTTCATATCCATTCAACAAAATCACCCTAATTAAATTTTGAGTGTTCCAAATCTAATTTATAGTTACTATACCATAAGTTTAATTATTAATTATAATATAATGGCAATTATTATTATTTATTTATTTTAATTTGCCTCTAAGATTTCAAAACCTGGCAGCATCCACTTTTATCCCTAACTACGACTGGAGCAACTCCTGCAGAATTGACCATCCACATCGCTCCCAAATATATCCTCTCTCATTCTGCTCCAGAAGTCCTGATACGGCCCTGTCCTTATAGTGACTTATTGCAAAATCACAACCCATATCTTTCCTACTAATACTAAGATAGTTTCACTTTCTGAGTTGTTCATGTCATACCCACATGAAAATCTTTTAATTGTTTCTTGAGTTAATTAGGGCAAAGCTAGCAGGATGCTGTAATAAGAAAGACTTTAAAAACATCAAGTAACACTAGTGATTTTTTTAAAACTTATGCACATCAAATATAAGCATTTTGTTTGATAGAATGGGGATTCTGATTCCCCATCACTAAAGAACCCGAGTACTCAGAGTCTCCACCATCATCTCTCTGGGCCTCAGGAGGTTAGCACAGGTGTCGCTACTCAAACAGGAATTGAGAGTCAGTGGGGAAGACTAATTGTTTTTCATCAACTTGACCTGGGAGTGACAAATAGTAACTGCTTACATCTAGTTACCATATAGATTGACCAAAGACTGGATCATGTAGTCTTGGACGTTGAAACCACCTGCTAGCATTGTGGAAATGGACCCCAAATCGTTGATCAGTTTGTTTGCTTTTACGTTATTTCTGTTACCAGACTTCTTTGTAAGAAATGCAAGTCCCTGACCTTCCCGCTAACATTCCAGCCTCTTTTCTCATGCCTTTTGCAGTTCATACATCTTGGCGCCCCCTAAAGGCGCAGTTCCAAAATTTCAATTTTCACCTCCCAGATCTCTACAAATCTGTTCGTTTGTCTGTATTTTCCTGTCCTTGATAGTTTCATGCATCTCAGAGGCAGTTATCAAACTAGGAAATTCTCAAACTTATCTTTGTGGGACAACTAATACACATAAGACATTTGAAACAAGGTTGCTCCAAGTCTGAGTCTCCCATTCTACAGTGACCTATTTGAAAGCAGGGATCACTTAGGTTATTAAGTTCCTTCAGGGCAAGGAAATGCATGCTTATCTAACAAACATATACTAAATTTCGAATACGTCTTACCAGTAATTATCGGGGATGACAACAGACCCCAAACAACAAATACACGTGGAAGGTAGAAAGTAAGGAGTAGAAATTAACAGGGAAAAGGGAAAGAAGGGAAATCCACTGGACCCTGCAGCATACCATCCCCACTTCAAAGGCCATCTTCCGTAATTTTGGGGACAGCACATAATTAATACTACTATTTAAGGCGAATAAGTGATTAAGTACCACATTCAGATACTTCTGCATGGGCATGGGGTGCAATAAGATTACCTAATGTAAGTTGTTAATGAGACTTCTCTTATACACATAATCCTAGCTAATCCTTAATTTCTAAGTCTCAGTAAGTGTTATCTTGGGGAAAAAATCAGAGAATGTAATGCTTTAATGGTATCAGAAAGACATGAAAAATAAAAACACAGAAATAGCCTGAGTTGCAGACTGAAATAACTCAGAGAAAATTGGAAACTTTTATAGCTATAGTTTTTACAACATAGATATTGTATTGAATGAGGATGTGGAAAGTCACTGGGGAAAGCTAAGAGCTCTTAGAGATTTGTAGTTTCAGAACTATCTAGAAAGTACCTGAGTGTTAAAATAAAACTCCTTATGAAAATATATTTAGGATTCTTTCAAGTATTTGGAAAACCTCCATGAAATATTTCCAAAAGTGTTATTAATATGAAAGAATCTTGTTTTTTTCTTGGCTCCATGCTGGCTGTCCCAGGATGTGTTCAGCCAAGGGGCACTTAAGAAGTTCAGTGAATGACTTCATTATGTATAATGGATAAGGAGCTGAAGTGTTCTACACTGGTAGTATTTGCAAGAAAATTTCTCTCACTTGCTCAAACCACTTTCCCTGAAGAAAACTTGATGCCTTTATGCCAGCAGTCATCTAACAACTGAACCTTCACAGGCAAAAAATAGACTTTCCCTTGGGAACTTCCTCTAATTATCACACACACTAAAATTGTAGAGGAAAATGGCTCTTCCTTCTTTCAAACAATCACTTAAATTTAAATCCCTGATTTCTAATTCATGTATTCAAGATCTAGATCTAATTATCTGTATTATGAGTAAAATTCTCTTATCTATTGCTTACTAAGACTAGGGTGCTTGTGTCCTTTAAATTCAATCTCTTTAATCAATCCTGCCATCTAGATTAAATTTTCATTTTTATTTATTGAACATTTAGTAAGTGTGTATTCAAAATCCAGACACAAAATAATACTGCTTAGAATTAACTCTATGATTGCCACAAAATAACAGGAAACCCAAGCTCTAGAAGAAGCACAAAGCATGCTGTCATTGATTTCCCTAGGAAACAAACTCAGATTGAATTTAGTGTTCATGAAGTCTGTCAGAAAGTGCATAAGGGTCCAACTATGGAATAGTAAGAAAGAAGGCAGGATAGAGCAAAAGAGAAAATTGAGATAACAAAGTAGTTGCAAGGGAAGCCACAGATGACTCTGTAGATAATCATAACAATTTTATACCCCGTTTACATTTTTCCACCTTGGGAATGGGTCTGCTGGGCCTTAGGCCCTTAGATTTTGTCACTGATTGTAGGCCATTCCATGGAGGTGACATGTGTTTGGATAAGGCAAATCTCTGCATTCAACATGGTACATGGAGGGTGCTGACTGTTGAGGCTTCAGAAACCAGGAGTTTGAATCCTTCGTTGCAACTCAGCATCCATCAGAGGGTTCTAACTCTATTTGGGTAAAGTGGTGTAGAGAGTCTAATCACCAACAGAAACTGGAAATAAGTGGTTGAAATATGTGTTAAGAGCAATAGTTGAGAGTGGTGTTGTCAGATAAATACAAGGAAGATGCTACCAGCATCTCTCACTGGTAAAATTTGGAAATAGGAGGCAAGGCACACTGCATATCTAGACTTTTATCTCTTCATTTGGAAAGTTGAAACAATACATTACTTTCAATGTTATTGGAAATAAGACTTAGACCCTTCCTTGGCCATGTGAACCATTTCTCCACATTGATCTTAAGCACTGAGGGAAAGGAGGAAGGAGTCCCCCCAGTCACCAGCAGAGGAGCTTCAGACAAAAGAGTCCAAGCAAGCAAGTGATCATGTCAGACTGACCTGAACAACAACCTGTTTATATGAATAATTTACACTGGTTCCCAGTCCACATTTTTCTGGGGACACACACTGGCCCCCGTGAGAGTCTGTCAGCAGAGCAATGAAATGTCTCTTTTCTAAGTGACAGATGATCAAGAAGATATTTTATCTGCCAGGGGAAAGACATAATTCCATACATTTAGTAGGTCTTTATCACCTCATACTTTTCATGATCATTCTTCTACAAAGGAGGCAGATCACCCATTATATCCTTACCCTTGTTCAAACTTGAGAAATATTTGACACACTGGTGTGGTTGTCCAATTGAATAAAATCTCAACCCGTGAAACTTAATGGTAATTTAATCAGTGCTGCTTGGTTTTCAAATCCATGGGCCATATTTTCTTATATAAATATAAAACTGATGTAAAGCCTATATTAATTTAAATAGACATGGAGAAAGTCATTTGCAACGGAAAGTGAAAATAACAGAACTGTTGATAAAATATAAGTATTGTAACATTTAAATTAAGTTGTGAGTTTAACAATTATAAAAATTCACTTCATAATATGAATTCTATTAACAGTAAATGCCCAGTTACACTATTATACTTTTACTAATTCATTAAGCGAGTGTTTTAAAATTACTTAGACCAAAATGTTAGTATGGAATATAATAAAATAACATACTGTAGATATAACATGCTAGATTTTAATTACTATTCTTATAAAATATGAATTAACATTGTGGCAATTCACTTGAAATCTAATTAACTTGCCTAAGTTATCTTGCTCAGTGCCTGCAATATGCAAATAGTCTTTACAAAGTTAACATATTAATAAGAATATCATCATGAATTTTCCACAGCTTAATTTTTGCTTAATTTAATTACATTATGAAACTTGCTTTATCTCTCAGCAAAGCGTCATTTCTATAAAGAGTATCTGTAATAGTCACTTGATCATCAGTCTTAAAAGCAACCGAGGGTCCTATTAATTCTCTATAAATCATTGAACACATCAGATTCTTTCTAACAAATTTACAATCTATTATCTAAGAAAGAATAGAAAAAGAGGTGCAAGTGCGCAGTCTTTAAGATATTTGACAGGTACTGGGAGTTGGGAAAATATGGCAGATTTATGGTTTTACATTTGACATTTTAGACATTTTTTTTAAAGATTTATTTTATTTATTTGAAAGACAGAGTTACAAAGAGTGGTAGAGACAGAGAGAGAGAGAGGTCTTCCTTCTGCTGGTTCACTCCCCAGATGGCAGCAACGGCTGGAGCTTCGCAGATCTGAGGCCAGGAGCCAGGAGCTTCTTCCGGGTCTTCCATGTGGGTGCAGGGGCCCAAGGACTTGGGCCATCCTCCACTGCCTTCCCAGGCCATAGCAGAGAGCTGGGTCGGAAGAGGAGCAGCCAGGACTAGAACCGGCACCCATATGGGATGCCGGCGCTTCAGGCCAGGGTGTTAGCCAGCTGAGCCACAGCACCGGCCTCTGATATCTTAGACATTTAAAAATTACTGTCAGGCCTTTTGGTCAGTATTCATTTCATCATTTGATAGCATTGGTTTTACTAATTGACTGGACTCATAGTATGTGAGATAAATACATTAAAACAAATTAGAAATCAGAAAATCATCATCCCTCTTCTGAAGCAATTAGAAAAATCCCTAAATTAAAAGATGCAAGAAAGTAGGTAGAAATAATATTTTTAAAGTATTTCTTTATTTGAATGACAGAAATAAAGAGACACAGGTGGACCTGGCAATCATTTATACACTAGTCCACTACTCAGATGCCTGCAATAATCAGGTCTGGGCCAAGCTGAAGTTAGGAGCTAGAAATGCAACACAGGTCTCCAACTGAGCTGCAGGATCTCAACTACTTGTGCTGTCATCTGCTGCCTTGCAAGGTGTGCATTAGCAGAAAGGTAGAAATGGAATGAAGCTGGGACTTGAACCTCAGCATTCTAACATGAGATGAGGGTTTCCCGACCCGCATCCTAACCACTGCACAAAATCCCATTCTAATAATCTTTTAAATTTACGTACAGCCTTAGTCTCTATCAAATAGTTTCATTAATACATCAATATCACCTCATTTGAGCCCAACAGAATTCTGCAATTATAATTCTGCATTATAATTTCAATTTTATTTTATTTTTAAATTCATTCATTAATTTGAAAGGCAGAGTGACAGAGAGAACATGAAAGCAATAATGAAAGTGAGAGAGAATGAGAGAGAGACAGAAACAGAGACAGAGAGATCTTCCGTCCACTAGTTACCCCCTAAGTGCCTGTATAGCCTGGGTTAGGGGTTAGGCCAGGTCAAAGTCGGGACCCAGAAACTGCGTATGAGTCTCCCACATGGCTGTAAGGAAATCAATTACTTTGGCCATCACTCACTGCCTACCAGACACAGGAAGCTGGATCAGAAGCATGGAGTAACCGTGACTCAAAGCGGGTGCCAGATATGGAATGTTGGAGTACCAAGCAATTGTTAACAACGCTGCAGCACAGCACTTACCCATGACATACACTTCATAGATGAGGAACACAACATTCAACAGGTTAAATGGCTGGACTGTTTTCCCAGATGCTGAATTCAGAGCTTGGAACTGCAAACCAACTTAGTGTTCTTTCCACTGTACCCTCACCAACTCCCCTAGATGAGTCTTAAAACAGATTTATAGAAATTGCAACAAAAGAGAACAAAATTTGTTTTTCCTTTGATTACTACTTCTTTTTCTAAAGGTTTATTTATTGATTTGATAGGCAGAGCAACAGAGAGAAAGAGGGAGAGGGAGAGAGAAAGTGATCTTCCTCTGCTGGTCCACTTGCCACATGGCCACAACAGCCAGGGTTGAGCCAGGCTGAAGCCAGGAGACATGAACTCAATCAGGGTCTCCCAAATGGGTGGCAGGGGGCTGAGAACTTGCGCCATCTGCTGCTTTCCCAGGTGCATTAGCAGGGAGCTAGATTAGCATATGGGACTAGAATTTTCACTTAGATATTGAATGTCCACTTCCCAAGCACTGGCTTAACCCACTGCATCACAATGCCAGTTTCATGTTGTTCTTTTTCTTAAGAGGGTATTCAATTGAATCCTGGGTGTACATCCCAAACTTTAGGCTTCATACTGCCAGAGCATCTGTGTTAACAAAATACAAAAGGACATTTGACTTTCCATACAGACTTACGCCCTTCTCCTACCATAGGGATTGTTGTAGTTCCTTGTTCAGAGCCTCATACAGTTGTCCCTCAGTATCTATGAGGAAAATGGTTCTAGAACAACCTGTGGATACTAAGATTTGTGGATTCTGGAGTCCCTTACATAAAATGAAGTAGTATTTGCATATAATCAATGAACATTCCCCTTTTTATTGAAAACATTGCTAGGTAACTTTTAATTTCTAACATAATGGGAATGGTGATAAAATTATTGCAGTATATTAGCATTATGACTCCTGATAAAATATAAGATGTGATATTGTATTATTTCGGGAATAGTGGCAAGGGAAAAAATCTGAATGTGCTAAGCAAAAGTACAATTCTTTTTAGGGGGTATTTTTCATCTACAATTGTTCAAATCCACCGATGCAGAAACTAAAGATGCAAAAGGTAAACTACACCGATAGCCACAGGTAGCCCTGAGGTCCGGAAGCCAGAAAGCAGCACTGGCTGCCAGAAGTTTGGGATTAAGGCATGTGGTAACAAGGAGTGAGACATGGGATAGAGAAATTTTTGCTCTCTGCATTTCTACGAAGAAATTATGGGATTTAGGGACTAAGAATAAGCAGATAGGCATCTACATAGGCAGTGGAGCATTAACAAGGAAAAGAATAACTACTATAAACTACACTCTCTGAAGTGTACATAAACATTGATGTCTATTATCTTCAAACAATTTTATAGTTAGCACAGTTTCTGCAAGTATCTGTGTCTGGATTTAAGCAGAAAACACCCTGGGGTCGAGAGGTACTTAGTAACGTGTCCAAGATCAAAGATCTTCCCAAGTGAGATTGGTGGGATTTGGGAGCATGCTGTCTGACTCCAGAGCCTGGATTCTGTACAGAAAATTCTGCTGTCTTCACATTATTGTGGGAAAATATGGAAATAAGACTGGGAACACTTAACTTCTAATGGGTCAAGAGGAAAAACAAATACTTGCAGCTGTAAAAATATGACAGTGCCATCCAAAGTACATGAAATCAGCTACATGAATCCTTGACTATATATCAAGTTTCTACTTGGTATCCTGCTAACTAGGGTGAGATCACCTCCTAGGGGGTGAGAATTGGTTCCTAGGAAGACAAAAGAACCTTGGTATTTAGGTATAAAAGTCTATCACACACAGAACACAAACAGAAATCTACTGTATCCTTGGTATTAATATTTCATCAGAGACCATTAAGGAAAACAAATGTCTAAAAAAGCTCCTTAGGGAAAAGAGTGAGACATATCAAACTAGATAAACAATTTTTAAAAAGTAAAGCTACGACTACTTTGGTAAATTTTAATGGAGGTTACATTTTAAATATCGCATGAAAATTGTTAGTGAATCATACTCACTCCCCTCCTCCGTAATCTTTTGGTTACAACACTCCTGACAAAGTACATTTTCTTCTCAGCCTTGTTCTGAAAATGCATTCATGTGATCCAAAACTGATGAAGCTTGTAATAGCAAAGCAGGACACTGGAGCTGTCCATGTGTTATAAATATGTTCCACAAGGATTATCAGCCCCCTTCCTTTTTGAAACAGTATTTTGTTATTTATTTGAAAGTCTGAGATGCAGAGGGAAAGGGAGAGACAGATTTTCCAACCATTGGTTCACTCCCCAAATGGTCGCAATGGCTGGGGCTGGGTCAGGCCAAAGCCAGGAGCTTATTCTAGGTCTCTCAAGTGGGTAGCAGGGGCCCCAGTACTTAGGTCATCTCCTGTTGCTTTTTCTAGGTTACTAGCAGGGCAGTGGATCAGAAGTGGAGCTGCCTGGTCTTGAATGGGTGCCTATATGGGATGCGGACATCACAGGCAGCAGCTTTATCCAATGTGCCATAACGTTGGCCCTGATTCTCAGATCCTTTTCTTTGAGATCAGGCTGGACAACTGGAGCTGATGGAGCTGAAATCAGAGCCTAGTTAACAACCCTCACTTCCACGCAGGAGCAGAAGGTCATGATTTCCACCTGGTGCAAAGCCTTCCTTCACCCGGGGCCCTGTGCTACAACAGGAAGAAGTGGTCCCTGCCTACCCGCGTTGAAAATACTGTCTGGGTAAGAAATCAACTTTGGCTGTGTGAAGTCACTGAAATCCTGGGGTATACTGGTTACAAATTCATAGTCTAGTCCACCCTGAAAAATGCAAATGTGATCACTGGTCTGGAAATGTATATATTTGGGTTCCAAATTTATTAACCCTGTGGCAAGTTACAGTCGTTGTAAAACACACGGTTGTGCAAAGCCCCAGGTTTGTTTAACACATACAAATGTTTTTAAAAAACTTCCTATTTGAAAATCTACAGGTCTTCCCCAGAAGCAAGGTGTTTTCTTCTAATTGCTATTAGGTGCAGAATTAATCGCAGTGCCCCAATGCTGGATCTTAATAACAGAATCAATGCTCAAATTGGGGTCCACAGATTTATAAAGGAAAGCGTCATGAAACAAATATTGCTGGTGCTTTGGGAATTATTTTTATCCTTATTAAAATATGCTTGCCTCCAGCGTCCCTTTTAAGCCTAGCCTCATCTCTTTTAAACCCTGGGCCTATGGGCCAGTGTTTATTTGCATGCTAATTACCAGCTAAAGGTATTTTATGCTGATCTAAGGTCTTTAACCAGTTAATGAACCAGGGAAGATGATCCTTCCTTGGAGGCGAATTGCTTACTTTCATCATCATTACCATTGAATTGCATGCTGTGTACCCATTGCCTCACACTTTAGGTACTTTCTGGAATATATAAGGAGACAATTAAGTAGCCATGGTTGGATGCCACTGAGTATTTCACTGTGTGTTTCTATACTTAGGAGAAACATGCCAAACACTGTAGACATGTAGCTAACACTTAATGAGCAAAAGGAAATTCTAAAAATGGTCATCCTGCCATGCTAGAATCTTTTTAGAAGTGGTTATGTTGCATCAAGGTTCTTAGATTTGAAATCAGGCTCTATGTAACTCTTTGATTTATAGAATTGATAATTATGTATTTAGAGACACTGTAGAAAACTAGAATGGAAATTTAGTGAAAGTAAAAAGAAAGAAAGGCAGTTAAACGGATATTGAACAAAGAGGGAAATGGAGATGAGGCTCTGTGAGGCTGAGACAGGGGACCTAAGTATTTGTAAGAGGGTTGCATATAATCATGAGAGGTTCTGCAAGCCTGTAGCAGTTTGTAACAACTAGGTCAATAATTTATTTTATTTATTCACACACACACACACACACACATACACACACACCTCCTTTGACCATATCATTCCCTAATACCAGTGACCAAACCAACTTATTATCCTCTTTTCATCCTTAAAAGTTGATCTCTGTAATAAATGACACAGTTTTAAATCTCAGCCTATATGGTTGTTTAAAAATACATCATCAAAAATAAGCAATATTTTCTCTTTCAAACCATCCATTTCTTGATGATCCTGACTTTCAGAGGCTTCTAGGTTTACAGTATTGACAATGACCAATGATACCAGTTTATTCTAGACAGCCCTGTTTCCAGAAATTCTGTTGTCTTCCTCTATCACCTTCTTTCTTAATGAACTGCAAAATTACTAATAATGTATGTGGAAAAACATAATTTTATTTGCCTGTTTGTTAATTCATTGTTAGAATTAATTGATCTGTGTTGGAACACTGCCTTTTTGGGAAGGGAATGACCTCTGTTCCATTAGTGCTGTTGAGTAATCTGGTTTACTAACAGTTTAGACACTCTGAATACTCAGTCTGTTTTGGAAACCCAATGGATGCATCTTTCTTTCATATTTGAGTCCAGCCTCCTGTAGAGCTCCTCTCAATCACCACTAGTGCTTCATGGAAACTGAGGGAGACTGAAAACTGAAATGCAAACCTAGCTCAGGAAGTTAAGCTGGGCAGCCACATTGTAAGGATTTCTGTTCATGTTGTCTTCAGTGATTGACAAGCAGTAGACATTCAATAAAGATTTGTTCCTAGAATGAATGAATGAAAACACAGATTCTCCTTAAAAAGCCATATCTCTTCTGATTCCTTTCATTCTTTTCTCTTAAAATATTAATTTATTTATTTATGTTAAAGGCAGAGAGACAGAGACCAAACAGAGTCAGAAATCTCAACCACTAGTTCACTCTGCAAATGCCCAGGAGGTGCAGGGCTTACCCAGGTCAAAGTCGGGAGCTGAGAACTCAAATCAGGTCTCCACGTGAGTGGCAGGAACTCAATCAAATGAGCCATCACTAGTACCTCCCAAGGTCTACTTTAGCAAGAATCTGGAGTGGGGAGGCAGAGTTGGGCATGAATGTAGGCGTTCCAATGTAGGACAAGAACATGAACATCCTAATTACTCAGCTAAATAACCACCCCTGTTTCTCTTCATTCTATCACAATCCATCAAAGCCCTGGATATGAACAGGGCTATAAGAACACAATCAGAGATCTTCCTACTTATAATGTGTTTTCTTGCTTCTTCCCTCTACTATAGGAAATCTCAAACTTTCTAAACCTGCTTAAGTATCCTACCTCTGGATCAGCTAAAGAAGGGATCATAAAATTTTCTGAATTTCCTCCTTCCCTACAACTTGTTTGTTGTATAAGGTTATGCCAGATCTATATCAAATCAGTCCATCATGTCTTTCAAGAGATAAGCTTCTAGACTCAATCTCTGTGGAAGATATAGGAGGGCAGAATAAATACATAAATTTAATCATTTCAAATTATTATTATTTTTTTCTATAAGCATTACAGGAATATTTGAAAAGACCAAAAATAAAAAGGTTAGGACTGCTTTGAATATAATTCATAGATCATCAGAAATTTCTCTAGGGAAAAAATGATTGACACAGATTTTATCATGGCTGTCCTACTTGTCTCTACCACCCTGAGTCCTCTCCCTTGAGTTCATGGCTGGTTCAACGAGAAGATGGTAGATTGGGGTTCAGGTAAAGCGAATAGTGAAACTGGGTCATTCATGGAATCTACTAGTTAAACTCATCTACTTACATTCTTTGTTTGCTGTTCCTGCTATTGCAAGAATTATTTTAGTTATTAATACTAAACACTTCATGTTTACATTACACTTATATTCTCACTCCTCAAAAATTTACCTGAAACACTCTCCAAAGAGGAATGGGAGAGAAAGATTGGGAGGCCTGTGAAGCAAGATGTAGAGTGAAGTAAGCAAATTCTGCTATGATATCAGCTATGGTAAAGGACTCCATTCAGATTCCTGCCAAGGGTCCCACTGCGATCAGCATGTAAATTTGTTTCCTCTAGTGGAGTTTCTAGAAACTACTCATTCTTGGACCCTGTACCCAGAGATCCTGATTTAATTTTTCTGTCCTGGGCATTGATACAACTCTTCCTCCCAATTCCCCAAGTGTTTGTAACACAGAGCTTTTGAGGTAGGATTTGGAACTGCTGGTATAGTGAAATAAGCATCTATTTGATTTAAGGCAGCACTGTCACCAGTTGTCTGATTCTAGGCAAACCGCATCATTTCCTAAAAAAGTGCAATGCAATCATAGTAAAATGCAGAGTTATTTCAGAAAACTCATTTGATGGTGCACAGCAATATGTTTGCAAGCTCTAAAGTTCCATATAATTGTTAGCCATTCTAACACTTGACTCTTCAACAGGGCTACTCAGTATGTTAAATGGTTTGATTTAGAGAAATCTAAAATAATTAATGATGATGATGGTGAGGATGATGATGATGATAAACAACTCTGTCAACCCCAAAAGTCTTAGAAAACGTTATGTAGAACATGCTTACTGTGACCTCCATAAAGCACTGCAGTGAAGGAGTTGTTTCTTTCGTACTCTATGAATTGTTCTCTAGAAAGTATACCTTATAATATTGAATTTTATTTCAAATTTACTTTTACCTGAGCAACTCTTACTCTTGTGTCTTCCTTATTATACCTACTACTCCTGCTCAGGATGCAGTTTTAGAATGCTGTGGCTCCTCAGAGATGAAATTTGCAGATGACATGCAAATTGTTTGTTATGCCCATTGCTAGTTAATGAAATGAAAGGTCACCAGGGAGTTGTTCAAATGTCCTGTTTCTGACAATGATCAACTGTAGTAATATGAGAGGGAAAGAGACTACCTCAAGTGGGGTATGGGAGAAAGGATAGGACACAATTGTTGTACATCCTTCCGGTACAAATATCCTGAGTGAACTGCTGGAATTATTGCTGGATGAATGGAGAGATGCAATTGACAAAAAAGGAGAGAGGTAGAACTTGCCAAGGAAATGAAGAGTGAGTCTGAATGTTGCCAGGAGGATTGATTTGATTCCTTAGTGAAGGCTTGAGATACAGATTGGAGATGCATGATCTTTCACAGCTGCCCAGGAAGTGCCTGTACCCCATGGCTGTCTGCCTCCCAGTCAGCGAGCTGTAAATTGGCCAAAATTCATTCCCCCAGCCACAAAATAAAGTTGTGTTTTAGGTAAATCACACATATACAACAACAGACCGAACCCAGAAAGTTCATAGGAAGATTACTGTCACCCAAATGAATTGGAAAATTTCCTGTGGTGAAGCCAAAGGTGCCAACCTCTCCATGTGATTAAAAGACATTCTCAATGCACTTGTCTTTTCCAATGAAGCTTTGGCCTGGGGAGTTGTGTGCTACTTAAACTAACATCAAGATTCAAGGACCAAATATCATCCTTTGATGACCTCATACTAAAGACATTGATCATTCCAGGATAATCTTAGCATGCTTAAAACATTGCATGCTCTTCAAACTTGCCATCCTTTTAGAGGGAATGGCAAGCTAATTTTATAACCAGTAAAGTATATTTATGTATGAAATCTTAAAAGAAAATGGGCACATGATCTTGAAACTATGTATGCAATAAATAGCCTTGTTGAATGAATCATCCTAGGAAATTGAGTGTTATTTCTATTCTAAGACTTTGCTGATCCACATTTGTTTTAAGTTACATATTTCAACATTGCTGACATCTAGAAATGTAGTGCATAAAGCTGTAGCTTTACATCTGCCTCATCTCACTTTCTTACTTCACCTCAATTCCAAGGCATGCCATACATTTCACTCCAAATGCTTTACAGGTTCTTTTGATTATCTTCTGGCCAGATGACCATACTTGGTGTCGGAGAAGGCATTCCAGAAACCTCAATAAATAGGCTTTCAAAGGGGATGCCAACATTAGAAAATGATGAAGCAAAAATGGGACTTCCTGCCAAGCTTCAGAGCATTGAAATCCTTTCTTAGAAGATGATGAGGAGCAGGTTCTCCTGTCTGTGTCAGCATTGTTCCAGAGCCAGCCAGATGCTCGGAGAGCCAGGTTGTTAGCATGTGCCTTGCCAGGGAACACTGGAGAGAAACCTGAGGAACATGTATCAAGCCCTTGCTCATAAATGGTGTTCTAGGGGAAAATTACCCAAATCCTTATGATGTTCAAGCACTGGTATTTTATACATAACAAAACTGATAAATTGATGGGAACAAAAAACAGATTTTATACTTCATTTATATCCCTGAGTGTTCCAGATATTTTCCCCCAAAGCAAAAAGCCCAAAAGGCTTGGAGTCCCAGCCTTTCACTTATCAGCTGCAATGGAAATGGAGATGGTGTAGATGGCTAAATCCACTTACAGAAGGAGATGCAGGAGAGGCTGCAGGTAGGTGATTGCCCTTAACAATACATCTGTGCCAGTGAAGATTTGGGTTTTAGTACTCGTCCTGCCACTAACTAAACAAATGAGCCTGATCAAGTTTTTCTACCTCAAAAGGGTTAAATCAGCTGATTTTCTCTCCAAATCTTCTGCTCTATAGTAATTGATGACTTTAAGCCTTCTGTCTCTCTCTCCTCTCCTTCAGGGTTACTTTCTGCTAAGAACATTTGGGACAAGTCCTTACCCAGTTCAGGGTTTCCATTCTCACGGTCAGTGGTTCTCCAAGTGTGGTTCAGCAGCAGCAGCAGCAGCAGCACATCCATGCTGTTGAATAGCAGTTCTCACGCTCCACCCAGACCCGCTCAGACTACAGTTAGTAAAACTCTTCAGCCAACGTGCACATATCTCAGAAAAAATTTACTTACAAATGACAGAATTTGATGAATAGAATGTGGAGCCAGGAGGATCCAGAATAAAACATTATTAAACTCACTATTCTCCCTCCCTTAATCTGCCAAATGGTGCTAGTAAAAATGCCTATTTTCACAGGACTGAGTGAGAATTACATAGGATATTTTTTATATCTGAATAAGAAATAAGCCCTCGAGCTCAATAGGCTAATCCTCCACCTTGCGGCGCCAGCACCTGGGTTCTAGTCCCGGTCGGGGCACCAGATTCTGTCCTGGTTGCCCCTCTTCCAGGCCAGCTCTCTGCTGTGGCCTGGGAGGGCAGTGGAGGATGGCCCAAGTGCTTGGGCCCTGCACCCGCACGGGAGACCAGGAGAAGCACCTGGCTCCTGCCATCGGATCAGCGCGGTGCACTGGCCACAGGGCGCTGGCCACAGCAGCCATTGGGGGTGAACCAATGGAAAAAGGAAGACCTTTCTCTCTGTCTCTCTCTCTCTCACTGTCTGCTCTGCCTGTCAAAAAAAAAAAAATAAGCCCTCAATAAATGAGAGCTGTTACTCTTGGGTTACTTAGGAATTTTAGTAGTGTTCATTACTCTTTTACCTTAAAAATAAAAAGACTAGCAATGTGAAACTATGGGATTCACTGAGTCTTATAGGCAGAATAAAGACCCCTCAAAGATAGTTGTGCTTCACATCTCCAGAAATGAGTGAATACATTGGTTTATTGGGTAAAATATACTTTGCAGATGAAGTTAACAGAACAACCATTGAGATGGTAAGATTATCTTAGATTATCTGTCTTCACAAGCGAATTTTAGCACATGAATTTTTTTTAAAGATTTATTTATTTGAAAGGTAGAGTTGAGAGAGAGAGAGAGAGAGAGAGAGAGAGAGGCAGAAGGACAGAGATCTTCCCTCTGCTCATTCACTCCCCAAATGGCAGCAATAGCCAGAGTCGTGCCATACTGAAGCCAGGAGCTTCTTCCGGGTCTTCCATGTGGGTGCAGGGGCACAAGCACTTGGGCTTTCTTCTGCTACTTTCCCAGGAACATTAGCAGGGAGCTTGTTCAGAAAAGGGGCAGCCATGTCTCAAACTGGTGCCTGTATGGTCGGCCAGTAATCGAACTTGTGTTCATATGGTTTGCCAGCACTGCAAGCCGGGGCTTAACCTGTTGTAACACAGCGTGGGCGCCAACACATGAATCCTAAGAGTAGACAAACCTTCCCAGTTGTGGTTAGAACGAAATGAGATAATGAATGAAGGGTCAGAGACATGCTACATGAGGGAGGGAAAGAGCCAAGGAATGACGGGCAGTGTCTTGCAACTGGAACATTCAAAACAATGGAATGACCCTCCAGGCTCCTGAAAAGGATGCATACCTACTGACACCTTGATGTTAGCTCAGTGAGACAAACGTTTAGACTTGTAACCTACAAAACAGATTTGTGTTAAGTCACTAAGTGTCTGGAACTTTGTCAAGACAGCGATAGGAAAATAATATATGGAGTCACTGGAATGATATTTAGATAGATTTCTTTTTAATTTACCCCATACAAAGTCTATAATGTCTTGAATGTCTGGCTGACCTTGTCTCCAGATCTCAGATCCTTTCAAATTTCCTCTTGGCTAACAGTTTTGTTTCTCCTACAACAAAATGCCTCCAAGGCTACTTTGAGCTTTATCTCCTCATTCTTTCTTTATCTGTGTAATGAAAGAAGAACTAATGAGCCTTGCATTAATGACACAAAAAGCAAGGAACTTGGATCACCCATGAAATGTATAAGCAGTCACTGAATAATTAATTGCAAAGGAACTGTGGTTAGAACTTCTTATCTCAAACAAAGATATAGCACATCCAGGATGCTTAAAATTGCAATATGCTCTCTCTTCAAATTCGTCTTGGAAGTCTCTAGGAAAGACATCAGACTATGTTACATTATAACTTTGTAACTTCCATGCAATTTGTAGAATACAAAATACTATTATGGGAGATGATGATGATGATACATGTCATTATGATGATCGGTTTATTGTTAAATAACTTTCTAATAGTTTTTAATTGTTCTGCTGATAAGAGAATTAAAGAGAAAATAAATGACAAATTCAGGTAGAAAAACAGAATCTTAAAATTTTTATTCAGGAGAAAAGATGAGAAATAATATGGTAAGGTTAAATCTATACAAAAGTACATGAAAATGTTCAAGGAAAGTTGAATTAAAAGATAAATCTGGGTCAGCGTTGTGGTGTAGTGGGTTAAGTCAACACCTGAAATACAGGCATCCTGTATGGACACTGGCTCAGAGTCCCTGTGTCTCTACTTCTGATCCATCTTCTGGAGTACGTGCCTGAGAAAGCGGCAGATGATCCCAGTTCTTGGGCCCCTGCACCCATGTGGGAGACCCAGAAGAAGCTCCTGGCTCCTGGTTTCAACCTGGCACAGCCCTGGCCATTGCTGCCATCTGGGGAGTGAACCAGAAGTTGGAAAGCTGTTATTCTCTCTCTCCCTTTCTTCTCTCTCTCCTTCTACTTCTCCCTCTTCTCTGTAACTGTGCCTTCCAAATAAAATGAATAAACCGTTTTTTTTTTTTTTTAAGACAAAAAGACCTTGGTTCCTGTTTCTATCCTGTGTGTTATCTGGTCTGGAAACCATGTGTAGAATCAAGTTGTATGTGAGAGGTGTACACATATGATGTTGCATCTCCTCTTGGTATTATACTCAAACTTATCCTAGACAATTAGAGTGCATGTATTTCAAGCACACAGAGGATAACATCCTTTGTGATGGCAACCAAATCCATCAATAAATATTGACATTACAATATTTTCGTTATCAGAAAGCCATTCTGGTTCATAGGGTTCACTATATTTAATAATGTTAGCCAAAACCCACAAATTCCCTTTCTTGTACTTGTTGTACTCTTACTTCTTCTTCTTCTTCTTCTTCTTCTTCTTTTTTTTTGGACAGGCAGAGTTAAGACAGTGAAAGAGAGAAAGAGAGAGACAGAGAGAAAGGTCTTCCTTTTTCCATTGGTTCACCCCCCAAGTGGCCGCTACGGCCAGCGCGTGGCAGTCGGCGCACTGTGCGGATCGGAAGCCAGGAGCCAGGTGCTTCCTCCTGGTCTCCCATGCGGGTGCAGGGCCCAAGTACTTGGGCCATCCTCCACTGCACTCCCGGGCCACAGCAGAGAGCTGGACTGGAAGAGGAGCAACCGGGACAGAATCTGGTGCCCCAACCAGGACTAGAACCCAGGTGCTGGCGCCACAGGTGGAGGATTAGCCTAGTGAGCCATGGCA